>NC_136916.1:171509986-172109986 GCF_949752795.1 Hyperoodon ampullatus | reverse complement strand
GGTCCGGGAAGACCCCACATGCTGAGAAGCAATTAAGGCCGTGTTCCACAACTACTGAAGTCCACGCGCCTAGAGCCTGTGCTCCACAGCAAGAGAAGCCCCTGCAATGAGAAGCCCACACACTGCAATGAAGAGTAGCCCCACTCGCCACAACTAGAGAAAACCCACACGCAGCAACAAAGACCCAACGCAGACCAAAAAAAAAAAAAAACAGAAACCAGATCAAATAAATCGCTAGAGAAAATGCAATCTAGGATATAGTGGACTTCTGAGAAATTTTACTTACTCCTTACTTCTTGAAAAGAAGCAATTCCTGATTTTTACAACCAAAAGGGTTTTAATATAACTGGTGAAAAGGTATGGCATGCTCTAAAGAAAGGCTTTAGGAAATTAATCTGACTCAATTATTTTTTGGTGAAGCCAATTCTTGGTTTTTTTTCTCCCTTTTTTTAATAGCCAAAATCTATTAAATTGTTATTTCTAAAGAGATGAGGATATATATAAAAACACGATTTTACCAATACAACAGACTCCCCAAATGGAATTTCACATCTGACTTGCAATGAATAAAACTCATAGATAATGAGGCAAATAACATAAACATAACTTGGAGGGGAAGAACTATATTCACACTAAGTTTGTTACAGAATTTTTGGTATGAGATTTACACTTCAACAATAACTAGTCAAAAGTTTTTCCGTTTTAAGAGCAATTCCTGATTTTTACAACCAATAGGGTTTTAATGTAACTGGTGAAAAGGTATGGCATGCTCTAAAGAAAGGCTTTAGGAAATTAATCTGACTCAATTATTTTTTGGTGAAAACAATTCTTGGTTTTTTTTTTTTTTCCTCCCTTTTTAAATCAATGGACAGGGACTCTAAAGATAAGCAGCACAATTATTAACTAAAAACTACCTGGTCAAATAACATACAGAACCAGGTAAGGACTAAGGAAGAAGATAACATCTGAATCAGTTATTTGCCCTAAATTCTGTTCCTTACGAAATAATTTATACACACACACCCCTACTTTTTTTCAAGTTCTAAATATATATATATATACTTTTAATTAAAGTGCAATAATCTACTAAAGCAATAAGATGCCAGAAGCCTATGGCAGGTAAGTCCCATTATGCATTTACTACCTATCCCCGGGTTCTGGTTTATACTATGACTGCAGGACTACGTTTTAATTTTGTCTTCTGATATCAGCAGAAAACCTAAGAATGCCAGGAAGCCCACAGTGTTTGTTACTAATCAGTCACTAGGCTGTATAGCATTTAATCAATGCTTCCTAAACTAGTTATGCGTTGTCTCAATTTTAATTCAGATTTTATAGTAACAGTTGCTGAATATGAGTCAGATTTATTATCTCTTATAGCAATTAACTTATGTCTCATTACTTCCTCCTACCACTTTAAATTGCATAGCTATACAAGGCTATGATGTTAATTCAGAGCTGCGGATCCACATGAGCACCAAGCATCCTCAAAAGACTAAATGTCTTAATGTTCTATTTTTCAAATTTATGTAGCATCTCCCATGATTAGAATATACAAATTAACATTAAGTGTAAATGCATTCATAATATCTTGGTTAATACATATTTTCGTCTATCAACAAATAGTCATCATCAGGTTCCACAAAGCTGACACCAAAAAGGTGGCCCTCAAAACTGCCTAACCATTTCTTCACACCATGCTCTAATAGATTCCAGATAAATTACGTACTAAGTTTAAAAAAATACACTTAACACATATCTTAATATAATTATATTTTCTTGCATTGTTCATTGCTTCATATGAGCTTCTCCAAGTAAACTATAGCCCTTCATGACCACCCCAGGATTATGAATACTTTTTACAAATGATTTTAACCTAAGTAGAGTCAGATATGAAAACAAGTGTAAAATCCTTTCGAGCTAGACTTGGTTCATGCAAGGAGAGCTTTCAAGTCAAGTGTAAATTGAATTCATGTTTTCCTACCTTAAAATAATAAACCTCTATTAGATTGTTTTGTTTTGAGCAAACATCTGCATTCTTTTCCTTTCTGAAGGGGCTAAATTCATTACCAGTTGAGTTTGGATGATCACCAAAATGAGTGCCCATTTTCTGTGGGGTTAAGCTTTCTTGCAGATTCCCATTTTTTCTTTCTCAAAATATTCAGGTTCTTCATTGTCATACAAAAATCAATGCTTGGAAAGACCCTTGTCTACTTCAACTGTATTAACAGAATATTGGATATAGACTCAGATTTCTTCCTTTTTTAAAAAAATCTATTTATTTATTTATTTTTGGCTGCATTGGGTCTTTGTTGCTGTGCGTGGGCTTTCTCTAGCTGCGGTAAGCAGGGTCTACTCTTCATTGTGGTGCGCGGGCTTCTCGTTGCGGTGGTTTCTCTTGTTGCAGAGCACGGGCTCTAGGCGCACGAGCTTCAGCAGTTGTGGCACAAGGGCTCAGTAGCTGTGGCTCACAGGTTCTAGAGCGCAGGCTCAGTAGTTGTGGCACATGGGCTTAGTTGCTCCACAGCATGTGGGATCTTCCCGGACCAGGGCTCAAACCCGTGTCCCCTGCACTGGCAGGCGGATTCTTAACCACTGCGCCACCAGGGAAGTCCTAGACTCAGATTTCTAAATTTACACCAAGTTTGTCTACTTTAATTTGAAAAAAAAAAAAAATTGATGTCTACATTAGTTTCCACATGAACATTTTGATGGGGAAACAAATCATACTCCGGTTGTAAATGTTTATTTATTCAAAATGTAGTCACGTCATATAAAACCACATTTACTTGTCCCATCTAATTCGAAAAAGAACATCATTATAGGGGGACGTTCCTGGTGGTCCAGTGGTTGAGAATCCGTCTTGCAATGCAGGGGACGCCAGTTCGATCCCTGGGGGGGGAAACTAAGATCCCACATGCCTCAGGGCAACTAAGTCTGCACACTGCAACTACTGAGCCCACGTGCCACAACTAATGAGCCCACATGCCACGACTACAGAGAAGCCCGTGAGCTGCAAGGAAAGATCCCGCCTGCCGCAACTAAAAAAAAAAAAAAAAAAGAGAGAGAACATATGTATCACATATCTCTGTATGTACACATATCTAAAACAAGTTACATATAGAACATATACTAATTCAAGAACACATATGAAAAGAAATGAAAGTAAATCACAACCAAATAAAAGGAAAGAAACAAATACATGTTTTGCAAAGTACAAGATACCTGTGTCTCCAATAGAAATGGCTTAATCTTACACTAAGTGGCTAGACTAGGAATTCTAGGCTGCCAGATGCTCTGAATGTCCAAAACGTAGAAATATTAGCTATGATTGAGCTTTAAATGGAAGAAGTCAAAATTTTCCATTTAATTTTTAATATTAGAAATTAAGTAGAGTGATAAAACAATTTAAGGGTCTTTTTGTTGCTGTTCTGTTTCTAACAAAACAAATATACACACTCCAATATTGGGTAATGTGAAGGATTCTGCTTTACAGACCTTCTCCTGGAACTATACACCAGACAGCTAGCTATCAATCCCAAGAATGAAAAGCTCTCCCTCAAATTCCTGAACACGAGACACCTGCCCATGTCTGTCACTTTCTAGAGGCATTTTTACCAGTATTTCGTTTTCTTCAGACATTATTTTAAAAATAACTTCTACAATTATATAAAACAATAAGAAAAAAGACTAGATATGGAGCCACAGTATTTGTGATCCACTGAAATTTCTTTCTGGTTTTCAATTTAAATATCAAGAACAGCTGTGCTTTTCCTGAGTAACTGGCTCATTTTCATCTCATGCACGTCTGTACTTACCTTTAGGCTACTGCCTGAATTCTTAGAGCAAAACTGGTGGCCATCCAGCACGTTCTCTACAAAAATCCAAAAATCACTGTACTTCTGTAAGAACTGTTTTAGTACCCTAATTTCTTGCTGTTTTATATCTCTATCCTGATTCTCCCTTGTCATCCACCTTTAATGCAAACACCGTGCCAGTTTTAAAATGTGACTAAAGCATTCTTAAAGGTCTCAGTCCTTTCTGGGTCAGAGCAAGATATAAATACCTATACATACAGTACATATACGAATCTTGCCCCCCTCCAAAATTACAAAAGGCAGTCAAACACTCCTCCCCCCACCCCACTTTTTTGGGAGTCAGGAGGGGGAAACGAAGAGGGCACAATACCAACTATTTTCAGAATTCTCCTCTCTCTTAGAACATAGGGTATTCTGTTTATAATATTTAAAATAATTTTCATCAAGGCAAAGCTTACCCAGGACATACACCCACCTTTCCTTTTTTATTATTATTATCTTTAATTTCAACAACATTCTATGTAACAATTCCATTCCAACTACACTTGTTCTGCCTCTTGGCATCTTGGTCCCACTCTTTCTACTCCCCTGCTATGCCAGACGACCATTCATACTGCTACCAAGTGTTACCTTCCTAACACACAGCTTCCTTAGAAACCCACATGACTTCTGGTAATGGCATTCAAAACTCTGTCCACAAAAACTGCTCTCAACCCAGGAGCAATCTGAAAAGAGACAAAGCAGGCCTGATTTCACTTCTAACAGTTATACTACTCTGGTTTCACTTCTGCCACTAGTTATGTGATTCTTGTTAAGTTGTAACTCTATGGATTTACCTTAGAATTTATTATATCTCTTCTCTACTTTGGGTGGCAAACTAGAAATTTAAATACTATAACATGTTTATGACATGAAAGTCCAGTTTCCAAACACGGAAAGTTTTTTTTTTATTAAGTATTGTATTTAATAATGTATACAAAATAATTAAAAAAGCAAACAACAAAGGAATCAGAACGGTAAACAACTTAACACAATTTCTAATACACATACTCTATCAGTGGACATTTAGTGGGCTACTGTGCACTTTGTTTTTTGGTTTTTTTACATCTTTATTGGAGTATAATTGCTTTACAATGGTGTGTTACTTTCTGCTGTATAACAAAGTGAATCAGTTATACATATACATCTGTCCCCATCTCTCTTCCCTCTTGCGTCTCCCTCCCTCCCACCCTCCCTATCCCACCCCTCTAGGTGGTCACAAAGCACCGAGCTGATCTCCCTGTGCTATGTGGCTGCTTCCCACTAGCTATCTATTTTACGTTTGGTAGTGTATATATGTCCGTGCCACTCTCTCGCTTTGTCACAGGAAAGCCACATTTTTTATCCTAGCCCTAGTCTGCGTGGCAAGCCCCAGGAATGAGGGCAAGGATGTGTCTGGGTGTGTGTCCCTCTGTCTGGCCATTTCTGAGACAATTTTATAGAACCTCAAGGGCTCCTTGGAGCAGTTTGAGGGCCACTGCCCAAGAAGCAAACATCATTCCTAATCCTTGGGTCCTAAGAACTGTCCTCAGAGAAGAGTAGTCTTCTCCACCTGGATTAGAATCCTAGGAAGTCTTTGGACTAGAGAGGACCTTTGGAGACCCACACTCCTCACCTGATACTTTTTTTTTTTTTTTTTTTTTTGTGGTACGCGGGCCTCTCACTGTTGTGGCCTCTCCCGTTGCGGAGCACAGGCTCCGGATGCGCAGGCTCAGCAGCCATGGCTCACGGGCCCAGCCGCTCCGCGGCATATGGGATCCTCCCAGACCGGGGCACGAACCCGTATCCCCTGCATCAGCAGGCGGACTCTCAACCACTGCGCCACCAGGGAGGCCCACCTGATACTTTGAGGAAGGCCTGCATCCATCTAGATTCCAACAGTTGGGAGAAAGTTCCCTTGGAGAACAGTTCATAACTCCTGGTACCACACAGCTATCCTCAGGTGGCACAATTCTCTCTCTAATGGTGGAGCATTACACACTTTGGGCTCATGGATGAAGGAAAATTTCAGTATCTTGAGAATTTCCCTCCATACAGGTGACTTCTCACATAGACCCAGCAGTCCAGCTGGCTGAGAGACCAGCGCTGTGCCACCAAGGGAGGTCCCACATCATCTTGACTGTGGATAAACTATTACTTTTCCTCTCATCTTCAATGAGTGGGACAGTATCATACTTAAAGCTGTTATAGATTGTATAATTCTTTCCAAATAATTGCTGCGCTACTTGGCAATAGATTAAACCTCCTGGTTACATGGATGTTCGGCTGAGCCACTGATTTGCTTTAGCCAATGAAATGTGAGCAGAAGTGATTATGTCACCTCAAGATAACACTCTAAAAGCCTATGGGAGGTTCTAGCATCTCTCTCTTTCCTCTCTTCTAACCAAGGGCAATATCCGGGAAGGGCAATATCCCAGATCGGGCTGCTTTTTCATCTTGGGTCTCAGAATAAGGAAAATGCAAACACGGAAAGTTTTTAAACCAATACTCAAAAGAAAGGTCCAACCTTTCCTCATGCTAGGCTGTCTAAGACCTAACTCTAATTAGGATAAATATTTAGGTACTTAGAAATGGCAACATTTTTGTGAAATTGGCATATGACTGTAGGCTGCTTATTTTGGCCAGATACTTGTTTCAAAAGTTTAAGCATCCAATTTAACCAATACATGTGCTCTGAAATATCAAGAACCACTTTGATTACAGTAACTATAAAGCTAACTCAAATAGTGCAAGTTCCTATGATTTGTAAACTATAGTTTACTAGCCATACATTCAAATAGTCGAAGTATGATCAACCTTTGGACATATCATATTGACGACCACTTCAAGTCAGTGAGGAAAGTTAAGGAATACTCAAATGAAAGACCTATATTAGTACCTGTTTTCACTAAGTGAATGAAATCCAAAGAGGCTTTTCACTTTTACGAAAAAAAAGGCAAAAAGCAAAACCACTCTTCGTTTGTTTTGCAAGCGGTTTCAGAGGCAGCATGCATGCTCCCGGGTAGCAAGAGCGACACTAACAAGCTTCTTCCCCAGGATATACGTATATTCAGCATCAAACTACCATAGCCTGGAACTGTGTCTGTGAGCAGCAATGCTTTATCTCAATTTATTCTATGCATCTGTTAGCAAGATGTGTATAAGGTAGTTGCTTCTTCATTTTATGCCGTTTTGGCTTACAAAAGCTTTCACAGGACCTCTATTTTTGGATAGGGAGGGAAACCTGTATTCTTAATATGTTCTTAAATCAACTTTTAAAAGTTTCACTGCAAATCAAGGAAGCACATTAAGACGATCACTTTTTCTGTCAGCCTGGAGAAAAACAAAGCTGATGTACATCTGGTAAAAAATGAAAGACTTCTTATAAACCTCCAACGTTGGCAATGGCTTAAGAAAATGAGCACTCTTGGGCCTCCCTGGTGGCGCAGTGGTTGAGAGTCCGCCTGCCGATGCAGGGGATACGGGTTCGTGCCCCGGTCTGGGAGGATCCCATATGCCGCGGAGCGGCTGGGCCCGTGAGCCATGGCTGCTGAGCCTGCGCATCCGGAGCCTGTGCTCCGCAACGGGAGAGGCCACAACAGTGAGAGGCCCGCATACCACAAAAAAAAAAAAAAAAAAAAAAAAGAAAATGAGCACTCTTATCCATCACAAAGGATGTGAACATGGTATATCATTTTAAAAAGCAATCTGGCAATATTCATCAAAGTTTTTTTAAAGCTTATTTCTAGCAACTTCAACTTCACCTCTAGCAATCTATCTTACAGAAATACTAGGACACAAGGACTCAAACTGAAGGCCCTGATGTTGGAAGACATATCCTCTTTAATTTACAACACATTTTTAGTATATTAAATGTGTACATTAAAGCACAAATTTCCACTGCTCCTGGAGTATGAGTACAGTGGCTTAGAAGACAGGCCAAATACGGGCCCAAAATCCTGTTCAGCAACAATAAGCTTGAAATGAGCAATGTCTACCACAGCATTATCCTTTATAGAGGGGGCATGTTTGGTATTTGTAAATAAATACCTCTCTTGACCCTAGAGATTCTGGAATTTGACCCTTCTTATAGGAATAATACAAAAGATACCCAAGGTTGTTCACTGGAGCACTGTACACAATGCACCAACAAACTGGAAACCACCTAAATATCCATTAATATAATATAGGACTGGCGAATTATAGTACATTCTTACAACTTAATACTATGCTATATAAAAAGAATGAGGTGGTTATCACATGTAGTAGCATGGAAACATGCCCACAATATGTCAGGTGAAACAAGTTGTAGAATATAATTATGACAATAGCTAGTATTAATTGAAACCTCAACATATTCCAGTTAGTGTGGCAAGCACTTTACATTATTCCTGACTATTCCAACGACTCTGTTCACTGGGTCAGGATATGATCTCAGGCATCTGACTATAATCATAGCTTCTATACATCTTTCACAACATACAGTCTTGTACCTTTAAAAATTATTTGTGTATTATGTCTATACATGCATAGAAACACACGAAGCAGAATTGATTGGTGGAAGAATTTCATCTTCAAGGATTTTGTTTCCATTTGTTAAAGTACTTTTAAAGATAAATATTAATGAAGTCACACAAAAGTTGAAAATCATCGAATTCTACTATTCACCATTAAGTTTGTGATAGTAAAGAGGCTAAAACCACCCCCTAAAATCATTCCCCAACAGCAAGGGACAACAAACAAATGTTCAATTTAAATCGATAATTAGCTTTTTGATTATTAGCTCTGTAGTTTATGCTAATCAAAATGTTATTTTAAAGAACTGAAGTAAAAACCTTAAAATGGATTTTTCAGTGTAATGCTTTGTGATTAGAAAATTAAATACAAAGCAAACCATGATTTACAGCTCTAGAAAACTGGTAAAGCACCAAAGCTATCTATCAAACTTCATCAATCCTATTTTCCTACAAGCACCTTTTCCTCATTTAAGTTATTTTTCCCAGAAAGTATATTACTAGGCTGAAATCTACTGAACTAGGATCCTAAATATGTATGAGAGACAACGCTAAGATCAGGAATACAGAGACAGTCTCTATCCTCAGTGACAATCTCAAATTTGGTCTGGGATTCAGATCTTTAAACAACAGATCAGTGCAAAGTAAAAGCTTAAAATAAACATTACAGAAACAAAGAATCAAGGATATACCAAAGGAAAAGGTTAAGGAGGTATGCACTCTAAATGACTTGGAGAAGGGGAAAAGAGAAGTCTCTGCAGATGACTAACACACAAAGGAAAGGACAACAAATCACCAGTGGTGTTTTCTGAAATAGTTAATATTTAACGACTTTCATCGCAATTTAAACAAAGCTCATGCTACTGATGAATCTCTGCCTCCTCACATTGGGCATGTGGAATTGGTGGCACGTAGTACTAAAAGGGTCAATTGCCTCAAAATGTATAGATCGTAGCCAACAGAAAACACTGTCATTTCTTGCTAGTTTTAGTCAGTGAAGTTAAAACTGAAAGCTTAACTTACTTGATATTCTTCTTTAGAAGTAATCAGATAAATCACAGTAACACTTAATGGGTAAATCCCAAGGTGGTCCAGTAGTTAAGAATCCGTCTTGCAATGCAGGGGATGCCGGTTCAATCCCTGGTCCGGGAACTAAGAACCCACACGCCACAGAGCAGCTAAGCCCGCGCTCCGCAACTACTGAGCCCGCGCACCGCAACTACTGAGCCCGCACGCCACAACTACAGAGCCCACACGCCACAACTAGAGAGAAGCCTGCGCACCGCAACAAAGAGACGGCGCACAGCAACAAAAGATCCCGCATGCCACAACTAAGAAGACCCAACACAGCCAAAAAATAAATAAATATATTTTTTAAAACCACAGTATGTAATTTGCTGTTTAAAGGCCTTAACCTTAAACGTAATGTGCCCATTCAAATTAAGCAGGAAAAAAGGACATTGAACAGAATAGGAATATGGGCTCTCTCTAAAGTATCGGAATACGCATTAACTATTAATTCTTAGCAGAAATAATACAATCTCCTCTTTCACAAGAAGTTTAACACATATTTAAATTTTACCTGTAGCTTAGAAGTCAAGCATATAGTCAAGACAACGTATTTGCTCACTAAGACATTATTCTAAGGATGGCTAATTCAGCTGCCATCCTGTGTAACTGGTACTAAGCATAGTTAGAACCTAACTATAGTCTTAAAATATGTATTCCAGGTGGATCATCCAGCCAATATTTAGTAAGCAGCAGCAGAGGCTCAAATATAGATGAAGCAATAGTTAACGCTCAAGGGGAATACATGATGATGAATCCCAATGCCAAACTTTGGAAATAAAAGGTTGATTATACAGAGAAAGGGTACTTGTTACTGAATTGTGACAATGGCCAGGTTAGTTTTCCTTCCTTCCTGAGGGCACTTCCAACTGCCCCTCTGCCCTCTCTCCTAGAGGGGCTAGAAGTAAAAAAAAAAACAGAAAAACAAAAAACAGCCAAACCACAGCACTCCTGCCTCAGTATTTGTCAAGCACAATTTGAAAATGAAAGAAATGTAACTAGAGAATCTAAAAAGTATAAAAATGTCTCAGAAAAGAATAGTCAAAAATGTATTAAATCATAGTATTACAAACAGGAAATGCAATTTAGATGTTTCTGATAACCAAAATGACAGGAACACTATTCTTAAATAAAACCTTACTTAAAACTATAAAGACGACTGTAAAATGCAAGAAGCTGGTTTCTGAACGAAATATAGAGGGAACAGAAATGTGAGACAATCTTGTGACGGAAGAGGAATAAAAATATCAAATTTAAACTCCTATATTTTTTTCTTCTGCAAATCCTTAAATTTTCAAATGAGAATGCTATAAAATTCTGCAGACCTGCAATCCAACGACTAAAAAACAACTATCTTCCACACAACTTGATCTTGAAAATTAAGTATACTTAAGACATACAAACAGACTCCCACTGAGCTGATGAAACATAGTTCCCAACAAGATACACAGAAAATGGTACAGTACTAGAATGAGAATGAAACATGGAACCCAGAGTTGAATTCGGCTGCAGTCTACAACTTAGCACCCTTAAGACCTTAGAGGAGTGACGACTTTGAGCCTCACTTTACAAGAACTAATATCTCCTGCAATGGTGCTGTTTTATGAATCGTAAACTCAGATTGTACAATTATTTAAAAGCTGCTGAATAATCAGAACGATGAACATTACCAAATAAAAGACATGCCTCTTCCACCAACCAAAAATGAAAAATAGCTGGGACTCCAAGTGGCCTCATTTTGCCTGAGAGTAGCTTTTATAAACCTGCCTAGATGCAACTCGGGGTGAAATTTAATTGTAATGTTAACTTGAAGTAGCTTAGTTACCAAGGAATGGAATATTCTGATGAATCAAGACAGTTTAAAAGTTAAGTGTTTTCACGCCAGAAGGCTTTGGGGGGTTGAGGGAGGGGGTGTCAGGGAGTGGGAACTGACGTACAAATTCACTCCAATCCAGCGATCTTCCCTCCCAACTTCTCCATCAAAAGCATGAACCGACAACATGCTTAAAGTGAAATACCACATTTCAAAACCGGAACTAACATTTATGAAGCAGCAAGCAACTCATTACAAAATCTCTACATCTTAAACTCTGAGAATCAAAAATCTCTCAGCTAGAAGTTACCGTTCAAAGGTTGTCTAATACACTGTTTTTTCACTGACAACAAAAAAGGTCTTTAAATCATGTGTGTGTCCATTCCTCCAGACCATTCAAAAACCACCAGAGATGCTGCACAGACACCACCACTGGAAACAGCGCAGCTTGGGACAGCTGTCAGCTGTTACTATACATCAGTTTCTCGAACTTTTGGGGCTTAGGACCCTTTCACAACTCTTAAAATTTATTGAGGACTCCAATGACCTTTTGTTTATATGGATTATGTCTGCCATTATTTACTACATTAGAAATTACAACAGGGAAATTTTTGTATAGTAACAAGAAATCTATCACATGTTAACATAAATGACTTTTTAAAAAATAACTGGTTTCCAAAACAAAAAACTTAGTGAGAAGAACAGTACTATTTTACATTTTTGCAGATCTCTAACTCTGGCTTAACCAAAAATAGCTGGTTCCCATATCTGCTTCTGCATGCAATCCCTTTTGATAAGTTGTTTTGGTAGATGCACAGGAATAAAACCTGGCATTACACCATTATAACTAGAAAACAGTGTTCTAATAGCCTTTTCAAATAACTTTGGATATTCTTCTTTGATATTACACCAAAATGCCACAAGTGGTAATTTCTCAGAGACTAGTTACAGTATGAAAGCAGAAACCACAGCAATAAACCCTTTGTACTCTTGCATTAAAATCAACTGGTCCACCTTGCACTTTAAATGTACCTTTATCCATGCATGATTTTATTACATCATGGTTGGTGGTTTGGAAAATGTGGGTTCACTTAAGATATGCATATCTTCCAAATGTTGGCACATTATTATACAAAATCAAAAAAAATTTTCACTAATATCACCATCAATCAAATCAGAAACATTTTTAATTACTGGGAGGCTGTCAAGCTCACAATGACAGAAACAAGCATTCTAAAATTCTGATTTTTGCTTGAAAGCTCAAATTTTATCACTGGCCACAAACACTGCCAGTTGTTCTCCTTAAAGAGACAGGCTCCATTTTTCAAGTAAATGCTAAGTAGTCAAGTATGAACATCATAGTTCATCAATTGTTCTTTCAGGTAAAAACAGAGCTCAATGAGAAAAGCACTAGCTTAACTCACAAATCAATCATACATGTGCTCTTCGCAAAACCATCCTACTTTTTAGCATACAGCTTTATGTGTACTTCCCATTTTATCACAACATACTCAAAAAACTCAAGGGTCAAGACTTAATAAAATTAACATTTTTTTTACTGCTTCATCAAGGACTTTTTTTTTCAAACTGTGTGTGTTTGTGTGCATGTGTGTAATGACGTAATACAATGACAACTAGTAGAATACAGTGCCTCTGCCTTGATTCTTCCTAAAGCATCATTACCCACCACTGCTTTTGCACCACTGGTGCAAATGTCAACAGACTAAAGAAGACATAACATCTCAATATTATGAAAAGTTTGGGCTTTATGTACTCCCTAAAAGGATCTCAAGGACCCCCAACATCCAGGCTTCTACAAATCACACTCTGAGAACCACTGCTACACGATATTACTACCCACCAAAAGGTCCCAGTTCTACCTCTTATCACTACATGAAACTACTCCATTTCCCTCTTTTTTGTGACAACCCCAAAAATATGGAAGAAAAGCTATCGTCTCCCCCAAGTCTTGCTAAATATCTCTTCCAATAACATTCTACAAATGTGGCATGAATGCTAAGTCACTGATAATGTTTACTCCCCTTAAAGTCTTTTTATTACCAGTGTGATAGCTAGAACTGAGCTGATGCAAATCATGATCTGACCAGCACACAGTAAGGCAGAAACTGTAATATAGTTCTCATACAGGTATTATACACTGTATTAATGCAGTGGTTCTCAACAAGATGTTGGCCCCCAAGGTACATCTGGCAATATCTGGACACATTTTTGGTTGTCATTACCAGGACATGGGGGGTGGGACTCCCACTATCTAGTAGGTAGAAGTCAGGCATGCTGTTAAACGCCCTGCAACACACAGGACAGAATTATCAGCCTAAAATGTGAATAGCACCACCATGAGAAATCTGGTATTAATGGATCCTAAGACTATCAAAAATTTTGGAAGCTTAATCACCATGGCTCTTAAACCATACCAGCTTTTCAAAATTATATATGCAATTACATATGCTTTTGGACAATATATGGAGACCTGCTCACAATGTTTTCTAACGACGTAACTTCAGTAATCTGTTTTGATTTCATCCATTCTGACAATTTACCTATACCTTAACCCCACCCCCACCCACACACAAAGACTTAACAGCCACACCAAACAGGAAAGTGGAAGTCAAACACAATACAGTCTGGAAATCACAATTCAGAACATCAAAGAAATAAAATTAATGACACCAGAACATGAAAAACAAAGAAAGCAAACTACTGAGAAAAAAGGCCTACTTAACTAGGCAGTCTATGGTCTTTTAGTTTACTTTAAAAGGACTATAGTACACATAGGGTTAACAATAAGAGAAAAGCTAATGAAAAACTGGCCATATTGTTCACATTTCAAGAAACACACTAGAAAGACAATATCCATGTGTGAGAATCTGCTGCCTTCACTTTGTCTTCCATTTTAAACATTTGCACTAACTTCCAGAGAATGTGAAGCACTTAGGTCTTTAAAGGAAAGGTATACCTCCCTTCCTCAAAGCATGTTGGGAAAAAGCAGGTATAAAAGAACTTTTAATTTCTAAAAAGACATAAATTATTTCTTCATTAAAGCCCTTTAAGGCATACATTTCCTATTACTGATCAATTTTTAATACTGACATGATTATCAGAAAGAGAAGTCCTTTTTCCAAAACAGCAATAAAATGTGAGCTAACACAAAGAAGTCACATGGCATTACTGCAAACATTTAGGTTTACTTTAATTGCTGCTGAATTGAAAAATGTCACAAAAATCTTGCTTAGACTCGGTTCTCCTAGTAACCCTTTTTATTGTTCCTTAAAAGGATGATTCAATTAACAGGAACCTTGCACCTTAAAAGATTTTAGGTCTGCTATATTTAATTAAAATTAACAAATATCCTCATTACAGAAATAATATGTTGATAGGCCTCTTAACAAAATGACTAGAGTGGGTGAGAAGGCCGGAGCATGAAATTCCTTTTTAAAATATCGTGTAAAATGGGACAGATGTCTTTAAAGCCTGTTTCAAAGTTAGAGCCTCACCTGTAAAGAGACATACACACACATATACACATACATAAATAAAACTGTAAAACTATAATCAGTGATATTTGCAGAAAAGAAGTTGTTTTTACTTAAAAAATAAAATAAAATAAGCGTGAGGTGCTACGTTAGGTGTCTAGAAACCCCAAAATCTTTATTCTGCGTTTAAGGAAAACTTCAAGGGTCAATTACATGCTTCGGGGCTACAAAGAGAACTCGGCCCCCCATCTCTTACCCTTGAATCTTCAAAAATGGAAGAAATGCAGTCTCACGATTTAGGCCTCTACTCTGCTGTATACACGCAGAAAAAAAGGCTGTAATCTTTCGATCAACAATGAGTTCTCAAATTACATCCCATTCTTTGAGAGAAAAAGAAAAAGAAAACTTCTTTAAAAAACCCAACAAGGGAAAGAAAAGTATAAGATGCAGGCCTAGTGACATTAGAAGGCATAGATGAACTACAATAAGAAAAAGTCTACCATCAGAAGAACACAAAGTATCACTGCAGATGGAAAGACGGAAGCAAGATGAAATCCGGCGACCCTCTCGAAACAACACCGGGAGAGCAACACGTAACGCAACGCCTTTCGACGGGGGGCACCCAGGAAAGTGCCCCTCTCCTGGCAGCCGAAAGGCTGGAGGAAACGGAGGCGGGGGGAGGGGGATGTTCGAACAGCTGGGCTCGGCGCTCAAAACTGGGCTTTTAACTCGTGCTCAGGCAAGCCGGGACGCGGAAGTGGGTTAACATTGGCGCACGAAGTGGGCATCTTGGAAACGGGAGGGAGAGCTAGGCCGGGAACAGAAGCAGAGAAACGAGCCTGAGAGGCGCCGGGGGGCGAGCCCGAACCCCGTGTGCAGACCCCGCGAGGAGCAGGGCCTTCCTCCCCGGCAGCTGGGCACCGGGGTTTTTTTTTCCCCCCCTTTCTTTTATCGGACGAGGCCGAGAAGCGGGAGCAGTAGGGTTAGAAGATCCTCCGGCCCTTCCGGAAGGGGAAGGCCCCCGGCCCGACAGCCACCGAAGCCAGGAAGGGGTGGGGGGAAGCGGGAACCGAACACAAGGGGAAGTGCGGCGGCGAGTGGGAGAGGAAACAGGAAGAGCCCCAGTCCCGCCCGCCTCCCCCTCGGGGCGAGGGCCCGGCTCGCGCGCCCCCTTCCCCCTCCCCTCCCCCGCCGCCCCCAAGGCCCCGCCGGCGTGCGAGAGAAAACAGAATACAAATCACTTACAACGGCATCGTCTCCTGCGCCGGCACCGCCCAGTCACTTCCCCCCCGCAACCGCCGCCGCTGCCGCCCTGGGCATGATCCACTGAGGCGGGAGGGAGGGGGGGGCCTGCCTCAGCCCTGGGTCCAACCCCACTCCCGCACCCGCTCCCGCCGCTTTAAGCGCTTCTCCTCCTTCCCCTTCGTCCTAACATGGCGCCCGAGCGCTACCACAGCAACGTTCTAGAACCGCTGACGCCGCTACACACGCTATGCGTGCGCCTGCGCAGCAGCCGCCCGGCCCGCCGCGAAGCCTCACGGGAAGGGTAGTTCGTACGCCAGCAGGCGCTCCGGCGGCTTCCGCCCCAGTTGTGTCCGGCTTCCGCGGCACATGTAGGGCGTATGGGTGGGAGCCGATTGGGAGGCTCTGGGGTCGGGGGTGTCCCTCCTGCCGGGCCGCTCTTGTCGCCGATGGGGGCGATGCAGCCCGGAAGGCGCGAGGAAGGCCCCGGAGAGGCGCCGCTTCCGGTGCATTGTGAGGTCCCGCCGTTCTCTCCGCCCGAGGTCGCGGCGGCTGCGCTTCCCCTCGGACCGCGTCGGTGGAGGCGCTTGGAGGGGACCGAGGCGCCCACGCGTGCCCCGGGTGCCAGCCGAGCGCTGGGCTCAGCACGGGGACACTGGGTTGTAACAGGTTACTCAACCTCTTATTTTTTGCAAAGTGAGAGTAATGCCTGCTCCCTAGGGTAGTGGCGCCTATTTAATGGGATAATGCAAGAAGGGTGCTTGGCACTGCCGGGAACAGAGGGCGCAGAGACGTCACTAGGACTCCCGCCTTACCCGCTAGACTCGGTTCCCCCGGCGCGGAGCTTTGGAGTTGTTCTGTCCACTAAGGTGTACGCAGGCGCTCAGGAGATATCTGTTGAATGAATAAATTTGCTGGATAGGACTGTGATGACAGCAGATTCGAGAACAGGAGCTAAATTTATTTCTAACAGTTGGTGCACTGGAACTCACTATAAAGCTGTCCTTCAGTAGAAACGTAGGTGGCAGTAAGCCTTGGGATATTAGCAAAGGCCGTTTCGCCCATGGTTTCCCTGAGGCTGTGTTTTGCAACCCCTTCTCTCCGTGGGGTGGGACCTGGGAGTTACCTGCACACCTGCAGCAAAAGTTTAATAAAGAATGCCTGAGGGCTTCCCTGGTGGCGCAGTGGTTGAGAGCCCGCCTGCCGATGCAGGGGACACGGGTTCGTGCCCCGATCCCGGAGGATCCCACATGCCGCGGAGCGGCTGGGCCCGCGAGCCATGGCCGCGGAGCCTGTGCGTCCGGAGCCTGTGCTCTGCGGCGGGAGAGGCCACAGCAGTGAGAGGCCCGTGTACAGCAAAAAAAAAAAAAAAAGAATGCCTGAGACTGACTTGACTCTGATATTCTTTCCCTCTTCGAATTTAGAACGCGTTCCAAAGCGTCACCCAGAAGATTAATGGAGGGGAAGCGGGGCATCCAATGTGGGAAAGTTAAAGTTCTAAATTCTTTAAATATGCACTTGTAACTCCTCAGGAAATTTGACAAAAGATTTCCATTTTTTCACAGAAAGTCTAGTGGGACTAGCGTTCTAGGACTAATGAGCGGCTCAGTGGGAAAAGCACAGCATCCAAACCCGCATTGTCCAATAAGGTAGCCATTTGTCACATGCGGCTTGCCGGCACTTGAAATGAGGCTAGTTCATTTAAGATATAAGTACAAATCACGCGCAGATTTCAGAGATCTTACTATGAACAAAAGAATGAAATACCTCACTGACAGTTTTTTTATATTGTGTTTTGGATATAGTGCATTAAAGAAAATATGAAAATTTCAACTGTTTCTTTTTACTTTTTAAAATGTGGCTACTAGAAAAATTTAAATTATGTATGTGGCCATGATTTCTATGGAACAGCAATGATCTGGAGACAGACTTGTATTTGATTCTCAATTCTACTTATTCCCTTACCCTCTTGTAGCTTTAGGTGGGGGCCCAGTAATAGACCTGTCAAAATTTTTGAAAATCTGAGATCCAGTAGAATCAATAAAATATTAAAGCTATGGTCTTAAAAATTACTCATAAAGAGAGGCACTGATGATTGTCAAATACTAACACTGTCCCACTTACATTCTGGGGAGTGGGAGCAGATAAACACTTGAAGAGGTAAGGGAATTGTAGATTGTAATAAGAACCATGAATAAAATAAATCAGATGATAAAATTATGGGGCAGTTCAACTTTAGATAGGGTGCTCAAACTAGGCCTCTCAGAGGAGCTGATCTTTGACCTGAGACCTGAAGCCTTTCTGAGAGATTTGGATTTTATCTTTTTGTGAATGGGGAAGACATTGGAAGTTTTAAAACGGGAAGATTACATTGATATTTGTGGGAAGATAAAAGGGTAGGGAATCAATTTGAACTTCCCAAATGGGAACTCCCCTGGTGGCGCAGTGGTTAAGAATCCACCTGCCAATGCAGGGGACACGGGTTCGAGCCCTGGTCCAGGAAAACCCCACATGCCGCGGAGCAACTATACCCGTACGCCACAACCACTGAAGCCGGCGCGCTCTAGAGCCCGTGCTCCGCAACAAGAGAAGCCACTGCGATGAGAAGCTCACGCACCGCAACGAAGAGTAGACCCCGCTCTCCACAACTAGAGAAAGCCCGCACGCAGCAACGAAGACCCAACGCAGCCAAAAATAAATAAAATAAAAGCTAAGTAATTTTTTTTTAATGCTGTGAACTGCCAGACGTTTTGAAGTTGGAGGAAAGATGAGGTGGCTCTTGCCATATTCAGGTAAGAGATGATGAAGCTTGAAATAAAAAGGACGGGACCAATTTGAGAGAGATTTAGGCAATGTGGTTAATCCTAGTTTCAAGAGGGGAGGGGAGGGGAGGAAGAAGACAAAGATGATTACGAAGGTTCTGGGGGGTGGGGAATAAGTGAAATAGGAAACGAGGATAACGGGGCATGGGGATGAGATTGTGAGAGTGGTTTGATATGGGTTGATTCTGAAGTGCTTGTGGGACCTTCAGAAAAGTCTATAAGGCTATTGAAAACATACTCCAGGAGCTGAGGAGAGAAGTCAGGGCTGGAAACAGAGATTCTAAACTCTGAAAGCAACTTGCTCATATTTTGGAATGTTGTTTCAGTTCTGGAAGGGCCTTACATACACCTGGCCACTACAATCTGATCCAACTCCTGTTTCACAAATGAGTAGTGAGCTAGGTGGTCACAAATCCCCAATGTTTAGAACCCAATTAAGGATATAATTTGAGCCAAGGAAAGTGGAGAGTGAAATAAAGCCAGTTACCAGTGTTTTGGTTAAGACAATATCCTCGTTGTGGTAGCCTTGCCGTACTTGTTCTTAGAGTCCCTGCCCACTCTCTCCAGCTGCTGCTGAGGAGGCTGCTTTGTAGCTGCAGCCTTTGCCCTGCCCCAGGGCCTGCTTTCCACCAGCAGCTAAGAGAAGGGGAAGATGTTGTCTAGTGATATCTGAAGTATTCAGATTGCATTTTCCACACAACAATGTCATAAATAGTGGGAAGATTTCTAGACTGGTTCTCTTAGGACCACAGTGCATGCAAATCAAAACAATGCACAGAAAATATTTTTGAATCTCTTCACATATTGGGAACTACCTGGATTGTTTCAGTGTCATTTAGGAGGTGATCGCTGGAGATATTGTATGATACAGAGATCTTTATCCGAATAATAAACTATAATGACTCACTTGGCTACTAATGGTGCATACTTTTTAAAAATTTCAATCAGGGACTTCCCTGGTGGTCCAGTGGTTAAGATTCTGTGCGTCCACTGCAACGGGGGCGGGTTTGATCCCTGGTGGGGGAACTAAGATCCTGCATGCTGTCTGGTGTGGCCAAAAAGAAAAGGAAAAAAAATTCCAATCAAAAAGCAGACTTATGAGTCACTAAAGTCAAAATAATAACATAAGCACTTCCATCTAACAGTTCTGTACTCTTGAGCTGTCTTTTTATTAAATTCTCATTCCTCTTTGAGATGTTGATGTTTGGAAGAACGTGTCTTCTATCATTTGCATGAAAGGAAGTGTTACCAAAAGCTTGGCCTCTCTGTATACCGTTGCCAAATCAAATCCTGGAGACAGAGTTTTGGGTGAAGTAGAAAAGAATAGCTTTATTGCTTTGCCAGGCAAAGGGGTACACACCAGGCTTCTGCCTCAAAAAACTATGTGTCCCAACCCCAGAGCCTTTGATAAAGGGTTTATCTGACAAGATTAGAGCGTGAGCAGGGCTTGCACTCCCTTAATCTTGTGTCAGGTGGTCTTAATCTTTTGTGTTTTTTTTTTTTTTTTGGCTGCATTGGCTCTTCGTTGCTATGTGCGGACTTTCTCTAGTTGTGGTGTGCAGGCTTCTCGTTGCGGTGGCTTCTCTTGTTGCGGAGGACGGGCTCTAGGCACGCAGGCTTCAGTAGCTGCAGCACATGGGCTCAGCAGTTGTGGCTCACGGTCTCTAGAGTGCAGGCTCAGTAGTTGTGGCTCACGGGCTCTAGAGCTCAGGCTCAGTAGTTGTGGCTCACGGGCTCTAGAGTGCAGCCTCAGTAGTTGTGGTGCACGGGCTTAGTTGCTCCGCAGCATGTGGGACCTTCCCGGACCAGGGCTTAAACCCGTGTCCCCTGCATTGGCAGGCGGATTCTTTTTTTTTTTTTCTTTCATTGATCTTGTTAGGACTTTTAAGAAGATGTTGGGGGTAGGAGTTTATTAATTAATTTATTTATTTTTGCTGTGTTGGGTCTTCATTTCTGTGCGAGGGCTTTCTCTAGTTGCGGCAAGCGGGGGCCACTCTTCATCACGGTGCGTGGGCCTCTCACTATCGCCGCCTCTCGTTGCAGAGCACAGGCTCCAGACACTCAGGCTCAGTAGTTGTGGCTCACGGGCCTAGTTGCTCCGCAACATGTGGGATCCTCCCAGACCAGGGCTCGAACCCGTGTCCCCTGCATCGGCAGGCAGAGTCTCAACCACTGCGCCACCAGGGAAGTTCCTTGTCTCTTAATCTTGATGAGCTTCTTCTGCTCCTTCCTTGATTAGCAACTGTTCAAATCTGCCCTTTGGAACTCAGGGAAGGTCACGGAGACTGGAGTCTTGCCTATAAGAAATGGTGGACAAAAGGAGGCCTCCGTGCCCAGGCCTCACTTGCTTTCAGTGCCTGGGGGCCCCACAGGGCCCTCCTCGGTTCCAGAAGGACCACAGTAGCATGTTGATTAGAACCGGCCCCAAACCTGTGCGTCCTCTAGTCTCTGCCTCTCAGTCAACAGTGCAGTCATCCTCCAGGCTTAAGCCAAAACAAGTCAGTATCCTTGATTCCTTCCTTTCCCTCACTACTTATATCCAATCCATCATCAAGGCCTACTGGCTCCACCTTCCAAATCCACCTGAAATCCATCCCCTTCTCCCCATCTCCTCTGCCACCACCCTAATCCTAGCCACTGTCTGTTCTAGCTTAGACCACTGCAGTAGCCTCAGGACTTCTCTGGATTCCATTCCTGCTTTTCTCCAGTCCAGTCTCCATAGACAGCAGCTGGAACTTTTAAAACATTCTCTAGATATTATCCCTCCCCTGCATCAAAACTGAGTAGATTGGTTTCCCATTGCTCTTAGCATAAGAATGAACTTGACAGGCACTTACAAAGCCCTGCATGATCTGACTCTTGATTTTCTCTCCAACTGCATGTGAAACTCTTCCCCTTTCCTGGCTGTGCTTCAACCCTACTGGACTCTCTTCTTTTCCTTAAACAGCTAAGCTTCTTTCCACCTGAGAACCTCCACACGGTTGTCCACATCTGTATGCTGCCCCAGTTTTTCTGACGCTTGTTCTGTCTGTCAAGCTCAAAGGTCACTGCCTCAGAGATGCCTTCCCAGACCACCTGATCTAAATCGTGTTTATTTGCGCTGTGGTCCTTATCACATAACCAAAACTTTCTTGTTAATTTTTTTATTACTATTTATTCTGTGATCCTCATTAAAATCTACGCTCCATGAAGGTAGGGACCCTGTTTAAACAAAGCACAAAACAGTGCCTGGCGGGCTTCCCTGGTGGAGCACTGGTTAAGAATCTGCCTGTCAATGCAGGTGACATGGGTTTGAGCCCTGGTCCAGGAAGATCCCACATGCCACGGAGCAACTAAGCCCATGCACCGCAACTACAGAGCCTGCGCTCTAGAGCCCACAAGCCACAACTACTGAGCCCATGTGCCACAACTACTGAAGCCCGCATGCCTAGAGCCCATGCTCTGCAACAAGAGAAGCCACCGCAATGAGAAGCCCACGCACTGCAATGAAGAGTAGCCCCCGCTCGCCGAAACTAGAGAAAGACCGTGCGCAGCAACGAAGACCCAACGCAGCCAAAAATAAATAAATATATTTTTTTAAAAAAATTGAGTCCATAACAGTGATCATCTCAGATTGTTAATGCCTGGAAGGTAAGGATGCCTATTCAATCATATCAGTTCTCTCTTGTTGTGTTAACAATTTGCCACAAACTTTAAGCTAGTTAAATAGCACACGTTTATTATCCAGCAGTTTCTGTGAATCAGGAATTTGGACACGGCTTAGCTGGGTCCTCTACTTTAGGGTGTGTCAACAAAGCCACATTCAGGGTCAAACAGGACTGGGGTGTCATCTGAAAGCTCAACTGGGAAGGATCCACTTCTACACTCGTGTTGGTTGGCAGGATTCAGTCCTTTGAAGCTATTGGATTGAAAGCATCAGTGTCTTGCTGGCTGTTTGCTAAGGCCCCTCTCAGTCCCTGTCCATGTGGGCCTCTCCCACACAGCAGCCTGCTCTGTTAAAGAATGTAAGCCCAGTAGGCAATAGAGTCGACTGGCATGATCTCATTCGCAATCCTCTCTAAGCTAAGCTTTGCTGTATTCCATTGGATGGAAGCAAATCACAGGGTCCACCTACACTCAGAGGGAAGGGATTACACAAAGGCATGAACACCAGCAGGCAGAGAGCACTGGGGGATGTCTTGCCTGCCATATCAACTAAACTGACTTTGTGCCACTCCCAAATACACTCTAAATAAAGAATTTGAATGGTGTTTTGATTAACTTCCTTTTTTTTTTAATATAAAGTACTCCAAAAAAAATTTTATGGGTATTCAAATGGTATTTTTCTCTCCTGAAGTGGACCTAAGGAACTCTATGAACAAATCCATATTTTAAGGAAGAGTTTCTGGGTTTTTTTTTTTTTAACTTTAAGGAAACATAGTATACTCTAGTATTTTTTAAGGTAGAGTACCAACTCCTTTTTAAAAGATTATTAAAGTATGACTTATACAGTAAACTACAAGTACTAAGGCATGTGCTTGTTCCCCGTCTCTGTAGCACCCCCTACTGAGTGGAATGAAGTTTTATCCATGTACACGCCAATGTAATTATCACTTAAATCAAGATGTAGAAAATGTCCAGTCTCCCAGCAGGCTTCCTCCCAGTGGATAACCCTCTATTGCCACCAGCACCACCATTACCTGGTAATCACTCTTCTGACTAGTCCACTATGGACTATTTATATCTGTTTTTCAACTTCAGATACGGTATTTACCCTTGTATCTAACTTCTTTCACTCAACATTTCATTTGTAAGATTCTTCATGTTGTCAGAGGTAAGAGTCACTCTTTTTCATTTCAATGTGGTACTCTATACTATGACGATATATCTTTCTCCTATTGTAGATACCACAGCATATCTTTCTCCTATTCATGGACATTTGGGTTGTTTCTAGTTTGGGGCTTTTGTGAATAATGTTGCTCTGAACATTCTTGTACGTGTCTTTTTGAAGATATAAGCAGTCTTGGGTATATAACCAGGAATGGAATTGCTGGGTCATGTGTATACGTATATTTGACTTTATTAAGTCCTCCCAAATGGTTTTCAAAGGATGAGCACCAATCTATATTCCACTCTATAGGTGGGTTCCAGTTGCTCCACATCCTCATCAACACTTGGTATTATCAGTTCATTTAATTTTGGCCAAAGGGTAGTATCATAACGGAATCTTATTGTAGTTTTCATTTGTATTTCTCTGATGATTAATGATTTTCAGCCTTTTTCAATATGCTGATTGATCATTTGGATATCCCTTTTTATGGAGTGGTTACTCAAGTCTTCTGCCTACCTTTAAATTGAGTTTTCAGTCTTATTGACTTGTAGGAGTTTTTAACATATTCTGAGTACAAGACCTCTGTCATTTGTATGTGTTGCAAATATCTTCCCCATTCTGAGGCTTGTCTTTTCACTCTTAATGTTGTCTTGAGAAATCTTTGCCCACTCCAGGGTTACAAAGAATTCCTCTTATGTTTTATTCTATTCTAGAAGCTTTATTATTCTGACTTGCACATTTTGGTCTAAGATCCATCTCAAAGTAATTTTGTATATACTGTGAGGTAGAGGTCAAGGTGGTTTTTTTTGGGGGGGGTTGTTTGTTTATTTGTTTTTAATATATAGATCTCCTAATGACCTGCCAAATTTATTGAAAAGACCATACTTTCCCCATTGAATTGCAATAGGGCCTTTGTTGTAAATCAAGTGATTGTAAATATGTGGATCTGTTTCTGGACTCCTTATTCTGTTCCATTGATCTATGTGTCTGTCTTAATTACTGTAGCTTTATAATAAATCTTAATATTTAGAGTGAAGTCTTCCAGGTTTGCTGTTCCTCAAAACTGTCTAGACTATTCTATATTCTAGGTCCTTTGCATTACCATATATATTTCAGAAACAGATGATCAATTTCTACCAAAAAGAGAGAGAGAGGGAGGGAGGGAGGAAGGAAGGAAGGAAGGAAGAAACACACTGGGATTTTGATTGGGACTGCATTGACTCTACAGATCATTTTGGAGAAAAATTGAAGTATTAAAAATATTGAGCTTTACAAGCCATTAACAGTATATCTTGGGACTTCCCTGGTGGTCCAGTGGTTAAGAATCCGCCTTCCAATGCAGCGGACGCAGGTTTGATCCCTGGTCAGGGAACTAAGATCCCACATGCTGTGGGGCAACTAAGGACCAGCACCACAACTACTGAGCCCGTGCATTCTGGAGCCCATGCACCACAACTAGAGAGAAGCCCACGTACTGCAACAAAAGACCCCGCATGCCACAACGAAGATCCCGCGTGCTGCAATTAAGACCTGACGCAGCCACGTAAATAAATAAATATTTTAAAAAAAAACAAAACAGTGGGGGCTTCCCTGGTGGCGCAGTGGTTGAGAGTGCGCCTGCCGATGCAGGGGACACGGCTTCGTGCCCCAGTCTGGGAAGATCCCACATGCTGTGGAGCGGCTAGGCCCATGAGCCATGGCCGCTGAGCCTGCACGTCCGGAGCCTGTTGCTCCGCAACGGGAGAGGCCACAACAGAGAGAGGCCCACGTACCGCAAAAAAAAAAAAAAAAAAAAAAAAAAAGTATCACTCCATTTATTTCATTTTTAATTACTATCAGCAGTGTTTTTAAATTTTCAATGTAGAGGACTTATATATCTTTCTTAGCTTGCCCCTAGCTATGTTATTGTAAATGATACCAGCTCTGTATAAGTAATATAGGAATATGCTTATCCAAAATGTAGGTATATATAATAATGTCTATCAAAATTACAGGTATATAGGACCTACTGTACATCACAGGGAATTATACTCAGTATTCTGTAATAACCTATAGGGAAAAGAATCTGAAAATAAAAATAGATATATATGTATGTATAACTGAATCACTTTACTGTACACCCAAAACTAACACAACATTGTAAATAAACTATACTTCAATTAAAAAAAATTACAGGTATATACAGAGGAGGCTTAGCAGTGACAGGCTGGCCTACTCAGATCTGGGTGTGGGGGAGGGGCGGGAATTGACTTCAGAGGGCCTAATTATAAAATGACACAATGGATCAAACCAGAAATACGAAAAGTCACCTTAAAGAAAGTAAATGCCTCCTAACCTACAAAGACCTGGGAGAGTGAATATATTAATATATCTGAAACAAGAACATGTCAAGGGGAGTCACAGGGGTAAAAATCATCGCTGCCCATCCAAACGATGTCTGGGAAAGCGCATCTTGCCGGCAAGGACTAAAGCAGCTTGGCCGGCACGGCAGGGATGGATCTATCAAGCCAGCCAGCACTCATGCCTTGTCTTGGTTTTGCATTCACCAAGCACTTCTGATCATTTGGCTTCTCCTATAACCTGCTTCCAAGAAGAGAATGTACTGCTGAAGTGGGTGCCAGTCTCAGCTCACTCAACTATGTTTCTCATTGTAAATAAATCGGTACTCTGTCTTCTCTGCTGGTCTCTTAGGAGATTTGTTAAGACATGTCAGCGTCTCAGGGTCCTATCTATCCTTAAACACTACTGAGATCACTCTTCTAAACTTGCATGGCTGAGGGCCAGACTCCATAGCAAAGTCACCAAAATTGATGCCACTTAGTGAAGCATCTTGGTGACCCTCAGAGTTACTTAAGTGTTCTGTCACAGCCATATAGAAATATAAATAGACTACAGACTTTGTTGAATAACTAGAGATTTGATTTAGTTATAAAAAACATAGCTGTGTAGCAAAATTTCAGTTAAACAGCTTCATACACTGATATTTATTGTACCTCTACCATGTGCTATGCAATTTTTTAGTCTGTAGAGAGACAGAAAAACAAAACAAAATCCCTGCCTCCGTGGAGGCTACATTTTAGTCAGGGATACAGACAATAAGTACATGGGCATATAAAATGATGTCAAGTGTCAGCAGAGAAAAGGAACAGCGTGGGATGTCCTTGGGAGGACAATCCGGGGGGCCTCTCTGAGGAGGTGATATTTGAGCTGAGCCACGGATGAAGTGAGGGTGAGCCACGTGGGTATGTGGGAGCCAAGTTTTCCAGGCCAAGGCCCCAACACGGAGTGTACTTGGCAATGAAGATTTTAGAGAGGGGGCAGTGAGATCACGAGGGGTCAGACTGTATCAGGCTTCGAAGGCCCGTCCGTGTGAGATTGGAAGGCACTGGGGGGCTTTAAGCAGATCTGACTTGTGTTTTAACAAGATTCCCCTGTTGGGATGTGGAAAGAAGTCACAGAAAGGAGCAGGCCAGGACAGTAACGTTGGAGGAGTAAGAAGCAGACAGACTTCAGATATGTTTTGAAAGTTGGGCCAATATGATGCTCTGAGGCATGGAATATGGGGTAAGAGAATAAGAAAAGAACCAGGGATGCCTCCACCGTTTAGGGCCTGAGCGGCTGGAAGGATGGAGTTGCCAATACCTGAGATTGGAAATTGTGGGAGCAGCAGGTGAGGGGAAGGAAGAGAGTGATCAGGAGCTGGATTGGCTATGCTGAAGTTCGAGGGGCTGTTAGACGTTCAGGTGGGGGGAAGAGAGGGTTTCAAGGAGGAAATGATCAAATGTGTCAGATGATCGGAGAGGGCAAGGAAGATGAGGACCGAGAACTAACAATTAGGTTTGGAAATGTGGACGTCACCGGTAACCTGGCTGTTAAGAGGACAAGAATTTGGGGCCTGTGGTTGGAGGAGGATGTGGAGGTCTAGGAGGGTTTTTCCATTTGAATTGGGTTTTTGTCTTGTCTTGTTTTGACGTATGGGAGTTAGGAGAATAAGTTTGAAGCTAAGGGTGATGATCCAGAGGAGAGGGAAAAATCAAGCTGTGAGAGAGAAGGGATGATTATAGGAGCAGAATCGGATTATGTGAGAAGAGATGGGATTCAGGGCACAGGTTAATCTTAGGTGGGAACACAGACAGTTCTCTGCAGCAGAAGGGAAGGCAGAGGTAGGTCTGCAGTGGGAGGATGTAGAAGTTCTCTTTCCATTGCTTGGGTTTTCTCAGTGAACCAAGAAGCAAGGTCACGAGATGTAACCATCCTGAAGGCATGAAAATGTAACTATTATACAGACCAGTGATTTCAAACTGTCCAAAAGGTATTCTCTTTAGTTACTTAGTGTTTTTGATTAAAATAAGGATCAAAAAGAGTGCAGTGAAGTAAAAGAAAAATAGGTAAATGGACTTCATCAAAATTAAAAGTTTTTGTGCATTGAAGGGCATTATCAAGAGAGTGAAAAGACAAGCCACAGAATGGGAGAAAATATTTGCCAATCACATATCTGATAAGGGTATTCTATCCAGAATATATAAAGAACTTTTACAATTCAGTAACAAAAAGACAACCCAAATAAAAAGTGAGCAAAGGACTCGAAAATAGATTTCACCAAAGAAGATACACAAACGGCCAGCAAGCACATGAAAAGATGCTTAGTTACAAAGTGATACTACTACACACCCACTAGTCTGGTAGTTCCCCATACAGAATTACCATATGACAATATTTCCACTCCTAGGTTTCTACCGAAAATTGACAACAGGGGTTCAAAGAGGAAGTTGTACTCAAATGTTCATAGCCGCTCTATTCACAACAGCCAAAAGGTGGAAACAACTTAACTGTCCATCAACACATGAATGATTAAACAAAATATGGTCTATCTATACAGTGGAATATGTTTCAGCCATAAAAAGGAATGAAGTATTGATACATGCTACAACATGAATGAACTTTGAAAACATGCTAAGTGAAAGAAGCCAGACACAAAAGGCCACATATTGCATGATTCCATTTATATAAAATATCCAGAATAGACAAATCCATAGAGACAGGAAGCAGATTAGTGTTTGCTAGGAGCTTGAGGGGAGGGGATAATGGGGAGTGACTGATTAATGGGTACAGGGCTTCCAACTGGGGTGATGGAAAAGTTCTGGAGCTAGATTGTGGTGATAAGCGGACAGTATCATGAATGTACTTAGTGCCACTGAATTGTACACCTTAACATGGTTGCAATGGTAAATTTATGTTGTGTGTATTTTGCCACACAAAAAAATAGTGACGTTATATTCAGATTTCATTATTTAAAGAAATGAAATATATATGCCATTAAGATAAACCTAAACTGATTTCTCATCCAGTGTAATTCTGGGAATTATAGGATCTTTAGAGCTGAAAAGGCCATAGGGATTGATTGTTTATGTCTATATGGTAAAGTTAGTTTGTTAAAAATATTTAGCAACTTTCTAATTATCACAGATATTAAAAATTATTCATCTTGTTACATGAATTTTTCTACCAAGAGGTTTAGAATTCTCTCTGACTCATAGGTTGGGTGCTGACCTTGAACTCAAAAAGCAACCTTGCAGAAACCAAACATGTCTGACTTACTGTGACTCAAAAAGCATAAACTGTTCTAATTTATTTCCATTTCTAACACCACTAGTATTGAGGACATAACAAATCACATAAATTCATTAGCTTACATGTTAGAATAATACATAGTCTGATTTTTTTCATGCTATAAATTAAATTACTATAAACATTAGTGTACAGAATACTCAGACAAAGAATGAAATATTAAATCAATATTTATCCCATGAGCTATGCACAGATACTTTAACAATTTACCTCTCAAAATATGGTTTTAATGAAGTAGTGACTCGTTGCCATAGAACTTTTTGTAATGAATCTACTTACTAAAATATTTGTTTGCAGGGAGAATAAAAGAATTTCCCCAAAACTAGAAAAGAATTTTTTAAAGCAATTTTTCAAATTACAATGTTAAAGTCATCTCCAGCTCTGTAAAAGAATATGACATGAGATCTTTAAAATTTCACTGCGTTTCAGGATTGTTCTTGAAAAGATACTCTGCCTGTAATTGAGAAAAAAGAAAAATAAGTCAACAATTTAGAATATACTGTTAATTTAGAATTTAGAATTAATAGTACATTAATTTGTACTATTAATGTTTACAATTTAAAAATGAAAGTGCACAAATTTTTTGCTTTCAAATGAGTAACAAAAATCTTATTATAAACTGTAATGAAGGTGTTAGAGGCTATTTCCCAAATAACCAGACACACAATTTCTCTGTCTCAACTGGCTTTTCATTTAGATTTGGGTATATTTTATTTTCAAATTGATATTAAAAAAAAAGGCTTCAATCTCTTACCAGAAAATCAACAGGATCATCGGGTCTGATCTTACAACACTCATTCAGACCTTGCATAAGCGTTGGCATAACGTGGGTCATTAAATAGTTTCTCAAGGGAATAGACTGGGCCTCCAGTAATTCTTTTTCTTCTCTTTTAACTTCCTCTAGTTGTTTACTCTACAAATAGAACATTCGGGGGTGCAATAAATAGATGGAAAAAGAACGGTTTCATACGACTCACCCCAGAGTGCACTAGAAGTAGATGCTGCTATAAATGTTCATCATGTTTTGATAAAGATGGCATTTCCAATTGACAAGGAAAAGATGTAAATGGTGTTTTAACAACTGCCTAGTCATATAGAAAATAATAAACTGGACCCCTACTTCACTTCTTTTTTTTTTTTCCAGCATGATTTATCTTTATTATTAATCACCCCTTTTGTTCACTTTCTTTTTTTTTTTAACATCTTTATTGGAGTATAATTGTTTTACAATTGTGTGTTAATTTCTGCTTTATAACAAAGTGAATCAGTTATACATATACATATGTTCCCATATCTCTTCCCTCTTGCGTCTCCCTCCCTCCCACCCTCCCTATCCCACCCCTCTAGGTGGTCACAAAGCACGGAGCTGATCTCCCTGTGCTATGCAGCTGCTTCTCACTAGCTATCTATTTTACATTTGATAGTGTATATATGTCCATGCCACTCTCTCACTTTGTCTCAGTTTACCCTTCCCCCTCCCCGTATCCTCAAGTCCATTCTCTAGTATGTTCACTTTCTTAATTACTTAGGCAATCCAAATCCCTCTAGGACAGGCAAAAAGATGATGATGATGATGATGATGATAATGATGATAATGATGGTGATCATGATGATGATGATGGTGGTAATGATGATGACGGTGATGATAATAATGATGATGATGATCCTACCTCACTTCTTAAACCAAAATAATTTTAGCTGCCCAGATGAATCAAAGTGAGAGAAAGAAAGAGAGAAAGAAAGAAAGGGAGGAAGGAAGAAAGAAAGAAGGAAAGAAAGAGGAAGGAAGGAAGGAAGGATCACAGAATCATAGAAGTGCTAATAGGGACTTCCCTGGTGGTCCAGTGGTTAAGAACCCACCTGCCAATGCAGGGGACATGGGTTCGAGTCCTGGTTGGGGAAGATCCCACATGCCGCGGAGAAACTAAGCCTGCACGCCACAACTACTAAAGCCCACGCACTCTAGAGCCTGTGTTCCACAACAAGAGAGGAACCACAGCAATGAGAAGCCCGCGCACCTCAATGAGGAGTAGCCCCCGCTTGCCGCAACTAGAGAAAGCCTGCGTGCAGCAACGAATACCCAACGCAGCCAAAAAAACACAAAAAAGTGCTAATAGAAAGTCTCGAAGGTATTGATCTAGTGGACTTGTGTTATGCTCAGCATACAGCCTCCCTCTCTCAGGACTAATAATTCCAGATTTCCTTTGAGAAATCTCCCTTCTCAGTCTAGTGGATTGGGTGGGATTTAAGCCCATCAGTCCAGCCCACTCCTGGCCATGGACATTAGTTAAATGTGCAGCCAAAAGACAAGAAACAAGATAAAGATATAAAATACATACTGCCTTAGGTAGAATAAATGCAAAGAGGGAAATTTATTTATTTTGTTTTTGTGTTTTTTTGGCATGCAGGATCTTAGGTCCCCCACTAGGGATTGAACCTGTGTCCCCTGCACGGGGAAGCGAGGAGCCTTAACCATTGGGCCTCCAGGGAAGCACCAAGAGGCAAATTTAAAAGTATAGAAAGGGATAGGACGTGTTATGCAGTGGGGCAGGTGTTGCAATTTTAAATATGGTGTCCAGGAAAGGCCTCATTAGAAAGATGACTTTTAGCAAAGACTTGAAGCAAGGGAAGAAGTTAATCGCACAGATGGCACATTGTTTAAATGCACGGAGATATTAGAGGCAGCCAGGTCACAGAGGACCTTGGGGGCCACAATAAGGAGTTTGGACTTTCATTGAACAGTGATGAACAGCCTGTGAAGAGTTTAAACAGAATGGACGTGGTGAATCTGTACTTTTTTTTTTTTTTTGGCCCTGCCAAGAGGCATGTGGGATCTTCCCTGACCAGGGATGGAAACTGTGCCCCCTGCATTGGGAGCATGGAGTCTTAACCACTGGACTGCCAGGAAAGTCCAGATCTGTATTTTATTTTTTGTTTTTTAAAATAAATTTATTTATTTATTTATTTATTTTTGGCTGTGTTGGGTCTTTGTTGCTGCACCGGGCTTTCTCTAGCTGTGGCGAGCGGGGGCTACTCTTTGTTGCAGTGCGCCATTTTCTCACTGCGGTGGCTTCTCTTGTTGCGGAGCATGGGCTCTAGGCATGCGGGCTTTAGTAGCTGTGGCACGCGGGCTCAGTAGTTGTGGCTCGCGGGCTCTAGAGCGCGGGCTCAGTAGTTGTGGCACATGGGCTTAGTTGCTCCGCGGCATGTGGGATCTTCCCTTACCAGGGATGGAACCTGTGCCCCCGGCATTGGGAGCACAGAGTCTTAACCACTAGACTGCCAGGGAAGTCCACATATGTATTTTTTTTTAAATAAATTTATTTATTTATTTATTTATTTATTTTGGCTGCGTTGGGTCTTTGTTGCTGCGCCGGGCTTTCTCTAGCTGCAGCGAGCGGGGGCTACCCTTTGTTGCAGTGCGCCATTTTCTCACTGCAGTGGCTTCTCTCGTTGCGGAGCATGGGCTCTAGGCGTGCGGGCTCAGTAGTTGTGGCGAACGGGCTTAGTTGCTCCGTGGCATGTGGGGTCTTCCCGGACCAGGGCTCAAACCCGTGTCCCCTGCATTGGCAGGCGGATTCTTGACCACTGAACCACCAGGGAAGCCTAGATCTGTATTTTAGAAGGATCACCTGGCAGCAGCGGGGGAACAGACTGGAGATGGAGGGTGGAGCTGGGGAGACCAGCCAGAAGGCACCACATCGTTCTGGCACCCTGGTCAGGAGAAGGGAGCCCTGCAGGTGAATGTGAGTGCTGTTTTAGGAGGCAGAACAGATAAGATTCAGTGATTTGGAGAAGAAGGGTAGAATGAGGCTGACCCCCCAAGTTGGATGGGTAAATGGAGGAAAACCGAATGAAATCACCAGGTTGACAGGCAGCAAATGGCACACTTTTACAACGATGTGTATTGTTAATGCTATGTCAATGGCTAGTTGTTATTATTGTTATTATTTACCCTGAGCAAAAGACCGGGGAATCTTTTAAAAAATGATACATATGAAAGAAATCTTAAAAAAAGAAAAAGAAATGGTACATATGACAAAACAAACAAAAACAAAAAAACAACAACAAAATGTTTGGGGTATTTCTGTGACATTTCTCTATTAGCCGGATGGGAAGCGCGAGAGGCCGGAATGGTCTTGCCAGCCCCAGTCCCCCACCCCCCACCCCCTCCCCCGCCCCGACGCATGCGCACACACTCACCCACTCCTCCCAGCGAGCGATCCTCTCTGCGGTCTCCGCAGCCTCCTTGTGCTGTCGCTCTGCCTCCTCCATGGCCTCCTTGGCCAGCCGTTCCTCGGCAGCCCTCCGCTCCTCTTCTGCCTTTTCTTCATCCGTTAAACCATAATTGCGAGGCTCCCCAATCTCTTTGATGAGCTGTTTGATAGCAAGTCTGTTCTGAGCATCTTCGAGTCTTCCTACACCTTTAAAAACCAGAAGAGAGGAAGAGAGCAATACAGACTTTTATAATCTGGTCCTGGGGCTTCCCTGGGGGCGCAGAGGTTAAGAATCCGCCTGCCGGTGCAGGGGACACGGGTTTCAGCCCTGATCCGGGAAGATCCCACATGCCGCGGAGCAACTAAGCCCGTGCGCCACAACTACTGAGCCCACGTGCTGCAACCACTAAAGCCCACGCGCCTAGAGCCTGTGCTCTGCAACAAGAGAAGCCACCAATGAGAAGCCCGCGCACTGCAACTAGAGAAAGCCCGCGTGCAGCAAGGAAGACCCAATGCAGCCAAAAATAAATTTAAAAAAATATATATATATAATCTGGTCCTGCCTGCAATCTATTCTGAGTCCATTTTTGGGAAAATTCTATTACTATAATCTTGTGATGGTAGATTGTGTAAATTACCATATGAGGGTTTCCTTTTCTAGTTAGCAGCACAGTTTAGAATTTCTGGTCTCACTGGCAAATATCAGACTGGTCTCTGGGAGTCACAGGGAGCAAGACTGGAGCTCTGGTCTGAGCTGTGACAGTCGCCGCTGATTTGAGTGGATGGATGGGGGTGTGGACCTCCTCAAAAGGAATGAGTTCTCCACCCCGGGAAGCAATCAAGCAGAGACTGAGGCACCTCACTTGGGGGTTTCCACAGAAGGAACTCCTGTACTTGGAGGCCGGGCTGGGTGACCTCCAGGTTTCTTTTGTTTTCTGTTTCTGAGAATCAATGATTCTAGGACACTTTTTTTTTTTTAATTTATTTTGGCCGCGTTGCGTCTTCATTGCTGCACATGGGCTTTCTCTAGTTGCAGCGAGCTGGGGCTACTCTTCGTTGCGGTGCGCGGGCTTCTCATTGCGTTAGCTTCTCTTGTTGCAGAGCACGGGCTCTAGGTGCGAGGGCTTCAGTAGTTGTGCCCCGTGGGCTCAGTAGTTGTGGCTCGCGGGCTCTAGAGCGCAGACTCAGTAGTCGCGGGCTTATTTGCTCCGCGGCTTGTGTGATCTTCCCGGACCGGGGATCGAACCTGTGTTCCCTGCATTGGCAGACGGATTCTTAACCACTGCACCACCAGGGAAGTCCTGATTCTGGGATTATTATTTTATTTTATTTTATTTTATTTTATTTTATTTTATTTTAATTTTTTGGCCACACCAGCCAGCATGCGGGATCTTAGTTCCCGGACCAGACCAGGGATCGAACCCGTGCCCCCTGCAGTGGAAACACGGAGTCTTAACCACTGGATCGCCAGGCAAATCCCTAGGATACATTTCCAATTCATAAAAAATTAACTGTTTCAGTTAGCCTACTTGAATAGAAAAAAGTCCAAACTCCAGAATACGTGACTAATGTTAATATCAAGACCAAAAGAAGGAGAAGGAAAAGGAGGGGGGAGGGCAGGGGAAGAGAGGAGGAGCTCTAAGCCTCCCAGGACTCCAGTATCCAGATGCTGTCTCAGCTGGTTCTGGGGGATGAAGAGAGGCCTCGGGAGGTCCCAAAGGTCAGCCTGGCTGCTAAGCTTCCACCAGGCTAGCGGTTTCTCACCAAACCCAGAGGAAGAAGAGGTGTCAAGACCCAGAAAATCAGAAAGGAAGTTCAGGGGTCCATCAAGCCAAGGGGAGGAGAAACAGCTACAACAGATCGGATTTGGAGGCAGGGACAGTGATGATGGAGGTGAGGTTGATGAGAGATCGTATTCACTGGATGCTCGCTGGGTGCTCGGCTCTGAGTTAAGTGCTTACAGGAAACAAGAGGAATGCGATGAAGAGCTATTTGATTTCTGAGTAGCTAAGGGGCCAGCTGGCTGGTCTAAAGGCCAGGAGGGGCTCTGTGAAGAGCACCAGTGCCCTGCAATGCTATGGGGACAAGACGCTGCCCCCAAGGACCCTGGGGAGATGGCCCAAAGCAGCTGGCAGCAAACCGCATATCTTTGAAGTGCCCTTTAAAAAATGCCAATTTGGTAAAAAATTAAAATTAAAATTAAAAATTAAAAATTAAATAAATAAAATTAAATTTAAAATGCCAATTTGGTATTCAACTTCATAATATATCCGCATGTTTTCATATGGCAATAACACCCGCCACACCACCAAATCCTCAAGTAGACAACTCCTCTGTCTTATCCTGTGACTTCCCAGGCACATGGTTATACCGACCCGCCCTCCCCCAGCCCTATGAAAGCGTGCACCCAGTTGGCCGGGGGTCCTGACCCCGAGCAGCGTTGCTCCACTTGCAGGTTATCCTTGAGTTTGTTTCATACCAATATGTATCGGATGGATTTCAAGTTCGTCAAAGTAGTTGAGAACAGTCTCATCTTCAGTGTTGATGTCCCAGTAGTTGCTCAGAGCCCGGAGGAACTGGTCCTGGCTGTAGTGGGTCCCCGCCACGATGCTCTCAGGGAGATTCATCACCCGCTCCTTGAGGAACTCATCGGAGGCATCCAGTGAACAAACGAATTCTGGAGAGAAGGAGAAGCTCGTGGGTTAACACAGTGACTGCGGAGCTTGCAAGTAGGTGCTGGTGGACGAGTCACCGCTCGGCCGAATGTCTGGTTACCAGGTGGGATCTCCTGTCACGGCAAAGGGCCTGACAGGTTGGCCTTCTTGCTGCCTCTCATGGAGGACAGATGCATGCCCATCACCCATGTTTCCAGAGACCACACTATGAAGCCCAATCAATGGGCATTTTGTGAGATCTATTATTTTTCTTTCCCTTCCTTCCTCCCTTCCTTTCTGCTTTCCTTCCTTCCTTCCTTCTTCTTTTTTTTAAAATTAAAACAGCAGAAATTGTAAATGCAAATCTCTAATAACCCTATGATACCTGTCATCACCTTGCCACTTTTCCAGTACAATATCACAGGCTCCCAAAGAGACTCAAGGCTATGAGGGAAATGCTTTCATGGCTGATTCGCCAACTTCATAAAAATAGAGACCCTCCTGGGATTTAAATTTTCCATGAGTTGAGCTCTTCCCTCACTTCATGCCATGGGCTATGAAACATCTATGTTCAGTAAAACATGGCCAATGCTTATCGAATATTTGATACACGGATCATATTAATGACTGATCATTTCACCCACCTGCAATTTTCTTTTAAACTGTAAAAGCAGCTGTTTCTCCAGCGCCTAGCACAAATTCAGTGGATATTTGTGGAGTGAATGAATGAATGAGTGAATAATTAAAGTGTAGATCTGTGTAATAAGCTTTCTAGGCGAGTTACTGTTCTCAGCTGTTCTCAAGAGGACCAGAGTACCCTGGTGCCCAGATCAGTAGCCAGGTGTATTGAAAATAACTTGCTGCCTATAAGAGCCTGGCAAAGATTGGGACTGATTTAATTTTTATTCTAAAATTGTATTGGTTTGCCACATAAAAATGCCATTCTCACTTAACTGCATTCTAATAAGCTTTCTTTTTTTTTTTTTTTTTTTTTTTTGTGCGGTACGCGGGCCTCTCACTGTTGTGGCCTTTCCCTGTTGCAGAGCACAGGCTCTGGACGCACAGGCTCAGCGGCCATGGCTCACGGGCCTAGCCGCTCCGCGGCATGTAGGATCTTCCCGGACCGGGGCACGAACCCGTGTCCCCTGCATCGGCAGGCGGACTCTCAACCACTGCGCCACCAGGGAAGCCCGTTCCTGGAAAGCCCTAATAAGCTTTCTTGAGTGGGTGAGAAAAATAAGTGTGTCGGGTAGAGTCCATAGTGGGGTGCTGACCAGGGGGCGTGGAACACATGTGAACTTCATCTGCTTCGTGTGAAAGCAAATAGTGAAAACAAAGGCTGAGGACAGAGCTTACAGAATAAGATCTTATAAACTCATAATCATTGTCTGATATTACCACTCTGCTGACCTATTTTACTTTAGTTTCAATGCTCATCTTTTACCATTTGATTTGCATGAGTAGCTATATTTTTCAAAAGAAAGAAGACATCTGGAGCCCCACATGCTGGTACTGTACTTAAATTGAAATTATGTCAATAAATTCACCAGAAATTGAATCTATTTAAGCTCTATGATCTCAGACATGTAGATCAAAACTTAATAATTCTGTTCATAATCTAAGAATTTCATGATGTAGTACTGTATCTTTTTTTCCAGTGATTGGGGGGGATGGAAGATTCTAGCTAATAAAATATTGCAAATAATAAGTGATATACTTGGCTTCTAATTTTCAGAGTTTTAATATGATGAAATATATTTCCCACTAGATGATATATTTTTTAAAGTCCTTTCTCTTTTGTGATTCAGAAAGAACTTCAAGATTTTGCAGTATCTCAAGATAATTATTCAGGACATCTACTGTCTTTGAACTGGCTGACTGTAGATAATAAGGAATAGATTTCTGCTTGGTGAGATTGTATACAGCAAAGAGGTCTATCTGGAGCCATGTGAAAAATCTATGTCTTAACACATTTTTCCATATTCATCACATAGGTATAGCTTTAAACTTGTCTCCTTCAACTAACAGATCTGAAAAGAATCAAAATGGATATACGCTAACAGTGATAAAATGCAATGATTTATCAATGAGAGATAATACCACCTAGGACTGAATTACTGTACAATCAAATATTTCATCATTCAAATCAAGCACTGATGCTGATATTAAGCATGCTTATTATTTTCTGTATCTTATGATGTTTTTGCTTACAGACCTAGGGAGAGAATGCCCCTCCCAGGGCTACCTCTGAAGACAGTAATCAATTCACTTGAAGTGAGAGCACGCCTCACATATGCAAGCCAACCACGCCCTTTATGTAACTCAGATAACAAGCCAATATTTCTCCTGCCTTAACTCATCCCAGGGCCAGGACCAGGCAACTAAAGACCAAAGCCCACTGCAACTACTCACACTAGTCAACTCTCTAAAAAAGCTGTTTACTCTGCCCTGCTTTGTCTTTCCCATGGAAACCCCAAGAAAGGCTGTGTCCTAGACTTTCCCCTGCCTCCTGACCAAGCCTGGTGCTTCCCCATGTGGCCCTGCATGGTTGCCACAGTTCCTTCTCTGGGGAAATGTGAGTAATAAATTCTTCTTTCAATGGCATTAGCCTCACGTGTCTCAGTCACTGCCACAGACTAAAATCCCTCAGCACAAATGAGACAATGATGTGATTTCTTTCTGGAAGATAGAAAATAATGACAATTTCTAGAAAGAGGCTAATTGAAAAGAACAGACTAAACATTCCAAAGAGATTACATCTTAGACATGTTTGGACCTTATCCGACAAAGAGAGGGCAGCCCAGTGGATCAGGACTAAGAATAATGCAGCATCTTACCTCTTGTGTTTCCATTTTCTTATCTTAGGGAGGGGTTTCATTAATTCTGGTTTTTGGAGGCAGTGGCATGAGAAGACCTGAGTTTGAATCCAAGCCCTGCCGTTTACCAGCGAAGTGGACTTGGATTAGTCTCTGGGCTTCAGGCTCTGGATCAAGTAAACAGGGGAGTAATTCCTACCTCACAGGCTCGTGGAAAGGCTCAATAAGCTCTCATCTTGTGTGATGCCTGGTGCGTGACAGATGTTGGGTTGGGGTGAATTTTATCCAGCTGCCTCAGGGGGAACAGGAGGATTTACCATGGGGTTTTCAATGAATGACTGTTGCCCAGAAGTGATCAACTCTCATAAACTGGACAGACCTGGTTATTTAGACTAATCAACTTTACTTTTTAACTTTTTCTGAGGCAAATACATAAATTAATAGGAAATCTAAGACAGCCCATTCCTCCGGCATTTCGTGTTCCTGCCTCAGGCAAACAGTAAATATCCATCCTTGAGGATGACTGCTCTCTGATGGTCTCTGCTTCCAGAAGCTTCATCACAAGCTGTGCCTGGACCAGGAGCAGGAGAGGATTACAGCTGTGAACCGACTCTCCTGGGGACTTTGACACAATGAGCAAGCAGGCCCTTCCAAGTCACAACCTTGGGCTAAGTTCCTGAAAATAGCTGTTCTTGTATTTACCATATGACCAAAACTTGATTAAACCTCATGCAAACTGATAAAGAAAAAAAACCTTTAAAGTTCATGGCAAAGTCACAAGAAATGCCTGCTAAGTACTCAGCAAATCCTTTTTTGTGGAATAAGTTGTTTATATTTCTCTTTCAAGGGTATGTTGTGAAAGCTCTGTGTAAACATGCAATAGGATAAACTTGCTGTGGAGTTAGGGAACCGAGCAGCTTTTTCCTGCCCAGTCTCAATTCTGGATTCTGAATGTCCTCCAGAAAAGATTATGGCATGGCTAGCACCTGAAGCAGAACAGAAGGGAGGGGCAGTGATCGAGTCCCTGGGGGTCTTGCCAACTGACTCAGAAGCCAGGACACTGTACAGCACAGGGAATAGAGCCAATATTTTATAATAACTACAAATGGAGTATAATCTTTAAAAATCGTGAATTACTATGTTGTACACCTGAAACTTATATAATATTGTAAATTAACTATACCTCAATGTTTTTAAAATACGGAAATAAAAAAGTCAGGGCACCAACAGATTGGCTAATCTTTTGCTCTCTTACAGGAAGGAACAGCAGAAATGAATGCTCTCAAAGGGACTTCTGTCCATTTCAGAATTTTAATATCCCTGATATTTACCCCCAGTGAATTCTTTAGTTTGGAAGTTTGATTTTAAGTATATCCTTTTACTTTTTTCCTAAAACAAACAAACAAAGCTATTTTATTCACATCAAAAAGATTGTTTTGGTACAAAAGAGATATTAAATGGCATTCATTTAAATATGACCTTGGAGAAGTCTTTTAAACTTACCAGGTATGATTAATTTATCAAAGGGAAACATTTTGCCTCTGGCCTCTTCCTCTTCCTCTTCTTCTGGTAAAACAAAATATACATCGTCAAGTTTATTACATGTTATTACTAAGGATAGTGCAAAAAAATTTAAATATTTCGGGACTTCCCTGGTGGTCCAGTGGTTAAGACTCCACGCTCCCAATGCAGGGGGCCTGGGTCGATCTCTGGTTGGGGAACTAGATCTTGCATGCATGCTGCAACTAAGAAGTCCGCATGCTGCAACTAAGAACCGGCCCAGCCAATAAATAAATAAATAAAATTATTTTTAAAATAATTAAATATTTTAACTAGTAGTCACTAATGAAAACTAGCCATAACTAAGAAAGCCTGCATTTTAGATATAGTCGCTCCGATTTTTTTGTTTATTTTAATTGTGACTATAATTACTCTGAACAATAAAGCTGTAACTTACTTGAATGTAAACATTCAAAATAAAGGTAACACCCACACTTACTGTTGAACAGGTCTTTGGCTTGATCATAGGTCTTTGGGAATCCATCCAAAATGTAACCTTGATTCTTGCAAGGCATGGATTTTAGCTTTTCTTTTATAAATCTAATTATATATTCATCTTCTAGTCGACCTAATAAAAAGAAAAAAAATTACTGTGCAGTCACATTCTACATAACGAAATTGAGTTATTTGTAGTGAGGTGGATGGACCTAGAGTCTGTCATACAGAGTGAAGTAAGTAAGAAAGAGAAAAACAAATACCATATGCTAACACAAATATATGGAATCTAAAAAAAAAAAAAAGGTCATGAAGAACCTAGGGGCAAGACGGGAATAAAGACGCAGACGTAGAGAATGGACTTGAGGATACAGGGAGGGGGAAAGGTAAGCAGGGACAAAGTGAGAGAGTGGCATGGACATATATATATACTACCAAACGTGAAATAGATAGCTAGTGGGAAGCAGCTGCATAGCACAGGAAGATCAGCTCAGTGCTCTGTGACCACCTAGAGGGGTGGGATAGGGAGGGTGGGAGGGAGGGAGATGCAAGAGGGAAGAGATATGGGGATATATGTATATGTATAACTGATTCACTTTGTTATAAAGCAGAAACTAACACACCATTGTAAAGCAATTATACTCCAATAAAGATGTTAAAAAATTTTTTTTAAAGTAAAGTGATCTCAAAAATTCTTGTGGGGCTTCCCTGGTGGTGCAGTGGTTGAGAGTCCGCCTTCCGATGCAGGGGACACGGGTTCGTGCCCCGGTCTGGGAAGATCCCACATGCCGCGGAGCGGCTAGGCCCGTGAGCCATGGCCGCTGAGCCTGCGTGTCCGAAGCCTGTTGCTCCTCAACGGGAGAGGCCACAACAGTGAGAGGTCCGCGTACCGCACACACACAAAAAAAATGTCAAGGGGGACCTCCGTGGTGGTCCAGTGGTTAAGAATCCGGCTTCCAATGCAAGGGATGCAGGTTCAATCCCTGGTCTGGGAACTAAGCTCCCACATGCCATGGGGCAACTGAGCCCGCACCCCACAACTAGAGAGCCTGTGTGCCACAACTACCGAGCCCATGCGCTCTGGAGCCCACGCGCCGCAACTACTGAGCCCTACTGAGGGATACACTGATATCAAAGGACAATTTTTATTTAAACATTCTATCTTCAATTTTCAAAAGCTTCGTTGGTAGGGAAAGGCACATACTCGGAAATCTAGCTTCGGCCCCCTCCTTTGGTTTATTTCAGGCAGTGAGCTTTGCCATTCATTTCTATTTGTTTTAGAAATAAGTGTTCATTATGCCAGAAGGGAGCTTGAGCAGCAGTTTATGATAATTATGGAATGTGAGGACACAAAGGGCCAAGCCCAAGCGCCTTTTTCTAGAGAACTGTGACCTCCTGGAGATACACTTGTGATCTTGGCTGCCGGCGGCGTTGAGCATCTCGGAAGGGGACGGTCACTTCTGTTTTAAAGTGAATGAGCACAGCCCTGCTGGATGGCCTTTAAAACACCACACTGCTTCTTCTTCTTTTTTTAAAATTTTAAGTCTGCCTTTCAAATAACAGTAATGTTTAAAATGCTAATATTAATGCATATTCATAATTACTAAAACTTGGTTTAAAAATAGATAGCTGCAACCAAGGTTTTTAAAATCATCCATACACAGTAGAGACACTACGCTATCAACATAAAAGTTGATACCTTTACATACATCCCCCCCCAACTTTTTATTTTCAAACTCACAGCAAAGTTGAAAGACTAGTTCAATGATCACCTGGAATCCCACCAACCACTGGGATTCTGTGCATTCTAGTGATTTCACCGAGTCCCCATTTTGGCTGAACGGTCAGGGGCCGACAGGAGTGGAATCATGGATAGAAAAGGATACGGAGGTGTCTCACGGTGGGATTGTGAGATCTGTCTTGCTGGAATCCTTAGAATCACATGATGACACATTGGTTCACGTGAGGGAGAAGTGTACTAACCTCTGCGTCCTCGTCCTGTGAAATTTCTACATAGGTTAATGTCATGGGTTCACAGGTGTTATTTTGTTTCAACGTGACCTGGGTCCGTGTTTCTAGTTTCAGGTAAATATGAATAGGAAGGAGTTTGGGACAAACTTGAAGAAAAAAGTACTTTCCTAAGGTAAAGGGGACTGACTGCGCCATCGCCATCTTGTAGGAAGTGGGTGGGAGGGCAGACTGACAGGAGGCAGGTTTGCCTCCCTCCCCGTTCCCCTCTGAAGACAGAGGCTGCTGACCCAGTTTGGCCTCTCTTGCATCTGCGGGAAGAACAGACTCTGCTGCCAAGGACAGGCCCTTCTTGAACTTGGGTGATGCAATGACTGCTCTCAGCCATAATTTTTGTTCTGTGTGGTCACCTCCCTGGACATGAAAAGAGCCCAGTCAGTACTTCACGTCATCCTGTTACACAAAGTCCTTGGATAAGACTTTTGGGTCCTTGCAGAGACCAGTTATATGTTCCTGTCAGTAAATGCTGTCCCATGTTTGTTTCTGGCCCTACGCCCCAGGCTTACAAAGTGTGTACACATGGCCATATTCACCTGTGCATTCCTAAAACTCCCAGTCCCCTGCCCTTTCACGTGGCCTTGCCAGACTTCCTTCCACAGGTGGCCTCCCAATGGAGTGTCTTATTTTGGTTTTTTCCCCGTCTCCCAAAAGGTAGGAGCCAGGACGCTATTAAACTCTAAAACCAAAATAGTGATTCCCCAGTGTCACAGGCGAGGCAGGGGCAGTGTCATATCTCAAAGTGTTGATCTGCATGTTTCTGCGTACCTTTTCCTCTGGGTAATTGCTCTGGGATTCCAAATTCCATCTCCTCCTGGCCCAGCCCACAGCAAAGCAGAAACCCAGACTCAGATGATGAGCTGGTTTAAGTGAATGCTCAGTGTATGCAGACAAAAACATTTTCTCCACCCCATAAGCTAGATTGGAGTGGCCTGGGGGAAGGAGAGGAAAAGGGGTAAACAGGACTTCAGAGGAGGGTGTGAAGGGATTACTGCTGACAAGAGCAGCTGGGAAGACGACGGCCTGGAGGGACAAAGGGTGGGGTGCCAGAACACCTGAGAGGGGAGGGCGGGCCAGAGCGGGGCCCCAGGGGAATGCAGTGGGCGGTGCTCAGGGGGAGGGGAATGCAGTGGGCGGTGCTCAGGGGGAGGGGAATGCAGTGGGCGGTGCTCAGGGGGAGGGGAATGCAGTGGGCGGTGCTCAGGGGGAGGGCCAGTTTATACCTCTGTCCTTCTTCCCTGACCCCGACTGGCCCCAGCCCAACCCTGGAGGATCAGAGACAGCCACCAGCAAGATGGGAGAAGTAAGAGGCAGGAAACCAAATGTGCTTGAGAGGATGGGAGGTGGGGAAATTCTCCATTGAGTAAGAGTCCAAACTTGCTTACACGTTGGACTGGTTTATAGCCAATGCCAGTATTACCAGTTTGATGGAGGTTCTCAACTATCTAGGTGTAAAAATGAAGTGGTTTTATTTTTCTCATAACTGCTGCTGACTGCTTTCCTGCTGGGTGGCAAGCTCCCTTAAAGACATCTCAGTTCAAAACTTCGTTTGTGATTATTTGATTGGATTGGACTTCTGAAAGCATGAATAAACAGAGAGCCCACTTACTTATTATCTAAGAGCTGCAGTGGGACCAGCCTGAAATTCCACCCAAGGGTGGGGAAAGGATGAGTCCAGAGTTTGAGTTTAAAGGGACACCTTACTGGGATGCATGTGTTCAGCAAACTGGTTAAAATTACCCCGTGGGCAAGAATATTTTTCTATTTATTTGTATTGCTTCCTGAATGAATTAATTATTGGTCCAAGTTATTCATCCATTTTTTTTTTTCTCTTCAGGACTTAATGATTTTCTAATTAGTTTGCCTGAGCGTTTTATGCATGAAGGCTATTAACTCTTTGTCATATTGGTGGCAAATACTTTTTCCTGATTTGCCCTTTGCCTTTTAATTAATGTTTTTTGATGCTTTATAAATATTTATGACTACACATTTGATTGTTTTAAAACTTAGGTAATTCTTTCCCATCTTATAACCAATAGTCAACAAAATGTTAATGGTGGGGGGCTTCCCTGGTGGCACAGTGGTTGAGGGTCCACCTGCCGATGCAGGGGACACGGGTTCGTGCCCCGGTCCGGGAAGATCCCACATGCCGTGGAGCGGCTGGGCCCGTGAGCCATGGCCGCTGAGCCTGCGCGTCCGGAGCCTGTGCTCCACAACGGGAGAGGCCACAACAGTGAGAGGCCCGCGTACCGCAAAAAAAAAAAAAAAAAAAATGTTAATGGGGATTTTTTTCCCCGGGGTTGAGATAGTGAATGATTTTGTGTGTGTGTGTGTGTGTGTGTGTGTGTGTGTGTGTGGTTGTTATAATTTCTGTACTTTACTTTTAATAGCAAACAAGTAGTTTTTTATAACAAGGAAATAAATCCCACCGTTACAGAAGCAGTGCAGCGTGTGCTGTGCAGTTACCTGCATTCTGCTCCAGGCTTTCCTTGATGCCGTCCAAGAGCTCCTGAGCATCCTCCACGGTCTCCTCTTCTCCCTCCTCTTCACCTTCTTCTTCTCCTCCTTCCCCTACATCCTTCGGTGTAATGATCGCCTCCTACATACCACAGGGATATTCAAATCAGATGATGCCCTGCATTGATTGGCTGCTCATAAATCATCTGGTGAGTGATCCTGGAAAAGGCTGGTACCCAAACAAGGGAGGTGCTCAAGGACAGCTGTGCAAAAGTGGTCAGGATGCGTCTATCTATCTACGAAGACAGATAAGAGCCTCGGGGGTTTTCTTACTCTATTTTAGGAGAATAATCTACTTCTATGCTAACGCCAGAACTACTTAAGAATCAACACTTTTCTAGGAATTCCCTGGTGGTCCAGTGGTTAGGACTCCGAGCTTCCACTGCAGGGGGCCCAGGTTGGATCCCTGGTTGGGTAAGTAATCCTAATCCTGCAAGCTGCATGATGCAGCCAAAAAACAAACAAACAAACAAAAAAGAATCAACACTTTTCCAAGTATCAGGTTGGATCTTACTTGGGGGGCACACATTTTGTAGAAATCAAGACTTTTAATAATCACCTTTGGAAATGTACCTCAGTACCTACCATTCCCAATAAAATGATAAAAAGCAGCTATTTGGGGAGAAGGAGGGACAGCAGAGCACAGAGAATTTTCAGGGCAGTGAAAACTACTCTGGGGACTTCTCTGGTGGCTCAGTGGTTAGGAGTCTGCCTGCCAATGCAGGGGACACGGGTTCGAGCCCTGGTCTGGGAAGATCCCACATGCTGCGGAGCAACTAAGCCCGTGTGCCACAACTGCTGAGCCGGTGCTCTACAGCCTTCGAGGCACAACTACTGAAGCCCACGCACCTAGAGCCTTTGCTCCACAACAAGAGAAGCCACGGCGATGAGAAGCCCGTGCACTGCAATGAAGACCCAATACAGCCAAAAATAAATAAATAAATAAATTAATTAAAAAAAAAAAAAAAAAAAAAAAAAAACTACTCTGTATGATACTATAATGGTGGACACATTTCATTATACATTTGTCCAAACCCATAGAATGTACAACAGCAAGAGTGAACCCTAATGTCAACTATGGACTTTAGGTGATCTGATATGTGAATATAAATTCATCGATGTAACAGATGTGCCACTCTGGTGGGGTTTAATGATAATGGGGGAGGTTGCCTGTGCAAGGGGTAGGGGATGTAGGGGAAATCTCTGTACCTTCCTCTCAACTTTGCTGTGAACCTAAAACTGCACTAAGAAAATAGTCTTTTTTTTTTAAGCTGTTGATAAACGGTCTGATAATACCCTGAGAAATACATCAAGAATAAAAAAAACCTGTGTATATATCCGAAAAAAACAAAAACACTAATTCAAAATGATATGTGCACCCCAAAGTTCATAGCAGCATTATTTACAGTAGCCAAAATATGGAAGCAGACTAACTTCCATTAACAGATAAATGGATAAACAAGATATGGTGTGTGTGTGTGTGTGTATATATATATATATATACACACACATACTCATACATACAATGGAATACTACTCAGCCATAAAAAAGAATGAAGTGTTGCCATTTGCAGCAACATGGATGGACTTGGAGGGCATTATGCTAAGTGAAATAAGTCAGACAGAGTAAGACAAATATTGTATGATATCACTTATATGTGGAATCTAAAAAATACAACTAGTGTATATAACAAAAAGGAAGCAGACTCACAGATGTAGAGAACAAACTAGTGGTTACTGGTGAGGAGACGGAAGGGGAAATGGGCTAGGTAGGGGGAGGGGATTAAGAGGTACAAACTATTAGGTATAAAATAAACTACAATAAGGATATATCGTACAACATGGGGAATGTAGACAATGCATCTTAATAACTATAAATGGAGTGTAAGCTTTAAAAATTGTGAATCACTACACTGTACACCTGTAAGTTATATAATATTGTACATCAACTATACTTCAATTAAAAAAAAAAGAATAAAGAAAAAAATGAAAATGTTCCAGTCAATAGAGAGAATGCAAGATATATTTTGAGCAACAGCTGGAGAAAGACTAAATTTTAAGGGCGACCCATGAAAGACGCTTCCAGAGGAAAAGTCATGTGGGTTTCTGTGTTTCCATAATGGAGCCAACAACAAAATCCAATTAAAATAACAAATCTCTTTGTAGGATATGCCATGGAAAATTAGTGATTTCTTAATTATGACTAAGACAAAGCATTTTTAAAATATAAAAATTCACAGTAAAGTAGTTAAAAGTGTTACCAGTTTTGCTATGGCTTCGGAAATGACATCCTTCAATTTAATGTGATGCAGTTTGTAGTATTTGGACAACACTTCAGCGATGCTGGATTTTCCCACAGCAGGAGGGCCAAGAATGCAAATTTTGATGGGCTAAAAGAGGAGAATAAGCATCATACAGGGAGCTCTGAACCATCTGTAGCTAGACAGTGTTCGCTATTTCAAGGGTCGCAGCCCTTTTAAGTCTCGGGATCCTGCAGGCTGACTCTCACTCCTCCATCAATACCCCAGAGTCGGGCTTCCCTGGTGGCGCAGTGGTTGAGAGTCCGCCTGCCGATGCAGGGGACACGGGTTCGTGCCCCGGTCCGGGAAGATCCCACATGCCGCAGAGCGGCTGGGCCCGTGAGCCATGGCCGCTGAGCCTGCGCGTCCGGAGCCTGTGCTCCGCAATGGGAGAGGCCACAACAGTGAGAGGCCTGCATACCGCAAAAAAAAATAAAAAATAAAAAATAAAAAAATAAATAAATAAATAAAAATAAAAAAATAAATGAAAACAGTTAATTTATCCTAGTTTTTAAAAATACACTCATTTTTTAATTTTATTTTTTATTAGTTATCTATCTTATACATATTAGTGTATATATGTCAATCCCAATCTCCCAGTTCATTCTACCACCACCACCCCACCCCTGAACCCCCTGCTTTCCCGCCCTTGGTGTCCATACGTTTGTTCTCTACATCTGAAAAATGCACTCATTTAAAAAAAAGTTTCTAGAAGCTCATCACATTCATAACTGGTGAGCAAATGTTTGTTTATTTCTAATAGAAATAAAAACATCAGTGACAAATAGTCATTTCTTTCAAAATGGTCCAAACAGTTGTGAAACTAAAGCCTGGTATTTTGCAAGGCAATTTTTAAATTTATTTTATTTTATTTTTATTTTTATTTTTTGTGGTATGCGGGCCTCTCACTGTTGTGGCCTCTCCCGTTGTGGAGCACAGGCTCCGGACGCACAAGCTCAGCAGCCATGGCTCATGGGCCCAGCCGCTCCGCGGCATGCGAGATCCTCCCGGACCGGGGCACGAACCCATGTCCCCTGCGTCGGCAGGCAGACTCTTAACCACTGCGCCACCAGGGAAGCCCAAATTTTTTAAATTTTAAATTTAAAAAAAATTTTTTTTTAAATCATGCCATTGAAAAGCATTTCCATGGACAGAGTGTCCATGTGCTTAAAGACTACATACTTGCATGCACAGAGCTGGTTATCGTTATTATTGCTACTAACATTATTATTATTACTACTACTATTGTTATTATTACTATTTGTCAGATGAGGAAGCCAAGGCTGTGAAGGGAGTGAGGAGGGCTACTGCAGTGGTGCTGGGTGAGGCATGGTGGGCGTGAACAACCCTGTCTGCTTAGGGACAGGCTCTCTCAGGGTGATGGCAATGACCAAGACGGCGGGCAGTGGAGGGTGGCAGCGGTCAGGAGAGCATCTCTGGAGCTGAGTATTGATGGACAGGGCTGGGCTCCGAGGTAGGCATGGTGCAGTCACCAAGGCCTGAGGTCCGGCTGTCAACTGGGCAGGTTCATGTGCCTTGTTTCATCCACACACCAAGGGAGGATCTGTCTCCTGGGGTAAGCTCACCTCATCCGGGTACAAAACCAGAATGGTGGTTTATTCAGTTATAATGAGAAGTAGGGTTGCCACTGAACTCAGAACACTCCAAGTGCACGTGTCTGGCACATTTACCCCTCAAGGCAGACACATTTAGAAAGTAGCTTGATGAGCTTTGATCAGACCATGGAGAGTTGGATGAATGGACTGCTGAATGGTGTTAGGTCAAGGTGATTGGATGCACCTGTCTCTGCACAGGGATGACTTTGCCTTGCTAAAGGAACTGGAGTTGTGGAGGCCCTTGGCTTGAGGCTCCATCTTGCTGGATGTCACTGGTGTGGCACTGTCTACATTGTCCTTGGTCGTGTTTCCTCTTCTATGCTGCCAAGCTGACCAATGCCCCCAGGGATGGATAGACTCAGTTTAATTTTTAGATATGCTTACTCCTTCTATCATGTCCTGTCCAGTTTTGCTAATCAGGAACCATATGGTCTCTTTAAGGTGTCTTGTCCCATCTCTACTCTGACTGGGTGTTGTTTTACGTTGACCCACAAATGACAATACTAGTCTAACCTCTCAGGTTGCTCTGTGCCTCGGGACAGCCTCCAAGTAGAGCCATCGTGGGTGTCTCAGATGCTTAAAAGGATCATTGTTTCTTTTTTTTTTAATTTTTAAAAAAACTTTTTGGCCGTGCCACACAGCATGTGGGATCTTAGTTCTCCAGCCAGGGATCAAACCCGTGCCCCCTGCAATGGAAGCACTGGAAGTTCAGAGTCTTAACCACTGAACCACCAGGGAAGTCTCGGGTCATTGTTTCTTTTGTAAAGTGGTACATCTTTTTTTTTTTAATTACTTAATTAAAATTTTTTTTTAATTTTTTCTTTCTAGTTTTTAAAGTGGCACATCTTTTACTGATTCTCAACAAGGCATGCTTTTCAGGAGAATATTGTTCTTAGGATACAATGGCAACTCTACTTGCTTTTATGCAGTATTTCCATGCACGATGGCAATTCAACTATGATGGCACCTGTTACTCATAGACTATAGTTTTCAAAATGCCTTCTCATGTCATATTTACTCTCATCTTTGGAATGCCTCCCTGGGATAAATCCAAAGATGTGGGCAAGTGCTGCATTTACCTGATTTCAGAGAGGGGTGTGTGGAGGCTCCCAGAGTAAGGCCATTCTAGCTAAATTGGCATCTTAGCTAATTTGAATCCCTGACTAGCTGTGTGACCTTGAAGAAATTGCTCCATCTTCTGAGCCTTGGTTTCCTCATCTATATATGTAGATAAGAATATCTATGAAAAGTTGTGGTGATTAAAATGACTGGCAAATCCCCTGGCCAACAAGAAAAGATCAAAGTAATCATCAGATGTCCCCACCTGCTACCTACCCTTTTCCAGATGTATACCCGGGGTGAAACAGGCAGACCAGTAAGGTACCAGACATTTTCCCTTATAGGGACAACTCTGTGACAGTCAGTCTGGGGCTTACTATCATGTTCAATTTGTGTCAAGCATAACAATCATCTCTGTCAACTTAAAAATTTTTAATATTCGATTGGCAAGTATCAATAGAATATAGAGGTAGATTTTTTTGGCCTGGGCAATAGGTCAGATTTGAAAAAAAAACTTGAGGGAATTCCCTGGCGGTCCGGTGGTTAGGACTCCACACTTTCACTGCAGGGGGCACGGGTTTGATCCCTGGTTGGGGAATTAGGATCCCTCAAGCTGCGTGGTGTGGCCAAAAAAAAAAAAAAAGATTGAAAAAGAACTTGAATTGAGAAATTCAGACATTTGAAAAAGTACTTTCATTGGTGTAATTACACCAAAAGTTTCATTTACTTTGCTTAAATCAGACGTTTAAACAGGAAGTGGTTATAGTTACCAATAATCTTCTGCTTTGCTTGTACTCTTTGAGGATACTGTTGATATTTTCCACAAATCCTGCTTGGGCGAACCATCGAATGTTAAACTTTTCCTTCACAAAGAGTGTTTCCATTCTCAAATTGACCAGTAAATGGTCAATATCCTCTTGCTAAGAGATAAAGGAACATTAGAGATTTGTCCTTTCCCCCCCACCACTTGAGAGTTATAACAAACCCAAATCACTGAAGTTACTGAAGAAAAAAATATGAACACATTCACTAAACATGGCCGTCAACGAAGGCAGCTCTAAGTTTTGACAGAGCACCTGCTGTGAGACTCTGTGACCCTAAACTTCCCTCACATCTGCACTCTTGTGGTGGGCAGCAACCTGGCTTGTACAGTGACACAAGCAACTCAAAGAGTAGGGAGATACTAGAAGCCCAAGTGGAAGGCTTCCTTCTTCCTTTTTTTTTTTTTTTACAAATTTTAATACTACCTATTTTTTGAGTAGTGCAATCACACGGTTCAAAATCCAAAAGAACAAAAAGTATAGGGGAAACTTATACACACTACCATATATAAAATAGATAACCAACAGGACCTACTGTATAGCACAGGGAACTCTACTTAGTATTTTGTAATAACCTATAAGGGAAAAGGATCTGGAAAACAAATATATATGAATAACTGAATCACTTTGCTGTACACCTGAAACTAACACAACATTGGAAATCAACTAGACTTCAATTAAAAAGAAACAGTAGAGGGGAAAGCACTCCCTTTGGTCCCCATCTCCACCCACCCAGTTCTGCTCCTCAGAGGCAACCAATGATATCAGTTCTTTCAGAAACATGTTCCAATGCACCGTTTTGTTGCAATTTATTCCTAAACATATTATATTCTAAAACAAGCTGGAAGAATGCACTGTATGACTAAAACTGTACTTTCGTTGCTGCTGTGATGGAATCAGAAATTCAGCCTCCTGTTTGAATTTTTGAAAGAGGCCAAAGAAAGCAACACCCAGTGTTTGTAGAGCATTTTACACAACAGACAGCTTTCAAATACATTTTCTGACCACAACCTCGGAGGGTTTTTCAAAAAAAGAAAAAACAAAAAACCACAGGCTCACAGAGCTGAAGAGGAAGTTGCGATAGCTAAGACTGCCAGCTGTGCAGGAGGAGGTGAAAGGAACTTGGAAGCCAGGTCTTCTGACTCCAAATCCCTCAAGAACCAACACCTTTAGGACAAGAGTAGAAAAAAAAAGAATCTCTTATATACTAACGGTTAAGTCCTTGGTTAGGAAAGCATTTTCTTTGGGTACTTTCTGGATTTTCCCAGGGCCAGTACTTTTACTGATGCACTGTTAGAGAAAAATAGAAATATTATTTGGTTGACCTGTAAGGTTTCAATATAAAATTTCTCAAATGAATATAAACATAACTGAATACAAAAAAAAAATTTGCCAAGCAACTGGGGAGAGCACTGAGGGTGTTCACTGGTGTATTTGTTGCACATGTAGCTAAAGAGCACAGAGATGAATAAGGCCCGATCTCTGCCCTCAGGGGGCCCCCGGTCTGAAAAGGGAGAGACAGATGCTTGTGTGTATTGTCTGATGCTGGGCGTCTGGAAAAGAGGGGCTTGTCCACGGGGGAGGTGGGATGGAGCCAGGAGGGTGCAGAGGAAGATGTCTGAGCCAAATCTTAAGAATTAGTAGTGGTGGCCAAGGAAAGGGTGAGAGAAGGCCACACTGGCTGGGCCGGCTGGGCCATAAGGTGACAGGTGGCTTTAGCCAGAGCAGCCCAGATAGGAAAGGGGACCCTCAGAGACCCAGAGCTCCTGGAAGCCGCCATAGGTTTGGTGAACTTGACCATATGAGTACTTTGGGGAACAAGTCACAGATAGATTTTAGTAGTGCGGTGTGTGATTTGTGTGTGTGTGAGTCCTACAGTAGACTTTTTTTTGCTCCCCTCTGTGCATATACTGGAGAAAAAAACATTGTGGTTGTAATTTCCCAATACATATACTGCAGATACAAATAGCAAGCTTGGGTTTGAGGATATTGTATTTTAGGAGTCCCCGGTCTTGTTAGCACTCCTGATCCCATAATTATAATACTTTGGCGAGGGCGGTAGGGGGGAGGGTAAAATGATTTAAGAGATGCCATCCAATCTGGGATGACATGGCCATACCTTGACAAAGTCTTCCAGAGTATGAACTGACTCGTCCACAGCCACCAGGTAATGGAACTTTGGCACATGGTCTATGACGTTCTGTATCACTCTGCAGACCGCCAGGGAACATCATCCCCAGAGGGAATAAACAAAGGAGATGTAGTAAATAGAATTCAATGGATGCCACCCCCATGGACCAGATGCTGGGTTTGGTGATTTAGCAATTATCTTATTTTCCAACAAGGTCAGGGTTGGGATGATGGTCCCCACTCTACAGTGAAGGAAGCTGGTAAAGAGTTAAGTGACATTTCCTGGGCTGAAGAGCTAATGGGAAGGTAGAAGGGCCGGGATTGGAAGCCAGTCCACCTGGCTCCAGATTCGCCCCAAGTACAAGAGTTAGCTGAGCCCCGACAGGACTTGCGTTGATGAAGTCCGCTTACCCAGTGGCTCATTAAAGTCCCAAAACAATGCTTTGGGGAAGGTGTTTCACAAAGTAAAACACAGATTCACAGAAGCTGTGGCTCCTTAAGTCACACAGCACGGAGTGGCTTAGATTTCCTACTCTGGATTAATTATGAATGATGGCCAACGTGTCTGAGGGCTTAACCCCGTCAGGCCTGTGCTGTGGGCTTTCCAGGTGTTACCCCGTGGAATTCTCAGAACAACCCTATCAGGTAAGGCTATTATCATCCGCATCTCACAAATGAGAAAATCAGACCCAAAGGGGTTAAGCAACTTTCCCAAATTCACACAGCTAGTGAGAGGCAGGACAGGGATTGGAATACAGATGAAAAAAGTTCCAGAGAAACAATAGTGAATGGAAAACTGTCCCAAGACTGTAGATTCTACCTCCATCTCAGCTTCCTTTTCAGTCAAACGAAAATAAAGCAAACGCACCTGTCTAAATATCCATTTCATATTTGTTTTATATTAATTTCACAGAACATTTCCTCTTGTAGCTTCTTTCTTTGTTAAATAGTTGACAGTCTTCAAGAAGCTTGTGGAAAAAAATGCTACCGCAAGGGCCCCCGAGTCCTTGTGTAATGGGAATAATTTAATTAATTTAATAATGTATGATTCTTTCACAACTTTAAAACCTGATAATGTAATCATGCAAAATCTCTGCAGGCAAAAAGGGTCTGTGTCAGCCCTGCCGTGTCCAGTGTCAATGTTGGCTGGAGCAGATCCAGGTTTTATGTGGAGTCTGAAGCTTAGACAACTTAGGGGATCCCTCTTTGAGAACAATAAGAAAAATGAAGTTTAGGGTCATGCAAGGGACCCATGCAGGGGAGGGTCTTGAAGCTTAAGCTTCATTGTTTCCCAGTAAATCTGTAAATCCGCTTGGGATTGAGACTAATTTAATAGTGGCTGGTGGATGGGAGAAAGAGGGGGGAATCTAGAAACCAGAAAGAATCTCAGAGAGGTGCTGCTCCCTCCTGTGGGGTGAGCCGAGGGGTTGACAGAATAAAGCCCCTGGAACTCGACATGTAGAAGCAATGAACTGCAAATAAAGTGAAACTTATCTTTGACTTAGTGTTTAAGTAAGTGTCTGCAAAGAAGGAGAAGGGGACCTGGGGATACTCTGTGAGTCTGAAAAACACGTGTTAACATCACTTAACAATTGCCACAAAAAAAAAGAAAAAAAGCTTCTGGTTTATAGTTCACAGATTTCTGGAATTTAAGTTGGTGGGCTGGACATATCAATCTCATCTGGGACAAAGGACCAGGTCCCCAGAATGCATATAAAGAGTTCATTTCCCATATTGGAAGACATGCTATTCTGCTGGTAAGGTTTCTAAAAGGTGAACTTGAACTTGCTATCAGAAGTGTGGAGCATTTAGGTGATGGACACTATTTCATCAGATGCAAAGTGGAGATGATAAAAGTACCTTCTGCTTAGGGTTGTTGTGAAGAAGAAATACAATAATACACGTGGGGGTCTTAGCACTCGGTAAGAAACAAGCACGGTAGTCAGCTAATTCTCGGGAAGTCATATATCTGGTAGAATACTTACCCTGCTAGATCAAGAACATGAATTGCTGGAATTACATTTGTTCCATCTCCAAAAACTGGTAATGCAGGGACCTCACCCAACCAAGCTAGCTAAAAGAAAGAAAAGCAAAAGCATATTTTCCCCAGTTATGTGTGCCTGACTATTACAGCTCACAGACAGAGCCATAGTCAGAGGCATCCAAAAAGATCTATCTATCCGATGAAATAATAGCCTCAAGATGTTTTGTAAATCAGTTCTGATGAGATTTAGTTGCTGATCAAATCCTATTAAGAGAAATAAAGTGCAACCTCAGGGCTGAAATACTTTTCAAGAAATCATAATCTCATCAGCTGTCTTTAGTGGTCATCTACATAGAAAGAAAATACTTTAGTATGCATGGTGTCTTTAATTCTCATAAAAGTGAGAATTAAAATTTAAAATTACCCCCACTGGCTGGGGGTAATTATCATCAGTTTGTAGATGAAATGCTTAGTGGATAAAGTATCCTCCAGGACATTACACTTCCAATGAGTCCCTTTGACTGGATTTGAACCCTGATCTTCAGAGTCCAAATCCTTGTCTTTTCCCTTCATTAAATATTTCAGTAAATAAATAGATAGTCTGGGTACTGTTTAACTGTCATGTACTAGATGATTTTATATCGCTTTTCAAGAGTGAAAGAGGTAGGGGTGGGGCCACAGCAGACCACTGGCTCTTGTAAGATATTTTGGACTTGGGGAAACCATTGAAGGGCTTTAAGCAGGGAAGTGACATCACTGGATTTGCTTTGGTTGCCTTGTGAAGGGCTGATGGGAAGTAAGAGTTTAAATGAAGAGATGGAGGTCATGACAGCTGAGGACAAGAGAGGGTTTCTCCTAGCCTTTGGGTGGGGAGTTGGAGGCGTTGGGTTGGAGAGAAGGGAGGTATTGGGGAGGTTGTCTCTGGAGGACTTGGGGATCTTGAGATGGATGAGAAAGAGGAAGGAGTTGGGTTCTGATTGGTGCAGCTGGGTGGAAGGTGGTCCAACTTCCTAAGGTGGGGCCCTGGAGGAGCTGCAGGTATGGGGGTGATTGTCGATGTAGTTTGGATTTGTGAAACATCCAAGTTGAGGTGATGGATCTGCAGAGTGAGAACTAAGGAGAGGGAGTCCCGCTGGAGACTGATGTTTGAGGGTCATTGGCGCCAGTCATAGGATTGAACAGCCCAACCCGGGGAAAGAGTATAGATGGAGAAGATAAGAGGGTCCCGGGCAGAGGCCTGGAAGGCCAGCCTCCGGTGGTCAGGTAGGTAAAAGGGAACTGAGCATGGACAAAGAGAAAGAGCTTTCTTTAGCTCATGCTCTTCAGCTGTCATATCTCTTGTATTAAAAACCCAACCAGCCCACCCTTTCCTGACACTTCTTTGTCTAGCTCCTGCCTTCTTTTTCTGCCCCATTTTACAGTAAAATCTCTCAGAAAGCTCCTCTGTTCTCACCGTCTCCCCTTCCTCTCTTCGTGCTCCCTCCTTGAACCTACTCATATCAGGCTTTTGTTCTACCTGATTCCGAAAATATCCAGGTCAATCCTCCGGTCTCATCTTACTTGATTATCTGCAGTGTGTGACATGGTTGGTCATTATTTTGTTTTAGAAACACTTCTTTCACGTGTCTTTTTCCACACTCCCCTCTTGGTTCACTGGGAACGCCTCCTCAGCTGCCTTTCCCGACTCCCTCCCATATCCTTGTAAATCTCCAACTATAGGAGTGTCCCAAGACTCAGTCCTCAGACCTCTTCTCTTCTCCATACTCATTCTCTAGGTGATGCCATCCAGTCTTATGGTTTTAAATTCCACCCATATGCTGATGGCTTCCAAGGTTATAACTCTAGTCCTGACGACCTCCATAATCTCCAAACACACCTCCCACCTTCCAGTGCAATGTCCCTCCCTGCTGAGTGTTGACACTTGGATGTCAGCCATCTCAAACTCAACATGTCTAAGCTGAGCTCCTGAACTTCCCACTGATTGCATACCTCGTCCTAATCTGTCCCTTCCCAGTTTTCCCCAGCTCAGTAAACAGCAACTCCCTACTTCCGGTTACTTGCACCAAAATCCTTAAAGTCACCTTTTACTTTCTTTCTGTCACCCTTATATCCAAGCTTTGAACCAATCCCATTGGCTTCATCTTCAAAACATCCCAAATCCCAACAATCTTCAGTATCTCCACCATTTCCACCCAGGTTTTAGGCACTACCCTGCTCTTGCCCCCCTACAGTAAGTACATTCTCAACTCAGCAGAAGAACAACGTTATCCTTGAAAACTTAAGACAGATTAGGCCACTTCTATGCTGAAAATAGTCTGTTTCCCAACCCACTCAGAATAAAAGCCCAAACCCTCACAATGGGCTACAAAGCTGGGATCCACCTGGCTCTTCCATCACCTCTTTGACTCCATCACCCCCCATCCTCCAGCACTTTCAGCCACATTGGTCTCCTTGCTGCACCTTAACCCAGCCAGCACGTTTCTGCCTTGGTTATTTTATTTTTTATTATTTTTTAATTTTTTGGTACGCGGGTCTCTCACCATTGTGGCCTCTCCCGTTGCGGAGCACAGGCTCCAGACGCGCAGGCTCAGCAGCCATGGCTCACGGGCCCAGCCGCTCCGCGGCATGTGGGATCCTCCCAGACTGGGGCACGAACCCGTGTCCCCTGCATCGGCAGGCGGACTCTCAACCACTGTGCCACCAGGGAAGCCCCTGCGTTGGTTCTTTGCACTTGCAGGGCCCACTGCCTTTCCCCAGGAATCCACTTAGCTGGCTCCCCTTTGCCTTTCACTGTCTGCTCAAATGTCACATCATTAGAAAGGCCTTCTTCACAGGAAAAGATGCTCAACTAATTACTAGAGAAATGCAAATCAAAACTACAATGAGTTACCACCTCACACTGGTCAGAATGGCCGTCATTAAAAAGTCTACAAAGGGCTTCCCTGGTGGCGCAGTGGTTGAGAGTCCGCCTGCCGATGTAGGGGACACGGGTTTGTGCCCCGGTCCGGGAAGATCCCACATGCCACGGAGCGGCTGGGCCCGTGAGCCATGGCCGCTGAGCCTGCATGTCCGGAGCCTGTGCTCCGCAGCGGGAGAGGCCACAACAGTGAGAGGCCCACATACTGCAAAAAAAAAAAAAAAAAAAAAAAAAGTCTACATATAACAAATGCTGGAGAGCGTGTGGAGAAAAGGGAACCCTCTTACACTGTTGGTGGGAATATAAATGGGTGCAGCCACTATGGAAAACAGTATAGAGGCTCCTCAAAAAACTAAAAATAGAGTTGCCATATGATCCAGCAATCCTGGGCGTATATCCAGACAAAACTATTACTCAAAAAGATACATGCACCCCTATGTTTATAGCAGCACTATTCACAATAGCCACGGCGTAGAAACAACCTAAATGTCCATCGATAGATGAATGAATAAAGATGTGCGACATATATACAATGGAATGCTACTCAGGCATAAAAAAGAATGAAATAATGCCATTTGCAGCAAGATGGATGGACCTAGAGATGATCATACTAAGTGAAGTAAGTCAGACAGAGAAAGACAAATACCATATGATATCACTTATATGTGGAATCTAAAACATGACACAAATGAGCTTATCTATGAAACAGAAACAGACTCACAGACATAGAGAACAGACTTGTGGTTGCCAAGGGACAGGAGGGATGGAGTGGGAGTTTGGGATTAGCAGATGCAAACTAGTATATGCAGAATGGATAAACAGCAAGGTCCTACCGTATAGCACAGGAAACTAGATTCAATATCTGGTGATTAACCATAATGGAAAAGAATATGAAAAAGATTATCTATATATATACATATATATATTTATATATATATATATATCTGAATCACTGTGCTGTACAGCAGAAATTAACACAACATTGTAAATCAACTATACTACAGTAAAATAAATATAAAAATAAAATAAAGTAAAAAAAGAAAGGCCTTCCTCAACCATCATATAAAGACATAACCCCCCAACCCTAGCCCCACATGCTCTATCTACCTTTCTCTGCTTCATTGTTTTCCAGATTATTTTTTAACCTCTGAAATACTCTGTTTACTGGCTAACTTGTTTATTATCTATCACTCTTCTTCTCCACCCACTAGAATGTAAGCTCCACGAGGGCAGGGACTTTATTATGTTGTGTTCCCAGTATCTACAATGGTTTCTGGTACATGGTAGGCACTGGATCAACATTTGTCTCACGAATGAAAGGAGATCCATTTTTTCTTTATTATTCTGAGAGTGGGAAATACAAGAAAAAGAGGTAGTTATGTTGGACATCCATATTTTCCTTAACTTTCTGCTATTAAACGGGCCTAGCCAGTATATAACCTTCGAATTGTGTAACCGTAGTGTAAAATACTTAAAAAAAAAAAGTTATAGTCATGGAAAGTCATACCTTAAAAAAAGCATGTAAGATGCCTCCTTCCATTCCATACTGAAGTCCGGCAGCAACTACGTAAGTGGCAAATTTTCTGACCTATTAGATAAAATACAAGAAAAAAGCTAAATATATTATTATGAACCACGTTGAATCAGATTATTTTTAGTGATTATTTTAAATGAGCACTTCAGTAAGTCTCATCACCTCTTTCAAGCTCCTCATGTACTGTTTAGGACAAAAAGAGTATCGCTTAAAAGGCGGGGAACTCAACCCCACTGACCACTATTAAAATTTAATTGGGACTCAGTTAAATGAAAGCCAGAGTTTATTATTTGTGAAGACTTACCACCTGTAAGTGCTATGCCGGGCACCTAAAGGCAAAGGAAGATGTAAAAATCTGTCCTTCCATGATGGTCTTTAATTACCTAGTAGGGGAGGGGGACATACATAGAACCAAGGAATTTGGTGATGGGCCTTAAGATGAGGATTTTAATAGACATGGAGTTCCCTTCATCCAGGAGGAGTTTTAGGTGCTGGGAGAATTTGCCTCAATACTCAACTATTTTTTACTGTCATCAAGGTACTAGCAGCTACACTGTGTAGAAACAGGCTTTTGGGCCTGTTGAAAAGCTTAAGGCGGAGGTAATACTTAGGGATACCTGGGCACTGATTCTCTTCCTCTGATGCTCTCCACTCTCATAATCCAATAATCACGTGGCTTTGATGATGTTTAACTTAACCATCCAGAGAGACTCATGCAATGGCTGGTGCAATTTTTTCTGTATTGCTAATGTGAGGTCCAAGTATAAAAGGTGCAATGACCAACAGAGATCTGTTTAGGTTCCATTAAACATTTGACTCATGAGCCGTCCCACTTGAGATTTTTAATCTTTGGTTAATTACATTGGGGATTTAATCTAACCTGAGAGAGTGTGATTTGTGAGCATATGTGTGCTCTGACTGGCCTCTTCTTGCTAATTCATCATCCAATTAGAATGCTGTAGTTGGTGTCACAAGTAGAATTATCAATACAGACACCCTCCATCACCACTGTGATTCGATTTGGGAAGGTTGGATGTTGGTAAGTTGAAGAGATAATCATGAACTGAGGATGGAACCCAAGTAGAGACCAGAAAATCCCCCCTCACACACACCCTCATCCCTGATATGAGAGAACTGGGGTCTCTGAGTGAGCTTTCTGAGGAGGAACCATATCATCATAATTGACCTACGTTCCTCTACATCTGGATGAGTGGATAAGAGAGGCAAGGACAAGGTGACCCAGTCCCCTGGCTTTTCCTACCTGTCCTAGGGAAAGTGATAAGTGAAAATGCCCCAGAGGATTTAAAAAGCCTATGAACTTGCCTCAAAAACTAAACTGGTCCACCTTCTTGTGTTTATAATATAGCATGTAAATATAAATGTGATTACTGCAGATGTGGTGACAGTTGATGAACACTGGACAGCCAGCCCCAGGAGTGCAGAGACCACGTCTGTTTTGTTCATGGCTGTGAGGCCAGCTCTTAGCCACAGTGCCTGTTACATAGCAAGAACTTAATGGATATGAGTTAAATGATTCCTTCCAAGGTTCTACCTATTTGATGAAAAACACTAGGTTACAGAAGGGTTATTAAGATGACCAAGTTGGCCAGATCAACCTTATCTTATTAATTGTTCAGAAAAGAGTGATTAGGAAAGCTTGGGATTAAAAAAATAATTTTTGAAATCAAATTTTGATCATATAATTTAGAGCATGGGACATATTTAACGTTTTTATGATAAAAAAGATATTAAGATGACACTATTTCTCTATTTAATTAAATTAATTTATTTATTTTGGCTGTGCCACACAGCTTGTGGGATCTTAGTTCCCAGACTAGGGATCGAACCCGTAGCCCCTGCAATGGAAGCGCAGAGTCCTAACCACTGGACTACCAGGGAATTCCCTATTTCTCCATTTTAGACTATCATTCACATCTATTATTTCTGCATGTGTGATCATGCCTTCTCAATCAGTGAATTTGAAATAAATGATCAAGAAATCATGAATTTTCTATTTGGGGCAATGTTCAAAGTTTAATAAAACAATATAGTTGTAGGATTTGGAGTTGGAAGAGATTTAGATTTTCTAGTCTAACCCCTTTATTTTACTTATTTAACTGCAAAAGTTGAATGACTTGGCTAAGGTCATAAGTTAATGGGTAGAAAAGGGACTAGAATGCCTAATCCCATGTTTTTTCCCTCAAATATTTTATACTCACAGTGTTTGTATTGCCAAGTAAAAAAAAATTTTTTTAATAAAATGAAAACATTTACTAGTAGGACAGAATTTAAGGACCAAGTTCCTACTGTAATATCCTCTGAGACCACTAGGTGTCATCTTAGAACTATCATTACATATCATTACTGTAGGTCTTCGGATAATGGGAAAAATGCAGTGGATGGAACCTTTAGAGGTTTAGGGCTTCTGTATAAATTCTACCTAAGTTAAATGAAGATGATGATGATAGCACTTAATTCACAGAATTGTGAGGATTACAAATGAGATATAGGAGGATTACGTGAGGTACTGTAAGTAATAGTTCTGGTGCAGTGCCTGGTACATGGTAAGCAAGCCCTCAATAATTTTTAGTTGTTACTACTTATTCATCACCAGGGCATTCCTGTCATCTATTTTGATAAAAGATAAGAGAAGTAAAACAATTTTATAATATATGGATTTCAAAATGATAACTTTTGCTGCAACAGAAGGCTAATAAGCTATTCTTTTTGTTTACGTGAACTTCCCAGCTAGAGGTGTGTCAGTAATCAGTGACATGGATGTGTCAGGATCAACTCTACTGAATGACGGAGTTTTGGAGTCAGGAGAAAAGAAGAACAAAAGCCACAGGCTTTGGTATCTGATGGATCCAGGTTTGAATCCCAGCTCTGCTCTTTCCCACAGTGTCTGCATTTGTGAAATGGGAATAATTATGTATGTACACGAGACAGTTGCTGCAAGGAGTAGATCAGATGAGGCTAAGAAATGCTCAGCACAGTGCTCAGCAAATCCTAGCTATGCGACCTTGAGCGAGTTACTTAACCTCTGGAAGTTTCCGTCTCCTTGTTTGTAAGATGAGGTTTATTTTTATTTTTATTTATTTACTTTGGCTGCTCAGCTTGCGGGATTTTAGTTCCCTGACCAGGGATTGAACCCCGGGCCCTCAGCAGTGAAAGTGCTGAGTCCTAATCACTGGACCAGCAGGGAATTCCCTGTAAGATGAGGTTTATATGCACTCTTCAGAGTTGCTGTAAGAAACTAGTGAGACAGAGTCTGGAAGAAGGGAAAATGTGGTTCCCTCTTCCCCATTCCCGCTCTCAGTTATTTGCCTCTTCTGGACCAAGGGACTCTTTGGACCTACAGACCCCTTAGGAGGTGAGGGCTTGAGCTCTGCTGGGGACTCCATACAAGGCTTCCATCTTAGGGGGCTGGAACAGAACGTGGGGCAGGACCTGGGACAGTGCCTCTTGGGGGAGCCTGAAGCTCGGAGCTCTGTGGGTGTAAGGACGTGGGAACTAAATACAGAGGTGGGGAGCGAGCTGACATGATACACATAGAGTATGTGGGACAGTCCTGACCATGTGCATTGTAAGCTGCTTCCAAAAGAACTTTTCTTACCCTAAAGGTTCTACTACTCGAGACTTACCTTTTTCCCAAACTTGAGAACCATTTTTTCAGCATTGATGTGGTACAGAAAATTAGGATGGTGCTTTCTTCTTCGATAATCCTCTTCAGTAAATGGAATCTCAGAATCATCCTATGAGAGAAAAAAGGCCAGACTCCATGTGTTAGAGCTACAGAAACTGCTAAGCCCACAGATGCTAGGGAGACTATGTTCCTTTAAGCTCAAATAAAGCATTCTAAAAACTACTGCTTATTTTTATAGTGATTTAATTTTCTTGAAAATGTTTTAGCTAGCCAGATTCTATCATTTAAACTTAATTTAAACAAAATAAAAAATTTAAATGTCTTCTTTTATTTTGTAGAGACATATTGTCCCTGTGATTCCATAAAGGCATTAAAAAACCCATTTCCTAATAGTTCTTGCGATGTGTGTAGTTTCTTTTTTTTTTTCAATGTGTCTTTTAAAAAAAAAGTCTTTAGTTCTTTTATTTATTTATTTATTTTTAATTAATTAATTTATTTTTTGCTGTGTTGGGTCTTCCTTGCTGCGCGCGGGCTTTCTCTAGTTGCGGCGAGCAGGGGCTACTCTTTGTTGTGGTGCGCGGGCTTCTCATTGCGGTGGCTTCTCTTGTTGCGGAACACGGGCTCTAGGTGCGCGGGCTTCAGTAGTTGTGGCGCACAGGCTTAGCTGCTCCGCGGCATGTGGGATCTTCCCGAACCAGGGTTCGATCCCTTGTCCCCTGCATTGGCAGGCGGATTCTTAACCACTGTGCCACCAGAGAAGCCCTCATTTTTAAAATCTAAATTATGTGTGTTTTTTCTCTTTTCCACACTGCCTCTTTCCCTCAAATTCATCCCACATTAATGAGAACATACCATGTGCAAGTTTCTGTCTCAGGCTTTAAAAACTGGCTTCATCAGATAAGATATCAGTTTGCCCTAAGAATCAGGAAAGAAAAAGGAAAATATTTCCCTATACTGAGCTGTTCATCACTCAGTCTCTCCACAACTCACCCTGCTGTACACTCCTCCCGTGGAAGGACAATTAAATAAAAACTTCCTGGAGAATCAAAGGGAGAAACTGAGATCCATGATACAGAGTGATTTCCCCCCAATCCATCCAGATTTAGAGGTCCTATTTGGAGTAGGATTTCTAAAATATACAGTCCAGTCAGGAGCCTTTCAATCACATCACACTGGTATAAGTTAAATAACCAGCCCAAAGCATCTGAGTCCAGGGCTTACACGAAATTAATCAGAGAGGCAGAAGAAACACAAGGATGAGGACCCTGAGGTAGAACAGTCATTGCAGATTTGAGAAATGGGAAGAAGGGCTGAAATGACTGGAGCCAAGCTGGGGATTCGTAGAGGAGGAGGTAGGTAATGCCAGGGTTCTTCCCTGGTGGTGCAGTGTTTAAGACTCCACGCTCCCAATGCAGGGGGCCTGGGTTCGATCCCTGGTCAGGGAACTAGATCCCTCATGCCACAACTAAATATCCCATGTGCCGCAACTAAGACCCAGCACAGCCAAATAAATAAATAAATATTTAAAATAAAAACCTTTAAAAAGAAAAAGGGTAGGCAATGCCAGGTTGCCAGGGTTTGTGGACCATGTGAAGGAGTTTAGATTCATTCTAGGAGCATAGAAGGGTCTTAAGCAGGACTCTAACACAATGTGAATTATATTATATTTTATTTATTTATTTGGCTGCGTTGGGTCTTTCTCTAGTTGTGGTGAGCGGGGGTTACTCTTTGCTGCAGTGCATGGGCTTCTCACTGTGGTGGCTTCTCCCATTGTGGAGCACGGCCTCCAGGCTTGTGGGCTTCAGCAGTTGCGGTGTGTGGGCTCAGTAGCTGCAGCATGAGGGCTCTAGGGAGTGGGGGTTTCAGTAGTTGTGGCGCACGGGCCTAGTCGCTCCATGGCATGTGGGATCTGCCCGGACCAGGGAAAGAACCCGTGTCCCCTGGTTTGGCAGGCAGACTCTTAACCACTGCGCCACCAGGGAAATCCCTGAATTATATTTTAACAAGATCACTTAAGCTGTTTTTTGGAGATTGGACTGGAAGGAGGCAATGGCTCATTTGAATTAATTAGGATTTTTTCCCCCTGGAGCTGGGGATAGAGACTTCCTTCCCTGGGTCTCGTGGGCAGCGTGGACACCTGAACAAATCAGGACTCTGATGGGAAGACAAGAGGATGGCTGTTTGACTGGAAAACAGCAGCATCTACCCCAATCTAGTATTCACGTTTCTCTTTTGAGTTGCATTACGAAGTCATGACTTTTCACAAGCTCAGCTGATTTCAGTGAACCATAAAGCATCAGTCAGGGTCCTCGCATGAAAGAAATAGCACACTCAACACGGGTAATTTGAGGGTTTAATAATAGGACTATTTACAAAGATGTGGGCAGGTATAGGGAAATCACATACCCTGGAGTCAGTAACAGGGTGCTCAGTACCACTCCAAGGTCCCAGAGTATAGAGGGCGCAAGTGATAATTAGGACCTGGGGGTGAGCAGCGTGGAGAGGGCTGCCTGGCAGGAGCAGTGACTTTGGTTGAAGGGCTCAGCTGGCCAGTAGCAACTGGGTAGAAAGGAGTTGGAGGGATAATACCGTGACCTCAGTCTTCTCATTTTCCCCATCCTTCACTGGCGCTTCCCACTGGCCAAACCCAATGGGAAGCAGAGGGCAAGGTTGCTTGCTGATCTAGACTGCGAGGTCAGGGCTGGGTGATCATCCCTGCCTCTAGAAGTGGGTACATGATCCCAGGTCTGGCCAATCAGAGCTCTACATTTCCCTGGCCACAGTGACTGGTTTAGGGTTTGGCCTGTGACCTAAGACCTGGAAAAACAGCATATTCCAGGGCTGGGTTGGGACATGGTCAAAATGGAAAAGACAATTGAAGTTCTAGGGATGTAAGCCTGGGAGCTCCTGGGGGCCAGAAGGAGGGGACAGCTTACCTGAGAATGAAGCCTACTCAGAGAGGAAAAGAAGCAGGTGAATCGAGAAAAAGAGTAGGTTAGTTCTGAGAACACTTTTTAAGCCTCTAGATCCAGCTGTGCCTGAAGTCCATTATTGGACTTACCAGTTATATGAGTCAATAAATCCCCATTTTGCTTAAGTCAGTACAAGTTAGTTTATAACTGAAGGAGTGATGATGATCTATCAGGCCAGCAAAATGATCAGCCAGTCAAATGACCAATGGTTGTTTTGTAGCAGACACTTTACTAGACTCTTTGAGGGATAGAACTTCAACAGGAATAAAGTGACTGGCCTGCTTCCTGAGATGATAGCAACCAAATGGAATAGGTGAGAGAGCTTTATAAGAAAAGGACAGGAAACCTCTGGTCCCTGCCCTCAAAGACCTCCCAGTCCACTGAGGGAGAGAAAATTAAACAAACAAATGGCCTTTGACGCAATAAGTCTGATAAATCCCTAAATATTTCCTTATTATAAATAATGTATTCCATTGAGTCTAGTCCACTGTGCATTTTTTCCCCACATTTTAACATCTCTGAAATTAGAATGTGTCTTGTCATCAATGGTTTATCACAATGTACTCAGCCAAGAAGCATCCGTGCTGTCCTCGCTGGAGCCTGGGTCACCTTCGGGTCACCTTGAGCACATCCTGTCATCCTTAAACTGAGTTAGGTACTATGCATGTTGGTCTAATTGCCTTTTACGATGTCTTTAAAAAGATTGTAGTGTGACTCAGCACTGAGAGGAAAAGGTAGTTCATAGGCACAGAGGCACTGGGGCAGAGACACAAATGGAAATCTGGTCTCAGGGGAGAAAATAAGCAATACTAGAAGAATGACCCTGAATCCATTTTTTTTTTTTTGCAAAATAATAACCATGAGCTTTATAGGAAACTACCTAGAGATGAATGACATGACTCAGGTTTTATACTAAGTTATTGTGTGAAAACAGACAGAATGCAGGTGTGATTCAGAGAAACTGGGCTCTGAGTTTGAAGAAGTTTGGGGAATACTATCACCACCGTATTTTGCTTATATTTTTCCTTTTAATGTATGCACAGGAATGTATATGACAAAGATATAGGTCTAAATAAGTCTAAAAGAGAGGGCTTTCAATACATTTAAAATAAAAAGTGATATGGGGGCTTCCCTGGTGGCGCAGTGGTTGAGAGTCCGCCTGCCGATGCAGGGGACACGGGCTCGTGCCCTGGTCCGGGAAGATCTCACATGCCGCGGAGCGGCTGGGCACATGAGCCATGGCCGCTGAGCCTGCGCCTCCGGAGCCTGTGCTCCGCTCAACGGGAGAGGCCACAGCGGTGAGAGGCCCGCGTACCGCAAAAAAAAAAAAAAAAAAAAAAAAAAAAAGTGATAAGCATTGTTATACTTGACTAGGCAGCATTTCCTTTTTTTTTCTAAGGGGCATGTAAAACAATGTGGCCCCTTAGAATGGAGTGTTCTCTGAGCCTGTGAACTCTGCAGAGTGCTTATTACGGGGTAGGGTTCAGGAGTGTAAGAATACACCATCCACTGTAGAAAGTTCTCGCGTGCAGATTACAAGGAATCGGGGGTGAAATGTTGCATAAAAGAAAAGCCAGCACACTACTTACTGGGTCCAGGGGTTTGGACCGCGCCCAGGTCATCACCGTGGACACTAAAATAAACACCTTCCGCTTTTCGAAATGGCTGATTTCTTCATTCAGGGCTGTAGGGCCAAAAAGCGGAGCAGTTACTTAGATCCATTTAGAACGTGTTTTAAAATCATGTGTACTTTTAATTACCAGCGAGACCTGAAGTGACTCCTCTTTCAAGGAGTAGTGGCTTTACACCAGGGGGGCATCCCCTCTGATGCTTCACTGTCCCCTCCCCATCTTTGTCCCTGGCTGCCCCCCTCCAGCCACCCGACCTCTTCTGAGCCCAGCTCAAATCTTCAGTCCCTTCCTATTTCCTGGCCTGCAGCGCTGTGCTTTCACTTTTGGGGAGGGCTTGTGATACTGATAATAGCTGACACGGATGGGAACAGTTCATGGGCTTTATCGAATTCTCACCATCAGGGGATAGATACTCTCATCTCTGTTTCTACCTTCTAAGAGAGCTGAGGCACAGTTTGCCCAGGATCACGGAGGGAGGTGGTGGTATAGAGTCCGATCCAGGAAGCCTGGTTGCCCGGCCTGTGGTCTCCCTACTATGCCCCCCCTCCAGCTGCATGGAGAATGGAGTGGGAGGTCCCAGATCAGAAAGCAAGGCCCTCTTTTTTTTTTTTTTAACCATTAAAAAAAATTAAAGTATAGCTAATTTTCAATGTTGTGTTAGCTTCAGGTATACAGAAAAGTGATTCAGTTATATCTATCTATATCTATATCTAATATATTCTTTTTCAGATTCTTTTCCATTATAGGTTATTACAAGACCTTGAATATAGTTCCCTGTGTCGTACAGTAAATCCTTGCTCTTTATCTAGTTTATATATAGTAGTATATATATGTTAATCCCAAACTCCTAATTTATCTCCTTACCTTCCCCCGTCTGGTAACCATAAGTTTGTTTTCTATGTCTGTGAGCCTATTTCCAGTTTGTAAATAAGTTCATTCACATTATTTTTTTCCATTCCACATATAAGTGATATCATGTGACATTTGTCTTTCTCTGTCTGACTTACTTCACTTAGTATGATCACCTCTAGGTCCATCCATGTTGCTGCAAATGGCATGATTTCATTCTTTTTTATGGGCAAGGCCCTCTCATGATTTCACATAAAGCAGTGCTATTTAGCTTAAGCGCTTGCAGAAGGAAGTAATTCCCTCCCCCTCCACTCTCCCTGGCTGGGGGAGAGCAGCTTATGCGTTGGGGGCTGTGGGCTGTGTGTGGAGGGAGGGCTTTGGTAACACCCCGATGCTTGATCACGAATCATCTGTAGAGATGGGAATTTAGAATAGTGGCGGCCTGGACCTGGGAGTGTCTGGTTTCCAAAGGACTTGTCATTCCACAGGAGGGCTCCCCACACATTTAAGCATTGAATCTCCTTGAATACTTTCTGGCATGTGATTCCACTAAAATATTTTTCATAATGTATAATTTTCCAGGAAAAAAAAAAACTAAAGTGAGATATAGTTAAATTGTCAGAGGATATAAGCGACACAGTAGTCATGGTAAGTTTTAGTCTCATGAGCTGATTTCTCGAACAACAAGGAAAACAATAAAATACTGATATCCCGAATCTAATAAACTCATGGATTCCAACCATAAGGTGAGAAAGTATTATTGAATTAAGTCTAGGAACACTATGTCCACAGACCTACTAGAGAATGGACTTGAGGATACGGGGAGGGGGAAGGGTAAGCTGGGACAAAGTGAGAGAGTGGCATGGACATATATACACTACCAAACGTAAAATCGACAGCTAGTGGGAAGCAGCCGTGTAGCACAGGGAGATCAGCTCGGTGCTTTGTGACCACCTAGAGGAGTGGGATAGGGAGGGTGGGAGGGAGGGAGACTCAAGAAGGAAGAGATATGGGGATATGTGTATACGTATAGCTGGTTCACTTTGTTATAAAGCAGAAACTAACACAACATTGCAAAGCAATTATACTCCAATAAAAATGTTTTTTTAAAAAAAAGACACTATGTCCACATATTAATCCCAATCAAATGTTAACTTTAGTTTCTATTTTTATTCTATTAACAAAAATCGCCTCTTTAATTTAATTTTGTTCTTTTACCCTTCCTGCTCTGCTGTGCCTCAGATTGGCCTATTTTGTGAATGCTTGGCACACTTAGAGGTCTTCTAACTGGGTTATCCTTTTTTATTTGTGATCATTTTAATGGGTCTAAAATGATGTGCTTGTTCACTTGTGAATGAGCAGCACATCTTATCCATATATACAAATGTTTTCTTGCATTTCTTATACTTCATTTCTTTCTCCAGTTTTGCCTTCCTTTGATAGTATCTGTGAAAGGCAAGGTAGAAGAATTCTTTTATATTAAAATCTTTGAAAATAGTTCAATAAAACATCATTAAGAAGTAATACATATCCACTGGAAAAACAAAAACAGAAAACTCCCCAAATCTCAGAAAGTACATGAGGTAAAGTGAGAAAGTTCCCTCTACTATTCTCTCTATAGCCCCACCCACCCCATGTCCTCCCACTCACCCAGTCCCCCATGACTGACCAAGGGCTATACTTTCTTACAGACACAAACACTTTGTATCTCAAAAAAGAGGTAACACATTTAAAAGTTTTTCACCAAATAGAGAATAAAACTGTCTTAATTATTTAAAGCTCTTTATTAGAATGAAGAAGGGAGCAATATAGAACATACTCTACATTTTAAAGCTCATGAAAGGAAATGCAGTATCAAAGTTTGAGAACTACTATGTTCCCTTGACGATTAGTGGGAGAAATCCTGTTAGGTGCTGAAGCTCATCTGTCATAGCAGGAACTCAGTGGTTAATGTCTAAAGTTCATAATCAGAGGACATCAGTGCAGGCGTTTTTGTGTATTAAAAGGAACAAGTGGGTTAAATGAGGTTCCTTTTGAACAGTAGAGATGGGATGGAAAAGAAATGCAGGGAATTGTTGCTTTTTATTCTAAATCCTACTGTGCTTTTTAACTTTCAAAACATGTCCAGGTTTTATTTCAGAAAAAAAATTAAAATGTAAAGAAAATTGTGAGTATACATTATACAGAAAAAAAATCAATTTCCAAAGACCGGCACAAAATAAGAACTCAATAAACATTAGGTCTGATTATTATTTTAGGTGGTGAAATTATCTTAGAAAGTGCAATTACACATCATCTGTAAATATTTGCAAAGGGATAAAAACGTGGAGAGTAGGCGTTTAAAAAGCTCTGTTCCAAAAGATGACACATTGTTCATGTTATTGATTTGTCTCTTACTGAATGAAACTTAGGCCCACAGGGATAAATGAGAAATCAAACATTCTAAGCTCCTGAGGACTCCAGCACATCCACAGAGAGTACTTTTTCATCATGATTTCTCTGAATATGGTACAGACATTACTGAGGCTTTATTCCATTTCTCTGAACATGAGCCAAAATATAGCTTTGCTATTGGTCTTATTCAGGGGTTGGCAATGTACCGCCTGTTTTTGTAAATAAAGTTTTATTGGAACCCAGCCCATTCATTTACATATTGTCTATAGTTGCATTCTTGCTACAACAGCAGAGGAGTTGGCTTGAAAAGCTAAACATATTTACTATCTGGTCTTTAACAGAAAAAGTTTGCTGACGCCTGAACTAATCTGCCAAAACCCAACATACTGAAGTGTAAAAAATATTGCAAAGTAAGGTGCTTGTGTCTTTTTGGCTGTCCTCCTAGCCTAGAATGGCAATTCAAATAAGCTGATTTGCTCTCTCCTTTGATCCGGACTTAATAAGGAGATGAATCACAAAGCACCAAATTGCTAAACATCATCTTGTCCCTTAGAGTTCATTACCTATTTCAAAGCATTTAAAATATGAAAGTGTTCTCTGAGACCCCTTCCTGACCCTTTCTATTGGGGAACACTTGTTGAACTGAATCAAATCCTCACAGTTAGAAATAATTCCTTTTCTCCTGGGGTTTCACTGGTGGCGCAGTGGTTAAGAATCCGCCTGCCAATGCAGGGGACACGGGTTCGGGCCCTGGTCCAGGAAGATCCCACATGCTGCAGAGCGACTAAACCCGTGCGTCGCAACTACTGAAACTGAGCTCTAGAGCCTGCAGGCCACAACTACTGAGGCTGCACGCCACAACTACTTGAAGCCTGCGTGCCTAGAGCCCGTGCTCTGCAACAAGAGAAGCCACTGCAATGAGAAGCTCGCGCACCACAATGAAGAGCAGCCCCCGCTCGCTGTAACTAGAGAAAAGCCCCCGTGTAGCATCAAAGACCCAACACAGCCAAAAATAAAAAAATTAAAAAAATAAAAAAGAAATAATTCCTTTCCTCCTAAAGTCACATCCATCTTGTGATAGCTTTTGTGTCAACATGCCATTCTCTGCCCTGCATGAAAGTTTCTCCGGAGTCCCTTAGCTCTCTTGTGGGCCTACAAGAGCCTTGAGGGTCTCATTTTTTTAAAATTTGTCTTTGTATCTTCCCAATACGTTCAACCCCACCTCCTTAAGCCATGCCTGTGGAATGAATAAAGGTTGAATTTTGAAAGTTAATGTTTCATTTATTTTAATGATTAAAAATATTCTATTCTTCAGACACATAAATCAATGGAACAGAATAGAGAGCCCAGAAATAAACCCATGCACTTATGGTCAGTTAATCTATGACAAAGGAGGCAAGAAAAGACAGTCTCTTCAATAAATGGTGCTGGGAAAACTGGACAGCTACATGTAAAAGATTGAAATTAGAACATTCTCTGACATCATATACAAAAATAAACTCAAAATGGTTAAAGACCTAAATGTAAGACCAGAAACCGTAAAACTCCTAGAGGAAAACATAGGCAGAACACCCTTTGACATAAATTGTAGCAATATTTGTTTGGATCTCTCTCCTAAAGCAAAGGAAATAAAAGCAAAAATAAACAAATGGGACATAATTAAATGTAAAAGCTCTTGCACAGCAAAGGAAAACACTGACAAAATGAAAAGACAACCTACTGAATGGGAGAAAATATTTGCAAATGATATAAACGATAAGGGGTTAATATCCAACATATATAAACAGCTCATACAACCCAACATCAAAAAGACAAATGACCCAGATTAAAAAATGGGCAGAAGAACTGAGTAGACATCTTTCCAAAGAAGACATACTGATGGCCAACAGGCACATGAAAAGATGCTCAACATGGCTAATCATCAGGGAAAGGCAAATCAAAACCACAGAGATACCACCTCACAATTGTCAGAATGGCCATCATCAAAAAGACAACAAATAACAAGTGTTGGGGAAGATGTGGAGAAAAGGGAACCCTCATGCACTGTTGGTGAGACTGTACCTTGGTGCAGCCATTGTGGAAAACAGTATGGCAGTTTCTCAAAAAACCAAAAACAGAACTACCATATGACCCAGCAACTCCACTCTTGGGTCTATATCTAAAAAAACGAAAACACTAATTCCAAAAGATACATGTACCCCAGTGTTCCTAGCAGCATTATTTATAATTGGCAAGATATGGAAGCAACCTAAGGTCCATCAACAGATGAATGGATACAGAAAAATTGGTGAATATATATACAATGGAATACTACTCAGCTATACAAAAAAGAATGAAATTTTGCCATTTGCAACAACATGGATGGACATATTATGCCAAGTAAAATAAGTCAGACGGAGAAGGGCAAATACTGTATGATATCACTTATATGTGGAATCTAAAAAATACAACAAACTAGTGACTATAACAAAAAAGAAGCAGACTCACAGAAATAGAGAACAAGCTAGTGGTTACCAGTGAAGAGAGGGAAGGGGGAGGGGCTTTATGCGGTAGAGGATTAAGAGGTACAAACTATTAGGTATAAAATAAGCTACAAGGATATGATGTACAACACAGGGAACAGGCAGTATTTTATAACAACTATAAACGGAGTATAACCTTTAAACATTTTGAATCACTGTACTGTACACCTATAACTTATAATATCGTACATTAACTATATTTCAATTTTAAAAATTCTATTCTTCGGAAGCTCCTGTTGCTAAATTAATTAAACAAGGAAGCCATTAGATTGAGGTGGTCCTAATAGCTTAGCAGCCTAAATAAACAAACCCAAACCTAAGAACAGCCAATCACAAACAGTCAACTAGGCTCTCCCAAATAAGGGAAACACTTAAGTTACAGCCAGTCAAATAACTGCTTTTCTCTATAAAAGTCTTGTCCCTAGCTGCTGTTGGTGGAGCTCCTAACCACTTCCAACATGAATCAGATTGTTTTCTGTTGTTATTTTTTTTAATCCACGTCACATCCCTTGCAGGGATCTTAGTTCCCGGACCATGGATAGAACCCAGGTTCTCCGCTGTGAAAAGCTCAGAGTCCTAACCACTGGACCGCCAGGGAATTCCCAATATGAATTGATTTTTGTTCGCATAAACTCTTCTTTTTTTATATATAATAAGAAACACTGTCAAATGCAGTAAACATCAACTTTATTTTTATGTATTTATTTATTTTGGCCACCCTGCACATTATGTGGGATGTGGGATCTTATTTCCCCAACCAGGGATGGAACCGGTGCCCCCTTCACTGGAAGCACAAAGTCCTAACCACTGGACCACCAGGGAAGTCCCTCACATAAACTCTTAAATATTTTCATATGCCTCCGTCTATCTTTTAATGCTATCCACAGGCATATCCACTCATCTGATTTCACTTCCTGTTTTAGGTGAATTTCAGATCAGTTCTTCCACGGTCCTAATTTGCCTAGTGCTCCTGAGATGACTCTTAGGTAAAGTAAAAAGTCCCGTCCCTGGAGATCAAGGGTACATCTCACTGACCAGACACTGCCCAGATGGCTTCCTCCACTTGCTGGGGGTTCTCAGTGATGTTATAAATGATGACATCACACTCCAGCAGGTGCATGAGAAGGTCTTCTCGAGAGATAGCCTGAAAAAGAAAGTTGACTGTCATTTGTTGCAAGAAGCGAACAAAGTAACCTTAATATTTAGATGGGAATGACAATTTCCAAATGAGACATGTTGCCTGGATAGTCCCACAGGAAACATTCGCAGAAGGATTTTTTTATTTAAAATGAAAGTTTGGCTCTCTTCTGTGTGTAGTTTTCAAGTAACAAAATTTATGTAAATAGCCCGGAACAGATGAATAAGAAAATTGCATAATGATCTTAGGTACTATTTCTGCATGCTGTTTAAACCCCAATTCAGGAGGAGAGAATTAGAACACACTGGAAGAAAATGTGTGAGGCATTTAAAACAAACTCAAGCGCTATGCAAGTTTCTTTGAGCAACTATAGATCATGAATCACTCAGAAGTGCTGATAAGTGATTAATGTGGATTATTTCAGAATCCTCAAAATGGAATTAATCTGGTCTCATTCGAGATGTAAGGTACCTTATTACAGTTGACAGCAGGGAGTGTTTTTAAAAAAACAGAAACTTTTAATGGTTAAAAATACCAAGTTCTTATATGAGATGAAAGTCACTTAGGTGATCATTATGTCCAAAGGAAACCACACACACTTGGTAAATCATGATTGGAATGATTGAGGATGAAACAGGCACGTCTTCAAGAGAATGGACATCCTGACCAGATATTGAGTGACCATGATTGTGCATTCACTGGTTCCCCCAATAAATATTTCTGGGCCCTGATTTTCACCCCAAGGGGAAAGGCAAAATAAATAATGTATGATTGTTGATACTACAGATTAGCGTGTGAGTGTGTGTGTGTGTGTTGTTGGCAAAATTTTAACAAATAACTAGGGTCTAATGTGGACGAGGGTGCAACTAAGCACATATGAAGCCTTTGTACAAATTAGAAAAAGGAAACCTGCTCTTGGTGGAAAAATTATAAGGCACCCAGTCTGGGACACACTGTAGCCAGCAGAACCCATCACTTTTCAGCCCCTACTCATGCCCATAGCTGGGCATCCTTGTGCAGTGTGCAACCTGTACAGCCCTACAGGGCAGCCCCCAATGTAGAAAGGGCTATCATAGAAGTACATTTGAGGTTTGATGGACTAGGTGAAGTATGGGACTATGGCTCATAGGAGTTGACATTTGAGCTGGGCTGAAAGGATGAATACAAGCTCACTCAGCAGAGCCTGGGAAGTTCACGGACTAGCAGGCCATTTGCTGAGCCAGGCAAAGGCACCTTTGACAACCTGGACCAGCCTAATGCTCTTCCATCCTCCACTCTCTCTCACCTTTCATGCCACCCTTGCTTCTTCCCCTTGGCCGCCCAGAACCCAAGCTCTAGCTGTACCGATGCTTTCTATTCGAAAGCACACCATACACTTTCCCAGGTGCCCCCTTGTGTGTCATTTCCTTGTCCCTTTATCTGCTTGGAAAGCTCTATTCAGCCTTGGAGGTTCAGCCTCAGTCCCAGCATCTCCAGTAGATCCCAAGCTCCCAAAGGAGGGCCAGCTGTTCAGAATCTCCAGATCAGAGGAGCTTAGGGGGTCTTGCTCCGTGTGGCAGGGAGGAGTCTGAAGCTCCATTTGCCTGGCTCTATAGATAAAACTGAGAATTCATACTGCCCTTTTCAGAGTGCTCTGGACGCGGCTGTGCGCACACCTCTGTCATCATGTCACTGTCCTGCTCTGGAGCCACTAGTTGACATTGCAGGGTCCCTGCTAGGCTGTGAGCTCCGTGTTTATCTGTGGGTCTTCGAAGTGCTCAATACTCATTCACTGAATCAAATTCAGGTATAAAGAGTGATCAGTGATGGAGATCTGAAGCAACGCAAATAGCCAGGAGAATGGAAAGGAGGCGGTCTTTCGAGAGCGATTAAAGACACGGGTTGAGGCCTCCCTTTCTTCAGCTGCCACTAAGGTGCTCCATCCTTCCGAGGAAGCTAAGGCCGCGTTGGGGCGAGGCCCTCACTTCATCTGTCCAGCAGCCCCCGCCTAGCGCTGGCCCCGCACCATGGCCTCCGTCTCAGAGCTCGCCTGCATCTACTCGTCCCTCGTCCCGCATGACGATGAGGTGACGGTCACAGAGGACAAAATCTATGCTCTCATGAAAGCAGCCAGTGTAAACGTTGAACCTTTCTGGCCAGGATTGTTTGCAAAGGTTTTGGCCAAGGTCAGCACACAGGGAGCCTCATCTGCAGTGCAGGGGCTGGTGGAGCTGCCCCAGCAGGAGGTCCTGCCTCCTCCACCACTGCTGCCCCTGCTGAGGAGAAGAAAGTAGATGCAAAGAAAGAAGAATCTGAAGAGTCTGATGATGACAGGTTTGACTAAACGTCTTTAGTAACATGTTCAATAAGAAGCCGAGCTCTTTAATTTGAGGTCAGCAAGGAGGCACTCTGTGCTCTGGAAAAAACTGGCAGAACAGGACTTCAGACAGACATTTTCCGGAGAAATTTTTATGAACCCAATATTGTGCGTCTTCTCATACCTAGAAAAGCACCAAAGTCATGACTGGAGAGATCTGCTCCTTGTGACCAGCGCCGACTTTTGCTGAGACGTGTACTTGGTTGCACGTGGCCCCGTCACCAAAACCATATGCATCCTGAATCCCCACACCTCAAGCTCTTTGGAGCAGTTCCTCAGAGCTCTCTGAGAGGCTGTCTCCCAGGCTATAGTCTTCAGTAAACCCCAAATAAAACTGAATCCACAGCACTCGCAGTGTGTGTGTGTGTGTATGTGTGTGTGTGTGTATGTGTGTGTGTGTGTGTGTGTTTTCCAGTCTATAGTGGGAAGCCAAGAGCCCACAGCAATACCAGGCTTGCAGCTGTGATGGGGGCAAGTGCATGACGAATGGTATAAAGGACACTCTTGGTTGTCTACAGACATCCATCTCCTTTTCTTCTTTCCCAACAGAACCCCAATTTTGTTCAGATATGCCCCTTCTCAGCCTGTGGGAAATTAACTCCACCTTCTAGCTTAAGGAATGGGCCTTACTGATCTCAGGGTAAGTGATTGGTTCAGGAATCAGCAAGTGACTCAACTCAAGACACTGAGGTTCAAGGAGATACCTGTGGGGTGCTGCTGGAATGTTCATCCTCCTTTTGCTGAGAACTTCTGGAAGTTCTCTTCATCAGAGTGTTGCTGCGTTTGTGTGCAAAGCCCTGGAATGTTGCCGGCTTGTTGCCAATCTGAGGATGAAGTCACCCCCAGAGGAAGACAGAGCACAGAAAAGGGCAGGAAAAGGAGCTGCAGCCCCTGGATCATGCCAGGCCTGAAGCAGGTGCTTCCTTGAGACCACCAGCCACATAAGCTGATGAATTCCTTATTGGTTATCGATTTGCACTGCCTTTTTTTTTTTTTTTTCTATTACTTGCGGCCCCAAACAGCCTAAACTGGTAACAGACAGCAAGGCCCTTAATACAAATTAGGGCAGAGTAGTTTTTTTTTGTTTGTTTGTTTTTTGTAGTATGCGGGACTCTCACTGTTGTGGCCTCTCCCGTTGCGGAGCACAGGCTCCGGACGCGCAGGCTCAGCGGCCATGGATCACGGGCCCAGCCGCTCCGCGGCATGTGGAGACCAGACCGGGGCACGAACCCGTGTCCCCTGCATCGGCAGGCGGACTCTCAACCACTGCGCCACCAGGGAAGCCCCAGGGCAGAGTAGTTTTGTAGAGGAGTGTGAGAGACTTCATCCTGGGTAAATTGATATAGAAGTGCTGCAGGACATCTGGGGGAGTGGACTAGGAAGCGGTTGGATGTGCAGGTTGGTCAACAGGGCTGGAGAAGGATTTGAAAGGCATTGGCTTGTACAGGGGAGCTGAAGCTATAGGACTGGAAGCGGTTGGATGTGCAGGTTGGTCAACAGGGCTGGAGAAGGATTTGAAAGGCATTGGCTTGTACAGGGGAGCTGAAGCTATGGGACTGAATAAGATTTAGAACGGATGCCTATTAGGAGAAGGGAGGGAGCTCTGAGAAAAACTGCATTTAAAGGGAAGGAGTGGATGCATAAGGGCAGTCTGCCAGCTGCTGCTGCTGGGAAGCAGGGACGAGAGGCCCTTGGTAATGAGGGGCTGGCTGGTGACAATGGCCAGGGCATCTCCTGTGAAGGGGTAGGGGCTGGAGAGTGCAGGAGTGAGGCCTGCAAAGGTGGCTGAGCCCTCTTTCAGGTTCAGTGGTGGCAGGGGCCAGGGGCAGAGAAAGAGGCAGGGAGGCCAAAGTAAGGGTGTGTGTGTGTGTGTGTGTTTCCAGCGAGAAGGATGTGAGCATACGTAGTAGAGGTGGAAAGAAAGAAGCCAGTGGCGAGTGAAGATCCAGAAGAGGGTAAAAGGGGGTAAGTGGCGAAGAAAGTTCCCAAAGATAGTAGGAGGGGACTCATTCATTCATTGACGAATACTTATTGAGGGCCAGTGCTGTCCGTCACCGTGCAAGGATACACATGAGAAAAAATGGGGTGCTGTCTCTACTCTCAAGGAACAGATTGTAATAGTGTGACCCACAATAGACAGATAATAACAACGGAGTAAGAAAAGTGTAAGAATCTAGGCAGGTAGAGAGCTCAGAATCTAAACTGGGAGTGGGGAATCATGGAGGGCTTCCTGGAGGAGAAGACAACCCGAGTTAAATCGTGACGGATGGATAGGGCTGGTTGGGGGAGGGAAGAGGGAAGGCTACTCCAGGGTACAGCATGTGCAAAGCCGTCTCCTAGGACCTAGAGGGCTGCAGGCAGGGTGACGGGAGGAATTAGGCTGGGAGGGTCACCCTACTTGCAGATATTTAAGTCCTTGGATGAGGACTGTGTAGAATTTGTCATGTGAAGGCAGCAGTATTTCTCAGTAAGACAGCCATATAACGGTGTTATCTTTGAGTGGCTTATTACCAAAGGAGACGTCTCTTTCACAGATTGCGCCGGCCATGGCCCAGAGCCACGTGGGGGTGATACAGGGCAGAATACATTTTAAGTACAGGGCAGAGAACTTTATGAGTCTGAAAGTCCAAATGAGATCCATACTTTCTAAGAATATCTCATTTAAGTTCTTTGCTGCACGCAAGACTTGAAAGTGGAGAGACAAGGGTTGTTCATTTCCATCACGGGCGGAAGACCTGCCCTCACCTCTCTCCTCAGCTTCCCCACCGTCTCACGTTGGCAGGAGAGAGGAGACAAGGAGCAAACACATTGGCAGGGCATCGGAGCAGGGGGTGGCCCTCCCCTTCGCCCCTCTCAGCAGTCCCTCTGGACTTACATAGTAGGTCTCCACGGCAAAGTTGGGGCAGGGGGTTTCGAGCGAGGAAAGCGTGCCCACGATCTGGAATGTGCCTTCCTTCAGGTTGGCTGAGGAGGCTTCTGGCACCGCTGATTTATCTTCATCGTGCTCTTCCTCCTCTTCAGTAATTTCTTCAAGTGAAGCCCCGACGACAGAGTTAGAAAGAAACTGCAAGCAAACAGGAATTTCCTGAATACTAAGAACAACGGAGAGTAAGGCCAGTCAATGAATGATGATTCTAAAACCTGACCTTTACTGAAGGTTTGCTAGTGGTGCCACCCATGCTTTGTACACCGGTATCTCATTGAAATTGGTTTAATTCCCACAACGACACAGTGAAGTGTCTATTCACTATTATGACTCCCCATTTCATAGGTGAGGAACTCAGGCTCGGAGAGCTTAAAAGCTCGTTAAGGGTATTAGCCTTCCCTAGCGTCAGGCAGAGCTGGGCTAAATTCACGATGGCTGTTTTGTCTAACAGATAGGTAGAAATGTAACGCGATCAGCTTAGGTAACTTAAATTTGCTAGTAGCCACATTAACAAAAGGAGAAAGAAACAGGTGAAGTTAACTTAGGTAAAGTTTAAATTTTTAAAAATTTAGGTAACTTTTTATTTAACTCAATATCCAAAACATTATCAGTTTAACATGTCATCAATATAAACATTATTGAGGTATTGTATATTGTTTTCTTTTCCCATAGTAAGTGTTTGAAATTTGATGTGCATTTTACACTTACAATGCATCTCCATTTGGACTAGACACTTTTAAACATTCCACAACCACATGGGATCAGTGGCTATGAATAATGAAATAGAATGAGGTTGGCAAAGTTTCTTTTTTTTGTTTTACAAAAGCTGTCTTTGCGAGTTGTTTATGCAATGTTCATGGGTTTCATATATAAATAGAAATAATTTTAATTTATATATTAGACATATAATTTATAGTTTAAACATGTGTAAATAATCATGACGATATCACCCCGTGGGAGTAAAAACACAACAGAATGCCCCACCCCCTTTATTTTGATAAAAAAACAGTCCAAGTTAATAGACAAGGTGTCAGGTTCAATCTCTTATTGGAATCTATTTTTCCCAAGTATGCCATATAAATTTTCATTTACCTCTCAAACACACATATTCAATTTTATTATCCCATTTCACAGATGAGGAGATTGAGGCCCAGCAATAAGTAATTTGCCCAAGATCGCATAGGCAGGGAGGGGTGAAGTTGGACCTTCTGATAATGACACCCACGGCTGCACAGGTGCCCCGCCCTGACACACTACCCAGAGATCCGGGGAGAAGGGGCTGTGGTGGCATTGCCCAGCTGGGCCTGAGGACAAGAGACATGGTTCTACTCCCATATTGCTTAGTGCAGACAATAGCAATTACTTGGAATTTGAGAAAGTCAAGTCCTGGTTTGTTAAGGAATAACCGGAAATTCTGTTATTGATAAGCTTTGGAAAAAATCTCTCCCAACGAAAAGTTTTATTGTAAAAATATTATGTCGTAAAAAATAATCAGAGATCAAAAGGGGACAAAGTAAAAAGTTAAATTCTCTTCCCTCCCTCCCTCCTAATTTCAATCATGTCACGTCCCTTCTAAAGTACTCCAATGGCTATCAATGGATTTAGAACATAAACCAAATTCCTGACCAAAGCCCCACAAGATCTGGGCCTTTGGGCTTGACTCTGCTTTGCTAATTTACACAATAAATATCGATGAACTGCTGACCATGTGTGAGGCACTGTTTAGTTGCTGAGCTGGGCCACATTTTGACTTTCACAGGCCCTTTCCTCCAAAAGTATATTAAAAATGATATTTTATGACTGTATATCTATAATGACACACTATCTTTGACTCTAAAATTTGATTTGCTTCCTTCCTATTTTAAGAGAAATTATAACATTTGTGCGGGCCCCAAAGCCACATGGGTCCTGGGCACGGTGCCTGCTGTCCCCTGGAGCCCCTGGTTCACTGCAGCCTCTCACCATTCTGTCCTCTGCAACCTTTGCCTTTGCCATGCCCTCTGGGAACTATTTCCTCGGGCTGGACCTTCATCTTGTGTGTGTCAGATTAAATGTCACCTTTCAAGAGAGCTCTTTCATGCAACTCTATTTAAAGCAGCTGCGCTCTTCCCCCAGTTCACCTCTTCTATTCTCTTTCCTTCAGAGTACTTATCACCTATTGAAATATCTTGTTTATTCTAGTAATTATTTATTGTCTGTCTCCTTCCAGAGGGGCAGGGTCTTCAAGGGTCAAAACCTTTTTTGGTCTTATTTACTGTGCCAGCCTTTTAGTAGGAGCTCATGAATGAGTGACTCCCATCCTCCAGAGGTGATAACGGTTAAGTGTCTTGTGTATCCTTTGAGACGTTTTCTGTATTTAGGTTGTCTATCTACCTATCTATCTATCTATCTATCTATCTATCTATCTATCTATCTTCTCTATATTTGTATCTATCTTTTTGAAAGTCACAAGTAAGTTCATACTACTCCTGTCTTTTTAATGCTGTGTTATTGCATTTAGTTTTGGACTTCTTTTTCCGTCAGTTGCCTGATTCAGACGAGTTGGCGGGAAGGGAAAGAGAACCCGGTTAGGAGGTCGGAGACCTGGCCCTATGTCCAGGACCTGCCCCCAACTCGCTAAGTGATCTTGGGCAAGCCCCTTTCTGCCTCGAAGCCTCAGTTTCCTCTTATTAACAGGGGAGGAACCCCGGCTGGAATGGAGATCTCCAAACACCTGGGCTTCCAGGTGGGGCGCTTGTCTAGCCTGGGTGCAGACTGGGGAGCAGGGGCCATTGGCCGTGCCCAGGACGAGGGAGGGTCCCTTAGGGGAGGCCCTGATAGCGCCCGGTGGTGCAGGCCCTCGCTGGGTTCCGGGGCTGGGGCGGGGGACTGGCAGTTGGGGGCTGGGGTTCTGCTGTGATCCACCGCCGCTCACCTTCCCGATGTTTCTGCTGCTGTATGAGTCCAGCAGGTTTATAAACACCCTCTGGATCCGGATAACTTTCTTCGTCCGGGTAGCAACTTCCTCTTCTTCAGCCATGGTGGGAGCCTCGTTGGTTGCTAAGGGGAAAGCGTCCCTTTGGTTGCCAAGGAGATGGAGCCGCGGCCCTAGGACCGCGGGGCCAGGCGGCCCTCCGGGGTTGGGGCTAGGGCTCGGGGCGGGGCGTTTCCGGGGCGGAGGGCGGGGCCTCCGGTTTCCTGCGCCAGGCTGGCTCTCCCTGCCCAGGGAGCCAGGCAGGCCTGCGTCCCCGCCCGAGCCCCACCCTCCCCTGCTTCACGCCGGGGGCCCTCGGGCAGGGCGCGCCCTCCGTCCCTTTCCTCTCATTCGGTAACTCCGGAAACACGTCCCAGTGTCCACCTGACACGGAGCACTAAAAATACTCATGAATCTGATGAAAAGGTAAAACCCGCAAGCCTAGGCTTCTCCTGAAACGTTGGAGTGAATGAACGTGCCCCTGTGGGGCGGTCTGACCAGGAGGGCGTGACATAATCCTCTACTGCAGAGAAGGGCTGTTGCCATGGAGTTTTGGGGTCATGGTGTGGTCCTCACTGCTGCCAGTCGCTGCTTGGTCCACTGGGCTCAACTGGTTTAGCAGTTCCGGGGCTGGGATGGGAGTGCCTAGCAGCCATTTGTGCTGGGGATTCACCCCCATTCACAAAGGGATAGAATTTAGACTTTGCCCTTTCCAAATCAGGTTAGGCACGCAGTTGCCGAGATAAACCGACAAATTAAAAGATGCCATTCGATTTGTCTTATCACAGAAGCACAAAGGTCATGGTGGACTATATATATATATATCCTGTTATCTTAGAATAGTAAATATTTTTGTGCTTTAAACATTAACTTGTTGAATGTAAATATTTAACACATGGATTGACTGTGTACCTTTTTTTTTTTTTTAATACTGATTGCCTCAGAAATTGGAGATGGCCAGGGAGCTCCAGACAGCCTGGAGGTTCTGGGCACTCAGGCATTTGGGAGACTAGGCTTTGACTTCCAGCTCTGCAGCCATTTGTGGGAGACTGGGGCCAACCTTTTAACCTTACCCAAGCTGTTAAATTGGCTGTAAAACGGGGTGAAACCGCCAACCTAACAGGGCGGTCAGGATTAAACAGGATATATGAAAGCACCTTCTGAAGTGGTCTCCAAAAGTGAAATTGCTTTTTTTCTGCAACGCTGAAGCACACTTCTACCAATGGGAGTTTTTCATTCCTTTTTTCATCCCCACCCTGACTCCCTTTCCTTTTATACATATGTCTCATTGAAACTTCTGTTTTGATAAAACAACACTTTGAAATTTTGCAGACTTAATTGGGGAACAGCTTGCTCACAGCAACATTCTTTTTTTTAGTATCAACAAGAAAGTGCTGTCAATTTAAATGTAAAAATACTCATGTAAGACCAGTACAAAACGTGATGGAATAAATACTCTTCAGCATTCTTTCAAAAGGTCTATTAGATCAAATATTCTGGAGTTCACTAGTTGCCTCATTTCCAGATTGTCAGTTTGACCCTACTGACATGCAGTTAAGCAGGTTAAGTACTTTTATTCAACCGGTCATGCTACTGTAACTCATTTTTGTTTCATTCTTGCTTACATTACTGATAACATGTAAATGAGCTAGTTACAAGGGGATGGCTTCCAGAGAATTTTATATCATATTGGTAGGTTAGGAAAGGAGATTCTATTGGTCAATTCTATTATGCCAACTAAGGAATCTTTCTTCTCCTGTTATTCCTTTCCTCTTTAAAATTTTTTTTTTATATTTTAGTTTTTATTGAAGTATAGTTGATTTACAATGCTGTGCTAGTTTCAGGTGTACAGCAGAGTGATTCAGTTACATATATAGGTTATTACGAGATATTGAGTATAGTTCCCTGTTCCTCTTTCAAAAATCAGCTTTCATGTAACCACAAAGTTCAGGGGATGCTTTTATTGACACATATGGGGATGGTTGGTGGAGTCAGAAGACTTGGGTTCTGACTGTACCCTCCTGCTCACAGGTGGGCTGCTGAGCAAGTGCCACAACCTGTCCAAGTCTCAGCTGGACATGTCACACACAAAATGAAGGGGTAAAAGGCAGAGTTCTTAAGTCAACGTGGCACGTATCAGAATCTGTTTTCCTACCCTGTTCCCCCTTAACAATCAAACCACACATTTCGTGTTTTTGAACACTGGCGAGAGAATAGTGCAGTGCTGTGATGGGAGAAGCAAATGAATGCTCAGTACCCCAGGAGCTGCTGATTAGCTGTGTGGGATGTGTAATGATTGATTCTGGACCTGGAGGAAAGGTGGGAAGTGTCATTGTGGGAAATGAGGTGTGCATCCTCTTCATAATCATACTGACGCTTCAAGGACCCTGGGAGCAGGCACAGCTCAGCACAGATTGGTGCTTTTGCTAGAAAGGGATGTTCTTCAGCTGGTTTGAACACCGTTATCTATTGCATTTCCCTTCTCTAATTAGTATATAAAAGCTAATGTAGAAAATATGAAAAAAAAAAGAAAATTACTTATCTTACCACCTAGTGATGGCTACTATATTAACATTGTAGGGTATTTTATTTCATTTTTCCTTCTGTTACATATAAGATTATTTTTCAAGATGTAGTTTTAAATCCCTTTTTTCCTGTAGTATAATTTTCTCCAATTTTAATGGCTGCATATTTTTCTATCAAGAGGATCTGGCATAACTTAACCACTTTTTAGAGCCTTTTCAATTTTTCATTAGCGAAAATGACATCCTTGTTGTATATCTTCTGCTGAATCATGTCACTATGCTAGATTTCTAGGCTATTACCAGCACAGAAGTTATAAGCTTTGTAAAGGCTTTATTACCACTATTTTCCAGAAAGGTTTCACCAATGTATATTCCAATAGAGTGTAACTATGCCTCTCACTAAATCTTTATTGATATCATTATATTTAAATAAGAGAAACTATTAAATTATTAGGTAAAATGGCTCAACATAGCTAAGCCTATTTTCCTTTCTTGAATTACTGGTCTGGTCGAACATCCTTCAAGTGGTTACTGGACATTTGTATATTTTTCTGAGTTGATCATATTATTTGCCCCTTATTTTTTTCTTACTGACTTATAAGAGCTACTTATTTGGAGGTTCTTTTTTTCTTTTTCTTTTGGAAGTGAAATCAAGACTTAATTTATCTGGTTAAATTCTTTTAAAAATCTAGGTAAAATGAAGGTTTTCATACCTAGTGGAGGTCTTGATATGTGTGGTTCTATTAACGTCTTCTCTCTCTGTTGCTCTTTCAGAGTAATAAAAAGAGCAAATCACTTCACACCGAAATGGAACAATACAGAATTCAAAAATGGAAACGGAATCTCTCGGAATCAAACATTTATCACAAAATGAATGCTTTCAATTTTTAAACATACAGTCACTTTTTTTCATACTTAACCCAAAATTAGTAAACAGAATTTTATTCAGACTTTACAAATATCCTTTACATTTAGCCTGAGATTAAGCATGAGAAAGTTCAACCTGAAGTTAGACTTCATTACCCAAACACTTCAGCATCTGAAAATAAAGCTGAGGATGAATGCTCATTTATCAAACATAATTTAAGCATTCCAATAAACTCTGACAATGAATAGTGACCCAAACCAAACTTTAACTTGCCCTGGTCTATATGATCTTCAGAGCCTAAAAGTACCTATTATTTAATAATGATTTTAAAAAGTCTTCAAATGACAAATTATGAAGGTGTGTCCAGATGTGGAATTTTAGTTCAACATTTCTATAGTTGCTGCTTTAGACTAGTATTAAAAAAACAACTCCCCAATCCTTATTATTCAACATGTACTTGAAAACATGTAGCAGCATGGTATAGTTTATTTTTATAAATATTAGTACCTGTAATAAAATATAAAATACAGAGTCTCCGTTTTTCAAATATTAAGTCTCTGAATGCTTCATTCATCCTTTGGTTTCAAACGAATATGATGCACTTATATGACACTGCAGATTTAGCATTCAGACAGAACACTGTACATCTGTTGGGGAAGGAGGGGTGCTGTGGGAATACCAAAGCACTACTCATAGAAAGGAAACGTTGAAGCAAAAATACTTTCTGAATATATACTGTACATTATGTAAACAAACATTCATAATAAGAATCAACACAGGCCAAAATATTGTTTTCTAGGAAATCAGAGTCTTTTTTCTTTTAAATCACACACACTGAAGATGCTTTTTGTTAGGAAAAGAATGGAGCCTGTTCCTGTATTTGCTTATGTGCTTAAATATCTTGGAAACAAGTAATTGTTGCATTCATTTGCTAACGGTTTGTCCTCTTACTTGGCTGGCTGTTGCAAACAGGAATACAGTACTATTTCAGTACCTGTTCTTCACGTAATACTAGCTACGTAATATAGAATTAATTCATCTTTATCAGTCCATATTAATAATATAAATAGATTACATGAAGCAGTGAATTTCAAAAACTGTGCAGGGGAAACTAGTTGATAATTTGTTTCCAATAAGGCTAGTAGCAAAATAATTACTACAAAGTCAGTCCAAGCTAGTAGCAAACCCCTGATTTAGCAAGCTGAATCAAAGTTTGAAGTTAGTTTATTTCCTATATTACTGTGCAAATCTAGAATTTCCTATGTAAGAGAGAGTGCTGGCAGCATCAAAGTCCTGCAATAAGAGAATGAAATACTGATTAGGTTTTCAGAATGCCAGAGATACTATATGAAGAAATTTGAATGTCTTAATGACGGTGTCACAGCAATGGCCTCAGGATTTCCTTAATGAATCACAAACTAAGAAAGACAATTCATTAGTCAATAAAGTTCTCAATCAAAAGCCTAAATGTGAAGCAAAAAATGATAAAGACACAAAATCAAAGATGCATTTTCTACTATGACCAGCTGGAAGAATTTCAAGCTTTAGGTCAACATTGTGTACCAGCAGCGGCCTCTCTTAACAGGAAAAAACTTAGTCATGACTGTCCATCCCTTTTCAAAGCTTCCAGTCTTTGAAGGAGTGCATTTCCAAATGCTTCCCGGTAGGCAGGACTAAGTGTATCCAACAAGGAGTAGACTGTTTCATGGTAGGGAGTCTGTAAATGATCATCCACCTGGTCGAAAGCATAACCTACCACCTACAAGAGAAATGCAGTAGTGTATAAATAATCAGATTTCATCTTGGTACAGAAAGCAAAAAAACCCCCAAGTTTTTACATGGGTCATTCTCTGACATTATGTGTTTCTCCATCAATAGTTAGAATACACATATTTTTAATACAACCTGTAATATTTAAGCAATTCATAACATACAGGAACACCACCAGCAAAATGCTCTCGTTATAATTTTCTTCTCAAAATTTAAAAGGTCTGTTTTACCTACTCTTGATCCTACAGGAATGTAAAATGCAGGAAGAATTTAAAAAGCTATACAAAAATAGTATTTCATTTTCATGGTCTAAAACATACTTCTATTTATTTTGGGTTTGTTTTTTGGCTGCACCACACGGCATATGGGATCTTAGTTCCCTGACCAGGGCATGAACCCGTGCCCCCTGCACTGGAAGCACAGAGTCTTAACCACTGGACCGCCAAGGAAGTCCCCATGCTTCTATTTAATTCCACATATATTGAGGGTCTTTTTATAAAGGTACTATAATAAATAATTATACTTATTATTACTACAGTATTATTAGTCCATATTTTTATCATAATTTATGTGATTTGGACTTTGTATAAAGAATTCTAAAATTTATTTAAAGTTTTAATTCTGCTTTATAATTAGTTATCTGAAATGCCACTTTCATTACTAATACATTACTTATCTGCTCAACTCTGTGAGATAAAAGGGAATGTTATTCCGTGTGCTTCTCTGTGTGTTTTTTCCCCTTAAACACAGCTAAAGCTTTTTTCTTCAACAAGATTATAAGACCTATATCATGGTTCACCAGCACAGTGTAGGACAAAATCAACTTAGGTTTTGCTGACTTCATTAAAGCTTGTGAATTCCCCGTAGGAACCCCACATTTTATGACATCTATTCAAGCCATAGGAGATGCAAGTTTATGCTAGAAACAGAAGCAGAGTTGTTGTTATTGCACCACTTCGGGACCATGCTCTGTCCCAGCACTTTCTACAACATATTACAATTTTGTTTGCCCCTCTCTTATCCCCACTAGAATGTGGTCTACCTGGGGACAGGGATCATGTCTTATTCGCATCGTTTGATTTCTAACTCCTGACACAGGAGAGTTACTCAATAAATGTCAACTGAATCAGAGTGAAAAAATAAATATTTGAGTACTTACATGCCCGGTTTTATAACTGATCCAGATCTTTCTGCAAACTTTATTCACATAACCATCCCCCAAATCCTTTTCAGTTTGTTTTTTTTTTTAAATGTCCAACTTATAGAGAAGTAGGGACTCAGGTTGACTGACTCACCCAAGGTCACTCAAATTCACGTGTAAGACCTGACTCTCATTAGAACCTTTCCTACCTCACCAGAATTAAACAGTGTCAGACAGAATTAATTTACCTGGGGTCATTTATCTCTACTTTCGATTTGCCTATTTCTATTTAACATCCACTTCTAAAGATTGCCAGTTTTTGGTACAAATTTAGGAAGGGGAGCGCAAAGATTAGTTAATTCCGGGACTACTGCCAAAGCCAAGCCTCAGCTGTTGGGGAACTCAGGGTAGTGACGATGCTGGCCTTGCAATCGGCTTCAATATAAGTGATCCTCTATCAAGGGATACACAGAACACACGATCACATACATCTTAGGTAAATTGAATCTAGTGAAATAAAGAGATGTTCATGTGCTTGTTTAATGTATCACATGACATTTTTACTTGCTTAAACCCTGTGCGCTACTTTATGATACTGTGTATCTTTGGGAGAACTATCTTTAACAGATATAGAAACAGAAAAGTCAGAGATTTTTGACCAAGACAGAAGGTTATTTATTTATTTTGGCTGTGTCGCACGGCCTGTGGGATCTTAATTCCCTGACCAGGGGTTGAACCTGGGCCCTTGGCAATGAAAGTACGGAGTTCTAACCACTGGACCTCCAGGGAATTCCCTCAAGTATGTTGTTTCAATAGAAGAGACATTTATAAGAGGTGGCAAAATATTCAACACAATGGCTGCAAAACTCATCCAATGCAGAGAATGCATAATTCTGGTAAACATATTTAGCTAGAGATAAGAAATAAGTTAATCTGGGGGGTGATGGTTACAACAAAATACTCTGCAAATCAAATCTGTTTTTTCTTTTTCAAAAAATCCAATTTTCCCATGTTGGCTGAAAGACTTTAGTATTAATAAAAATTCCTAGGGAAAAAAGCTTTCCTTAAAAAAACTTAGAAGCTACTGAGTGTCAAGTTCTCCTCTAACACTCTTTCCCACTCCCTGACTCCCGGCCCTTTTTGATTAAGTGGTAAAGATGTAATTTTTTTTTTTTTTTCCTAAAGAGAAAATGACTTACCCTGAGCCCGGCTTCAGTGAGCTCCAGGCAGTATCTATTCCTTTCTCTTGTTTCCACATTGATATAGGCCACATCGTCCGCAGAGCGCAGGGTTTTTGAGACAAACATGGTGTTAACAGCAAAGAGAACATCATTTACGACTGCTTCAGCTTCCAGTCTCATGTCTTTCATATCAGTTCCTTCAAAGCCATTAAGTTCTGCATCTTCTTCAAATCCTGACACACTGCTCAGCTCCATGGGATTACAGTCTGTTTCCATTCTGCAAAAATCTGGATATAAAACTGGCTTATAGAAAGACACTCCACATACTAATGTTTGATTAAAAGCAGTTATGCCTTACAACTGCTACTAATTGGAAAACATTAATGAGTTAACAACTTTTAGAGAAAACATTGCCTGAAACCATTTTCAGTAGTTTTTCACAGCAAAATTACAGACACCTATAGATTTAAAAAAACCCAAAAAACAAAAAACTCTTGTTCTCCACTTCTCCTCAAAAGATTAATCCCCACATTGGTACGAATTCAGAATATCAGTTTTTAGCTATTTCAAACAATGCCAATGTAAAAATCCTAGTACCTACTTCTTTTTAAAGGTATTATTATTTTTCTAGGATAGATATTTAGAACTGGAATTGCTGAGTCAAAGTACATACTCATTTTAACTTTTAATAGATACTGCTGAGTCACCCTTCAAAAAAGGCTGTACGGATTGATATGCCACCAACAGAATATGAAGGACTGTGCTCTTTTTCACCACACCCTCTCCAATCCTTTTTAACATTTGCCAACTTGAGAGGCAAAGAATGATGTCTCATTGTTTGAATATGTATATCCTTGATTAAACAACCTTTGGGTATTTATAGGATCTTTTTAGTTCCAAGATCATACAGCTATTAAAAAAAACAAATAGAAATGAACTAAGTTGTGTGAAATCAAAGTTTCAGTCTTTAGCTACACCCTCAATAGTTCCTTTTATGACTTCTCGATTTGGGGTTTTGCCTAAGAAGCAATCTTCCCCATTCCACGATTACATTTTAAAATGCTCTAAATTATCTTTTGAATTCTCATTCTCTATCTCTATATTTAACTCTTTGATCTGTCTGGAATTTATTCTGTGTAGCTTTATTTTCCAAGTGGATAGCCTATTGTCCCAACACCACTTACTGAATAACTCTTTTTACTATTTACTTGAACTGGCTCACATATTATACTCTGAAAAATATTATTTCTCGTGCTAACTTGACCCAATATTCCTGCGAGTCTGCTATGTAGTTCTTGCTTCTCTTCTGTGACTGGGGGAGCAGTTGAGTATTGTTAAAAATTCTAAATGTATGGATGGGAAAAGTTAATAAATGTGAGACTGCTTTGGAATGTAAAAACAGCTTTTCAGAATAAGATATACTTTCTTTTTACCTGTAGGCTTTAAAAGTAAATTAAGATTTCATTTCTCTGATATGGATTAAGCACCCACTGTCCTAAATGTAGGACGACTGTTCAACTCGTTATGAACATTTATTTGTACTGTTTGTCTATTACCTTACAAATTCCATCCCTTTTTCTAAAGTTACCAACTTGTGCCCTATCTGTGTGATGTTCAAAATCCTTTAAATTAGTGGTTCTCAATTGTGGCCACAAACCCCATCTGAGAAACTGAATCAAAACCTCTGGGAGATTTTTCTGGGTATTTTTTCAGAGTTTCTGGGTGATTCTACTGTACAGCCAATGATCTGAATTATTAGCAAAAATCTTAAGGTGCTAGAGTTCCTATAGCTGCAAGTCATTTGCACATTATAAAAGTCAAAAGTATTTGCTAAAGGCAACTTATGATAAACTATGTAAAGCTCTTTCAAAAAACTACACAGCAAACTGGTACAAATAATATAATCCTCCAATCCTATTTCAACTAATGATACGTTTTAAGGGTCCTTTATCTTGTCTCCCACAGCACTTTATAGGATTAGTCACTCACTACTAACAATACAAGTTAATTATAAATTTATCAATTATTGCTGGAGGAATTTGTCAGGTAACTGAAATCTAATGTTGACTTAGTATACATGAAAGTGAAAATATTTGATTTTCTAAAAATTTCTACCTTCTCTAGAAATAATCATTATATTCCTTAATATTACACTTGGTTTTATGTACAAGAAATGAGACCATTTTAATTTTTTACAGAGTCAGTTTTGAAGATTTTGAAATGTGACTGTCTACCATAAATCTCTTAACATCCTGAATGCCAAACATCTTTACTTTGCTCAAGTAATCAAGTACCTTAACTACAGATGACAGAAATAGTAACTGTTACATGAAAAAGATGTTTATATGAGAAAACTTGACAAGAGTCAAGCTTTTAAAGAAAGAGCCTAATTCATTGCAACTAGGACCATAGTGATATGATAAGCCAAAGAATCCAATACTAGAATATAAAAAATCCTCACAGGTCAGTAAAGCAGGTCATCAAACTGTGTGTAGTAGTTAGCACCAAGGGGCAAAAAAAGAGAAAGGCACCTTTCCTGAGACTGTGAACTTGCAGGTTTTTCTCTGAAATGCTTTTGAATGATGCATTAAATAGCAGACACATCCAGAACCTTTGATGATATATAAGAATTGATAGATTTTAGTACTGAAGCATTATACAAGTTAACATTTTAAGCTATCATTATTTTAAGGTATTATTACAATTATCTTTTGTTGGTATGACAAGCTCTTGATTATTTATCAGTATCCTTTCCCCTTCCTAACAGCACCCAGAACCAGATTTTCCAAGAGGAATCATAATACCTCCCCTTCCTCTATTTTTTTTTTTTTTTTAAGTTTTTGGCTGCACCCCACGGCATGTGGGATCTTAGTTCCCCAACCAGGGACTGAACCCACGCCTCCTGCATTGGAAGGCAGAGTCTTAACCACTGGACTGCCGGGGAAGTCCCCCCTTCCCCTATTGAGTAAAGTAACCAAGCAATTTGCGTGAGATTGACCCCAAACCCAATTGAAGACTGTCCTGAACTTATCAATACACCGAATTCTTCCTAGTTATTTTATTTTTTAAAAAATTTATTTATTTATTTATGTTTTGCTGCATCAGCTTTTAGTTGCAGCACCCATGGTCTTGAGGCATGCGGGATCTTTTGTTGCAGCACGGGCTTCTCTCTAGTTGTGGCATGCGGGTTTTCTCTCTCTAGTTGTGGCGCGCAGGCTCCAGGGCACATGGGCTCTGTAGTTGTGGTACACGGGGTCCAGAGTGCATGCACTCTGTGGTTTACAGCACACAGGCTCTCTCATTGAGGCATGCGAGCTCAGTAGTTGTGGCGTGTGGGCTTAGTCGCCCCGTGGCATGTGAGATCTCAGTTCCCTGACCAAGGATCGAACCCATGTCCCCAGCACTGGAAGGCGGATTCTTTACCACTGGACCACCAGGGAAGTCCCTTTTCTAGTCACTTTAATGCAGAATAGTTTACAGCACACAGCCAGCCCCGGCTGTCCCTGGTAGCCATCCCAAGGTGCAGGAAACTCAAGGATGATGCTGACAATGGGAAAACAGAGCCAAGAGATTCACAGAGAAATGAAGCCCAAGCCCTGACAACTGCCCAACCTTTGCACTTTTCAGTTATTGCAGCCAATAAATTCATTATTTTACTGGCAACTGAAAGCATACTGAATTAGGAGTCTACCCAAAATAAAAAGCACTCATTAATCTAGCTCTTCAACAGCTTTAAGGAAGAGGTTTAAAAAAAATGGAACCATGATGATATTTTTGTGCCTGTCATGTAGAAAGTGCTTAATAAAAGCTTTGTAGAATGTGAGTATCAACATGTGTATTAGTTTCCTATTGCTGCTGTAACAAATTACCACAAACTTAGTGGCTTAAAATAACACGAATTAATTTTCTTACAATTCTGGATGTGAGAAATCTAAAATCAAGGTGTTAGCAAGGCTGCATTCCTTTTGGAGCCTTCAGGGGAGAATCTGTTTCCTTGGCTCTCTAGCTTCTAGAAGTCTCCCGCATTCCTTGGCTCATGGTCCCTTCTTCCTCCACCTTCAAAGCACATCACTCCAATCTCTGGTTCTGTGGTCACATTATCTCCTTTTTCTGACTCTTGGCACCTGCACTCCCTTTTGTAAGGACCTTTGTGATTGATTATATTGGACCCACTTGAACATTCCAGGATAATTTCCCCATCCACGGTCCTTAACTTGAACCTGCAAAATTCCTTTTGCCATATAAGGTATTGATAATACATTCACAGTTTCTGGGAATTAGGACATGGACATCTTTGCGGGGGTCATTATTCTGCCTACCAGTGTCCATATCCTATCAGCAGGGAAAGGAGTATAAAGGTAGTCAAAGAAGGGGCTTCCCTGGTGGCGCAGTGGTTGAGAGTCCGCCTGCCGATGCAGGGGGCGCGGGTTCGTGCCCCGGTCTGGGAGGATCCCACATGCCGCGGAGCGGCTGGGCCCGTGAGCCGTGGCCGCTGAGCCTGTGCTCCGGAGCCTGTGCTCCGCAGGGGGAGAGGCCACAACAGTGAGAGGCCCGCCTACCGCAAAAAAAAAAAAAAAAAAAAAAAGGTAGTCAAAGAGACTTCATTTTCTGACTTTCCTTTTTGGAACAGTCATAATTTACTTTTAAAAGGAGGTCCAGCGTACTTGTCAAGCTCACTGCCTTCTTTGGAAAGATTCCTTAGTTACAGGTTTCATGATTTGTATTCTGTAACTCCAGCACCGTGATACAGTGAAATGAACTGGGTTTGGGTGTTTTAATTAAAGTCACCATTTCGAGGCTGGCGAGGGGTTTAAGAATTGTCTTGAATCAAGAGCTCTGTCCAACTACCCGATTCTGGATGGTGACTGGCTCATCCAATCAGATCCTCTTTTGAGGAGTATGAACACAGAGCCAAAAAACATGAATTCAGTGTGTGATGAAAGGAGCTACAAAAGCAAAGCGGGGAGCAACTGGGTAGCCTTACCAATGGGGCACTAGAGGAGTGGTTTCTATATTTTGATTATTCATCCCCATAACTAAAAATATTTTGAGCAGATACCTCATCATATGTATATTTACTTACATATAATATCACAATCAGCATATCAAAACACATAAATATGAATTTAAAGAGAAGGTAAAATATGAAATATAAGCTTATTTTCTTCTTCTCAATGGATTATCTTGTGTACCCAACTGTAGAAGCCTGCACCATTGAGGATGGGGACATATACGTCCCTGTTGGTGAAGGGCCAACTGCTAAAATTACTAATGAAACATGAGAGATGCTGTCAGGTTATCAGAATGGTTGACTCATCAATGTGATTCCTGTAAAAATCCCTGGATTCTTCTGTAGGCAAAACAACTTATTATTGTATGAGAAATGTTAGACCAGTAGAACTCTGTGCAATGATGGAAATGTTCTTTATCTATGCTGTCCAATACAGTAGCTACTAGAAACATGTGGCTATTAAGCACTTGAAGTTTCGCTAGAGTGACTGAGGAACTGAATTTCAAATTTTATTTAATTTTCATTCATTTAAATTTAAAAAGCTAGTGGCTACTGTATCACATAGCACAGGACTAGACCTTTGTGAATACTTGTGGATAATATAATGAACTGAATTTATATTATTGTTGAAAAAAATCAATAGATATAAAGGTACTAAATTCAGCTTATTTTATATGAGTACCAAGATTTGGAAATAGGTATGTTAGAAAATCTATTTTGAATCTTAGCTAATCTATGGAGGGAAATTAACTGTCAGTGTTTCACTGGTAAAAACCAATGAATTACTTCTATTTTTTAATCTTTTCAATTTAGACTCTAAGTTTATATATCCAGCACTTTTCTAAGCATTAGAACACTAATTAAGTATGCTTACTGGTAGTAGTTTACAGCCTAATTTGGGAAATAAGACAGGCACATGAAATACGTACACAAATATTAATGCCATGCACATGAATCATAACATAAAAAATGTATAATTAGAGAAAACAATATGCCTTGGTCCTACTACAAACTTACCACTAAACTTGTGTAAACCTGGGCTGGCCATGTAACCTCACTGGTTTTCTCACTTACAGAATAAGGGGGAATGAATGGGAAATTCTTTACTGTTCTTGAGAGCTCTGACATTCCATGATTTATGACATAATTGTTAGTTACTATGGGGCTTGACTCATGGAACAGGTCAGTCAAAATCGGGCTTGAATGAGCACAGATGAAAAGTTATGGATAAGCAGAGAAGACTTGAGAGTTGTGAAGGGTTCTTCAGAGGGAACAATGCATAAACAAGGTCCAGGGTGTGGCAGGAATTGTAAGGAAACTAGACTAGGTAGTCTACTACAAGGAAAATGCTAAGAGAATAACAGACAGGAATGGCCCAATGTGACAAGGTGCTAATACCCAGACAAAAGAATTTGATTTTGATACAATAGGCTGTTTTAAGCTCTTGAGAATGGGAAGAGCAATGTCTTTATATTTAAAGTAGGTTCCTTGTAGGCAGTATATAGTTTGGTCCTGCTTTTTCATCCGGTCTGATAATCTCTACCTTTTTTTTTTTTTTTTTTTTTTTTTTGCTGTACGTGGGCCTCTCACTGTTGTGGCCTCTCCCATTGCGGAGCACAGGCTCCGGACGCGCAGGCTCAACGGCCATGGCTCACGGGCCCAACCGCTCCGCGGCATGTGGGATCTTCCCAGACCGGGGCACGAACCCGTGTCCCCTGCATCGGCAGGCGGACTCTCAACCACTGCGCCACCAGGGAAGCCCTCTCTACCTTTTAATTGGAGTGTTTAGACCATTTATGTTTAATATGATTACTATGATTATTGATATGATTACTATGATTGATGTGGTTACTATCTTGCTGTTTGTTTTCTATTTGTCCCATCTGTACTTTATTCCCTTTTCCTTATTTTTCTGCCTACTTTTGGACTGACCACTTTTTTTTTTTTTTTTTTTTTTTTTTTTTGTGGTATGTAGGCTGCTCACTGTTGTGGCCTCTCCCGTTGCGGAGCACAGGCTCCGGATGCGCAGGCCCAGCGGCCATGGCTCACGGGCCCAGCCGCTCCGCGGCATGTGGGATTTTCCCAAACCAGGACAGGAACCCGTGTCCCCTGCATCGGCAGGCGGACTCTCAACCACTGCGCCACCAAAGAAGCCCCGGACTGACCACTTTTTAGGATTCTTTTTTACATCCTTTGGTGGCTTATTGACTCTTTGTTGAAGGTTTTTGGTGGTTGCTTTAGAGTTTGTAGTATACATCTTTAATTTATCACACCTTCAAGTGTTCTTATACTACTTTATGCATAATATAAGAACCTTACAAGAGTATATTACACAGTCTTTGTGCTATTTTTGTCATACATTTTACTTCTACATATGTTAGAAACTTCATAATACATGTTATTTTTGCTTTATTATTATTTTTAACAGTGTTTTTTTGTTCGTTTTTCGGCCACACGTCATGGCTCGTGGGATCTCAGTTCCCTGACCAGGGATTGAACCCAGGCCACAGCAGTGAAAGGCTGGAATTGTAACCACTAGGCCACCAGGGAATTCCCATTATTTTTGCTTTAAATAGCCAGTTACTTTTCAAAAAGACTTAGGTAATAAGAAAAATGCATTTTATATTTAACCATATGGTTACTATTTCTGATGGTCCTCATTTCTTTGTGTATCTATGATCTATATAATTTTTCTTCTGCCTGATGATTTCCTTAAACATTTCCTGTAGTGTAGGTCTGCTGTTGACGAATTCTTTCAGCTTTTCTATGTCTGAACAAGTCTTCCTATCACTTTCATTTTTTTAAATAAACTTATTTTATTTATTTATTTTTGGCTGCACTGGGTCTTTGTTGCTGTGCGCAGGCTTTCTTTAGTGGCGGCAAGCAGGGGCTACTCTTCATTGCAGCGCGCGGGCTTCTCATTGCAGTGGCTTCTCTTGTTGAAGAGCACAGGCTCTAGGCACATGGGCTTCAGTAGTTGTAGCACGCAGGCTCAGAAGTTGTGGCTTGTGGGCTCTAGAGCGCAGGCTCAGCAGTTGTGACACATGGGCTTAGCTGCTCCATGGCATGTGGGATCTTCCTGGACCAGGGCTCGAACCCGTGTCCCCTGCATTGGCAGGCAGATTCTTAACCACTGTGCCACCAGGGAAGCCTCACTTTCATTTTTAAAAGATATTTTTGCTGGGTATAGAATCCTAGGCTGACTTTTTTTCTTTCAAGAAAAAATGTTTCCTTCAAGAAAAAAATCAAAGATGTTTCTCTACCATCATCTTATTCGCACTGTTTCCCATGAGAAATCTGATGTCATTGTTATCTTTGCTCCTCTTGGTGTAGTTTTTCTTCATGTTTCTTTTGCTTGGGGTTCATTGAGCCTCTTGCATCTGTGGGTTCATAGATTCTAGCAAATTTGGAAAAATTTTGGTCATTATTTCTTCTAACATTTGTCTCTCCTCTCTCTGGGGAGTCCAATTTCATGAATATTAGTCCAAGTGAAGTTGTCCTACCCCTATGCTCATTTTTTCACTCTTTTCCTCTTTGTGTTTCACTTTGAATAGTTTCTATTGCTATTTAAAGTTTTTTTCTAATCTTTTCTTTGCTGTATCTAATCTCTTATACTTGGGTTCTTCTTTAAAAAACACATTTTTCATGCCTCTACTTCATTTGCTCAATCTTTTCTCTAATTTTTTTAAACATATGGAATAATTATAATAACTGTTTTAATGTCACTGTTATTTCTGGGTTAGTTTCAATTGATAGATTTTTCTAATCGTTATGGGTTGCATACTGCTTCTTTGCATACCTGATTTTTTTTTTTTTTTTTTGGTGGTACGTGGGCCTCTCACTGTTGTGGCCTCTCCCGCTGTGGAGCACAGGCCCCGGACGCGCAGGCCCAGCGGCCATGGCCCACGGGCCCAGCTGCTCCACGTGCATGCCTGATATTTTTTGACTGGATGCTAGACTGCGTGGATTTTACTTTGCATGGTGCTTGATATTTTTATATTCCTATAAATATTATTGAGTATTGCCCTGGGATGTAGTTATCTGGGAAAAGCTTGATCCTTTCAGGTCTTGCTTTTAGGCTTTTTAAGGCAGTATCAAAACTCATTTAGTCTCTGGTTAATTTTTTTCCCAACTACAGAGGCAAAACCTTTCTGAGCACTCTACTGGATGGCCTATGAATTATGAGATTTTTCATTCTGGGTGAGAGGAACTGGAACTATCACTGGTCCTGTTTGAGCTCTGAAAATTCCTCTAATTCTTTTGGGTAATCTCTTCCCCAGCCCTGGGGAGTTTCCTCACAACTATGTGTTGATCAGTATTCAGCTGCAGACTGGAGGGGTATCCTCTGTACTTATCCACGGCTATAAGAAGCTCTCTACCTTCTAGTACTCTGTCCTAGCTGCCTTGGCCTTCCTGGAATCCTAGCTTCTTATCCTCAATTCAGGTAGACTGCTAGTTCTACCTGGGTTTCTCCTCCCAAGGCCATGCCTAGAAATTCTCTCCAGGCAATAATCTGCGGCAACAGTTTGCATCTTGTCTCAGGGATCACTGTCCTCCACTGCCTAACGTCCAAAGTCTTAAAACCATTGTTTCATGTACTTTTGCCCACTTTTTTTGTTGTTTCAGGTGGAAGGGTAAATCTGGTCCCTGTTACTCTATCTTAGCCAGAAGTGGAAAGCTTATTAACCAGTTTTCAGCTAATTTTGGAATCTTATTTCATCAGTTTTTCTTTCATTGATTTTGGTCTCTCCTATATTACTTTGAATCAACTGCACCATCTTGTTGGTTCTTTCATTAATGAGTTAAATACATTTTTGACACATGCTTACTATATGCTTGTATAAGACTCACGTTTTTATTATTTTTTTTTATTTTTATTTTTTTGCGGTATGCGGGCCTCTCACTGTTGTGGCCTCTCCCGTTGCGGAGCACAGGCTCCGGACGTGCAGGTTCAATGGCCATGGCTCACGGGCCTAACCGCTCCGTGGCATGTGGGATCTTCCCGGACCGGGGCACAAACCTGCGTCCCCTGCATCGGCAGGCGGACTCTCAACCACTGCGCCACCAAGGAAGCCCAAGACTCACGTTTTTAACTTAAAAAATTATATTTTGACACTACTTTCAGACTTCTAATCCTTCCAAATTCAGTTCGGACACATCTGTTTCAGATCTCAAGGTAGAGTTAATCACTATATCCTCCTTCCTTAGAATTTGTTTTGATACTTCTGTGCTTATCATACCTCACTGCAAATGAAGGTCTGTGGTGTCCATATCACCAGCACAGTGTCTGGCATAAAGCAGGTCTTCACTGAATACTTTCTGAGCAAATAAACCAAAGGAAAAATACTAATTTTCTGCTTCTCAAGCTGTAGTACTCAGCTCTGTGACACGGGGCATACAAAGCTACAGGATAAACATGATAGACACTCCTGGAAAATACACATCACTACTAGAGTAACAATATTATGAAGTACGATGCAAAATTACGTACAAGTTTAAAGCAAATGGCAGCCTCAAGCCATGTCCTCTTTAGGTTATGTTTCCCCACCTCTAGGGTTTCCTTTGCCTCTGACTGAAATATATGAGTGAAAAATAAGTGAGAGAAGGACTGCTTTAACTCAAGGAATTAACTAAAAAAGCTGAAAATTCCAGGCACTGGGTCTGGAGGTATAAAGTTAATAGGCAGAGGCTGGAGCTGGTGGAAGAGTGGAATGTTAGTACTGGGTTGGACCTTCTCTAAGTCTTTATAGCTCTTCCCACTTCAGTTATAATAATGCTCTTTATTAAAAGTTAAGGTAATTATTGATAGCTCTTACTTCTGGTATAATTTGGGGGCTGTGTTAGTGTTTTTGGAGGATTCATGAAACTGGTTATCAAGATATTGATTACTAAGTCCTTCATTCTCTATTTCCTAATTTTTTATATTCTATGGCAGAAAAATGTATTATGTTTGTAATAAGACAAAAAACTTTAAAAAATGTGATGTATTAGAAAGTATGAGGTGTAGGAAGCAGAAACATTTTTCTTCTTAGAGAAGCCTGACTACTTAGTGTTTTTTTTGTTTTTTTGTTTTTTTTGGCTGCATTGGGTCTTCGTTGCTGTGTGTGGGCTTTCTCTAGTTGTGGCGAGTGGGGGCTACTCTTTGTTGCGGTGCGCTGGCTTCTTGCTGCAGTGGCTTCTCTGTTGTGGAGCCTGGGCTCTAGGCACACGTGCTTCAATAGTTGTGGGGCATGGGCTCAGTAGTTGTGGTGCGTGGGCTCAGCAGTTGTGGCTCGTGGGCTCTACAGTGCAGGCTCAGTAGTTGTGGCACACGGGCTTAGTCGCTCCTTGGCATGTGGAATCTTCCCAGACTAGGGATCGAACCCGTGTCTCCTGCACTGGCAGGCAGATTCTTAACCACTGCACCACCAGGGAAGTCCTAAGACAGTTAAATTAACTAGCAGCTTCAGTTTCAAATGAAATGAGAGCTTTGAATTTATCTGCCTTTCAAACTACTGTTTTGAAAGTAAAGATGAATAAAGTTGACTAATTCGCAATATTTAGAATTGAGGTGAAGCTAAAGCTAGTTTAAACATTATTTTCTGTAACACATAACATTTAATGTTTTCAATAGCTCTGAGATGCTTATTTTGAAATTAAAAATTTTAAATCAGAATCATTTGCAGCATTAAAAACATATATTATTTGTAATTCAAATAAAAAGGGCTTATCCTTCCATTTGTACACTGATTTATAAAATTATTCTGCACCCCACTTTCAACAAAGACACACATACACAACCTAGTAATAACAAATCAAGCCACCAGAATTGTATTGTGCTTCAGCTGATTAAAGAGGAAGGTGACGGTGAAGAAATATATGATGTTCATTTGAGAAGTCTTTTTTTTTTTTTTTAAAGATTTAATTGGCTTTATTAGGCAGTTCATGAATCGGGCAGAATCCCATCTGGCAACTAGAAGGGTACTCCTGGAGAAGTCTTTTAAACTGTAAAAAAATAGGCAAGAACACTACAACCCTGTAAACAATCTTTCCTTTGAAACCAGAAATAGTAAATGAGATTCTAAGACTAAAAAATTGAACGCTTAAGAACTAAAACCAAAATAACTCCAGGAATTAGTTTTTTGTTTCTATATAATCCACTAGGTTATACAGAGGACTTGGTATTATATTTAATATAAGGTACATTCTAACCAACATAAATCAATATCTAAAGAGATATGAAATAGAAAACCTCTTTGTTTTCCTGGTAAACTCTAAATTGACTCTCTACCAGACTCTGAGCAATATCCTGTTGCCAGCACCTTCAAAAATTGGAATACCGTATGGTTGCTTTTCGTTATTCTGGTAGATTGCATCACCTTGCAAAAAGTTTCCAAATGATCCCTTATAACATCATCCATAAATTATTTAGGAACCGCTCTTACTTCATCTGTTGGTATAATTTTTGGACAGTGTTAGTGGTTTGGGGAGAATTCATGAAACTAGTTATCAAGATATTGTTCACTGAATTCTTTTTTTTTTTTTTTTTTTTGTGGTATGCGGGCCTCTCACTGTTGTGGCCTCTCCCGTTGCGGAGCACAGGCTCCGGATGCGCAGGCTCAGCAGCCATGGCTCACGGGCCCAGCCGCTCCGCGGCATATGGGATCCTCCCAGACCGGGGCACGAACCCGTATCCCCTGCATCGGCAGGCGGACTCTCAACCACTGCGCCACCAGGGAGGCCCCTCACTGAATTCTTTACTCTCTACTTCTTAATTTAGTAGACTTTGTTTTGTTTCATCACAAACTTACAGCATTAAAGAGCTAGCAAAAGACTAGATTTGTCCTTGATGACAAAAGAATGGGCAGAGAAAGACATACGACTGTCTGCGTGTCTACAGCATGGCAAAAGAACAGAGCCAGAATGATTTCAAGAGCAGTATACAGATGTCAAATTTACATTTTGAAAGAAAGTTCGATTTTTCAGTTGCCATTACAACAGTCAGCTGAGGGTTAAAATGTAATATCTTAATGATGATTACAGCTGATCTTTGAACAACACAGGTTTGAACTGCACAGGTCCACTTATGCATAGATTTTTTTCAATAGTAAATACTACAGTATTACACTATCCATGTTGATTGAATTGGCGGATGTGGAACTGCGTATATACAGGGCTGACTATAAGTTATACATGGATTTTCAGTTTTGGGGGGGTTGGCGTCCTTAACCCCAGCGTTGTTCAAGGGTCAACTGTACTTTTATTTGTATCATACATCGCAGTCTGGAAAATCCTGTCAACGTGAATAAGAAGTGGCCATATGGTGCGATGGTTAAAGGGCTCTTTGAACAGACTGATCGGGGCTAGAATCTCAGCTCTGCCACTTACTCTGCGACTTGGAGTAAGATATCTTAATCCCTCTAGTCACACATTCCGCCTCCCTAAAACGAAGCCAACAAGAGCATCTACCTTAACGGGATCCCGAGAGAACTAAATGAGTGAATATATGGAAAACGCTTAGCACGGTGCTGGACACGCAATAAGCTCAAGAAATATTATCTGCTAATTGTTAAAAATAGAGTATTTAAATATCTTTAAAGAAGAAAGACTAACCTCTGACCTAAGCCCTTTGACTCCAAGTTCCATGCTCTTTACAGTATGTGGAGTGGCTGCAGCTGCGGCCTTTCACGGCTCTGAGAAGCATGAGACACAGGAACACTATTATCTTATTCCTGTTACCTCAGGCACAAGTCTTAGAAGGACAACAACATCTCAGCTTTTCTTTTATTTCACATGTTAACATGGATTTCTTTCATGGATGATTTTTTGACATGACCCATTCAGCCTCTGGTATACAGCCTCTAACCTGTCATTTCAAATCTTTTCTAGAATTTTTTGGAAGTTGACAATGTTTGGTTGGTAATTACCTTCATCGTCCTCCCTTAATTAATGTTAGCTGTTAAAATTTTGTGATAGTACTTTGTCTTTGATAAAACACAAAACGCTGTTAGGATGAGTCTGTACCCTATTTGAGCTAGAGGTATAATAATGACAGATCCCAAACCTTAACAATTTATGCTGAATTTCTCCTAGAAAGCATAAAACGTACCCGGCAACACACTTAAGACTGTGAAGGGAGCATGTTTGTTTCTACAAAATCTTCTAATTTTTATTTCCCTTTTCTGATGTTTGAAATTTCACACATTCTATGGACAGTCTGAATGTAATTCTATATTCCAAAAGAAATCACTTACTTAACATTTCAACTTGAAAAGAAGTCAGCTGTACTCATTCATCAAAAGTCTGGTTCAAACCTCCCAAGGTCTAGTCTAATTCCCTGCCAGATTGGATCCCAGTTTCATACCACTTTGTTTACACTCCTTTTATGCTAAGCATTATAATTATTCATAAACATGGCTTACTATCTTCCAAATATATCCAGAATCCAACTGCTTTTTCCCATCTTCACTTCTATCACTCTAGTCCAAGCCACTGTCATCTCTGCCTGTATTATTGCAATATCTCTCTAACTGGTCTTGCCTTTTCTCCTTTGGTCCTCTCACCTCCACAAAAGTCTATTCTCAACACAGCAGTTGGCATGATCCTGTAAAAATTTTGGCCAGATTATGGCACTGCTTTCCTCAAACCCATTCACCGACTGAATAAAAAGGCAAAGTCCTTATAGTGGCCTACAAGGCCCTATATGACCCCTCCTCCCGCAAACCCCCAGCTTCTCCTCTTTCCTTCACTCCCTCCTGACGTTCCTTGAACTCGCTAAGCATGCTCTTGACATAGGCCTTGAGTTCTGCTGTCCCCCCTGCCTAGAAAACTCTTGCAGGTATTCACTTGCCTTGCTCCCCAGCTTCCCCTAAGTCTCTGTTAAAATGTCACCTATTAAACAAGAGAGGCCTTCCTTTATCCCCTATATAAAAGTGGCAAATCTCTCTGCTCTCCATTCCCTTTATATTACTTTATTTTTTTTTCTACAGCACTTATCACCGCATGGCATATGACACATCTGATTACTGTTTCCCCTCCCTTCAATAAAATGTAAGCACTCCATGAGGGCAGGGACTTAATCTGGTCACTGCTGTATCCCCAGTACCTAGAACAATCCCTGGCACATAGCAGGCAATCAGTAAACATTTACTGAATAAAGGAGTGACCCCTTCACTATAGAACATAAGCTCCTTGAATTCCTCTTTACCTTTTTCACATCACCAACTGTGGAGACTTTCATTCAAAGGACCCTTAACAAACATTTAAACATGCATGAAGAGCAAGGGAACTGAAGTTACCAAGAATGCTTGGGACAAGTCTACAAAGAATGAGGGGTAGCAACAATCCCAGCACCTCCGTACAGTGGAAAGCACCCTGGTTCCAAAATGAAAAGGTGACTGTGGAAAGGGGAACCAGAGCTTTCTCCATCTGCCAACACTTGTGGGCTGTGTTAGTATTTCTAAGGCACTGGTGAAAGTTATCAGCATACAAACAAAATCTTCTTAACCCGGTCGTCTTAATTCACTATTTTTTTTTCTTTCGACAGTTTCATTTATTAACTAACCATGAACCTTTTTACCCACAGATAGGATAAATCAACAAAGTGTTGGCAAATTTAAAATCATTTACTAAATCTTACTGAACGGGGCCTTGAGGCAAACATCCCCACTTTTAAGCTCTCTTCTAATGAGGTGACAGACTCAATTATTTGGTAGAAATACCAAATAATTTAAGCAAAACCGGACGGCTAATAAAATTTACAACTTTAATTAAACTTTCTACACTCCGAATACTAGAACTGCTTAGTGACAAACTCCACAAGACTTTCCAGTAAGCTTATTACAGTCTGTTTCCTCTGACAGGTTACAAGACAAAACACCCAGTCTGCTTGAGTTTTAAAAGGGTACTTCCTTTGTTCCCCCGGAATAACCAAGACAGACAGGAGTCCGACTGATAAAGCGAAAGGCGGGTTTATTTCACTATTCTTGATTAAACTGGATATATCGGGACTCCGCTGGTTCCCTACGGATATCGTTTAAGTTTCCCAACAATATATGGAGATAAGATATTATTAATGTGCTCACAGTTGGCGAAGACTCCGAGATGGCAGCGGCCGCTTCGAGGGGGCTCGGCTAATGAGCGCCAGGGGCGGGATTCTAACCCAGGACACTTGGATTCCGGGCCACGGAACACCGGCACGCAGGCCTTCTCGTGGGTGGACCAAGTTAAGAGCCGGCTCCGCCTCTGCAGGAGTTGCCTTCTAAAAGGCAGGAACACGGCTGCGCAGATTCCCAGACCGCACAAGTACTTTGCCCAGGTTTCCGCGGGGTCGGAAGATCCTGGTATCGATCAGAGAGAGCAGTTTTGCCCACAAATGCCTAGAAAGCTCAAGTGTCTTGGTCGCTGGCGCAGCACACGCGGGATAAATAAAGCGCTTTGGAAACTGCAAGCCTCTAGACAGACAGTAGCGAAGCTGAAGCTCCGGAAAACAATACCTGAATGAGGCGGGCGACGAATAACTTGCAGACTATGGGCACCGGCCAATACGGGGGGACAGGGATGCTCGAGAGGGGCTGCAGCCCTCCCCGTAGAGCCGGCGGCGTCCGAGCGCCCGTTTCCGGGGTCGGGGTCTAAGCTGCCCGGGACAGCCCAGGCCGGATCCACCCCCAGACCCCTCCCCCTCTCAGCCCGGGCACCGGGCCGCTTCTGCCGTCGCCCCTCACCGCCCGGCCTGCAGAGCCACGTCCGGCTCAGAGGGCCCCCAGCTCGCCCTCGAACCCCCCTCGGCCCCCGGCCGGCCACCCGCCGCCGGCCCCGCGACTGCTCACCTGCGCACGCCCCTCGCCCTCCTCTCATTCCCTCCCCAGCCTTCTGGAAGCGACCTGCGGCGCCAGCCCCTCTCCTCCCCGCCCTCGCCCCGCCCCCTCGGAGCCGGAACTGCCCCCTTCCGGGCCCTTTTCCCCGCCTCCTTCGGCCCCCAGTCTGGCGTCACTTCCGCCTTGCCCGGCCGCGCGCTGGAGTCCGTGTCTCGCGGACGCGCCGGTAGCGTCCCGCAGTCGGGAGCGCGCCCCGTGGATGACAACAAATTCGTCGCGCAGCGGCGGTGGAGGTGTCCGCCTCAGCCCCGGCCTCAGGCCCTGCCGTCTCCCCGCGTGATCTCTTGCATCCTCTCTCTGGGCCGACTAGGACCCCCTCGGAAGCCCCCGGGCTTGGGGTGACGGGGACTCCTCCGCGCCTTGTCCCCGCCAGGCCTAGCGCGAGCGGCGCGGCACAGGTGATGGGGTCTCCCTGAGGGATTCCCGGCCCCGAGCGGGCATGGAGGGGCCTCCCCGGGCTTAGGCTTCGTCGCGGCCTGGGCTCGCCGGCCGGGACCTGAGACGCCGCCTCAGCCACAGCAGCGGCCTGGAGCCGGAGCCTGGACCCCCAGGCCAGAGCCGTCCGCAGCCCCCGCCGGCCCAGCTGCCAGCCCTCGTCATGCCTTGGCCGTTTTCGGAGTCCATCAAGAAGAGGGCCTGTCGGTACCTCCTGCAGAGGTACCTGGGCCACTTTCTGCAGGAGAAACTGAGCCTGGAGCAGCTCAGTCTGGACCTGTACCAGGGCACCGGGTCTCTCGCCCAAGTTCCCTTGGACAAATGGGTAAGAGCTGCCGGCGGCCAGCCGGGAGGGACTCAGTCTTCTCTTTAGCGCGATTCGAACGAGTGTCATCTAAGATTGGTGACGTTCAGTCCCTCCCTGGGGGTTGTTTGGCTCCAGGATGGGGCAGTACTCCGAGAAATGTGTTCAAGTGTCGTGTAATCTGTTTCTAGCAAGTTTGCTCTCCCAAATCACGTGTTCAGAAACTTAACATAGGTAATGGAGTCTACCCTGTGGGAATCAGCGGAGTCAGTGGTTTGGGCGGGGGTGGGTGTCTGTGAATCTGGCTGAAAGGGGTCCATGGAAGGAGGTGATCAGTGCTGCCCCTTTGGGGAAGGACGGGTCGCGGGGTTCTGTGCAAACAAGTCGTATTTCATGGGATGACACTCTGGAAAGATTAAGGATGAGGAGGACCTTTGGGGATGTCAGAATGCCTAGGTATTCATTTATTTACTTGGGGTTGGTTACTTGCGCACCGCGGCCTCCGTACAGCATTTGGCATCTGGAAGAAAGTTAGGTGAAGCCCTCCTCTGCCGGTTTACCTGCTTTTGTTTGATACTGTGTGTAGAAGGCCAGTCGGTGAATGGTAGTGTGGCTCTAATAGTGATGCTTGGTTGTGCCTGTTTGCTTCACGTGACAGATCGTAACAGCGGGTGTTGGAAAAGCGCTGAAGCTGCAGCGTTCAGACATTTAAAAACCTGTTTTCCGCTTGTCATCCAGAGGTTGTGAGTTGACTCGTCTTAACAGGTGCTTCATGTATAGTTGAACCTGCATCTGTATGTTTTCAGTGCATAGTATTTTACTTCATGTGTATTCAGCCTTGAGTTTGGCAAGAATGGAGTGGCTCTCCCACTTCCCCCAACTCTTTATTTGTTCCACTAGAGTTTGCGGCTTACAGTTTGTGTTGGTTGTACCATTCTAAAGTATTACTATTCTGAAAACGTTCCAGCACGGTTTACGTTTAGGAAATCATCAATATAGGTAACTTTCCTGTGGTAGCTGGGCAACACAAAAGGAAACATTTTTTTCTTGATTTAAGCTGTGTAAAAAGCTTGTGTGTTTTTTTTGTTTTTGTTTTTCTTTTATGTAAAAGTATTTTAACAGAGTAGTGACTTCTTTAGCTGTAGAAACCTGAAAAACTCAAATTATGGTGACACCTTACTCTGACCCTTAAATTAATTTGTACTGGTGTAAATAAGCATGTAATTTTATCAGCAAGTGGATGACCTAAACTAGGGAGAGTACACAGGATAGTGGGAAAAGCCTTGGCTTGAGTAGCAGAAGGACCTAGTTCCAACCCAGGCTAGCGCATGCTGCCACAGTTAGCCAAGTGACATTGGACATAGTAATTCACCCGAGTTCAGTAAACATTAATGGAGTATCCACTCCATGCCAGGCACTGTGTCAGGGTACTGCATTGCTGTAATTCTTACCAAAAGATAAGGATTCTGATGGGTATTTTAAAATTCATTGACCCATAAGTCTATCCTTTTGGTACAGTTATGAATAGACTGTCTTTAAGGAGGAGGGTTGGATATTTATTAACAGTCCTTTTTGGGTTGAATGACTTGGCTGCATTATTCTTTTTAAATTATTATTTATTTATTGAAGTGTAGTTGATTTACAATGTTGTGCATATGCATCATTCTTTTTTTTAATTAATTAATTTATTTTTGGCTGCATTGGGTCTTTGTTGCTGAGCGCGGGCTTTCTCTAGTTGTGGCGAGCGGGGGCTACTCTTCATTGTGGTGCGTGAGCTTTTCATTGCGGTGGCGTCTCTTGTTGCAGAGCATGGGCACGCGGCCTCAGTAGTTGTGGCTTGCCGGCTCCAGAGCGCAGGCTCAGTAGTTGTGGTGCACGGGCTTAATTGCTCCACAGCATGTGGGATCTTCCCGGACCAGGGCTCGAACCCGTGTCCCCTGCATTGGGAGGCAGATTCTTAACCGCTGTGCCACCAGGGAAGCCCCTGCATTATTCTTTAATGACTTTTCACATTAACCCTATAAGGTGGGAATTATTATTACTATTTTACAGATGGAGTTACATAATTTGCCTCAAGTCACACAGCTAGCAAGTGGTATAGTGAGAATTCAAGTCTCACTCCTTAAGCCTTTTATTTCTTTATTAATCACATGGCTTCAAGCCAAGGAAAGAGCAGTTAATGTAACTGAGCATTTGTTTATTTCAGGCACTGTCCTAGGCATGTCATTTACGAGGTTTTATTTAATCTTCATGGGAAATCAGAGGTGGTAATATTTCAGTTTTACAGTTTGACTTCAGGATCATTGGAAAAGTAACTTATGGTTGGACTTAATCTGAAGGTTATGTTTTGTTCTGCTTCTTGAAGGTGAGGGATATGCCCAGCCAAAATGATAATGTCAAATAAAGTATCCACTAAACATAGGCTGTTGCTGGTTTCTTTATTTCATTATAGTGTGCTGTGTTTATGACTAAGATCAATCTTGGTGTGACGTTTAGATACAACTATTTAAACTTCTGATTGCAAATTCAGTTACTTTTGACATTTGATTTGAAGGACTTTCATGACAGATAAAAAGATACCTCACAAAGATTCATAGATCCAAATGGGAGAATCCTATTATTGACAACATTCCTAATGTTTCAATTCTCAGTCATCAATTATGCGCAGGATTGTGTTGAAATCGCCTGTGAGATTCCCTTCTTCCTTGATCTCAGTCAATTATTCTTGCTAATTAATTGGGACATGTAGCATTTATATATATAAAACTGTTTTAAGAAGACTTTAAATTTACTGAGATAATTTTTCATGTTTTCAAACCTTTGTAACCTGTGTAGATAACGACTTTAAAAAAATAGTGTTTTTAATAGACATTTTTTTCAGCAACAAAATCATGTAACAGTGGAAACATTTCCAAATAAAACTTTTCAAAATGTCCTCTCCATAGTACAAAAATCCTTTGAAAAGCAGCGACTTTTCTCACTCATTAATAAAGTGGTATCTTTACTTTGAAAAGACAGATTAAGTGTGTTTTGTGTTTTGGAGTATACCTGCTAGGTAGCATGTACTACTGATAGCCATTTGTCATCACATAAAAGGCAGGCATATTTAAAATTCTAGTCTTTGTGAAGAAGAAAATTGCTTATTATCTTTAAATTCAACTCCTAAATGTTTGGTCATAAGAAAACCCAGGAAATCAGAAAGTTACTGTCATTTTCTGTCTCTCACAAAGATTCTACTGTTTAAAAGTCTGTTTTTCTTATGTAGACTGTATGCTCAAGTGTCAGTGCACTGAAATGGAACGTCCAACCAAAGGTACCACCCTTCCCACTGTGGAACTGCTAGTCTTCTCTTTGTTCCAGTCTGATGTATGGCCTGAGTGAGAGTGCAAATGCCCATTTGTACATTAAGTATATTACAACTTTTAAATCTGTTTTATCTTTATTTGAATTCTTATGCCTGGGCTTAAACTAATAGGGATGTATTCTTTTCCTATTTAGTCTTACGGTATCAAAAAGAAGCGTATAACTTAATGTTTGCTTTTCTTCATCCTGCCAAGCACACCTTGAATCCCTAGTAGTGCTCATCATTGTACTAGGTAGGCAGTGTGGAAGACAAAGAACAATAACCAGCATTTATAGAGTGTTTACTTGGCACCAGGAACCATGTTGGTAGCTTTACACGTTATTTCGTTTACACTCACAATAACCTTAAACTGGTAGTATCGCTATTTGATGGATGAGGAAATTGTGACTCAAGTTAAAAACTTGTCCAAAGCCACCCAGCTAGTAAGTGACCGAGCTACTGTGTTTTAAAAGACTATGTTTTAGAAGACTATTCTTCAAACATGTTTGCCCAGTTTTCTTTAAAAAATTTTTGAAATACTAACATATTCCTTGTACATTTTAAAATTGACTTTAAAATGTTTTCATTATAAGTTTAAATAGTTGTAAGAATAATGTAAATACTGATATAATAAAAATATAGTTTTTTTTACCCAGTAAGATCTAAATACCTGCCATTATATATTTAAACATGCTTGAACAAGGTCACCATTAATAGTTGGAAATTTAACATTGTATGTTTTCCCATTGAACTCATATGTCCATCCAACTTCCTCTGCAAAATTTTATTGTAATTTGTATATCTTATGCTTACATCTTTTATTGATCATGCTGTCATTTCTCTATAATAAAAACATGTAACTAAATTGAAATCGATCATACGATAAATTTTTGTCACAATTCAACTTTCTTGTGCATTAAGTGAATATTTTCTGGTGTAACGTTTTAATTCCCATATAATTTCTTCACTATTGATTCTTTTTTTTGAGTTTTTTAGTGGTTGCTCTAGGGCTTTTACCATATTGATCTTATCAGTATCTCCTTCACATAATCATTGGGTTTTAAGTGAATTTTTCCCCTGGATTGTTTTGTTATTACAATTTTAAGGGCAGTTGATCAAAACAATGTAAATATATTATACATTTGAATAACTAAACATAAAAACTTATTGGAAATATATTTATTGATGTTATGGGTGTGTTTCTCCCTCTTCCCTGATTTGCTCATGTGTCCATAGACGAAAGTACTTACAACTAGAATTTGATAGGGTTCAGTATAAATTTCACTCTAAATTTTTTAAATTGTTACAAGCTTGAGAAACACTGCCATCCTAAATAAGTAGATGAGAATTACAGGGATTTTGCAGTAGCAGTATCACGTAGTTCTTTGAATTTCTTTGAATGGCAATGCCAAAAATATGTATAAGGTGGGGAAAGACCAGAAAACTTATTGCTGGTCCTGCCTGAAGATTTTTATGTCCTAGGCAGTGCGTAAGGGTGGGTTCAGGAAGGGAAAAAGATATGCCATTTTTGGCTCAGTGGGAGAAGGGAGACTGTACAAGGGAATATGGGAAAGGAGACCCAACATGATGCCACTGCTTTAAGTACCCTTCTCAGGAAGGTCCATTTTAGGAAAGAATATATTTGGAGATTGGGGATCTGGAATTTTATCCCTGAAAACCATCCATGCCCATGTACTCTTTAGGAAGTCTGTAGGATCGCACAAACACCATTGTGAAGAAAGCCTATTAAAATAGTAACTTCCAGTGACTTCGCTGGCGGTCCAGTGGTTAAGACTGTGCGCTTCCACTGCAGGGGGCGCGGGTCCCTGGTCGGGGAACTGAGATCCCGCGTGCTGTGGTGCAGCCAAAAAAAAAAAAAAATCAAGGTAGTAACCTCCAGTGATAGAACGTGAGCCAGTCTAGATCTCAATGTTCAACGTTAGGTTTGTAGACAAAGAATTACAACACTACCCTTATGCAACATAGCATACAGGAAGCACATTACGTGTAGGCTGGCATTTAATAAATTTTTGTTATTTTAATTTAAAAAGTATATTGTCTCTCAAAAAAAATCCATTTAATTATTCTACTAACTGTATTTACATCCATCTGTCTTCCTTTTGTTCTAGTTAAAACTTCACTGAAATTGCTGTCAGTGGGATCACCTATACCCTAAATGTCACTAAATTCAGTGGACATTTAAAAATCTTTGACTTCTTGTTAGTTCTTGTTGCACTTGACCACTCTTTATGTTGTCTTTCCACAATTTTCTGGGGCAAGAGGCTCTCTTGATTTTCTTTCTACTTCTCTGTTTGCTTTTTTGTTTGTTTACTTTGCAGGTTCCTCTTTCTTAACTTGTTTCTTAAATGTTGGTGTTTATCAGGATTCTGTCCTAGGCCTCTTGTCTTTTTACTCTACATTAGTTCCCAAAGGCTGTCTCTGCTCACCCCTGTGGCTTCATTTACCCTCTGTGTTTATAAAGCCCTTCTGTATTATAAGCCCAGATGGCTCTCCTGAGCTCTAGACCTCCTAGACATCTCCACCTTGATGTCTGCTCAGCTATTCTCTTTGGAACTGAATTCCTCACCTTCCCCTTCCCCTGTCGCAGTAAATGGCGCCCCTGTCTAAGCCGTTGCCCAAGCCAGCAACCTGCGAGTCGTTCTTCATTCCTTCTTGTCTTTACCCCTCATGATGCCAGTTAATTCTACTTCCTAATATATTACAAAAATCCATCTTCCTCTAGCTTTCCTCATTGTCACTATCCTTGCCAAACCAAACTTTAGTTTCTCTTCCTTATAACATGCTTTCTGCTTGAATTTTGCTTTCCTCCGATACATGCTGTACATGACAGCAGGAGTGGCTCACTACAAGTTCTATCCCCATCATGGCGCGCTTGCTTAAAATCTTTCACTGGCTTCACATTGCCCTTGAGATAAATTTCAGACTCTTTAACATTAATTACAAGGCTTTTTGGATCCCATTCACCCTTATCTATGTAGCCTTATCTCTGGCTCATCACCCTGGCACGCTCCTCACCCTGGCATGCTACAGGAAAGCCTAAAGCAGCTTTTTCCACACCTGCCCCCCACCCCGCCCAAAACTCTTATATCTCAAGTATGTGTGCTTGTACACTCTGACGTCTGCCTCCTACATGGTATTGTCTCTCTCTGGACCACTGTGTCCAATTAACTCCTCAGCCTTCTGGTCTCAGCTTTAAATAGCACTTCCTCAGGTGGCCTGCCTTGTATCTCTAGGTTAGGTTCAAATAGTACAGCGTATTTCCTCTGTCATGCAGCTTATCCCACTTTAGTTAAATGTGTCTTTTGTGGTAAGCTGTTTTGTCAGCTTAGTGAGGGACAGGACTCACCCTTATCTTGGTCTCTGCTTTCTTTATCCTTAGAGCCTGACACATGTACGAGCATATTTAGCATCTCTGAATAAGTTAACAATTTTAAGTTCTTGTTCTTGTAATTTCAGAATGCACTTTTTTTTTTGTCTTTAGTGTCTCAATGAGATCCTGGAGTCAGCAGATGCGCCTTTAGAAGTCACTGAAGGATTCATACAGTCAATTTCTCTGTCCGTTCCATGGGGCTCCTTGCTGCAGGATAATTGTGCACTGGAAGTGAAAGGGTTAGAACTGGTCTTCCGACCGAGACCTCGCCTAGGTAGGCGTATATTATGTGTTTCTGTTTGTTTCTATTTTTAATTTTCAGAGATTGGGAAAGTAACCTAATTGCGTTAAATTCAGTATTAATTTTGCATTGTATTTGTGAGATTTTCAGTAGATGAAATATTAGGGCGTGGTCCATGTGGGGGGCATGTGATTGTATCTTCAGAGTTATTTCTGTCTCTATTTACCTACAGGAACTTTAGTATATAGATGATTGGTTTAATTGTTTGTTACCAGTTATCTAAAGTGACTTATGCTTTTTTTTTTACTTGAAGTATAGTTGATTTACAATGCTTCAGGTGTACAGCAAAGTGATTGTTATACATATTTATATGTTTATATGTATATATGTTATGGTTCAAATTCTTTTCCATTATCAGTTATTACACAATACTGAATAAAAAGTGACTTATGTTTTAAAGATTCAAAGTATTGTGCCAGAAAGCAAGGAAGTGCTCAAAGATTGATGGAGAAATGTTAAAGGACACAGGATTGGGCTTGAAGGGGCTCCCATTGGCCAAATCTGGAAAACTTGAGCATCAAAAAGGATAATGAAAATAATGGATTATAACACACTAAATAAAAAAAAACCCTGAGTCCATGTCAATACAAATAAGTAAATAAGTATGTAAAGGGGGCAAGGAGAAGGGAAAGCTCTTCATTGCTACTACTTATAAACATAAAAAATGATAGAATATCCCCATGTTTTCAGCCACCATAGTAAAAATTAATGGTATCAAGATCGTCAATGAACGCTGATACCATTCGGTGAAGGGTTGTTGAAAAACTGGACATTTTAGACAGTATCAGAATATCTCCCACTGTTTACATATTATTTGCAGAGGGAAAAAGTTTCTTTTACAATGCAGAAAATTGACAGTCACCACCATAAACTGAGTGATCAAGCTTAACCTCATCCATAATGGGTTAAACTGACATCATGTGTGTCCTGACTGAGGGACTGAGAAAGAGGTGATCACTTATGTATTATTCCTGCTAAAAGTGCTTAATCTGAATCAAATCACGAGGAAGCAGTCAGACAAATCCAAAATAAGGGAACTTCTGTAAACTAACTGGTTGGTACTGTTAAAAAAATGTCCGTGTCATGAAAGACAATGAAGGTGGAGGAACTGTTCAGATCAAAGGAGGCTAAAGACACGAATAACTAATTGCAGCACATAGTTCTCTTTCTCTCTTTCTTTCTTTCCTATGAAGGGTATTGAGGCAGCTGGGGAAATTTGGGTGTTGAATGTATGTAAGATATTTTGTCAATGTTACATTGCTTGGGTGTGTTAATGGTATTGAGCTTTTGCAGGAGACTGGTCCTGTTCTTAGGAGTTACATGCTGAAGTCATTAGGAGTGAGTGTTATGATGTCTGCAGTTTACCTTCAAATAGTTCAGTGAAAGTTTGAAAGTGTGTATGTAATCTTTTTTTTTTTTTCCTGGCTGCACTGGTTCTTTGTTGCAGTGTGTGGGCTCTTCGTTGCAGCGCATGGACTTCTCTAGGTGTAGCGTGTGGGCTCAGTAGTTGCGGCGTACGGATTCTCTGGGTGTGGCACGTGGGCTTAGTTGCCCCGCAGCATATGGGATCTTAGTTCCCCGACCAGGGATTGAGCCCACATCCCCTGCATTGGAAGGCGGATTCTTAACCACTGGACCACCAGGGAAGTCTCAGTGTGTGTGTAATCTTGATGAATCTAGGTGTAGGGTATGCAGGTGTTCATTGTACACCTCTTTCTTAGGATTGAAATTTTTCAGAAGAAAACTTTGGGAAGGAAAAGATTTAAAGTAGTAGCAAGTCATTGTTTACAAATATATGCGTGTGGTAGCTTTAATTACACATATGATGTTTTCTGATTTATCAAACGTGTACTGTGCTTCTTGCATGCCAGATACTGTTCTGGGTGGTTTACAAGTACTGTCCTCACAGTAGCTCTTTGACATAGATACTTTTAATTATCCCCATTTTGCCGAATAGGAAATTGAAACATAAATACTAGGTTTAATAACTTGTCCAAGGTTATAGCTAATTAAATGGAAAAGATGGGATCTGGATCTAGGCAGTCTAGTTCTGGAGCCCCTATTCTTAACCACTGTGCTATGTTGTGTCTTGGATTGTCTGCTGCAGAGAGTGTGTGTTTATGTATAAGCTAGTAAAGTCATGATGGTGAATCAACTTAAATTATGAACTTAAATTCTTTCAGTGACAAGTGATGTTTGTAAAGATATATTTGAAGAATTATGATGCCAAATGCTGACTGAAACACCAACGTTTAAGTTATGCTTAGTAAAATTTAGTATCTGTATTTTTAAAATTGGTAATCTATGCATGGAAATTCTTAATAATCTGGTATTTAATTAACAAGAATATTTTATATTTTAACCAAGCTGAGTAGATATAGTAATACTTTACTAAGGAAAGTCAAATATTCTCCCCTTATTTTAAAAATATTTCATTAAAAGGACTTTTAATTTTAGAAGACAATGATTCTAGTAATCTCTGTCAGTTTGTTTTGAATCACATAAGGAAGTGTGGTGGAATTCTCTCCTAAGGGAGGATCTGGAAAAGACTCTTCACAGTTCATGTGTTCCTTCTCCAAGGATGCTCTTCTGTTTTATCTACATTTATAGTAACCTTCTAAAGCCTAGGTCAGCTGCTATCTCTACTTGCCCGTGAATTCCCTCAGCTAGAAGATTTAGCCTCTTCTCTTAGTTATCATAATATTTTCTGTTGACACTCAGTAGTTGGCTATTAATTCTTCTTAATTTTATCTCATTTCTTCTACTATCTTGTAGTCTCTTTGAGGGCAGAATTAATAATTATTTTGTTTTTCTTTCTTTTATAGCAGGGTCAGCTAACTATGGCCTGCACACCAAATCTGGTCTGTCATCTGTTTTTGTAAATAAATTTTTATTGGAACATCACCATATATACATATTCATTCATTCATTCATTCATTCTCTCTGTCTGCTTTTGTACTAGAGTGAGACAGTTGAGTAGTTGTGATAGAGACCATATGGCCCACAAAACCTAAAATATTTACTGTCTGATCCTTTGCAGGAATTTTGTTGACCCCTGCTCTACAGTATTTTGAACAATACCACTCATATAAAATATCCATTAAATACTTGAATGAATATGTGAATTAATATTTGTCAGATATATATCATGTAATGAGAACATGTGTCTCTGGACTTTTTTCTGTGATTTTTTTTTTCCTTCTTAGTTATTATAAGGTGATGTTTAAATCTCAGGAGTAATTTCTAGACTATGGTATCCCTGGGTGACACCATGATGCTGAATATCTCTTGGAGGATTAAGAATTTATCTGTTTGAAATGTGTGATTTTAAGAAATGGCTTTGTTGTAACTGTGAGAAGTTATTTAGGATTAATCTATATTTTCTGCAGCAACTGGTTCTGAGCCTATGTATTGGTCAAGTTTCATGACCAGCAGTATGCAATTGGCAAAAGAATGTCTTAGCCAGAAACTAACAGATGAACAAGGAGAAGGATCCCAGCCTTTTGAAGGACTTGAAAAGTTTGCTGAAACCATTGAAACAGGTTTGGCATTATTGAGTATTTTCAAAAATTTTAGATTTTACTTAGTAGTAAGCCTTGTATAAGAAAAACTCATTTGAGTGATTTTAAAAGAATTGTTATTCTTACTTCAGAACTTTAGAATTGAGGTTATTTAAAAAATTGTACAGTAAATCCCCCACATACAAACCTTCAAGTTGCGAACTTTCAAAGATGTGAACGTGCGTTCACATGTCCAATCACGTGTTAGTTCACGTGTCTGGTGTACGTTGTCATGTGTGTGCATCCTCTTCAAGTGGTTGTGCTTTTATGTACTTTACTGCACAGTACTATATAGAGTACAGTAATACAGTATCTTTATTTCAAGCCCAGGATGTCTAGAAGCAAGCATAAAAACAGCAGTGATGTAGCTGGTACTACTACCAGCCCCTGTATGCCAGCTGTTGTGCTGTACTACTGTACTTTTCAAGGTACTGCACTGTAAGGTTAAAAATGTTTTCTTTATTTTTTGTGTTTGTTTTTTTATGTATTTTGTGTGAAAAGTATTATAAACCTATTACAGTACAGTACTATATAGCCGATAGTGTTAGTTGGGTACCTAGGCTAACTTTGTTGGACTTAGGAAAAAATTGGACTCGCTCTCGGAATGGAATTCGTTCATATGTAGGGGACTTACTGTATTCAATTAAATTTCATGTTCTTTTTTACCCTAGTTTCTCCTCTGTTTATTTTATTATGCTTGCATAATGAAGGGATTAGAATTCAACAGATAGTGTTAGTCATTGCCCCAGGTTGAGATGTTACATGGGTAAGTGCTCAGCAAGGCAAAATATTTATTACAAATCTCAAGATTTGGGGATTTTTTTAAGGAAAGAAATTCAACTTTTATTTTGTAAGTTCTTATTAAACTAACTTAGTATTTATTCCTTTCATTAGAAGTTTTTATTTAGTATACACATGGTCTCATGTTGACGGTTACCTGTTTACTCTAGTACTAAGAAGAGTAAAAGTCACTTTTATAGACACTGTCTTGAGAATTGAACATGTGCCAGAAAATTCCAAAACTGGAACTGCACTTGAAATTCGAATAGAAAGGTAAGACTTCTTATATCTGAAAGCAAATTACCCTGTTCTTTTCTTTGTAAATAATAAAATCTGCTTCCTACAGTAAGGCAATAAGAAAAAAAAGCAATTCTTTAAAATACCTTAATGTAAATAAATTGAAATGCAAGATACAATTGTCAGTTTAAGAAGAATAAAGTATTTGACATGAAAACTGTATGATGTGACAATGGATAAACCAGTATTGTAGAGCTATACTGTAAAAAATTTCTAAAATCTCATGCATTTAGCACAACAATATTTAAGCTGAAGATGAGTCGTAAGGACTCATAGAATAGTTACAGGAATTCAAGAAATGTCATGTCAGACTTGTGACTTGGAGCCAAATGCTGTCTCACTGTTAACCAAGAGATGTTTGTGAGGGCACACAGGAGTTGTTTTCCTTGAAGCTAACTTTAGGAAGTTATTAATTTTTTCCCCAAATTTAGGGGCCTCAAAACGTTACTTTCTTGGGCTTAATGTCTCTTCATGAAAATATTTACTGTAGTAAAGCATGGTAATGCTGACCCACCTTTTAGATATATTCTAAGAAGAGCTAACACTTGAAAAATTCCTTTAACTTCAACAGCTATGTGCATTTCTTATAACTGCAAGTAGGTTTTCCTAGGAGTTTTATGCAAACGCTCTTTTTGTTTTTAACTTTCAGAACCATGTACTGTGATGAAACTGCTGACGAGTCCTCAGGAATTAATGTACATCAACCCACAGCTTTTGCCCACAAGTTACTTCAGCTCTCTGGAGTGTCTCTCTTCTGGGATGAGTTTTCTGCATCAGCAAAATCTTCCCCAGTTTGTTCAACTGCACCAGTGGTAAGGAAAACAAAACAAAAAACCAAAAAACCAAGATCATAGATTTTTGAAAGGTTTACATGAGGGTTATTAAAATTTCCTAGGATATGTAATATGTACTAATAGGTTTCCATCTGCTGTGAGAGTTAACACAGATATTCAGTAATGGGGGCATATGTTTTGGAGATTTAAGAATCCTCACATTTATAATTACTGCCATTTCTGCCAGTTTGCTATGTATTACTTTGATAGAGAAACACTGGATTCTATGTCTCAGAGGGAAATGATATATTAACACCTAATACCCTTTTTACAGTAAAAACAGGAAATCAAGTAATGTTCACATTTACCTTACATGCTGAATGTATTGCTGAAAATGTATCTTACAAGTCATATCTTAAAGAAGTTTTATAATTAAGGAGCTCTTTGTTAATCCCTTCTGAGAGTGGAGAGTCCTTTTATAAATTAGTCACTCCATGATTTATCTTTTACTTTATTTCACAAATCTTATTTTCTTAATGATAGAATGTCTATTACATTTTCTTATTATGGAACTTGAACAGAGACTGTGCTTTATTCATAAAGTCCTTTTCCATGATTTGCCTTTATTAAGGTACTGTGCTGTTTCATGGTACCTCTACAATACTGGTTTATCCATTGTCACATCATACAGTTTTCATGTCAAATACTTTATTCTTCTTAAACTGGCAACTGTATTTTGCATTTCAATTTATTTACATAAGGTATTTTAAAGAATTGCTTTTTTTCTTATTGCCTTACTGTAGGAAGCTGAGCCAAAGCTGTCCCCTAGCTGGAGTCCCAGAATTGTGTATGAGCCACACCCGCAACTAACTAGGAGTTTGCCAGAAGCAGCACCCTCTGACCCGGTGCAGATTGGAGGGCTAGTCGGTAGTTTGGGGTTGAGTCTCACATTGAAACAGAATGAGGTACTTCCTGGAGCTAAGGTAAGTATTTGTTTTATTTTCTGTAGATAAAAACATAAGGAAGCCACAGGCATCCTTTACTCTATGCGGGGACCCACTGATTGGTTGCTGTAAATTACCCTGTGATGAGGGGGCCACGGTCTTGGAGTCAGCGTTTTTACTCTCAGCTGGTGCTTCTGTCTGTAGGTGACAGAGTTCGGGTGAAGACGGGCTTTCTGCCCATCTGCTGCAGCTCAGGATTTGAAGCTGTCTCCTACGCTTACTTTCCTCCACTTTCAGAAACATTCATTAGTTCAGATAACTAGGAATGTCTTAAAGAATCTCTGTCGTCATCAAATGATAAAGTTAAAGGAAGGAGAGATTGGGAAAGGAAGTTGACTGAAGGGGATGTTTAATTACATGTATGTAAAACTATCCACCTATGTGTATTTTGAATGGAATGTCCATTTTTATAATATTTATGAAAAGAGATTGATTTTTTTCATGATGTCTCATAGCTTTTTGAAGACAGTGTAAAGACAACCATACTCATTTCTTAGGGGACAATATTGAACAGTCTGGAGAATCAGGAAACTTGCATGTGTTTAGTCAGTTAAAAAACTTGCATGTATTTAGTCAGTTAATAATCTGTGTAAAATGGAGTTTGAGAAGATATCAGGGTTTATTCATTTGTATATTCACTTATCTAACTAGCTCTAGACGTTTGAGTGACTACTGTATGCCAGACCCGATACAAGTTCTTGGGACGGATGCAGAGATGAACGGAATGCAATCTTTGTCTTAATAAGAGAGAAAATAAGGGCATAGACATGGCTGTGGGAATGTGGAAGAGGGAGCCACTGAGTACACGTGAACATACATAGAAAGGTTTTAAGTTCAGCATATAATCAAAAAGAGATCTTCCCACTGTCCCCAGCCTTAACTCCTTGTTGATTTATGGCCTGGGATGTCAGCAGTCAGTAAGGAGGCCCATGAAACCAGCACTCCACGGGTCAGCTTGGCTGAAAATCCTGGCTCTGGCTCTGTTCGATGGCCTTGCGCAAATGACTTAATCTTGGTGAACTGTTTTCTCATCTGTAAGACAGGAACAGTACTAAGAATTAGAGGAAATAAAAGCATCTAACACAGTGCCCCAGTACGCAAAAAAAAAAGTTGGTAATAATGATGATTATTATTATTGGAGGATGTATTATTTTATTAGTTAGATCATGGAAATTTCTCAAAGTCACTCTGTGATTTATTTTATTTTTTGTTCTTACAATCAGAAGAAATTTGTTTTTCGCCTGGGAAAGATGCCATTTCCCAAATATAAGTATTTTCTTAATTGAATTAGCTTTAAATTGTAAAATGGCATAAAGATAATAGGAGTCTGTGTTAACATTAGAAATAAGAGGAGGTGAATGAAAAGTAAGGCGAGCATATTCAACTTTCCAGAATGCGACACAGAGAACAGGGTAATTGCTTTTGTCAGAGTATACTCCAAAAGAACCAGGGTGAGAGTGGGATCAGGCTTTTATTTCTAGAAGGAAAAATGGACAGGGAGTTGGAAAAGAGAAGGGAATTCCACATGAGCACCCTCTTTCTGCTGTGGCCCCATGCCCAGTGGAGAGTGGGCTTTGTGGAGCACAGAGGGCATTCACAGGGACACACTGTTGATAGAGAAGGTCCTTGCATGTTCTACAAAGGAGTGTGATCTGTGGGCAAACTTATGAAAGCCAACTTTATTTGCTCTTGGTTTGAATCAAGCTTTAAAGATTATGATTTGAGTCTTTTGAAATCATGACGGGAATGATTACTCTGTTACTGCTATAGATATTCTTTCTTGGAGACTGTATCTTAAGGCCTCCTCAAATACCTTAAATACTCAGAAAACTCAGAGAGACACAAAGTATGACATTGGACTTGCCAACATGGAATTTCTCAGGAGGATTTTCCCTCTTAAGACAACAGTTGTTGGCCTTATATCTTTTCATTTAGATTGTGTGGATTAGTAGAGAGAATCTTAGGTAAAGGAATCCAAGGCTAAATGATCAGTATTCCTCTTAGTGCATTAAAATGCACTGGGATTTGTCATGATGAGTTTATAAAGAGTATTCATCCTGAGTAGTTTTCTTTCTTTTTTTTTTCAAGTTGGATATTGATGGACAGATAGACTCTATACATCTATTCCTGTCGCCAAGGCAGGTGCACTTGCTTTTGGATATGTTAGCAGCTATTGCTGGACCAGGCAAGTATAACTCTGTTATTATTTCTAATTCTTTAAAACGTTTTAGCTAAAATATATAGCATACAAATAGGAAATTGTATTGCTATATAGGAAATGTGTGAACTTAAAGCTGTATTGTAGGGACTTCCCTGGTGGCACAGTGGTTAAGAGTCCGCCTGCCAATGCAGGGGACACGGGTTTGATCCCTGGTCTGGGAAGATCCCACAAGCACGGAGCAACTAAGCCTGTGCAGCGCAACTACTGAGCCTGCGTGCTGCAACTCCTGAAGCCCACGCACTCTAGGGCCTGCATGCTGAAACTACTGAGCCCATGTGCTGCAACTGTTGAATCCCGCATGCCTGGAGCCCGTGCTCCGCAACAAAAGAAGCCACCGCAATGAGAAGCCCACGCACTGCAATGAAGAGTAGCCCCTGCTCGCTGCAACTAGAGAAAGCCCGTGCACAGCAACGAAGACCCAATGCAGCCAAAAAAAAAAAAAAGAGCTGTAATGTATTGTAAATAAGAATCCCCAATAGTTAAATTTGATTGGATCTTTCAAATTGTATTAGCGTGGCACAAATTGTAGTTCAGATTCTTTGTATCATATACATAACATTTTCAGAACTGACTGGCTTACTTCCTTGGTTGGGGGTAGTACTTCATACAACTGAGAAGGTGTAATTCTTAAACACATTAAATAGCACGCACTTAAAATTTTTAATGACTTATCTATCAGAGATCAGAACTTCTGATTCCTAGCTAGCTGCTAAGAGCTATTGCTTAGATCTCCGGTTAATATTAAATAGTGGTGGTTTTGCACTGACTGTGGTACTAAGTTGCCATTGATATTGGATAAGTGGGTTGGGAGAGAAATGATTAATTAACTCCAAATTTAATTACTGTTTTGCTTTCCTTTTGTATACTTGTAGAAAATTCAAGCAAAATCGGGTTAGCTAATAAAGACAGAAAAAATCGACCCATGCAGCAAGAAGATGAATATCGAATTCAAATGGAATTAAACCGGTATTATTTAAGGAAAGATTCCCTCTCTGTGGGTGTATCCTCAGAGCAAAGCTTTTATGAGACAGAAACAACTCGTACACCTTCTAGCCGGGGTAAGCAACTCAAAAAGTTGACTTCAGAATCATGCATTATCATCATAGAGCAAGGTAAACTTAATTTTGGCTGCTGTAAAATGGAGTTTAGTAATGAAAAAACTGAAGATCCAAGAAGGTTTAAATTTATAAGTTGATCTAACCACAGCCTTACAGTGGTGCGCTGGCACACATGTGCTGCACTATCTCTTTTTTTATTTTTTTGCGGTACGCGGGCTTCTCACTGCTGTGGCCTCTCCCGTTGCGGAGCACAGGCTCCAGACGCACAGGCTCAGCGGCCATGGCTCATGGGCCCAGCCGCTCCATGGCATGTGGGATCTTCCTGGACCGGGGCACGAACCCGTGTCCCCTGCATCGGCAGGTCACTCTCAACCACTGCGCCACCAGGGAAGCCCCAGTATCCCTTTTGATTGTATAGTTTTGTTTTGTAAATCATGATTTATTCTAAGGAAAGTCAATTAAAAATGTGGATTTACACAGAAGATAAATTGGGGGTAATTATTCATTTTGTCAAATTCTTATGTGCTCACATAATGATTTACAGTAGTTTTCTTTACATAGAAACCTTTGTCCATTAATCGTTCTATCAATTAAATGTATATATAATCTTTACCCAGTTTACTTTGCATTTCAGAATGTGTAAGCACTAATACCACGAATAATAAGAATTAATTTAAGTATGGAATGTTGAACTAAATAAAAAATTAAAGTCTACTCAAGAAATTTTGGCCATAAGAAACTTCATTTGCATGAGAGTAAAACAGTCTCTAGAAAGAAGTAAAACATAAATAGAATTCTAAATAAAATATTCAACTCTTTTATTTTCTTTTAAAGAAATAGCTGTATCCATATGAAACCAGAGATTGCAAGATATTCATAGTCTGAATTATTTTAAAATCATATGACAGTTAATGACATTACATTATACCGTGTAATGTAGCTTATCATATATTTTTTTAAAAAGTTCACCAGTGGGCTAGCTTAACCTTTTGTTAATCTATACCAGTTGAGTTTTTACTATGACATTAATATCTTGGTTCCAAAGAAATTACCCCATTTGAAGTAACATAAAATTTAGAACATCACTATATCTCAGATAACCTGAGGGAAGAATATGATATTAATATATATGAACTTATTTAAAGATGTGAATTGGAATTATAATAAAACTGACAAAGTTTAATTCTGTCTAGAAGAAGAAGTTTTCTTCTCCATGGCTGATATGGACATGTCCCATAGTCTCTCTTCTCTTCCACCCCTTGGGGAACCCCCAAATATGGACCTTGAGTTATCATTAACTAGTACATATACAAACACCCCAGCAGGATCTCCGTTAAGTACTACTGTGGTAAAGTATTAATTAATTTTTGTTCTATTCTTGAAAAGTTGCTTCTAAAATTTTACACTTTATTCATGTGCTTTTAAAAAATTATTTTATAGCTTCAGCCAACTTGGGGAGATTTCCTGGATCATCATAAAGAACAGCCAGTAAGAGGGTCAGCATTACCATCCAACCTAGTTCACCCAGCGTCTTTACAGAAGACTGGTAAGTAAAAACAAGACGTTTGTTGATAGTTTCCCCTGGAATTTTTAAAACCTTAAAAATTAAAAAAAAATTGTTTTTAAGAAATGCCATTCTATTGACTCTTTTCTTTTTCATAAAATTTTCTTTGGTCTAGGCTATTTAACAAAATTTAGAAACAAAATGAAGCATTGTTGAACATTTCACTATGAACTGTTTCAGAATAGGTGCCTATTATTGTATTCTTTGTGTATTTAAATACTTAAATATTTTTAGTAAAAAGTACACCATAAGTTTCATATTATTATTGCAGTTTAGGGGTCTCAATCAACTATCTGATTTTTGTTTCACGTTTACGCTTTCCTTGAAAGAGAACCTCAAGTTTCTTTTCTGCACAATTTAAATGAAATAGACACAGGCTTAAAGGAAAATTTGAAGAGCAGCTTTTGGTTAATCTCTGACTTTTTCCAATACAGTTTTATTAATGCAGAAGTTTTGTTCATATGTTTCCTGTTGTAACATTTTTTTTTTGTACTTCAAGTATCAAGGATCTTGGATATAAAATGCAGAAAGATTAGTTTATTTTACTTGTTTAATATCACTAAAAATGTGTGGTCACATGCTTTTTGAGACTAAAACCTCAGGTTTAGTTTTAAAATTAACACACGAGTAAATGTTTTATAATTTTGATATAATGGATTGTTTAAAGTATTAACTTTTTTATGAATATAATTTTAATACATGTATTTCAGCTCTCCCCTCTAGATCTGTTTCAGTGGATGAATCCAGGCCTGAATTTATTTTTAGACTAGCTGTGGGAACTTTTTCAATCTCTGTGCTTCACATCGATCCTTTATCTCCACCTGAAACATCATTGAACCTTAATCCATTGACACCTATGGCGATAGCTTTCTTTACTTGTATAGAAAAGATTGATCCAGCAAGATTTTCAACAGAAGATTTTAAGTCTTTCCGAGCAGTATTTGCAGAAGCTTGCTCACATGATCACCTTAGGTAAACTCTTATATTTTTTAATGATCCTTGAAAAAGAACCAAATGTGGACTTTTCATTTATCTACAATGCCTACCTATCTCCATTTGTTTTTCCAATTCACATTTTAAATATTTGTAAATGAGTGGAGTGAGTGTGGTTTTCTTGCAGTGCTGCAAAGATGTTTACCATAGAATCTCTCATTCAGGTTATTTGGCATGTGAAACATTCAGATATAAGATCTATATAATTTGGAGTTGTCTAAATTATCTTTTCTTTAGTTCCCTGCCCTGCTCTTGTCAAGTTTCTTTGCCCACATTTTGCCTTCATTCCCCACTGACACCATTATGATCATAAAAATAGTTCTTACTGTCACAGGTTTAGTAGAGATGGCAGTGGTGGTGAACATAGAATGGGCTAATGCAAAGGGACTTGAAAGTGATTCATATGCTGCTGGCCATGGGGTGGGAAATGATACCAAGGCTCATCCTGAGCTTGGATGCTACATTTTCAACTCCTGCTTAAAAAAAAAAAAAAAATCAAAGCTGTTCAAATAGCCACTGATCTTTTTATGGGTTGAGTCCTAATAGATGAGGAGATAATTAAGTTTATAAGTACATATAATATTGTTAATGTGCAATTTTTTTTTTTTTTTTGTGGTACGCGGGCCTCCCACTGTGGTGGCCTCTCCCGTTGTGGAGCACAGGCTCTGGACACGCAGGCTCAGCGGCCATGGCTCACGGGCCCAGCCGCTCCACGGCATGTGGGATCTTCCCGGACCGGGACACAAACCCGTGTCCCCTGCATCGGCAGGCGGACTCTCAACCACTGCGCCACCAGGGAAGCCCAAATACTATTTATTTTAACATGAGAGTGACCTATAAATTGTCCATTCATATGTTATTTTATGTAATGGCTTAGGCACATATATTACTATTTTTAGAAAACGCTTTGGGCTTTCATTTTAACTTTAACTTTTTTGAAGTATTAAAATTAATATACAAAGTAGTTTTTATATCTCGCAACAGAAACTCTACAGGTTAGGACCATAATATTTATAATAAAACTGCAAAAACATTTTTTCCTCCTTATTTTGATAAGGTTTCAAATATCTGCCAGTAGGAAATACAATAAATGCAACAAAAACTAGAGGTAGACCTTCATTTGAGTTCCACTGACTAAAGTTTTAAAAATATTGCATGATCCTTCTAGATAAGTTTAAGAAACTATGTACATACATTTTACAGATTTGAAAGATTTTATCCACTGAAGTGTAAATTTTTTTTTTTTTTTTGTGGTACGCGGGCCTCTCACTGTTGTGGCCTCTCCTGCTGTGGAGCACAGGCTCTGGACGTGCAGGCCTAGCGGCCATGGCTCACAGGCCCAGCCGCTCTGCGGCATGTGGGATCCTCCAGGACTGGGGCACGATCCCACGTCCCCTACATCGGCAGGCGGACTCTCAACCACTGCGCCACCAGGGAAGCCCTGAAGTGAAAATTTTAAAATGTAGAAGAGGGAAGGGAAGTGTTGGGAAATATGTCCTGGGTGATTTCTTATCAGCAGATCTGATTTCTTTATCTTATGTCAGGAAATGGGGAATTTGAAGCGGTCTTTCTGGTTAATATCCTTAAGAATATTAGTTATTACTAACAATTTGAACTTGTCAGAACAGGTAGGTATTAACAGTTGTGTACTATTCTTTGACACATTGTTTAATCTAGAAGTATATGGATACTCTTAAATGATGCATTTTTTTATAACAGATTTATAGGTACTGGCATCAAAGTATCCTATGAACAAAGACAAAGATCAGCTTCTAGATATTTCAGTACTGATATGTCCATAGGGCAAATGGAACTTTTGGAATGCCTGTTTCCGACTGATTTTCATTCTGTTCCTCCTCACTATACAGAGGTAAATGCTGATACTTTTCCTTTAGGATTAGTCTTAAAATGTCTTGCTTGTTAAGAATTGTGTGAACAGCAATGATTTTCTTTAAAAAGGCATAGGAAGTTGTATAGGAAGAAGTTTTTTGTGGTGTTTGCATTTATATTTTGTTGAAACAGATTTTTAAAAAAAATATTTATTTATTTATTTGGTTGCAGCAGGTTTTAGTTGTGGCAGGCGGGCTCCTTAGTTGCAGCACGTGGGTTCCTTAGTTGCGACAGGCGGGCTCCTTAGTTGTAGCATGTGAACTCTTAGTTGCAGCATGCATGTGGGATCTAGTTCCCTGACCAGGGATGGAACCTGGGCCCCCTGCGTTGGGAGCACAGAGTCTTACCCTCTGTGCCACCAGGGAAGTCCTGAAACAGATTTTTAAGGGTGACCTTTAAGGCCATTATAAGAGTGTGTTACATTTTTAGAGTTGACTTGTTTTAGAGTCAGACAGGTTATGGGACAAATGACTTAATTTCACTCATTTTCCAAGCACTCTTAATTTCAGAAGAATTCTATTATTCAACGAACAGTTATTGAATGCCTACTATGTGCTAAGCACTGTTCAAGATAAGTGAAATGTCTTGTGCTCATTTATCGTTAATCTGATTTTTTTCCTATCCTAAAAGCATGTCCTAGAGAAACTTTTAAAAGCTATCAGAATGACATTTTTATTGCTGTTACTTTGCCCTTGTGAGTTATTTTATTTTCAAAGCGCTTTATTTGAATCCTAACATACATTTTGCAGATGTGATACTAAGTATTTCAGAAGTTAACTAATTTGTCTAAAAGTCACATTGCTAGTAAGTGACAAAACTAAGGCTTAAACCAGCCTTTCTGACTTCAAAAAGCTCTTTCCACTATTATGTTAGCTCCATTAATTCATGTGATTAATTATAGCTCAATATTGTACATTTCATTTATCTTCATCTTTGTTTTTAAGCTTTTAATGTTCCATTCCAAAGAACAAACTGATTCTCACCCCCCTGTGTGTCTTCAGCTTCATTATAAGCATTCTGAGAATAAAGGACCCCAGGTAAGAGATCTTTTTGTGTGATTAGCACCTGTAAATTTTCATTTGATATATATTTTATCACAATCACAAGGTTTTAATTTAATTTTATAGAATTGTTAGTGATCATATTAATGCTTTCTTTTTCTTTTTCTTTTTTTTAGGGTAGTCAGGCAAGACTTAGTTCTGTTCCTCAGAAGGCAGAATTACAAGTTAAGTTAAATCCAGTGTTTTGTGAGCTGGATATCAGTATTGTGGACAGGTTAAATTCTTTGCTTCAACCACAGAAGCTCACTACAGTAGAGATGATGGCATCACACATGTATACTTCATATAATAAGCATATTAGTCTGGTAAGTATTTAAAAAGTTGCAAATACACATCATGATCATAGCTAGCTAATAGGCTTATTGGGATGATTTCTGAGCTTAAGTATTCTTAATAGGTTAAATAGCATATGTTATTAAAACGGCATTATTTGTAATAATGAAAAAAGGAGGCATCTTTAATGTCTAGATAGTAGACTAGCTAAATAAGTTGTGCTAATGTACTGAGTGCAATTTTATGCTGCCACTTTAAATGATGGCTATAAAGAGGGTACAGCAGCATGAAGAAGGCTCATGAAGAAGTATGAAGTGAAATGTAGAATATATTTCCACATAAACTTTTATTACAACTGTGTAAATAAAATTGTATAGAAAAAGACTGGATTGAAATATACCATTTGGTAGCACTGATTATGTTAGAGTAGTAAAATTAGATTTCCTTTTCTGTGTTTATCTGAATTTTATAAACTGTGACTATAATATCTTGATAAAACTTTATTCACACATATAATGAACTAGCTGAATCTCCTGTAAAATGCAGCCCATATAATGTAGAATATACTCTTGAAACTGGGAACATAATTTATCATATTGTGTTATGGAGCATCACATTGTATCACTTTTACTTAGATCTGGTACCTGGAGTCTTTTCTAAGCTAATCAAATAAGTCAGGTTTGTAAGGTGCCTGTTAGGAATTTTAGGATTAGGCACAGTCAGAGACAACTTTGTCTAAAAAGAAAAGGGAAAAGATATTTTTCTACATATTTGCCTCTCCCTTAATTAGTGGTGAGTATTCACATTAAATCAAGATTCTTTAATTATTATTGTCAACAATTGCTATTTTAAGTTCTGTGGGGCAAGTGTTTATATTTGCTGTTAGCCATAGATGTACTGGGATGATGATTTTATCTCTTGAGCAATTTTTGCTGAGAGTGGGTGTTAGTATTAGAAAGTCAAATAAGGGAGAGAAAAAATAGGATCCAAGTCTTAGCATAAAAATGGAATTTTCTAATCTAGGTGGTTAGAGACTGATCCGTGAAATTGAGGATTGTTATCACCTACACTGTACTCTGGACTAAAGCTTCATAAGTTTTAATTCATTTTAGAGAAAAAATAGAAATAGACTTTTATCTGAAGGGCATGTTCTTTGACCCTTTTATTATAATGTGGCTTTAAGTAAATGGTGCATACATGTTTTGGTTTCTATGAGTCATTTGATGGCATCATACCCTGCAGTTGGATGGGAGCTCAGAGTGAGCCATTTAGGGGGAACTCAGAGTGAGTCACTTAGGGAATATTTATTTAGAACCTGTGATGTGCCAGGCCCTGCTTAGTCCTGGAAATACAAAGATGAGTCAGGGATGGGCCTTTGCATTTGATAATTCATCGGATTTCACACTGAAGTCTTTAAAGTAGCATGTTGGTGGATAAATCCTTCAAATTGAATGCTGGGTACTATAGTGAGTTTTAACCATATTGAGTTTGTTGATAAGCTAATTTACACATTATTCTTTATAGTCTGTAGTAAGATACATATACATCTATAGCACCTGTGTCTTCACTTTGGTTCAGTTTTTATTTTAATTAATTTTTTTAGGTGAGGATTTAACTTTTGCCGGTAGCTTTGACTTTTGTCAGTAGCTGTTGCATTATAAAATTTCATTACACTAAATTAATGTAGTAGTTAATATGAATTGTGTGTTAATACGTTATCCTGAATGAGGAAGTAGTGATTATGTATATCGTAATGTTGAATACTAGTGTCATTTATGTTCATTTGCTTAATTTAACATTTTGGCATATTTTTGATGTTTTGTGTTTTAGCACAAAGCTTTCACTGAAGTATTTCAAGATGATTCACATAATCCTGCAAATTGTCGGATATCAGTACAAGTTGCCACGCCAGTATTAAACCTTTCTGTTCGCTTCCCAATACCTGATCTTCGATCAGATCAAGAGAGGGGACCATGGTTTAAGAAGTCACTTCAGAAGGAGATTCTTCATTTAGCATTCACAGATCTAGAATTTAAGACTGAATTCCTAGGAGGATCAACCCCTGAACAAGTTAAATTGGAACTTACCTTTAGAGAACTAGTTGGTAAGATTGACCATGCCCGTAAAAGAGCCAGACTAGAAACTAACAACTGCTACTGAAACTTACATTAAGAAAAGTATATGACAGCCCCCCAATACAATAAAATTAAAGAACATATGTTAGAAAGCAGGTGTAACAGCTTTTTTCTAATACTGTATGCAAACGTGATATCTGTCAGTTTTTGAAAAGAAACTACAATGCATGATGATTTATTCACTTTGAGAATATAGTGCTTTAGCCTACATTTTAATACCACCTACTACTTACTTGTTGTAGGGCTAATAGTAGCCAAAATTTATTGAGTGCCACTCTGTGTTTGCTGTGTGCTGAGCACTTCACACACATTATCTTGTTTTCTTTAATCATCATAGTTATGATAGGCTTATTATTTCCAATTATTTTTATCATTTATAAGTGAGGAATCTGTCAACTTCCGAAGAGGTACCTCCCAAGGTCAATGTAGTAATAAATGGCGGAATCAAGATTCAAACCCAAGTCTGACACTAGAGCTTGAGCTTTCGACCATCATACTAACAGTGACTTTTCTTTGTAAAATCTGTTTTAAGTTCCCCTCTCCTCCTCTTTCTGCTCACCTCCTTCTCTGTAGGCTGCAGTTTTCCTTCCCTTGTTTTCTCTGAGTTTTGCATATCATTAGAGATATTTAAAATTGACTTGCCAGTTATGATTTCATGGAAAGGCCTTTAGGGGTTATCTGGAATCTTCCCTTATCTCTAGTGATAAGAAACTCATTATTCTGGTGGAAAGTCATTCTTTGTAAAATGGAATGAAAAAACATATATGGGTTTATTGTGAAGAAGTAATTCTTACAGTGCTTGGTACAAAATAGACATTTAAGAAATGTAGTTATTTCTTAAAATAACTACATTAAAAAAATCTGTTCCTAGACTAACCGCATAAACTTTTATGAAGAATAATCACTAAGTGGCACTCAGTAAGTGGTAACTACTATATTTAATATGTTATGCTTATTTATTTATTTATTTATTTGGCCATGCCACGTGGCATCTTAGTTCCCTGACCAGGGATTGAACCTTGTCCCCTGCATTGGGAGCGCAGAGTCTTAACAACTGGACCGCCAAGGAAGTCCCTTATATTTAATATGTTATGATTATGCACCTTACACGTTAAACATTCATACTTAAGAATTTGAGTTTGAGCAGAAAACAGCATTTAATTTAATTTATCTGCTCATCCTGTCTCCCCACATGTACATGTGCAGCAGGAATAAATGAATAAATGTTGTAGAACTTAACACTGCATTATGTCCCTGATTTAGAGGATCTTTGCTCCTCAAAGGAGGAAAGTGTCTTCTCTTAGTATTTGAGAAGAAATGCATCTCCATGAATCAGTCTTGTTTTATTAGGGTCATTCCAGGAGGATAAAGGAGAACCATCTGTTAATTTTTTCCACGTGACTAGTGGAGGAGATGGAGATACAGCATCGTCAGATGACTTTGACTGGCCACGGTGAGTAAGCAGATGGACATGATACATACATTTAATGAGACTTTCCTCTCAGAAACAAGTTGCTATAGCTTTTTTGACTGACATTTTGGCTATTAAATTTAAGCTAAAAGTATCCAGCCTTGATAAGAAAACCCCGAGGAAGATGGAAAAATTAAATAAAAAATATGTACTACTTTATCAAAGGTGCCTGTGAGATACGGACAGAGATGGACATATAAAATGTGTTCTCTGGCCTCAAGTTACTTAGCCTAATGAGATGGACAAAAGAATCATGACCATTCTAAAAACAGTTCATTTTTGAAAAAGGCTTTAGTAGAAGAGGTATCATACAGCACCATTTGGTTAATTATCAGATGAATTTTATAGTCAGTGATTGTTTTAGGAAAGTATTTTCAAATCTGGGGAGCTTTTACAGAACACTGATTCTTGCGCCCCACGTTGAGATTCTGAGATAGAACCTGGGCATCAGTATAGTTTAAAAATACACCAGGTGATATGTTCATAGCAGCACTATTCACAATAGCCAAGACATGGAAACAACCTCAATGTGCATTGACAGATGAATGGATAAAGAAGCTGTGGAGCATATATACAATGGAATACTACCCAGCCATAAAAAAGAATGAAATAATGCCATTTGTAGCAACATGGGTGGAACTAGAGATTATCATACTAAGTAAAGTAAGTCAGAAAGAGAAGGACATACCATATGATATCATTTATATGTGGAATCTAAAATATGACACAAATGAACTTAACTAGAAAACAGCAACAGACTCACATCGAGAACAGATTTGTGGTTGATAAGGGGGAGGTGGGATGGGGGAGGGATGGAATGGGAGTTTGGGATTAGCGGATGCAAACTATTATATATAGAATGAATAAGCAACAAGGTCCTACTGTATAGCACAGGGAACTATATTCAATATCCTGTGATAAACCATAGCGGAAAAGAATATGAACAAGAATATATATATACATATATATGTATGAGTGAATCACTTTGCTGTAAATTAACACAACATTGTAAATCAACTATACTGCAATTAAAAAAATGAAACTACAGTAGGTGATACCAATGTGCAGTTGGATTTAGAGAACCACTGCTTCAGGATTTCTTAGGCAGGAGAACTCATTCTCTAAATTAGCCTAATAATGGGCTTGGATTACATTTTTTTTTCTCTTTTTAAAAATTTATTTATTTGTATTTTGGCTGCGTTGGGTTTTCGTTGCTGTGCGCGGGCTTTCTCTAGCTGCGGTGAGCGAGGGCTACTCTTCGTTGCAGTGCTTCACAGGCTTCTCATTGTGGTGGCTTCTCTTGTTGTGGAGCATGGGCTGTAGGCACGTGGGCTTCAGTAGTTGCGGCACGTGGGCTCAGTAGTTGTGGCTCGCGGGCTCTAGAGCACAGTCTCAGTAGTTGTGGCGCACAGGCTTAGTTGCTCCACGGCATGTGGGATCTTCCCAGACCAGGGTTCTGAACCCATGTCCCCTGCATTGTCAGACAAATTCTTAACCACTGCGCCACCAGGGAAGTCCCTTGGATTACATTTAAAAGAACTTAGTTTACCCAAAATAATGATCCTTTATTATATTGAAAACTGAGTTTGTGAAGCCTCTCTCAAGAATTAAAGTGATCTTTCTTGTGCCGCTTTTCTACCTGCCTTCTTTTACACCCCTATACCCTATGTGTCCCACCTATCAGACTCCTAGGACAGGCCTTGTCAGCACACAGCTGATCACGAGCAGGAGTTTGCATCATAAGAAACGAATCTACTTCAATTAGGTAATTTGAAAGCACAGTTTACATTAAGATATCTGTAAATTAGGAAGCAGTTGTTTTAGTTGATAACTAAAACCAACTGGCAATACCTTCTTAGGAAAAAATAAGCTATTATAGATGCAACACAGCTGTTTTGTTTGAGCGTGCCATGCCTCATCATGACGGCAGGCTGGTGAGATAAAAAGGAGGCTACAAAGCCTTGTGCTCGTGACATGCTGCAGAGAGTTAGGAAAGGACTGGCATTACTCTGGGGCAGAAGCTAATGTCATCAAAGGCTGTTAGCTCTTGATATTTTGGGTTTGTAGCTACAAAACACCACCAATAACACAAGTCTTTTATTATTGAACTTCCTAAAGGAGAAGATTACTTTGTTGTTGCAGTTCTGAAAATATTCTCTAATCAAACTCTCCTTCTTCCATTTGAACAATTTATATAGCATGAGGTTTCTTAGGTATGCAAGTGTTCCATAATAGCTGAACAGCTGGAATGTAGAAGGATTTGGTTTAATGATAATAAATAGAATTCTTAGGTAAAATTTGCAAGCTGTTAATGAAATTTTAAAAAAAATTTTGTTTAACTGATACATAGTTGATTTACAATACTGTGTTAGTTTCTGGTGTATGGCAAAGTGATTCAGATATATATATATATATATATATATATATATATATATATGTATGTATGTGTGTATGAATATATATATATATATTACACACACACACACACACATATTTTTTATCATGTTCTTTGCCATTATGGTTTATTACAGGATATTGAATATAGTTGCCTTTGCTATACAGTAGGATCTTGTTTATCTACTTTATATATAGTAGTGTGTATCTGCTACTCCTTATTTATCTCTCCCCTACCCCCTTACCCCTTTGGTAACCATAAATTTGTTTTCTATGTCCGTGAGTCTGTTTCTGTTTTGTAAGTAAGTTTGGTAATGAAATTTTAAAATAACCCTTTTGTTCTCAAAAGAGCAGATTTTCCAGTTATCCAAGTATAAAATGTTAATGCCCTTCTTTTATTTGCTTGTTTCATCAGTTCCACACTTTTAAGTTTACAGCATGCTCAGGAGTGGGTTGCGTTAGATATAATTAGACTTTGTGGAGAAGTTGACGCCTATCAGTAATGATTTAATCAGTGGGCTTTGTATTAGTTTGAATACAGGTTAGTTTTGCAGTTTACACTTAGATCTTGATTTTTTAAATTGTCTTTGCTATCAGAATTGTGCTGAAAGTAAACCCACCAGCCATGCATTCCATTTTGGAGAGAATAGCAGCTGAGGAAGCAGAAGAGAGTGATGGCCACTACCAGGAAGAAGAGGAAGGAGGCGCTCATTCCCTGAAAGACGTTTGTGATCTGAGAAGACCAGCCCCGTCTCCCTTCTCTTCTCGTAGAGTGATGTTTGAAAATGAACAGGTAAAATAAAAGTGTGAGCAAGCAACAAAGGAGTACCCTCTATCAGAGAGCTTTTCATGCTCTATCTTTAAAAAAATACTTTGTATACTATTTTTTGCCATATTTTTAGCTCCAAGATTGAATAATATCTATTTTTTTCCCTTGGTTAAAAGTTACATGCTTATTTATTTGCCCACATACAAGTCGTATGGGTCCGGTAAGAAGATGCTACTACTATTTTAAATATAAAATAGTTATTTGATGCTTTTTTTTTCTTCTTTTTTTTGCACTAAATTGTTATGTTTTAGATGGTGATGCCAGGAGACCCTGTAGAAATGACAGAGTTTCAAGATAAAGCAATCAGCAATTCTCACTATGTGCTGGAACTTACATTACCCAATATTCATATAACACTACCTAATAAAAGCTTTTATGAGAAGCTTTATAATAGGTGAGTTTAAACACATTTCATTGAATCTTTGGGATCAAACTTTCCTGTCTAACTGCCTCTCTACCGTCCTACCTCCTTGTTTTCCCTCTTCCCCCTTTTCTTTCCTTGTTTTAATATTATCAGCTATTTCAATGTACTTTGTATAGTGTTGATTATAGACCTGTTACCGTTATGATGAGCTATTGTCATAGCAGAGTTTCCTAACCAGTGTGTCTGGTAACTGGGTTTCTTGTGTGTGAGAGGTATTCCCTCCATCGTAGGTTGGCTGGTTGCCCTCTGTCACCTTACCACAGAGTACTGAGAAAATATCTCTTTGTGTATAATGACATGAAAAGAGTTAGGATATACTTGTATAGAGGGCCAAGAGATACTGGTGTAAAGTCAGAGTCCTAGAGTCTTTGTGCAAAGAGAATCCCTTCTCAGAGTCTAAAAAAAAGCATCTTTTTAGAATTAGAAACTCTAACTTATAAACTTGTCTATAAAAACTTAAATTTATTACATTTAAATACCCTTAAACATATATACCAAGCAAATATGTTGAAATAAATGGCACTCTAGAGTAGAAAGGTCATAGACTCTGAAGATCTTGTACAATTTACCTAGGCCCCTTGAGCTCCATTTCCTCACATATAAATTGGAGATGATACTTGTACAGGCCTCAGTGGGTTGTTTGGAGCATTAAATGATACAACATTTGGAAAAGTTCTGAGAGCAGTGCCTGGCGAATAGTAAGTAAGAATGTTATCATTCCCGCCCACTGTGGCATAGCTGAAAGGTGGTCGTGTGGGTTTCTGGAAAAAGACAGGTCCTTAGTGTCTGTTATCGCTAGCTTCCCACTTGTAAACAAGTATCCAGATTTTTGTTAATCTTCAGAAACTGCAGACCGTTGTTTCTGCTGTAGATTTACTTGGTACAGAATAGGATTTGGATTTATACAGGATCTGACATTTGGAAACCACTGATCTCTAGACTACTCTCCTTATTTTATAGTTGAGGGATATCTACCAAGAGCTAACGAATGTGCAAGGCTAAGACTGAGCAAAATGAAACAACTAGTTCAAAGTCCATCCCAGAGGTCAGAAGGGCTTCATCCATTTCTTTCTCCTTATGCATTGATTGAACAGGTGGCTATTGGTTAGATTGCAACATCAGAATAGTAAAATATAACTTAAACATTCCATTTATGAATATATGTTCATTTACCACTTCCTCTTTTTTTTTTTTTTTTTTGCGATATGTGGTCCTCTCACTGTTGTGGCCTCTCCCGTTGCGGAGCAACAGGCTCTGGACGTGCAGGCTCAGCAGCCATGGCTCACGGGCCCAGCCGCTCGGTGGCATGTGGGATCTTCCCGGACCAGGACACGAACCCGTATCCCCTACATTGGCAGGCAGACTCTCAACCACTGCGCCACCAGGGAAGGCCACCACTTCTTTTTAAAATGTAGGACAGTGCCTTTTTTTGATGACAAGCCACTGGTTAGAATTTTTGCTTACTGTATACCCAGAAGGCTTTGTCTACAATTCTCAGTTTCAGTTTCTTTGAAGTGGAGTGAAAAAATAGTTTCAAAGCAGTCTGAGTGCAGAATCCTTTCAGGTTTTTAAGATTTTTTTCTCACTTCAGTGTATATACTTAAAAGTCATCAGTTAGCACAAGATTGAATTAAACTATGCTTACAATAACATACAGCTGGGATGAGCAGATTTGGGGCCAAGCACGATTTACCCGTGGTGACTATACAAAACATATAATTCAGCTGGTGGGAGCAGAAGTTCTCAGGTGGGCTAGCGAGTTGTCTACCAGCAGCAAGCGGTAGCATGTGGGGGACGTCAGTCAGTACGGCAGGCAGGGTAGCTTAAATCAGGGAACTGGAGAGCATCTGCTCATCTGGGGAGCTGGCTCAGGGGTGTTGGTCACGAGAGTTTCTGTTCTCTCTTACCCTGCCCACTGCTCTGTCTCCCAGGCCCCTAGACTTATATAAATACCGCAGTGTTCCCCCACTGTGGGTCATATAAATCATAGATCTAAGTTAGCATGTGAATTCTTTGCCCTCTGTTTGGCTTTGTCTATATATACATATATATTTTTTTTTCTTCTAATTTTCAGACATTCTCAAACTTATAGGTAAGTTGCAAGTACAGTACAAAGAACGTTTTTACCCTGAACCATTTGAGAGTAAGTTACTGACTTGATGTCCCTTCTGCTTTGAGCAGTTGAATGTGTATTTCTCACAAACAGGGACATTCTTCTACATGACCATAATTCAGACATTAAAACAAGAAAATTAATATTATACATTAGCATCTAATCCTCAGACCCCATTCATGTTTTGCTAAATGTCTTAATAATGCCCTTTATTATACATAAAATTTACAGGTATCTTTCTGAGCAGGAATTATAACCAATTCTGCCTTTACTTCATACATCTGAAATGTTGGTTTATTCCTTCATCAGCTGACTCTTTTCAGAAAGATAGTCTCAAGTACAGATAGATTTTTTTTCTATGTCAAAAATCCTTTAGAATAGAATATAAAAAATATTCTACCTGGTTTTATTAAATCAGATATTTTTGAGCTTCTATAATGTTTCAAGCTCATCGCCACGGAATCAGGGTGATGTGTCCTTAAACATCTTAAGTGTTTTTTTTTGTCTTGATATTAGAAACATCATTCAGTGTTTTATAATATTATGGTATCAAGACTGTGTTTAGACCAAAATGTAAATAAGGAAAAATAGTAAAATCATATGAAACATATTTGCAGGTCGTATACCATGAACTCCAGGTTTTATTTAAAGTAATAGTTTCTCTTTAACCTGTGAAGATAAGAGAATGGTTGTAGGGAATAAGGTAAAGAAAAATTTCCTGAGAAAATTCTTCATTTTATACTTTCACTATTTCTTCATACAGGAATTTAGACTAAGATCTGGATTTAGACTCGTTTCTTTTTTTTCAATAAATTTATTTATTTTTGGCTGTGTTGGGTCTTCGTTGCTGCGTGCGGGCGTTCTGTAGTTGCGGCGAGCGGGGGCTACTCTTCGTTGCAGAGCTCGGGCTTCTCATTGCGGTGGCTTCTTTTGCTGCAGAGCATGGGCTCTAGGCATGCGGGCTCAGTAGTTATGGCTCGCGGGCTTAGTTGCTCCGTGGCATGTGGGGTCTTCCCGGACCAGGGCTTGAACTTGTCCCCTGCATTGGCAGGCAGATTCTTAACCACTGCGCCACCAGGGAAGTCCTAGACTCTTGTTTCTTTGTTCTGTGAGTGACGCACCCAAGAGGTAGCGAGCCAAATGAGTACCGCACAGTTCTGGGCATCGCTGTCAGGGTGTCTGAGGTGAGACATGCTTCTGCCCCGTGTCCCTGGTATTCTTCATCCAGCAATGCTTCCAAAAAGAGACCTTTTGGGTGGGGATTACAGTCTACTGAGAGTGACAGTACTCAGTCCTCGTTTATACTTTCTAGGGCCTCAGAAGCTCAGGAATTGGCCCGGAAGGTTCCTAGACAAGTGGCTTCTCACAGGAAGGGACCAGGGCTACATCATCGCTTGGCACCTTGATTGGTATTCACACTAGGCTTTTTGACAAGTCTGTGCTTTTGGCAGTCCTTCCATGTGAGTCATCCACTGGTCCTTTCTTCAAACCTTCAGTGCCTGCTGTGTGACAGCCACTGTGCTAGGCACATATAAAGATGACTAAGACACAAGTCTTAGTCTAGGAAAGGGAAACTAGAAAATGGAGTAGAATGTTATAGGTGCAGTGACTGCATTATGCACGTGAAGGATGTGCTATGGGTCCAAGCCTAACAACAATCTTTGTAGAGAACATTGTAAAGTCTCAGTTTTCATGACAACATAGAGGTGAGTGGTGGGGGTGGAGGTATCTGAGAAGTGACAAATATTTCTTTGAAAAAATAGGATGCAGTGGTGACCTAGCTTGACATGTATCACCCCAGTAGTCACCAGTATTGACTTGGCTGTTCGTCTGTTCCATTAGTTAGAAGGGTTTCCTCTCTTTATTCCCTATTCTGTCTGCTTCTTCATCTCATGCAAACTTCCCAGCGAAGCTGTGCTTTCTGTGGAAGAAAGAAAAAGCAGATATCCCTAGAGAAAGTGAGTAATGGAAGAGAACTGAATTGGGAGCTGGACGTAATCTGGGCTCTGGTTTCACTTCTCCCACTAATTAGCTGTGTGACCTTGGGCAGGTCACTTAACCTTTATGATGCAGTTTCTTCAAGTGTAAAGTGAGAATAATAATTCTGCCTTGGCTGCCCCAGAGGATTGAGGGGAGTCAAATGAGACAGTGCATAATCTGTTATAGTTTATTGAGTGTTCTCATATATGTGAACAATCCTTTTGTTCTTTATGGGTTTTATTTTTAATAAACCTCCTCCTTTAAGTGCATTTAGATGTATGTAATTTGATGCATATAACACTGGTGAAACTAGGAGGATATCTAATTAGGTATCTAATTGTCCAGATTCCTTTCTCATTGCCCTGATAGGCATAGCAGTTTTTTTTCCATTGAAAGAAATTCCATTTCACCATTTGGAAAATTTATTATTCATGTGACTTCTTAAAGGGATATACTTTAGTTTGCCTTTGGTTGAAGTAGGAGTTATGTATTTATTTTTCAACTTTTGCCTTTGTAGGATCTTTAATGATTTGCTGCTCTGGGAACCAACAGCTCCTTCACCAGTAGAGACATTTGAAAATATTTCATATGGTATTGGGCTTTCAGTAGCCAGTCAACTGATTAATACCTTCAACAAAGATAGTTTCAGTCCATTTAAATCTACAGTTCACTATGGTAATATATTTTAAATTTCTTCTGAATTAAAATGCCTGGTTTATCAATAAAGTAGTAACCTTTTAAATTGATGGATTTAAAAATGTTTCTTTGGTGTTTTCCATTTATAACTATATTTTATAATATCTTTTAGTAATTTACAGTATTTCCCCACTTCTAGCTATTTATTAAGAATGTTATCAGTTAAGTGTTATTTTTATAGTGATAGCATATTCATTGTCTGAAGTTCAGTGGTAAAGACAGTACATTTTTATTGTCCTACCAGATTCTTTGTAAAAATAAACAGGTTGTAAAATAAGTAAATATTCTTGTGATAAAGTTCAGGTTTGAATGCTGTTTTGTGTTAATAAGCTGCTAGAACAGCTGTAATTGTGCAATTCATTTCTCATAGATGAGGAAAGTGGATCTGAGGAGGAGACTTTGCAGTATTTTTCCACTGTTGATCCCAGTTATCGTTCTCGTAGGAAGAAAAAACTAGACTCTCAGAACAAGAACTCGCAGAGTTTTCTCTCAGTTCTTCTGAGCATTAATCATGGATTAATTGCAGTGTTTACAGATGTAAAGGTAAGGATGTACAAATCCAAAGTGATTTTTCAAGTGCATCTTATTATAAATCTAGCATGATGTACGCATTCAGTAACTGAGGTAGTTGGAGGTTGTTTCAGTGACTGCTGATGAAGGTCAGTTTTCTGAGGCACCACGATGACAGCAGCTTTGGAAGCTTAGCTTTCGTTGCAGATCAAAAGACAAACATTACCTGGACCTTCTTTTGGAAAACATGCTGGTCCCACTCCTGGGGTGGTAACAGTAATTTATCTGTTCCAAAGGGTGATGAAGTACCGAGGTTCATTTGGCAGAAGAGGCCGGCCTAGTGTTTAATTATTCAGTTTTGAATACCACCATGTTGGATGGTTCAAGAATCAGACCACTTTGCTGCAGTGTGGGAGATCCTCCTAACCTGAATCAAGGAGGAGCATCTCAAGGGTCGTTCTTACTTTTCTGTATTTAATTAATGACTTCTCTGTTTTTTCTGATCTTCTTATTAGCAAGATAATGGAGATCTGTTGGAAAACAAGCATGGTGAATTCTGGTTAGAATTCAACAGTGGTTCATTATTTTGTGTGACAAAATATGAAGGTTTTGATGACAAGCACTATATCTGCCTTCACTGTAGCAGTTTCAGTCTCTATCACAAAGGTAGGACAAATGTTAAATATGTGTGTTTTGTTCACTTCTGGTTAGACATGTTTAAATTTTGCTTAATAAAGAAAATCTACTGAGAACAGAACTCTTAACATTAGAAATTATTTTCTGTAGGGTGTTCTGATTCCACTGGCAAAGTAATAATTATTGTAAATTAGAAGTTGACTTTATGTTCTTTTTTTGCAGCAACTTATATTGAGATATAATTCACATACCATGTAATTCACCCATTTAAAATATACATTTCAGTGGTTTTTAGTATTCCATAGAGCTGTGTAACCATCATCATAGTCAACTTTAGAACATTTTCATCAACCCCCCAGAAGAAGTCTGCACCTTTGAGCTATAAACCCCCAGTCCTGCAGTCCACTCTAGCCTCAAGAAACCACTGATTTACTCTCCGTCTCTATGGATTTGCATATTCTGGCTGTTTCATATACATGGTATCATACAATAGAAGGTCTTTTGTGATTGGCATCTTGGCATGATGTTTTCAAGGTTAATCCAAATGTATCAGTGTTTTATTCCTTTTTATTGCCAAGGAATATTCCATTTTATGGATATACCATGTCTTATTATACATTGGTCAGTTGATGCGACTTTACATTCTTTATTTTCTCTTAAGTGGTATTTCCTTTTGGTAACAAATACAGAAATTGCTCTTCTTTGAGCACATTCCTTGTGTTGCTTTGTGAATAGAAATGAGATACTTGCACATTCTTAATGTTTATTAGATTTTCCTATTTAAATTTAACTTTTCTAGCATTTCAGATCTCAAATTTTTTTTTTAACTTGGATAGTCACTTATACCAACATTAGTAGAGGAGAATGAATTATTAATATCAAGCTGGTTCTTGGTCATTTTGCCTCCAGTGTATGTTATATTCAGTGGAAGTACATGGATTTTTGTTTTGAGTTATAGAAGTTCGTGAATTCATTTCAAATAATCATTTTGTTATCTTGTCACCTCATTGTGGATATAGGCATAGTGGATGGAGCAATTCCTTCTACAGAAACACGACTGCCCAGTTCAACCCGACCACATTGGTTAGAACCTACTATTTATTCCTCTGAAGAAGATGGCCTCAGTCGAGCTTCTTCAGATGGTGTTGGAGGAGAGACTTTGAATATGCTCTCTGTTGCAGTTAAAATATTGTCTGATAAATCAGAGTCCAATACAAAGGTGTGTGTTTTGTACTTTTATACCATTAAATACTTGCTGCTGCTGATTTGATTACTAGTTAATAAAAATGATTGCATAAATGTAACACATTTATTTTCTTAGAAAAACTTTTCAAGTTTTGAACCAGAGGGTTATGTAGGTGATAAATGTAATTCTTTGTGTTGCTCTGTAGGAATTTCTCATTGCTGTGGGACTGAAAGGAGCCACTCTCCAGCACAGAATGCTTCCTTCTGGGCTTAGCTGGCATGAGCAGGTAAGAGAGCTGTGATGTATATTTATTGATTTATTTTTTACTTTATGTTAATGTGTAATACACATACTGAAAAGTTCACAAATCATAAATATTCAGTGCTCATCGAATTTTCATGAAATAAATACTCCTATATAAATACCACCTGTTATGGTAGGAAATAGAACATCATCACCACCGCAGAATGTAATTGATTTTTTACCTTAAAGTTTGGTCCTTAATCATCTCAAAGACAGTTATGTTTTGTCATTAAAGGGAAGGGACCTATAGAGTGCCTGGCATAGAGGAGAATAAATGAGTGTTGACTTGCACTTATAACTGTATATTCTTTAAGTGCCGTAATTTCAGAATTATCTCCTAGGCCAATAATATACACTGAGGCATTTATAAGGAATTCTGTAATTAATTTCCAGTGTAATAACTGTATTTGGTTAATTACATTTTTTCAAAGGAAACTTTGGGTAAGAAGTTAACTCTTCTTTATATGAGAGTGAAAACTAGCACACTATGATTATTGTTCATTTTCCTTAGAAGGAGAAAGCTTTTCTTTGTGCTTGGAAAATAATAAATTATTTTAAACCTGAATGCTTTCAGAAACATTCTGAAACATAAAATATATAGATAGAAAGAGAGAATAAATAGAGCAGGGGTAGAGAGATGGTCAGTCAAATGGCTGGCTGTAAGGGAGGGATTTAGCCTAACTTTTTTATTTAGATAGAAATATAGAGTAGATGTTGGTGAGAAGGACTGGTTTTCAGACAGATCTGGGTATAAATTAAGGAACAGGAACTTCTCCCAACAGTGGATTTTATAGAAAACCAGATGGAGAGTTTTAAACAGTCTTTGGCAAATTTTGTTTTTTTCAAAAGAATTAGTCCAAGCAAAGTAATGTTGGAAGTATGTTATACATACTTTGTTAGTTTCATAGGATATGATTTTTCCAATATCTCTGTAGCATTGCAATTGTTAGATGGGCCTCTTCATTTCAAATTCTAGTTTTGCAAATACTTTTTGAAATGAATTCCTTCAAATGATGATTTTCTTTTAACATTATGATTTTCCACTAAATGGTTGTTTTTTTGTGTGAGCTATTTTATTTCATGTTGGTATTAAGGATATCATATCAAAACTTTTTTTTTCTTCTAAAGCAGGGCATTTTATATTTTTGTGATTATAGATTTTATACTTCTTGAATATTGCTGATGAACCTGTTCTGGGATACAATCCTCCAACTTCATTTACAACCTTTCATGTTCATCTCTGGAGCTGTGCACTTGATTATAGGTTAGTTCATAAATGGAGCAAAATAAAGTTTTAGTCTTTAAAATGTGTACTAAGTTTTGAGAAAAATATGTAATTCAGTAGAGTTAAGGTTCAAAATGCTCTTTAAAGGTAGTTTCTTTTTTTTGCAGCAGACTAATGTTCTCTTGTTTCTTTGTGGTAATAGGCCTCTTTATTTGCCAATCCGATCTCTTCTTACTGTTGAAACATTCAGCATTTCAAGTAGTGTTGCCTTGGATAAATCATCTTCTACTCTCAGGTACCGTGTTAAGCCTCGCTGTCTACTAAATGCAGCAGTTCAAAACATACTGACAGAGCTTTATCTCAACCCTTTGATTAAAGTCTCAGTCTTTGTTAAAAGCAACATCCTTTTACTATTAGTCATGTTCCTTTATCCAAGTTTTCAGTTTTTCTTTCTCAGATGATTCGTCCCACCTCTTCAATTCATTACTGTATTTCATTTTTAGGGAGAAAATTAATTCTTGAGATTTTTGGTTAACTTTTTAAAACATTTATATGTAAACTTCCCATAATACCTGATACACTTCATTTTCCTAATTTAAACCTTGTGAATTTGGGCATCTGTTAAAATTGCTGAAAATTTAAAATTGATTTGAGCAGATGATTTAATCTCATTTATGCCATTTAAATGTTTCTAGTACTCATAAACAGTGAGTTTTAAAGAAATGTTAGGGACTTCCCTGGTGGTTCAGTGGTTAAGAATCCGCCTTCCAATGCAGGGGACATGGGTTCAACCCCTGGTCAGGGAACTAGGATCCCACATGCTGTGGGGCAACTAAGCCCACACCACAGCTAGAGAGCCCACGTGCTCTGGAGCCTGCGCACCACAACTAGAGAGAAGCCTGCACACCGCAACGAGAGACCCCGCAGTTTGCAGATCCCGTGTGCCACGACTAAGACCCAACACGGCCAAAGATAGATAAAAAAATAAATAAATATTAAAAAAACAAATGTTAGGTGACATTTGTAAGTTAGAAACTGCATATGACTTTGATCATATTTATATCAGAAAGAATGGTACAGCTAAGTATATAGTGATCATACAGCTTATATTCAAGGTTAGTTTTTTAGATCTTGATTTTATCTTTTTTTTGCCCAGAATAATCTTGGATGAAGCTGCTTTACATCTGTCTGACAAGTGTAATACTGTCACTGTAAATCTGAATAGAGGTAAGAGTTAAAAAACAAAATCTGGGATAGATGAATCCTCTTTTATTTTTTGCATTTGAATATTTTTAAGCATTTTAACTCTAGAATAATGCCAGTGAACTAAGGATCTTATCAGTCTGAGTATTGTAATACCAGTTTATAATATCAATAACATTGGTGAAATGCATCAAATTATATATATATACTCTTGTTTATTTAATAGAAGGAAGATTTTGTTTCTAACTAAAAATAAAGTGAACTGTAGGATTTTTGTAGGATGAAACTATGTTTCCATTACATTATAAGTATTTGTAGTACTACCTGCCATGAATTTTAAAGAAACACTAGTTTTATTAGGTGTTTGTTGGATAAGCATTTTTTGAAAGTTATACTCAGATATTTTATTAATTACTTAAAAAAATTTTAGATTATGTTCGTGTGATGGATATGGGGCTTTTGGAATTAACCATAACTGCAGTGAAGTCTGATTCTGATGGAGAGCAAGTAAGTTATTAAAATAAATGGATATTTTTATTTAAGTCCTTTTTTTATAGAAGAGACTAAAAACATACTGAACTTACTGTAAATTATTTTTCCACTTACCTAATTTTAGTCAGAAATAGATAAAATATTTGGAAGTTAAGATTGAGTTATTATAAATGCATGTTTCCTGTGGCAAGACAAATTATCATATTATATTTTATTTAATGTAAACCTATGCAAACATTTTTTTCTCGTTTTGGTAGACATTTTTATCCTTTTTTCCGTGTCCTGTCCAGACTGAGCCGCACTTTGAATTACACTGTTCGAGTGACGTTGTCCACATTAGAACGTGCTCGGACTCTTGTGCTGCATTAATGAATCTCATTCAGTACGTTGCAAGCTACGGGGACTTACATGCGGCTAACAAGGCGGACGTGAAGTCCGGAGCCCCGCAAAGAAAGATGAAGGTACAGCCGCCAGCCTCATTCATTAGAACTCACTCACCCCCACCTCATTCCAGACATGCGAGTGACCTGTACATCGGCGAGGTCTTCTTGACAGTCATAGGGTAGAAAGGAAACTTTGAATAATCATCTATCTATTCTTACTTTCAGGGTGATGGGGTCTAGAAAGGTGATTCCATGGGCCTTTTTGGAAAACCATTCTACTGTTTGATGCTCTCAGTTTCAGAGCATTAATCTTCTCAACCAACATATATTTTCCCAGACTTAAGTTATTTTCATATGTCCTCAGGGAAGAAAGAAAACATTTATCATGTGAGAGTCTGTTATATGCAGTTGTATGTAAAAATGCTTTGAGAAGGTAGATGGCAGGAATTAGTATTATTACCAGAAGACTTATTTATATGGTATTATCTTTCATATTTGTTATCTACAATTCTATCCAGTTTTCAGTATACTTTCTCATATGTGATTTACTCTTAGCCAGTGCAGTTGAGAGGTTAAAGATTATCATCTCTGTTTAGTAGATGAATAAGTTAAGACTCAGAGAATTTAGGTAATTTGCCCTAATTAGTAGCAGACAACAGCAACAATATGCAGGTATTTGGATTCCCAGTTCATTGCTTTCTTATGCCCCCAGCTGTCACCTCTCTGCCCTCTCATATGTCCAGATAGAACAATGTCCAGTTTGTTTAGCATTTACTTTTTTTCAGTCTTTTTATTCTTCTTCATGGCCTCTTCTGTGAACAGAATTCTCAGTCCCCTTAGGTCAATAGATCCTTCAGTAAGGGTCTGACAGGCCTTGCATTATCTTTTGTTCACGCTGATCTTACACCTCATTTGTGTTACATGTCTGTTTTTGTTTCCTTGCTCCTGCTGTATTCTCCCTGATAATGAAGTGATTTATGATACTCTCTCTCTACTGTTTCTTCTCTTTTATTCTCCGGTTTATTAAAAGTTATTTTAAATTATCCCTTTCAAATGAGATCTTTCCATTTTAGAGTCATGCTGACATTTTAAAAGCATGGTTTGGATTTAATGAATCCACGATTCACTAACAAAAATGGTTAAGCATCAATGTTGGAATTGAACTCCACAGATCACCTTTTAGTAGATTTCCCCTCTCATGTATACCCCCTACTGTCTTTAGGTGTCTATTTGTTCCAAGAAATGAGGCTCTACCTACAGTGGCTTTGTCTCAGAGGGTGGAGGTCATGGCAGCCATCAGGTTTGAGCAGATCGGACTCTCTACAGAGAGACCCCACCTCTCCTCCAGCTTCACTGCAGTGTTTTTCACCTTCCTTCTCTTCGAATGTCTGACCTCTTCAAGATTCAGCTCACTGTGCCGGCTTTGAGATATAACACATTTATTTCTATTTGCCAGTAGTTGTTGGGGTGAAAATGCTGATACTAAAGACTTAAAATGAAAATGTAACACCTGCTGAGAGAATGTAGAAAAATGAATGTGCTACTGTTTTTGGTGTTTTTGTGAAATGTAATGTATTTCTAGGACAAAATAAACGTTGAGTAATTTGCTTTTTAGAGCATTTTCAAGTTGATTTTAATTAGGTTTTTTGGCTGTAGGTAGATTCCGCTGGTCGGTCATCCTCACGTGGTTCAGTACTTCCTGAAGCAGATCAACAAATATTACGAGATTTGATGAGTGACGCTATGGAGGAAATTGACACGCAAGAGGCTGCTGTGTCTGTAAAACCACAGTCTAATGGTGAGACAGACCAGGACTTCTTCCTGGGAACTGTGATGTCGTAGTTGAGGCTGACATTGTTTGTGTTCTTACAGAGTCCTCAATAAGTAGCTTACTAAAGAAAAGACAGGTCTGAGTTTTGGTGGATATTTATTAGTCAGTCAGCTTGTGTTTATTGAATGTTTAGTAGATCAATAATACTGGCCAGAGTGTTGGGTGGGGGGCGACAGATAAAATGGAAGACAAGGCTTATGTTCCCTGGTAGCTCATGGTCTAGTGCAGCAAATTGGCACTGAACCAGACTGAGGCTAGTGCTTAGAACCATCGAGAGGTGATATAAGAAAACACTTCAGAATGTAGTGTACACTCTAATCACTGGTTGGAAAGGATTTGGAATCCCTTCATTAGACTTCAGTGAAAATGAGACGAGTTGGCTTTTAAAAAGTGTGTAGGACCTAGGCGTGTAGTGTGGAGAGAGAAGATAATCTTGGCAATGTCACTAACATCAGCAGAGGCCCAGAGGCCTGTATGAGCCTTAATGATCTAGTAACTCAGGCTATTAATACTGGAACAAAAGTTCCCTTCTTGTCGAAAAGAATTAGGCAGTAATGTTAGATAAGCAGGGAGGAACCAGACAGAGAGCTTTAAAGCCAAGTGGAAGCATCTAAATATTTTGAAGTATCTATCTAAAAATAGTTTTTTTCTAATTGGCTGAACATACCTATTTCTGTATGTTGTGAGATCTTAATTTTTAAAATTATTTCATAGTGTTATAGAAGTTTAGCATTCAGTGTTGCTTTCATTCTAATTTAGAATAAATTAGAGCTAAGGAAGCAAATGGGAACTTTTAGCTCCCTATGTACTAACATTATTTGTAATAAATGTTAGCAGCTAACCTACTCATGTGGGAAAGAATGTTTAATGAATATTTACCGAGCAGCTTCAACACACAAGACTATGTACTGGACACTGAGCACTTAAAAGGATGAGTGGGTTCAAAGTAGGAGAATTTAAAGTCTAGTCTGTGAGCCTTCCGAGGCTAAGATGTCACCGCATTCATCTTAGTATTCTTAGTTCATATGACAGGGTTTGGTTTAAATGAATGAATGGAGAAAGAATTAGTGAATCTATGGAATTCCCTGGCAGTACAGTGGTTAGGACTCCATGCTTCCACCGCAGGGCACATGGGTTTGATCCCTGGTCGGGGGAACTAAGATCCCACATAGTATGCAGTGCGGCCACAAAAAAAAAAAAAAAAAAAAGATAAGAAAAGAATTAGTGAATCTAATATATAATATAAATGTATAAAAAAATATATGTTCACATACAGATTTTTGCACACATGCAGCCTTTTGTGAACTTCATATTGTGAGAGCTACCTGAGAACAGGTGTCCCATTTGGGTATCCAGCGACCCCAAGGAGTCTTTTTATTGCTTCGAATCATTCCCTGGCCTAAGACATGCTTGGCAACTGTTTCCCCCACCCCTTCCCCGAGCAGAGATTTCCTATAGTTTTAGGTGAGACGCTGCTAGATGTAACTATTTCCCCTCCCCTTGCTATATTGTCCAAGGCGTTTCTTCCAGAACTGCACCTACAGCACATAATTGTCAATATGAAATTCTGGCTAAAATGGAACTCCAGTCCACACTAACTAGCTGCTGTTGAATTCCTGAACTTCTCTGACACTAAATAACTAAGAGGAGACTGTAACTTTATGAGTCCATCATTTACTGTTTCGTAGAAAACTTCATACTTACTATTCTTTTTATTCGTAGTCAGAAGGTTATTGTAAGAAATAAGTGAGATACTGTTTTTTAAAAATTTTTGGCTGCATTGGGTCTTCGTTGCTGCATGCAAGCTTTCTCTGGTTGCGGTGAGCGGAGGCTACTCTTGTCTGCGGTGCGTGGGCTTCTCATTGCGGTGCCTTCTCTTGTTGCAGAGCACGGGCTCTAGGTGCGCGGGCTTCCTTGGTTGCAGCACGCGGGCTCAGTAGTTGCGGCACGTGGGCCCTAGTGCACACGGGCTTCAGTAGTTGCAGTGCAGGGACTCAGTAGTTGTGGTGCACGGGCTTAGTTGCTCCATGGCATGTGGGATCTTCCTGGACCACGGATTGAACCTGTGTCCCCTGCATTGGCAGGCGGATTTTTACCACTGTGCCACGAGGGAAGTCCTAAAATGCTTAATAAATGTTATTGTTGTTGATGTTTAAAATATGCCAAAATTGAATGTTGTAATCTTTTCACCTAGGTGTTTTGGATGAAAAATCTCAAATTCAGGAGCCATGTTGTTCAGACCTCTTCCTGTTTCCTGATGAGAGTGGAAATGTGTCCCAGGAGCCTGGGCCCACTTACGCCTCATTCACACACCACTTGATGAGTGATGCGGTGACAGGCGTGCCCACAGAAAACGACGACTTTTGCATTCTTTTTGCACCAAGAGCAACCATTCAGGTAATAAATTGATGATATAATTAATGTCTTAAAATAGTGTTATAAATTGAATTGACCAAAGGGCACCTGAAAAGATTCTTTAGGTTTTGTTAACTCTGTACAGTTCAGAATTACTTCCTTTTGTAATTTACTCTTGAGACTTTGTAAATGTTTGTTATACTTTACTCTTTTTATGAACATCTCTCAGAGACTCTCTACTTGCAAAGTCTCCTGCATTGTTTATTGAACTACAGAGGAAGTATGTAGTAAGATACCTCTTCAGGGTTGTGAAATTAAATGGCAGAAAGGAGTTCTGTACAGAGCTGTTAACACAAGAATTGGGAAAGATAAGATGTGATTTGTGAGAAGGCTAATGCTTGGTTAATGGATATATAATTTCCTTTTTAGAATCATGCTCACATTGTAAAAGCATGGTCTGGATTTAATGAATCCACAGTTCACTAAACAAAATGGTAAAGCATTGAATCTGTACCTTTTTATTGTCAAACAAGTAGTAAAAGCCAAATCGTAGACTATAAAAAATTCTTATGGAGTGATTCACATAGAAGAGAGAGTTCATTTTATTGTTAATAAAGCAGAGTATCTTATGTGGTGATTAACGTCAGTATTTGTTATTCCACTTTATATATTGAAATTATTAGAAAGAATGCAGCATCAAGAAATCCCCTTGAGATGCGCACCATAATCAGTGGTTTCTGCTTAAATAAGAGAGTATGAGTTACCTCTTCCTTTGTCTTAGGAGAAGGAAGAAGAACCAGTTGTAAAAATAATGGTTGATGATGCGATTGTGATAAGAGATAACTATTTTAGTCTGCCTGTTAAGAAGACGGATACGAGCAAAGCCCCGTTACACTTTCCTATTCCTGTAATTCGGTACCTGGTTAAAGAAGTCTCTCTCGTTTGGCATCTTTTTGGAGGAAAAGATTTTGGAACAGCCCCTCCTGCTTCTCCAGCTAAAAGTTATATGTAAGTTAATTTCTACATAAGTTTATTTGGCAGACCAATATACTCTCTTTGTTGCGGCGCACGGGCTTCTCTAGTTGTGGCGCATGGGCTCAGTAGTTGTGGCGCGAGGGCTTGGTTGCCCCGCAGCATGTGGGATCTTAGTTCCCCGACCAGGGATCAAACCCGCATCCCCTACATTGGAAGGCGGATTCTTAACCACTGGACCACCAGACCAATATTTTCTTTTCACTAAAAATACATAGAATTTATCCTTTTAAGAATTATTAATAAGTAGTATTAAAAACTGTAATTTAAATGTTACTCTTTTAATGTTAAAGTTTTGCATTTGAAAACTTGTTTGCATTCTTTGTATTTTTCTCCTAAAATATGATGACTTAAGCCACTTCCATTCAGCAAAATTTTTCGGGTACCTACCATGTGCCAGAGCCTGTGTTAGAGGCACATTCATTCAAATGAATACTACCCAGACCCTGTCCTAAGTTCAGAAGGAAGAGAGAGTTACATGAGCCAATGAGGGCAATGAAGTGAAGTGTGTGCGTCAGGAGGTGGGGACCACGCGTGCCCCTGATTCTCTAGCACCCAGCAGGGTGCCCAGCACAGAGTGGATGCTGCTGAAGTACCTGTTAATGAGTGCGTTATTCCATGGTTCTAGAAGGGAACTGGATGGGAAGACGAGGCAGAGACTAAGGGCAAACACTCTCAGTGGGGTGGGGAGGGTCAGGAAAGGCTTCACGGGGTGGGAACCTTTGGCACAGCATTGTAATGACTTTTTCTATTTAAAAGTGCTTTTAAAAAAACTTACAACTTTACTATAATTCTTTTCCGTGTTAATTGGAATTTCTAGGACTTGTCCTCTGACTCTCAGGGGTTTCTGAAGTAACAAGGAACTTACAGGGAGGTCTCATTTCTAAGTCTATCATGTGATATGCACACCAACATCATAGTTAGCGTTTTCTGTAGTTTTAAATATTTAGCAAGTAGATGATTGCTGTAATGGCAGTAATAACATTTATGTTCTCAGTGTCTCCAAGGGATAAAAGATGCGGTTTTGATTTATAGCAATACAGTTTGTGGAAGTGTTTTGCTAGTTCTGTAATCTTATTTTCTTTTTTCATCCTGTTATTTTTTCTGGTGTCATTCATTGCCTTTCTTTGACTATTCCTTTAACAAAAGGTTTTATTTTTCATTTATAGTAGTCCCCACAGCTCACCTTCTCACACACCTGCAAGACATGGACGTAATGTAGTATGTGGGGGAAAAGGAAGAAACCATGACTTTTTAATGGAAATACAGTTAAGCAAGGTAATGTGACATTTTGAAAGGAAAAATCCACCGAAGTAGGAGCATTAGTGGGCGTTCTTTGGTTACTCCCTGTCCCCTCCCCCATGTGGTCTTGGGGTGTAAGTGGAAAAGTGCAGGGGTCTTGTATAGAAACTCTTGCCTCTTTTTCTTTCTCAAATACTCTGAGAAAATTTAGGGTGTTTGTTTTTGTTTTCCCAGGCTCCCTAGAGCAGTGTCTCTCAGAGTTGAACAAGCATCAGAATCCCCTTGAGGGCTTGTTAAAACACAGGTTGCTGGGCCCCAGAGTTTTTGATTCAGTAGGTCTGAGGTAGGGCCCAGGAATTTGCATTTTTAATGAGTTCCCAGGTGATTGTGATACCACTTTACCCAGGACCGTGCTTGGGGAACCACTGCGCTGGGGTGTGTCTCTGGGCAGGCCTGCCATTGCATAGCACACAGGTCTCAGGTCCTTTGTGAGCATCTAGAGACCAGTAGGCCAGGCTGCCGGTGCCAGTGATGCAGTTCATTCTGTCAGCTTGTCTGGGATTGTGCCAAGGGTCGAATATTAGGGCTCTTAGCACAGAAATAGGGCAGTGATGACAGCTCCATATACTTAATTGTGTCCTTGCGCCCTTTGGGGACTTGAACTTTGCCTCCAAGCAGTTTCATAGGTATGCAAGACAATAATTTTATGACTTATGCCTATTGAGCATTTTACTTGGAAAGGATAGGGATTTTACCAAGGTCAAATAAGAAATGTCAGTCAGGCTTTTCCTTGTATGGTCCTGAGCACGTGGATTAATAAATAAATACGTGGACAAATATAGGAATGTTATGCTGTTCTCTGAAAGTGGAATCGAAAGTTGAGAATTCAAAGAAAATGAGTGATGTGTTACATTTTAAAGAGAAAATCTGATTTAAATAAAATGTAGAGATTGTTCTGTGTTCTTTCTCTTCTGTAAAGGTGAAGTTTCAGCACGAGGTCTACCCCCCATGCAAACCAGAGTGCGATTCTAGCCTCTTGGAGCACCCGGTCTCGCGGCAGGTGTTCATTGTGCAGGATCTTGAAATTCGAGATCGTCTGGCAACATCACAAATGAATAAGTTTTTGTACCTGTATTGCAGTAAAGAAATGCCTCGAAAAGCTCATTCCAACATGGTAAGATTTAAAACTTCATATATTTTGTTGTTGTATTAGTTTCAGAAAAGTATTTTTATTATATCTAACTGCAGAAGATTTATTTTAGATTAGGGAAAATTATGGGATTTTTTTTTCTCATTTTTATATGAAAATCCCTTTTAAATACGCTGCTTAAAGTTTTATGTTTTAAAAATTATTTTGCATGTTGTTTCTATAATTGCCAATATATCAATACCTGAGGAAAACCAGAAGTCCATAATGATCTACACAAAACACTTACACAGGGAATTCCCTGGCGGTCCCGTGGTTAGGACTCCGTGCTCTCATTGCTGAGGGCCCTGGTTCGATCCCTGGTTGGGGAGCTAAGATCCCACACGCCACGCGGCGTGGCCAAAAATAACACAAAATATTTAGGGCTTCCCTGGTGGCGCAGTGGTTGAGAGTCCGCCTGCCGATGCAGGGGACACGGGTTCGTGCCCCGGTCCGGGAAGATCCCACATGCCGCAGAGCAGCTGGGCGCGTGAGCCATGGCCGCTGAGCCTGCACGTCCAGAGCTTGTGCTCTGCAACGGGAGAGGCCACAACAGTGAGAGGCCCGCGTACCGCAAAAAAAAAAAAAAAAAAAAAAAAAAAAACACAAAATATTTAAATGAAATTGTTGGCAGTATTCCACATTTCTAACTTTTAAATTTTATTAGAATAGAAATGATCAGCTCAGGACTTCCAGAAGAAAACGTCATAGAAGTTGTCTTTGGAGTGTGGGTCTATGGATTAGCTTCTGGGGCTTAGCAAACTTCTTTGAGACTGCGAATACAACATTATCGTTTGCGTTTTTTCCTGTAAAGAGAATTCATATCTTTCATCAGATTTTTTTTTTTTTTTTGCGGTACGCGGGCCTCTTACCGCTGTTGCCTCTCCCGCTACGGAGCACAGGCTCCGGACGCGCAGGCCCAGTGGCCATGGCTCACGGGCCCAGCTGCTCCACGGCATGTGGGATCCTCCCGGACCGGGGCACGAACCCGTGTCCCCTGCATCGGCAGGCGGACTCTCAACCACTGCGCCACCAGGGAAGCCCTCATCAGATCCTTGAAAGAGTGTGTGACCCAAAAAAGTTAGATTCAGGATTCTAAGGAAAGAGGGTAAACAGTTCCACTTTTTGTTCTGATATAGGGACTAGATACAGGATTTTTTTCCCTCCTTTTTGCTTTTCTTTTTTTTAATGAAAACAAGGTCATATTATCACTAGGGAAAAAATGTGTTTGTCTGTCTCATCTTGTAGCTGACAGTGAAAGCATTACATGTGCGCCCGGAGTCTGGCAGGTCACCACAGGAATGCTGCCTCAGAGTGTCACTAATGCCACTTCGCCTCAATATTGACCAGGTTTGTATTACAAGCATAATGCATGGAATTATGTTTAAATATATATCCCACATTCAGAATGAGAGATTTAGTTTAGTAGAATTATGTTTATTATGATTTAACTTTTATGGAAGTTGCATAATTAAAACAGACTTCTGCTGGTAAAGAATAGGGCAAATTCATTAGCTGTTTGGAATCTGAATTATTAGTGAATAAACATTATTAGATTTTGTCCTCCAGTTTCCTACTCACTGTCTACGTGACATAGCGCTTAATACCTGCTTCTCATGTTCTCTGATCTTTACATACGTACTCCTAATGCAGATATACAGGTATTTTCAGAGGATGGAAGGACTCCTCGATATATGCTATTGAAAGATATAAGGGATTGTAATCACAGCATCTGAAAGAGAATTCCCTGCCCTGGGCACAATGACAAATTAGTAAATTGGCACTTGAACAGGTCACAAACAAAGCAGAGGTTTATGGAAAGAGGTAAACAAATCCACTTTCCTATATTCTGGCAAGCACCCCATCAAATGATCCTGGGTTTTGCCTTCCCAGAGAGCTGTTTAAAGCATAGTTGGTGTTTTACAAGCTTTGTTCGGTGTATGAAGACATGATACTTGGAAGTAGTGCAGTGTAGTGAAGAGTGTGGGTTTAGAGTCAGACCTGGGCTTAAATCTCAGTTCTCTTTTACTAACTGTGTGGCTTTTGGTAGGTAACTTAATTTCCCCAAGCCTCAGTTTCTTCACTGATAAAATGGAAAAAGTAATAGTACATGTAGCATCATTTTTTTAAAAATGAGGATTAAAGGAGACTGGTGTATGTAAAACATTTAGCTTGGTGCCTGGCACACACTGTTAACGATCAGAAGTGTTAGCTGTTATTATTAACTGAAGCGTATAACAACTACAGAAAATACACGGAGTTTTTATAATAATCTGCTTTTAAAATAACAAAACCCTCCCCTTATACCTTATATATTGGTGTGAGCTCAGGTTTGGAAGTAGAGTATATGTGGGGTGGTATTATTTGTTTGATTAAATAACATTGATTGAATAATGTCGATTCATTATTTAAATAAGTAATAGATGTATCAGGGATAATCTGAAGTAATATTTATATTGTAAACACAATATAGGAATATCTCAGAGAAAATGTATTGTGAAGCACAGAAGTTTAGCACAACTTTATGTTAATATTTGTAGCTTCTGAGCTGGGTCAGTCTTGCCAGTGAGTATTTTAGATTTATGTTTTCTCATTATGAGAAGAATATCTTTTGAAACCCATATTTTAATTTAATTTATCCATATTGGCCTAGTAGGAATATGATGAAGTATTTATGGGAAATTTGATCTGTGAAAATCACCAGTGTGAGCAAGAATTTGAGTGAGATTTATCTTTATGGCATGACTTTACCAGACTTATCAAGCCCAGTTTTCTTTAATAGACCTCTTCTTTAATATTGAGCTTAATTTCTTCTTTAGAACTATAAAGCATTATGATTTTAAAATGGAGAAATATTAACCTTAGCAAAAACAGTCAGGGAAATGAATGTTATGACTAAACTGAGGAGGAATGGGAAATAATTCCCCAAGGTATGGGATCGAGGGAAACAAAGCCATGCTACAAATACATAATGCCTTAACTAGGAATATTATGATACAAAAGAGTCCTTTCTAGTTTGCCTTTTCTAAGATTGACATACCATACCAAATGGTCATCTGAATAGAAAGCCAAATATTTGTGTTCTTTAGTTTTTCTTTTGAAAACATACCAGTTGATGAATGAGAATGCTTTGAGTAATATTTTTCTTACCAAGCATATCTCTGACTTTATCTTCACTGGATCATAGACAGTAAGTATGAAAGCAATGTGTTGTTTTCTCTTGTTTCTAAGAAGCTGCCTTGCTGTTGAAACTCGGTGCACTTGCTTGTGAAGCGCAGCGTACCTGTAGGGCAGGCAGGACACTAGGCAGATGGAGTGATTGCCATGTGGGGAGCTAAGTAGACGATGGAGGTTGTGTAACTAAGCGGTTTGAGATCCGAAATCTGAAGGGGCCAGATTTCCTGGTCTGGTGTTCATTTTAGTATTGAACTGCCTGGAAATCTGTGTAGGGAAGATATGTTAATTCCAAATCATTTGCTGAATGTGCCAACCTTGTCCCAGGTCTGAAGTAGGATGCTGGGAATACAAAGAGGAAGAAACATCCCATCCTCAGAGATCTCTGTTTAGTGGGGAGACAAAGAGACAAATGGCTTTAACACCCTGTGAAGAAGATAGGCATAAAGCTGTGTCCCACCAGAAGAGGGCTCCTAAGCCGGGCTGGGAGTTTGGAAGATGAGGGGTGAGCAGTAAAGGCTTCCTGGAGGAGGTGACAATCAAGCTGGGTCTTAAGGAATGTAAAATTACGAATTTTTGTAAAGGCGTTGAGAGCCTAATTCAGGTTGTGAGATGCAATGTGAGGCCGTTGGGTGGGACAGGTGCTTGGCTGAGGTTGGAAGTGATGAACATGTAGCAGTACCAGCTGGCATGTTTGTGATTTTTTTCAGCATCACCCGAGCATGACATTGAAAGCATTTCTTTCAACACCTTAAGTCATATCACACTGTTAATATCCTTTACCATAGGACCTTAAAGCTAGAAATAACTATTTTATAGTGAAGGTTTAACATAAATAATAAACCATATTTTTTAAAGTTTAAAAATTGATTTTATTGAAGTATTATTTGCATATAATAAAATGCAGAGATTTTAGGTATACAGTTTGAGCTTGAAAAATATTTCTTGTTTTGGCTCTTAATGAATAAAGCTGCTATGAAATTGGTGTACAAGTCTTTTATGGACATAAGTTTTCAGTTTTCTTGGGTAATTATAAACCGAATGTCTGGGTCGTAGAGTAGATGTGTGTTTACCATCGTAAGAAGCTGCCGAATAGTTTTCCACAGTGGTTGTACCATTGTGGGTTCCCATCAGTAACAGACGAGAGCAGCAGCTGCTTCAGCTCTGACCAAACTTGGTGTTGTCTTCTTAATTTTCGCTATCTTAGTTGGTGTTCATTTTGGTTTTAATTTGGATTTCCCTGATGACTAATGATGCTGAGCATGTTTTCGTGAGCTTATTTGACATTTGTATATCTTCTTTTTTGAAGTGTCAGTGTCTTTCTAGTTTTTTTTTTAAGTGATTTTTTAAAATTTTATTTTTTATTTATTTATCTGTGGCTCTGTTGTGTCTTCGTTGCTGCGTGTGGGCTTTCTCTAGTTGTTGCGAGCAGGGGCTACTCTTCTTCGTTGCGGTGCGCGGGCTTCTCATTGCGGTGGCTTGTCTTGTTGCGGAGCACGGGCTCTAGGTACGCGGGCTTCAGCATTTGTGGCTCGCGGGCTCTAGAGCGCAGGCTCAGTAGTTGTGGCGCACGGGCTTAGTTGCTCTGCGGCACGTGGGATCTTCCCGGACCAGGGATCAACTCGTGTCCCCTGCAGTGGCAAGCAGATTTTTAACCACTGCACCACCAGGGAAATCCTTGTGTCTTTCTAGTTTTAGAGTTAGGTTGTTTGTCTTATTGAGTTGTAAAGAGTTCAGCGTAAATACCAAAATAAAAAATTTGGAGAACATTTTGAAAAGCTGATAATTAGTATCCCTTTGTCTGTTGTTTGTAGTAGAAATGTGTAAAAACCACTGTCGCTTTAGTCTTCCCTTTTTTTTTTTTTTTTAAATAAGAGCACATTTATACCTGGAATTTTCTCTTTGTGTTTTTTGGAGGCAAAACATTCATAGTGTTAAAATATCGCCATCTGGTGGCCAAAGGATAACATTTTATATACTATTAACTGTCAACATGTAATATTTGATATATGTAAATATACACATATATAGTGATTTATAATAGATGTATGTAGTGTAAATAATATATAAATATATACTTAAATATGTATGTATAAAGCATAATAATATAATGAACAGTTCATGAACTTACTCCCCAACTGCAGAACCAGAATATTTCTAATACTGTTGAAACCTCCTGTTTGTTCTTCAGTCCTAGCCCTCAGTCTCCCATGTGCCATGTTATCTAGAAAAATACCTTTCTAACTTCCATCATTTATACTTCTGACAAGTGAGATCAGTAGTAGATCGGATCCTTTGGAATTGCCAGTCAGGCACTTGGTGTGCTACCACTTACTGTGACCCTGTATTTCACTTTCACATTGCGGTTTGGTACAATATTGTTTTATATTAATTTAATTTTTTTTTAATGGGAGGGAAGAGTTAGAAAGAACAGACTCAGGTATTTAATTTTCATATTCCCCAAAATGGATTTGTCAGTCTCAGTAAGGCTTAGTGAAGCTGCTAATAATGGGCAAATGTGGCTTGCATACACAGCACCAAGAACGGTCCATACCATAGAATTTCAGAAAAGACCACACTGATTGGGTGATTTTATTTATTTTCAGTTTTTATTTTGAATATCATGTCTAATGAAGAAAATGTTTAAGGCAATACAACATAGTGGTAAAAGCAGAAATAAGACATTAAGAACTTTTAAGGCACATCTGAGTATCCAGTACATGCTAGCTGCTGTTATTGTTTAGTAATATCACTGCTACCAATTCAGAGTGAGAACTAATGCCAAATTAAGAATGAGACTACTATATTTCTAAGAAAACCAAAATGTACTTTGACTTAGAAATAGCAGTTTAATTTCTAACTTATCTGTCTTAATTTCTGCATCTATAAATTAATTTTCTCAGAGTTGTGAGAATTAACAAGGAAGTGTGTGTGTGTGTATGTGTGAGAAAGAGGGAGAGATTGAGAATAGGAACATGCTTGGCACAGAGTAGGGACTGAATAAATTATAGCTGTATATGAACAATGAGTGAAATATAAGACTTCAAGACACTTCGTTTCATAGTTTTAGAACCTTTTAGTTATAATTACATCTCTCAATTTTAGGATGCCTTGTTCTTCCTGAAGGATTTCTTCACAAGTGTTTCCACAGAAGTAGAGCTTCTCATGGCTCCAGATCCAGAAGGTATTAAATGTGTAGAGTTTGAAAAAATCTATAACAAGTACTTGGATTGATTTTGATTGTTATGAGGCCTTTTTGAGAATGTACGTACACATCTTTATTCTCATTTATATAAATGTGCTCTGTGCTCATTTTTGTCAAGTTGTACAAATGTAGTTTATGTAAAAGTACAGGAGTCCCCCCTTATCCTCCAGAAGTACCTTCTAAGACCCCCGGTGGCTGCCTGAAACTGCAGATACTACCAAACCCTAAATATACTAAGTTTTTTCTTTCTGTACGTACATGCCTATGATAAAATTTAATTTATAAATTAGGCACAGTAAGAGATTAACAACAGTAACTAGTAATAAAATAAAACAATTATAACAATATACTGTAATAAAAGTTGGGTGAGCATGATCTTTCTCTCAAAATGTCTTGTACAAATTCAATGCCTTTTCCATCTTAACTAAGCACTTATCATGCACTGTGGCTGTAACCTTTGAGGTATGACAGCAAAGTGAGCGTGAATTTCTTTTTCCTTCATCACAATTATACAGATTTGTTCTTACTGTAGATCTTAGTGGCCTGAGCATACAATTTTTTTTTTCCTTATTAAGAGCTTTCACCTTTTCACTTAGAGGAAGCATGCTGCGGCTTCTCTTTGGTGTATCCGAATTGCCAGCATCTCTGTTCTTGTACTTTGGGGCCATTATTAATAAAATAAGGGTTACTTAATGCAAGCACTGCAGTACCCCAACAGTCGACCTGATAACTGAGACGGCCACTCAGTGACTCACTGGTGAGATATGCTGGACAAAGGGATGATTCACATTCCGGTGGGATAGAGTATGACAATGCAAGATTTCATCATGCTACTCAGAATGGTGTGCAGTTTAAAACTTAGGAATTGTTTATTTCTGGAATTTTCCATTTCATGTTTTTGGACCACAGTTGATCTTGGAAAGTGAAACTGAAGATAAGGAGGGACTACTGTAATAATTTAAAAGGTGAAAGATTTCTCTAGCAGTAGTTGTATTTATTAAATGAAATGTAGCAAAAGAAGTTAAGTGTAGATTGATTTAAATTGTTGCTTTAAAGAAATACACCTAATTTTTCAAATGTGCACTTTCAGTTAAAAAGTCTCCTGGAGCTGATGTCACCTGCAGTTTGCCAAGGCATTTAAGCACCTCAAAGGAGCCAAATCTAGTTATTTCTTTCCCTGGGCCAAAGCAGCCTTCCCCAAATGGCAGTGCCAATTCAGTGCAAGTGGTCAATGGGGAAGAAGAGAAGGACTTCTCTGCTGAAGAAGCGTCGTTTAGTGATCAGCCTGTGTTTTTTAGGTACATCATTTAATTTTGATAACAAATGAAGTTATTTTAGAGTGTGAAGGTTGTCCTTTAATGTGTTTGTGTACCAGAAATCATGAGGTCGCATCAGCGTTTCTGTGCACTGGCAAATAATCAACCAGTGTATTTATTTGTATGCGGGCCCCACCTACTTGCACCTCTCATTTTTACACATAGTAACCTTGGCTCAGGATTCATCCTCCTATTGATTCTGTAGCAGGAATTTTCTCTTCCCCTTAGATTCTCCGTTCTTTTTTCCTCCACCTGTCCCTCGCTTTCCAGTCACTTATTATGGCCTGTTTGTGTGTCCTTGGACGTGATGCTGTCCTTTGCCCTCAAAGACCTCGCCTTCAGCATTCCTCCCTTTTCCCTTATGGGGATTTTCTGTCTACTTTCTGTGCCCTTCTCTATCACTGTTGTGTCCTTCCTGACCCGCTGCTAACTGGCTGAGTTGGAATCATCAGGAAACGCATGTCCCTGTTGACTACAGCCAACAACTAGCTGGTTGTACGTTGGAGTTTCTCCTCGTTTCCAGATCCGTTCATTCTAACCATCTTCTTTCTTTCCCATCCCTTGATGGTAGGGATGGAGCCTTGGCTCTATTGGAAGGAGAGAGGTTGAAGATCGAAACCACCTGTGTTGTGAGGGACAGTTAGCTCCTTTCCCTGGTTTTCTGTAGTCCTCTCTTGTTGACATCAGTGGTCCCCAAGTTCTGTCTTTCTAAGTTCTGAGTTTAGAATATGGCCCAAAGTAGGCAGTATAACTGTTTTAAAGTGTTTTCATGTTTTAAATATCTTGTATATTGATGAAAAGAGTTAGAAAATAGAATGTGAGAATTGGAAAGATCCTGGGAGAGAGGATCTCTGGTGGTTCTAAACTTTTCTACCATAAAAGAAGAATCTCTTTTATTCTTTTCCTACATTTCTTTTTTATTTAAAATTTTTTTCTAACAAAAACATTGTGTATCTTAAGTAATAATTTGAATTCTCATTTCATATAAGCTGCCAATTTGGTTTTTGTGAACACTGCATAACCAGTATAAAAGAAATTGAATTGTTAAAATTCTGGCCTGAAAGCACAGAAATTTGACACTTTTTAGTCAAACTATGTAACCTCACTTACTTAGGTAAATATTTGTTTTTTTCCATTTAGACTACTTAAAATAGCTTGTAGATTTCTGTTTCTACTCTCAAAAGCTCCCAGTGTATCTAGGACCCTGGGGTGGTACTTGGTGATATAGTTCAAATTACTCACTTTACAGATGAGGAAGTTAATGCACCAAGAGGAGAGGTGACTTGCTCAAGGCCACACAGTTAGTTAGTGGCCAAGCCAGGACTAGAACAGAGGTCTTCTGAATCCCAAATCCAGTGCGTTTTCCAAGTAATGGCATAATAGCCCCCTCTCCTGCAGACATTTATTCATCCCGCAGATATTTATTGAACATTTATTATACGTATGTCAGATTTTGTTCTAGGTGAACAAAGTAGAGAAAAATCCCTATTTAATTGAGCTTATAGATAATAAAAATATATGATTTGGCCTATTACGTACATGCCACGGAGGAAAGAGTGAGAATGGAGGAGACAGGTGTCGAGGGGCTGTCGCCCAGAGAACCCAGTGCAGATGAGTGCTCGGAAGATGAGGGATGACCTGGGAACCCAGACTTCTTGTCGTGGTTGATATAAATATCCAGCATTTCCATTTTACTGTAGGTTAAATGGACTTCTGTGGGATGACTTAGTATAGAACCACCGACATTAATTCTGTAGTAAAAATGTGTTTCAGCCTCCAATTTACAGTCCAACTTTTGGAAGCCAACTGCTTTTGTTTGATGTGTACCATCAAAGTATAATTATAATTTCATTCAGAATTCCCAATATTTGTGTGTCAGTATCCTATTTGCAAGCGTTAACTTCATGACTGTCCACTAAAATTCACCAATGTAGATGGCATTTAAAAATTTACTGATGAAGACATTTAGGCTCAGAGAGTTTAAGTTACTTGCCTCGACTGCATCCCATGTAACTGATAAAACTAGGGTTCATGTCTAGGTCTTCGGGATCTTTCTGCTTTATCACAGAGCTAAAATGAATACCTTAGCCCTTTTTTACTTTTTAGTAATGATTGTGTTATTTGGTTTAATCTTGAAAGTTGTTTTTATTAGTTCGTTCTCTGTATGAATCGAATATGTGCCAGAATAAATTTTCCTAAGATAAACATTGTTTAGTAAACTAGGAAAAGGTTTTTGTGAGAAATTTAATATATAATGAAATAAATAAGATTTATAAGATGATTAACATCTGTTTAGTTGTTACATTGCCTTAAGAAAAGGTGGAGCTAAAAGACGTTCTCTTTTATTTAGGCCTTAATATATTCACATTATTTATTTTGTGGTTTTGTTTTTATTCTCCAATTGAACAAATTCATTTATATCTAATTTCAGCTCTTAGTAAGTTTGAATATAAATAACTCCCCTCCTTTCTTTATCTTCAGAGAATTTAGATTCACATCAGAAGTTCCTATTCGACTTGATTATCATGGCAAACACGTATCAATGGATCAGGTCTGGAAACTTTGCACAAATATACTTTACAAAATTATCTCCTTTTTTTTTTAGTGGACTCAATTTTTTAAAAACTTTTTTCCGTTATAGTTTGTGTATGTGAAATGCAGTGCAAGATTTTAAAATTTAATTCTGCTTTTAAAGTAAATTGAGTAAAATTTGATATAAATTGGGTCATATAAAATACAAGTACTTTTTTGCTCTAAGTATTTTAGGTGTTTTACCTTTAATAGTGATTTTTTTTTTTTTTTAATTTTAAAGGGTACATTAGCTGGGATTTTGATTGGTCTGGCCCAGTTAAACTGCTCTGAACTAAAGCTGAAGAGACTTTTCTATCGGCATGGGTAAGTTGGTTTATTACATGAGACTATAAGATGTAGTTACTAAAGTTAGTTTACAACAAACAAAAAATTAAGTTTTCTTAGCGAGCGTACATAATTTTAATTATTTTACAGTGTTGTTTGCAGAGACCTCATTTTTAGAGGATTTTTACTGGCTAGGGGCTAATTTTTATTCTGAGAGGATAGAAGTAGTTTGAAGAGAGTAGTATTTTTCAAAGAACAGCTATAGTTAGGATTTTTAAAAATAATTTCCCAAAGTTATAAATTAGCCTATTCATTGAAAAGACTGGAAGTTCACAAGGTAACAGTTCTTAGTAGCTAAGAACTGTCTGGCAATTTATAGACACTGAGTTAACCCTATGCCAAAGCTTTAGATGTTGAAGAAGTAAGAACAGTGGAAAAGCACACTTATATATACTACCTAAGCCTTATATAGAAATGATTAGCATTACAGTTGGGTTAAATGTATGTGTATACATAGAAGTATGTATATACTTAAATTGAAAATCTATAAAATTTTGTCCTTATAATTTGTACATTTTCTTTTTTGTCTTTTTTTTAATAAACTTATTTATTTATCTATTTATTTATTTTTGGCTGCATTGGGTCTTTGTTGCTGCACCACGGGCTTTCTTTAGCTGCGGTGCGTGGGGGCTACTCTTGTTGCAGTGTGCGGGCTTCTCATTGCAGTGGCTTCTCTTGCTGGGGAGCACGGGCTCTAGGCACGTGGGCTCAGTAGTTGTGACTCGCGGGCTCTAGAGCGCAGGCTCAGTAGTTGTGGCGCACGAGCTTCATTGCTCCACGGCATGTGACATCTTCCCGGACAAGGGCTCGAACCCACGTCACCTGCATTGGCAGGCGGATTCTTAACCACTGTGCCACCAGGGAAGCCCTCTTTTTTTGTCTTAAGTAAAAAATATCCCCAAACTTGTCTAAACCTATAAATTTCATTTTCCTTCCTATATACTTACGGTCATTTGCTCTAGTTTGCTAGGTGTTGACAAATTATTCTCATATGCAATCACTGAATGGCTTACTGACATTAAGAAGAACCAGCTGCCAGGAATTCTGGGAGGTGTTGGGCCTATGCATTCACTAGTGCAATTAGGTGAGTGTTCTTTTTTAATTAGAAGATAATTTATTTTGCCTGATCAGTGATTCTTAACTCTTTTGGGGTTATGGATGCCTTTGAGAATCTACGTGAGGATCATCTTTCTAGAAAAACCTACATGTTAGTCGTACAAAATTTTGCCTCCCATTTTAGGAGTTAAAAACCCGAGGGTTGGAATGATAGCAGAGATCTAAGCTCCAGCACGCCTCTTGATTTCTGTGTGTTGGCTGCTGTTCTAGCGCAAGGCCTGAAGGACTTGGTCTGGTTGCCAGTTGAGCAGTACCGGAAGGGCGGCCGCATCGTCAGAGGGTTTCAGAGAGGCGCTGCCTCCTTTGGCACCTCAACAGCGATGGCTGCTCTAGAACTCACGAACAGAATGGTTCAAACCATACAGGTATCTTTTCAAAGACCAGCTTGATCTATACAAAGAGGAAGAGCTGTTGTAAGCAGTTGGGTTATTTTGTTCTCAAAATGTACTGTGACAGTATATAAAATATTGAGAATATTTTATTTGTAATGATTTCATATCATTAACTTTTTATTTTTGATTAGCTGTCCAGTGTTAAATAAGTAGTTAAATAATAAAGCAGTGGACTACAGTGTCAAATTTGTTTGCCTCTGATTTGTTTGCCTCTTTCAGGTAAATTATAACTATTAAGTTAGCCAAGGATTTATTTCACCACATTTATGTGAAAAGATCATAGCTGAATGTAAAGAAGGCATTAGAGATCTAATAGTAGTCATATTAAGGTTTGCTGTATTAAGTATTAAGCTCCATTTGGCCTTATCCAGTTGTTCACAGACCATGCATTCTTATCTAACCTTGGTAATACGGAGAGTGTTCTCAGAAGGCAGAGGAGGGCCTGAAAAATGCAGCTCAATCCAGATATGAGTTATTAGAGTACACTTTAACATTCTTGTTATAAAAGTGACACATTCTTGTAAAGAATTCACATGCTGCAGAAGGGCTGGTCTGAGGGTGTGTGAGTCCCTCTGCTCTTCCTCTCTCCCCGTAGGCAGTGCACTGTTGGAGCTTAACCCTCCAGACTTTCTTCTGATTCACTTTTTTGTTTTCTGATTCACTTTTCACTCTCTGATAAAATGATCCAGGCGGCGGCGGAGACTGCTTATGACATGGTGTCTCCTGGTACCCTTTCTATCGAGCCCAAGAAGGTCAAAAGGTTCCCTCATCACCGCTTAGCCCACCAGCCAGTGGACCTGAGGGAAGGCGTGGCCAAGGCCTACAGTGTCGTGAAGGAGGTGAGTGGGCACCCGAGGGGACAGGCCAGAAGCAGTTTGCGTGCTTTCCTGACGTTCATCTAAAGATCATCGGCGCTTGGGCTTTGTTCCAAAGAAACCCCTGGGGTGGATTTGGGACTGTTCTGTCGCTGGTGGGTGCAAATATCTGCATGAGGTAAGAGAGGAGGCTGTGTCCTGACCTGCAGGCTCACGAGAAGAGTAGTGATCTAGTGGGAAGACTGATCTCTTTACATACAGAAGCAAACAGGAGTAGTAGAAACACGCCATGGACTCACCAGTGGAGTTAACATATGTTTATATTTTGCTGTATTTTCCACAGATTTGTTTAAAAAATAAAATTTTTCAGGTTAATCACAAATGCTGACCCCATTCCCATGCCTTCACTATCCTGAAGATGGTACATATTTTTTCTGTGCACGTTTTTATAGTTTCATATAAATATGTATTCATAAGCAAATACTTAATTGCTTATATTTTAAAAGTTAACATAAATGGTATCATCTCTACCATTCTGTAACTTTTGTCTTTCAAGATATATCCATGTTGTTATATGTAGATCTAATTTAAACTTTTATAGTATTTCACTGTATGAATATAGCATAATTTATTTATCTTCCTATTGGTGGACAGTTTCTTTTTTTAAAAAAGTAATTAATTTATTTCTTGTTGGCTGTGTTGGGTCGTCGTTGCTGCGCGAGGGCTTTCTCTAGTTGCGGCAAGCGGGGGCTACTCTTCGTTGTGGTGCACAGGCTTCTCACTGCAGTGGCTTCTCTTGTTGCAGAGCATGGGTTCTAGGTGTGCGGGCTTCAGTAGTTAAGGCGTGTGGGCTCAGTAGTTGTGGCGCACAGACTTAGTTGCTCCATGGCACGTGGGATCTTCCCGGACCAGGGATCAAACCCATGTCCCCTGCATTGACAGGCGGATTCTTAACCACTGCGCCACCAGGGAAGTCCCAGGTTCCATTTTTTTCCTAGAAATACAGCTATTGGAATGTTCATATAAATGCCCCTTTGTATGTGCAAGAAGTTGTTAAGGGTGGAATTGGTGATTTGTAACTATTTGAATCTTGACACTTATTAAGCATTAACAAATTGTAATTTAGTTGCACCAGTGAATCCTGGTTCTTTATGGGTGTTGACAGGAGCATTCCTTGTCTTTTTTTTCTTCTTCTTCTTTTTTTCTTATTCAAAGAGAAAGTCACAAAAATTATAATCATCCTCATCAGTTCACTCAGTCCCATGTAATTAATTTGGTTTTCATCTTGATCTTTTCTTAGCACTTTTGTGAATTCATCAGTTTTCCATTAGAGTTCTGAGAATACTTATTCATTCAGTTCAGCAGTATAGTCAGTTACCAGAAACCTGTCCTTGTCAAAGTCTTTTCCATGAATTCCTTGAAGATGAAACCCTTTTATAGGAACATTTTTGCAAAAGCATCAGAGTACACCCAGAACTGTGTACGGTTAAAAATGACCACGGTTAAAGATTTGATGAAAGTTCATAATAATGCAATTGACAAGGAAATTTAGTTATTTCTGAGATATACATTTTAAAATAATAACTAGAATTATGACTTGTAACATTATACCAGAACATATAAGATTTTTAGGAATTTCATGTAATGTCTGAAACATTAATATTAACATATGTCCATACAAATAACACAAAGAAAGTTTAGTATTAGTTTTTTTTCCTTTTTTTAGCATTCTTTGTCTTAATCTTTTTTTTTTTTTGACATAAGACATGAAGTTTGAGGTCATTTTACTTACAATTTGTGTATTAAGATTTCATTAATGATATTTTTCCGTCATAATCTGACAGGCAGAAGTGCCTTAGGACAGTCTTTTACGTGACAAAAAAAGCCCATGTGGTCCCAAATGGTGGGAAGAAGACTGAAGTGAGGCCCCCAAGAAATGTGCTAGTGGATAAATAAAGGCAAGACCACAGATCACCTCTCTTTTTTTTTTTTTTTTTTTTTTTGGTACATGGGCTTCTCACTATTGTGGCCTCTCCCGTTGCAGAGCACAAGCTCCGGACGCGCAGCCTCAGCGGCCATGGCTCGCGGCCCCAGCCGCTCCGCGGCACGTGGGATCTTCCCGGACCGGGGCACGAACCCGTGTCCCCTGCATCGGCAGACGGACTGTCAACCACTGCGCCACCAGGGAAGCCCCAGATCACCTCTCTAAAAAGAAATTTAGTTGGGAGAATAAAGAGAGATAATTCCCAGTCAGACCTGTTCCTACAGATGTCAGGATTGGGCCAGTAATCAGCAGACATGTTAGAAATCAGGTTTGTAAAAATGATCCTGGGCTTCAAGGCATAGCAGGGGCACTTTGCAGCAGGATATAATAGCACTTGGGTATGTAGCACTTTGAAGTCCACAAAATGCTTCCCTAATTTAATCTTTGCTCATTTAAATAAAACTATTTGTGTGCTTACTCTGTGCCAAGAGTATAGTAACCCTTAAAGGATAGGTGGTTTTCCTGACTTAGAGATGAGGAAACGGGGTCAGCAAGAATGGCTTCCCCACTGTACTGTGGCAAGGCGGTAGTGGAGCCTGGATCGGAACCCAGGTATTTGGGTCTAATGTTTAGTTCTCTAAAACCGTCTGTGCGAAGAAGGGAGGAAGGAAGGTGAGCATGATTTGATGTGGTAGGTGTGCTTGATTAGACGGAGTCTGAATTCTGTATTAGAAAACTTGTAAAATAGACGTTCCTAAGTGGTGATAAATACTATCTCTTGGACTTCCCTGGTGGTGCAGTGGTTAAGAATCTTCCTGCCAATGCAGGGGGCACGGGTTCAATCCCTGGTCCGGGAAGATCCCACATTCCGTGGAGCAACTGAGCACGCAAGCTACAACTACTGAGCCCACGTGCCACAACTGCTGAAGCCCATGTACCTAGAGCCTGTGCTCTGCAACAAGAGAAGCCACAGCAGTGAGAATCCCGTGCACCACAATGAAGAGTAGCCCCCGCTCACTGCAACTAGAGAAAAGCCCGCGCACAGCAACAAAGACCCAACGCAGCCAAAAATAAATAAATAAAATAAATAAATGTATTTAAAAAATACTCTCTCTTTTCCTATCATATGTTGGTAACTCAAAGATCAAGAGGAAACATCCCATGTGTTTCACAAGATCAGGGGTTGGCCAATGATAGGTCTCAGGTCAGATCTGGCCCATACCTGTTTTTATACGGACCTTCTAATAAGAATGAGTTTTACAGTCTTAAAGGATTGTAAAAAGAAGAAAACAAGAAGGAAGAAGAAGAGTATATGACGGAGACTATGTGGCCCGCAAATACTTAGCACCTGGCCCTTTGCAGGGACAGTTTGCCGAGCCCCGCTCTGCACGATCAGGTCTCGTGGTGGTTGGGGAGCAGTGGTGAGGGAAGTAGTGGTTTATGTAGGGGCTGTTCGGTGAGCACTTGGTGCCTGCTGAGTTGTACCGGGCGCTTTAGGTGCAGTATTTCATTTAACTCTAACAATCAGTACAGCATCTTCATTCCCCTCTTAAAGCACTTGTGTAAGGTCACACAGCTAAATGATGGGGCTGAGGTTTGAATTTGCTTGGTGGTGCGGATCGCCACATCTGACACACTAACAGCGACTGTTTGTGGGTTAGGGAGGGGACCTGGGAGCAGGCAGGAGGGGATATGGGCAAATGTGTAAATTGTAAGCGTCTTCTTCACTGTGGTGACGGTTTTACTTGTTGGCTGTTATTCTGTAGATAGTTTGAAAAACAGCACTTACATTTTTTTTTAGTTCTTCTGTAACCCCCTCCCCGCCACGGTATTACGTGTTTTTTGCCTGCTGTGCTGTGTAAAAATGATACTCCTGTCAGGTTGTCAAAGTGAGGGCTAGACTTTGGACTAGGACAAAGCTCCTTGATTTCCCTGGAGAGCCCAAAGTTCCTCTCATTGTGCCCGTCACTGAAATGGTCACAGTGGAATAGTGCCTCGTGGCCCCTAAGGGATTTTGAGTTAGACAAATGGTAGAGATTTGAAAGTCATGTATGACATTTTACCACGCTGGCTTGACCTACTCATTTGTATATTCAGCTCTAAAGCTCAGCAATCATGATTATTTCAATGTTACACCATTATAAGAAAGATGAAAAATGCTACAGAAGCTTTGTTTCTAATTATTAAACATGTTCCTGCTTTATGTTCTCAGAATTTTCTCTGTTTAATCCAGTAACATGTTCTATTTAGCCTTTTATCTTAATTGAATGTTCCACAGTTATCTCTTCTAGTACATAGCCAGTAATTTAAAACAAATTAAATTATTTTCTGGAGCTTAGTGAAATTAGGTTTTTTTGTTACAGTTGAATCACAGGAGCTATCACCATATTCATTTAGTGATTATGTTTATTTAGGAAGCTTTGTTTGCTAAGTTTGATTTAACTAGAGTGATTACTAGTGCCAGAAAAGCTGCTCTTGGATTATTAACTATTTCTGTAAGCTTCCCCATGTGAAATTGTAGTTTACAATAGTAGTTTACACAACTGTCACAACAAAATGCTAAATCATAATAATTGCATCTTACTTTCCCTTAGAATTGTCATAAAAATAATTATCCTGGCTTATCTCAAAAGTACAGGTTCTGTTTTGTTTTGTTTTGTTTTTTGTCTAGTTATAAACCTGCTGTTGATTAACTCTACTAAAGCGTGTATTATGAGATAATTTAGAGAGTTTTCTGACCAGTGATTTACTCCCCTTCTCTCCCCTCCCCCCTTTCAGGGAATTGCAGACACGGCTCAGACCATTTACGAAACCGCAGCCCGGGAACACGAGAGCAGAGGGGTGACTGGCGCCGTGGGCGAAGTCCTGCGCCAGATCCCCCCAGCCGTGGTGAAACCTCTGATCGTTGCCACAGAAGCAACATCCAACGTCTTAGGTGGCATGAGAAACCAAATTAGACCGGACGTTCGGCAAGACGAGTCACAGAAATGGCGCCACGGAGAAGACTGACATTTCAGACATGATTCTTTACGAGGATCATGAGGGTGGAAACAAGGAGCGGAGTATCCCACTGGCAGCTTTAGAGGGAACTCGTTTCATTTGATTGTGCTCATCTCAGGAACAAAACCATTTCTTAGTGAAATAATTTAGTATCAAAACAACATGCAACCAAAACCTTTTGACATTTTAGGGCTACTTTGGTACTTGCCTGTAGAATAGAAATGTTTGGTGGCTGGTGTCAAAAGTCCATAAAGCATTTGCTGCCCAGTGAGTGGAATGTTTGCTTTTATTAAAATGACTGTACTTTTCCTTGTTACAGACAGCTGTCCCTGGAAACCTCCTTTCACAGGACAGAGTGCTCAGAAACATTTGAGCACTTTGAAAGCACTATTTATGTTGCTCTAAGGAGTTGATTTTTCTCTAGGTTTGAAGAGAATCACAGCTTTGAAACTTTCATTGAAAATGAGAGACAGAAGCCACAGGGAAAGTAAAACAAATAGGATGTTCAATATAAATACCCGTGAGGAAAAAATAACCTAGTCTGTTGGATTTAGTGTTCCCGCACTCGAGAACAGCGTCGTTTCCATTTGCTCAGAAGAGCCTTCTGTGGGAGTTTGAGGACGTGAATGTCGCAGACTGGTTCTGTTGTGTTGCACTTTATTGTGTGTGTGTGTCTGTGTGTGTGTGTGTTTAGATTAATACAAGTCATGTGCTATATTCTACGTGTAATTTATAGAGTTACACAAAATATAAAGAGGGGTAAGTCTGAAGGTTTTTGGCAAAGGAAGGTAACTCAAATGTAACAGCTTTCATTCATTCTAAGTGTAAATGAAAATGTGCATTCTATAATGAACTGGGGCCCATCTAATTGTTTATATATTCAGTTTCAAGCAGGTATAGTGCAAGGTTATTAGGAATGTGTGGAAAGGGAGATTGAAAGTGGTTTTTACTCTTTTGAAATTAACCAAAAATCCTCCAAATATGCCCTAGTCAGCTATTTCGAAGTACCATTTTTACTTGGTTAACAATGTACATTTTGATAATCTGTCAGGAATGAATAAAGTATTTTTATTTAAAGGTAAAATTGTTTTATGCTTCCATGAATATTTTGCTTCTCTTAAAGCATATTCATAGATGCAAGACTAGAATTTATTCCAAGATCCTTGGGAACACTTTCTCAAAATTGATTTTGGTTAGTATCAAGTAAATCATTACCTAGGAGTGAGAGGGAAATTGTTCTCAAGAACTCAGCCTCTAACTTTAGATTAATCTAGCAGAAAGAAAATATAGGACTTTGTATTCATCCACTGTTTAAAGTTGCATGATGTACATTCTCATTTTCTAGAGTGGGGGGATGTCATGGAGGTGAATTTGGATTTCAGAACTGCTTTCACTTTGGGGTTTGGAAAATGACGTTGAATCAATTTCATTCTCTAAACTTTTTAAACAAGAAAGCAAATGTAAACCAAAAATCTGAACATTTAAAATTTATAAAATTATGTTAAATAGCATTTAATTTAATTTTTTCTGTTTACTGCTGAAAAACTTAAAAGGATAGTGCTCAGAAAACCACCTGTTTAAGCATCACAGGACCGTTTATTACACGGCCCCAATTAGATGGAGTCCACCTAGAACGTGGTCCTGAGTAAACGCTAGCCATGGCTGTTTATTATATGAAGCTTCAGCCTGCTTCCGGGGTGCTTTCCAGGCACCCTCACATTGACACCAGTATTTTCCCTTATAAGGGAACATGCTGTGTGTGATATCTGTGACGATTAATCAAACTGGAAAACACTTGCTCAAATTTAAAAATATAAAATCTCTTTATTAAATATATTTTCCATACTATATCTAATTGAACTTAAATAATTAGTATAGGGAGAAATAATCATCCTCTTCTTTGTACTCTGAGTTGCAAATGGACCTGTTTTTTTTGGCAAATGGGGTTTCTAAGTCCCATTTAAACATATGTCTTTATAGTGTAATTTCCATGGCTCTCTGTTCTGCCCTCCTGCACCTGCTTTTAATAGAATCCATGTTTGGGAACAGAAACCTTGTGTCTCAGAAAGATTGAGTGTCAAGGGTCTAGTCATTGTCAGTTTAACCAAGATGCTCTTTACTTGAGATGTTTACATAGAGGTCCTTTCTATATTTGAATACTTAGGCATTGTTAAATATCCTTAATTTTTTCAAGAGTGTCTTTCCGAACTTTGATGTCACCACAACACAGTAAAGAGCATCGGCAGGGTCCTCGTGTTTCCAGATCTGTGACTTACCAAGTGGATGCCTTTGCCGAGACATTGAGTTTCTTTGTGCCTCTGTGTCCCTCTCTGTAAACGAAGGGGTTTCTTACGACAAAGCCCAGCAGAGATTTTCGGATGAGTAGAGCGTGCATGTGTATGCATGTGAATGATGGCATGGGATGTGGCACTCTGTCGAGGGCCCCAGGCCTCTGGCACCTGGGACGGGTGGTGGCGTCGAACGAGAGCACTGGCCACGTCACACCCACAGTAGCCGCGGCTCCTTCAGATCTCTGATCTCTTAGAGTAACGTGTCTCTGAACGGCCATGGTGTCTTCAAGGCTGACTTCTGAATGGAGCAAACGGAGCATGTGCACGTATTGCTGCATCGAGTCCACGTACGTTTCTTCCCGAGGGGTCCAGGTCAGCGAGCTTGATCAGGATGCGTTTGTGAGTTTCAGAACCTCACAGTGTTGCAGGAACACGTTAAGACCACTTTACGTTACAAAGGCAGCAGAGGCCATGGTGACATCTTCTCTTGATTAGGATCCCCCAGTTTCCCTTCCTGTCTGTCCACAGATTGCTATTATTTACAAATAGAATGTCCGCTCAGCATTTGCCTTTTAGGACAGATAGGATGCAATGTTTTTTTCTAGACATCATAGCGAAGACTTTCATTTTAGCAAAGCTTGGGTCCAATTTGGATTCCCACTTAAGCACATATATTTAACATCAATATTTTTATAATGCAGAACTCACTTTAAGAAAAAAAAAAACATCTTCCCAAATAGCAATGTGCCTAAAATGGGAAAAAGACTAAAAACCAGTATTTCCTGCGTCCTGCTATGCGTCACTTCCATCTCCTTTAAAAACTGTGTTTTGTAGGTTTGGTGCCTTTGTTCAGTTCCCAAACAGTCCAAACAACTACGTCTGCTCCTCGGGGCCGCTCGGCACCCTCGGGTACTGTTGGTTCAGGTTCTGTGCACCGTGTGTGCTCTCAGCAGAGACGAGAGACGAGAGATAGAGGGCAGAGGCAAGTTAAGCCGTTTTAAACGAGGAATCCACACTTGCACTAAGTAGTTATAGGATTAACAATTAATTATCTTACCATGAATTTAGATCTTGTATATGTAAAAAGCTGCATGACTCAGCTTAAGAGAAATCATTTACCTTTGCCCCGCCTCAGTTTTCTCACACCTGAGTGGGGTGTAAATGAACCCTCAGCCTTGTGGCAGTGTGGCAGGACTCGTGGCCCGTGGTGAGCAGTCTGTTCCCTGTTTTCCTTTATATCCTCTTGACCTATTTAAGACATGAGAGAAAATGTCTATAAAGTTCTTTAAGCATCGTAAAAGTAAGGGCCTGTGCATATGCAAAGCGATACTTTGCATCTGCAAATGCATCAACTGGACATACCCATTGGTACTAAATTGAATAACTCAAGTATCAATATAAATTTGTGAGTCTTAGGTTAAAAAGGAAGGTTATCTGGGTAGTATACAGATAATGAAGGAAAGAAAAATTTTTTTCCATTACCAAGAAATCTTATTTCTGTGTCCTGGAAGGTATAGTCAGTCTTTTCACTGAGAATAACTGAGTGCTTTAATGCCAATTTATTTTTATCTCAAAAGTTTCAGGATCATGCTAGGCACTGCTCCCTGTAGTAGAGTTTACATGCACAGTTGCAAGTCAGCTAGTTTTAATCAGAAGTATTTTCCTTTCATTGTAGTGTCTGCAAATCAGAGAGAGAGAAGGCATTCTAACACACCATGATCGGCTTCTTTGGGGGTGAGAAACTTGAGTTTCAACAATTCATATTTTGAAATGTCAGCAATTTTTAAAAACAGAGGTGTTAGACATTTTTGCTTCCTGTAACCAGTGTTGGCCCCTGGTTTCAAGCATGTTGCTTCATAAAAAGCACCAGATGGCTATCTGATGTATTTCAAGAGATTGTAGATGTGATGTTGGCTGACTCAGTGACATCTCTAATGCTCTGGGGGTGTTGAAATAGCAGCCCCTCCTTTAAGAAACATGTTTACTTTGCTGTTTCACATGTACTTTGTGTATATGAAATGGCAGCTTCCAGTTTCTAGTCGGATTTGTCTTACATTGTTTGTGTAACTTGCCAGTCACACAGGATTGTTTGCTTTTTCATTGCAAAATTTGGTAGGGATGCCAATTCAGCTCTTATGTTAATCCATCCTGATTTATTTTAGACATTGAATTGATCTCACCAGAAGTAAAAAACATATGTTGTGTATGTTGACTGTCATTGCTAAGTTTCCTAATTGAGGTAATTATGGATATGAATACTTTAAGAATACTGATGCTATATGAGTATTTTTGTGGAAATGTTAACTTGTTAGTGTGACTAAAGTATTATGAATTTAAGAATATTCTTGAAGAAAATTAAAATATTTACTCTTTGGAGTTTGCTTTAAACACTATTGTCTTTCACCAAGAAATGTTCCCTGTATAAAATACTTTTTGAGGCAGAGGGTAGGTCTGTGTCAGATCCTGTTGTTGTGAAATGGTGTCCCTATGATCCTGTCCTGATAAGTACTTCTAATAGCACATCTTGCAGCTACCTGCTGCTGACTTCTGAGATATATAGGGCATATAATGTTAGAATTTGCCACTCCTTCCCCTTTGGGGATATTAATCACTGAGTTAGTTATCTTATCTCCACAATGTAGACTTGCAGCAAACACATCTTATAGTTTTGGTCTTAGGGACCTAGATACATACTTGAAAAACCTATTCTTTTTGGAGGAATATTATTATTTATAAAAGGAATATTTAAAAGAAATATTTATTCTTAAAGACAGTACTGTAAAAGAAGTTTTGATGTGACAGATGTCATTATATGACCACCCACTTCGAGCAATCATGGAAAAATCGTAAGTGACGACACACTTCACACATGACTCTTGGGAGAGAGGGAAGGGAACCTTTGTGAGGTGCTTGCTGTGAGCCAGCTTCTTTACATAACCTCAGTAGCCCCTCTGAGGGGTGCTTATAATGGTCCCTCTTTTCCAGAGGAGGAGACTGAGGTCCAGAGAGGTCAAGGAAGTTGCTTAAGGTCACGTGGTTTGACTCCCAAAGCCCACGCTCATTCTAGGACTTTATTTAAGAGGAACTTGGACAGTTGTCTAAATGAGTGAAAACTCTTCACTAATTAGGAAACCAAGAAAGGAATTTTGCTAGAAAATGGAGACTATAGGCTCTTAGAATACTTTAGTCAGACAAACTTGCTTATCTTGCATCTCCACCCCTCTCCCCTGGGCTCTGGCTGGGCTCCAGCCACAGTTGTTAAGTCTGGGAGTAGGTCTAAATTAGATTCTCTCTGCTTTAGAAATCTTACCCTTGGGGCTAGATAAGTTTTTGCTGTGGGGCTGTCCTGTGCATTGTAGGATGTTTGGCAGCATCCTCGGCCTTACCCAGTACATGCAAGTAGCACCCCATCCCCACTTGTGTAAACCAAAAATGTCTTCAGACATGGCCAAGTGTCCCCTGGGTGGCAAATGTCCCCTGGTGCAAACCACTGGGCCAAAAGCTCCCCTGGTGAAAATCATGTGCGGCATGGAGCGAGCACAGTGCCTGAGAGCCTCCCCACATTCCTTTCTGGAATATTCTGCCTGGTTCCTCCTTATCTCAGCTTAAAGATTACCCTTCTCAGGCCCAGCCACCCTTACCTCTTTATTACCTCATTATTCATTATAGCACACACTCCTCTCAGCAAACTCTGTGGCATTTCTCTCATTTTAAATTCAACATTTGTTAAGTATTTACTGTGTGATTTACTACTTTGTTCAAACCTCAGCAACATGGCATTCACATTCTGTATCAGCCAGGGTCCTGGCAGGAAGCACATGGCCACTGGGGCGACTGGAGGAGGTGTAAGGAAGGGACTTCATTTAGCATAGGTGGGCAGGGGCGAGGGAGCTCCACTGGCCCCTCCAGAGCTGACTCGGGGCCTCAGCTCTGTGAGTCAGTGGTGGTGTCTGACTTTTTCCCCCCCGCTGTCCTTGGACACAGGAACACGAGGCTGCTCCCCCTTCCCCATCCCACCTATCAGGAGACCGAAGCAGTGCTAAGCCTCATCACAGGCCTGAGGGGACAAAGGGAGAGAGTGATTCACAGAACCTGTAGCTGAAGGAGAGGGCTGCCTGATAGCAGCTGTGGCCTTAGGTGGAGACAAGTAGCCAGAGGGGCCCAGACCACTAAATCCCCACCCTCAGGCCCCTGCTTTCCCATCTCCTGCTGGAGCGTCCTATAGGTTGAGCCTGACTTGCTGCAGTATCTCAGGCTCAGCCTCCCCTGCAGAGAGCAGGGGAGAGGGGTGGAGAGTGGATCTGGAGGGGCAAATGAAAGCTGTCCAGCACTCGGACATGATTTGTATTTGTACTCTTCATTCTGCAGATGACAACACTGAGGCTTAGGATAAGTGACCTCCCCAAAGCCACACAATGTACTAGTTAAGGAACACTAGTCACTGATGACAGATAAACCCCCGAATCCCAGCAGCTTAACAAAAAAATTATTTCTCATTTACATCAAGTCCAGTCAGTGCTCCTGAATATCTGGCAGCTCTCCCCTAAGTGGTGCTGCAAGAGCCCAGGCTCTGCCTCCCCATTCAGAATCTGCCTCACGGGAAAGAGAGGACAGCCTAATGCTGGAGACTTTTGCCCACATTCTATTGGTCAGAATCCTGTCATGTGATCACACTTTAGCTTCAAGGGAATCTGGGTAATGTAGTCTTGCTGTGTGCCTAGGCAGGAAGGAAATGGAGGTTGGTGGGCAGACTCTTGTCGACTGGAAAAAATAATGCACAACCTCAAAGTTGAGAATTATGTTTTATTTGGCAGTCTTTCTGAGGACTTCAAGCCCAGAAGACAGCCTCTCAGTTAGCTCTGAGGGACAGCTCTGAAGAGGTAAGGGAGGAGCCAGGATACATAGGAGTTTTTGCAATGAAGACCAGGTAGTTGGAGTTCAAAAGATTACTGTTAATTAAAGAAAATCAGGTATCTCAAGTTAAGGACTTCAGCACTTTTCTGTGTATGGGAAGATGCAAGAGTCTGGGCTCCTTGAAACCATTCCTTTGATGTGCACCTTAGCTATCTGGGGCCAGTATCCCGTGCTTTTCCATCCTGATTCCCCTCAGGGTACACCACTGGGGGCAGCTGCCATAGCTGAGGGCTGGCAGCGAGGTCATTTGTCTCCATCCTGAGTTCCCTCAGGCCTCACCATCAGGGCAGCTGTAGTGGCTTGATGGCTGCAACATCCTTTGTTTAGTAATGTGGCAGGCAACATTTTCCACTCACACTCTGCTACGAGCAGAGATGTTAATCCAAGAATGCCTTGACTCCAGACCCATGCTCTTAGCACAGACTCTGTTGGAATTACAATCAGTTACAGTCCAGGGTAATTTGATACAACCAAAGTTTGGATATTATTTTTTCCTCCTTGTTTGTTTACATTCCTGAAAGCAGTTTCTCCTGTAGCAAACACATTAAATTCAGCAAACATTGCTGAGTAATGAGGCAGGATAGTATAATGTACTGGTTCTCAAAATGAGTCCGTGTATGGTAATCAGCTGAGGAGCTTTTAAAAATTCCAAAACCTATACCATACCCGAGACCAATTAAATCACAACATAATGTATTAAATGTACTTTTTGAAGGTGTACTTTTGAAGCTCCCTAGGTGACTAATTTCAGACAAGTTGGGGAACTGCTGGTATAGTGGCTAAGAATATATATTTTTGAGTCAGACTGCCTGGGTGTGAACCCAGGCTGCATTACTTGTTAGCTGTGTGGCCTTGGGGAAGTTGCTTGACCTTTATGTGCTTCAGTTTCCTCCTCTATAAAATGGAGCTAATAATAGGGTTATTATGAGGATGACGTGAGTTAATCAGAACAGTGTCTGACACAGAGTAAGTACCATCTAAGTGTTAGATACTGTTACTGTTTCCCGAATGCCTACTATGAGCAATGCTCTGGGCCAGAGATGAAAGATACGGTCCTCAATTTGGGGGAACTCAGAACCCAGTGGGAATACATCAGACTCTAATATAAAACAGCTTAGACACAGCTAATCATTCCAGCCATTTGTTCCTTATAAATGGGAATCAATTTGTTTTGCTTCTGAGAAATTGAATGGCATTATAGGAAGCCAAGAAAAGGAGCAGAAGCCGCTCAGAGCAGTTTTAGAATTGGAATTCCTGGTTTTGAAGACACCACCTGGTCTCCTCTTCCACTGCCATCCAGACATCTGCTTCCCTGGCGTTAAACACAGATCCGGGGCAGCCTTGGGAAAGCTGGGGGAGCCGCTTCCCTTCTTAGCCTGATGTTCAGGATTGACTGGTTACAGGGAAATTTGAGTTGAAGGAGACATCTTGGGTAGCACCTGGAAATAAAAGTCAAGGAGGGTGCTGGAGGCAAAGTCTTTTGGGTTTGCTGAGACAAATGAGCATTAGCACAACCTTACAGTAAGAATTCCTAAGGCTGTCAGAAGAGGGTAAAACATTCTTTTAAATTTAGATTTCACTGAGGTAAAACGGAAAACACGACTGCTCGTTACCAAGTACTACCGTTGCTTCCAAAACCTAATGTGAGCATTTGTCAGCCCAGATGTGGCCCATTTATTTTTAGAGTGATGGAGACCTCAAGGCTACAACTCAAAAAACAGTTAACATTTAGTAAAAGTTAAGCACAATACCACCCCCCCATATGCTATTTAAAAATCAGTATCAATGTCATAGCTCTATAGTTAGAAATCCTCTTTTCATTTACAATAAGCACTTCTAAGGCCAAATAAATACCTCCCTTTCTTCTCCATTTCAGTTTAAACTTAAGTTTTACTTACTTCCCTCACCCCACCCCCATTTTCTTTAAAATATTATTTTCTTCAAAACCCTCCTTAATCCTTCATACCAGATTTCATCTTGAAAGCCATCTTCTCAGTCGAATCTGTCTTATTTGCTGAGCTGGGGTTTCAGCCAACTCACTACCCCAAGGATTGACCTTGAGCAAGTCACTGAACTTGGCTGCACCTCAGTTTCTCAGTGGTTTTGATACCAATCAGGGTTCTTGGCCTTCCCCAATCAACAGAAATTGTCTAGAGGCCAGACAAGAAATTCGGGCAAGGCTTATTGGGGCCCATGTGGTCACAGGAGGGATTGAGAACTAGTAACAGGTTCCCTTGTTTACTCCCTGAGCGGCGCAAGCTCATTCCTTATATGGGGTGAGGGTAGGGCTGTGTCCAAGGGTCAGGCTAGAGGGTGGCTTAGGTGGGTTGCCCACCCCTTTGGTGGTGTTGAGTTCCGGGGGCAGTACCCTGCTTTTGCTCCCAGTTCTTCAGAAGTGGCAGTTGGGTTTTTGGGTCTTTTTGTATCTTTCGTCCAGAATTTGCCCCAACTGTGCATACCCGCAGTTATTTTTTAGTCTCTTATAGATTCTTTGTATTTTGTAGCTCGAGGAGATGTTTGTCCAGGTGCAAGCATTGCAGCACTGCAGCAAAAGGTCCCAGGTTCCAGCCTTGAGGCAGGAGATAGATGGGCCCCCGGGGCAAACAGTTTGAGTTTGGTCCTGTGGACCGATACTCCGAGACAAGAATAACAGGACAACTGAGAGAGGAGGCTGGGCCCTGCCCAGATAGAAGTTAAGAGACCACATATTCCTCATTCTCAAAGTCAGGAGACCTCCCCAACTACACATGCACAGAAAGGCTCCTTGGAGGTCAGAAGGGAAGTGATGCTAAGTGTGGCTAAATCTACCCATTGTCCTTCTCAGTAGAATCCATCTTGGCTAAGAGATGCACACGCACACGTGGGAAGATACTGAGATACACCAAATACGGACTTTTTGAACCAGGCAAATCAAAATGATTGGCAAAAGGAAACCCAGAAGAAATGCCCCATAAAAGTGATTCAGACTGCCACAGGGGCACGACTCTCTCTTTGAGCCTGCCTGGATGTCTATCCACATGTACTGTACTTTTTTTTCCTACTAAATAATTTACTTGTTTCACTACTTTCCTTCTTTGTGGGAATTCTTTTTCTGCAAAGCCATAGGGCCAGGGCCTTGTCACTGACCACCGGTCTAGTGGCTGGGATTCGGTGCTCTCACTGCTGTGACCCAACCTCAAGCACTGGCTGGGAACTGAAACCCTGCTTCAAGCCGCTGCTGGCCGAGGCCACCCAAGATCAGCCTGTCTCAGTTTATCTGTTGGATGGATCACTACGAGGGAAAACACTGAATCAATGATATGTGACACCCATTTAAAATTTGAGTGGCTCTTGCCAATTGCCCTCTTATAGAAGTTGTACCTACTGACATACCCACCAACAGGGCTCAAGTTCACGTTTCCATGTTTTGTTAAGCTTTGTAACCTATCTGTTGTAACCCATTCAAGGACCTGCTTTGAATATTTGTGCAGAAACATTTCTGGGGAAAGAGCACTCCTCCTGCGAGGCCAGCAGGGGGCGCCCGCTCCCCTCCTGAGTGGAACTTTGGTTTCCAGCATTTGCCCCTTCTGAAGCCTCTGCAGCCCATCTGAGCCTGCGCAAATTCTGACCCCCGCACACGGTGGGAAGGTTTTGGAAAAATCCTAACTATCCCTACCCTTTCCCAAGGCTAGTCTGTGGCAGCGTCCTCTTGGTCGAGGAAATGGCTTAAATTTAAAATAAAAATGTCATGTGATTTCACAATTAATTTCTCCCTGTAAATACTGGGTTGAGGGGTAAAGCACCGCCAGCCCCTCTCTCAATCCCCGAGGCTTGTGAAAGTTGCCCTGATGCAGTTTTCACAACAGGTTTGATAAGGGAATATTTGGGGCCTGAGACAACAGAAATGTGCTTTATATTCAGATAAAGATTTTTGTTGTGTTTTCCCAGCAGGGGGTATGTAAAGGTGAGTCTGAAACAGAAGGCTATTTAAGCTTCTCTGCTAATTCATTCCTCTACTGGGAATGCAGCCCCAGCCCTGAATCCTGCCACTCCAGGCTGGGGCTAGGGTGTGGCGGCTGAGGCCCTCGCCTTGGGCACAAAGTTTAAGGAAGGGGTGTGAGTACAGGAGCACAGCAGGAATCAAGATAATAATTCAATGCAATGTTTTTCAAAACTCAAAATGAATGCCAAACACCCATGATGAACAAAAGGTGACATTTTAGATGAAGACAGGATGACCCATGCACCTCCATGCTCATCTCAGTGGCCTCCCTCTCAGCCAGGTCTGCTGGACCCTGTCTTTCCTTAACATGTGATATTTTGCTCATTATGACTGAATCACATTCCTCCCTTTGCTCCCTGTTTCCCAGTCTTACCCGCCCCTCCACCCCCATCACACGGTTGGCTATAGTACGATGCGGGGAAAATAACATCGGGAGAAGCCACAGGGTGTAGGTGAGGGGTATTCATTGTTAAACACTGGGAATGATGCCAGAATCAATGATGGCTAGTTGCTATAAACGCTGCCACTGTTTGGACTGGAGGAGAGCTTCTGCTGTGATATTAGCAAACATTTATTGCATGTACAATGCTGAGTGATTCTCTGTGTTTGGCTATTTAATCATTCCACCTGTTGTTTGCGCAGTCCCCGCTCCCCACCCCGCCAACCTCCAAGCGTGCCGGCCTCCAAGCCTCCCTTTGCTCACACTATCCTAGCGCCATGGCTTCTCCCCTTCCCTTTGTTAAGTTCAATCCTTCAAGGGCTGACATTCTACCACCTCCAAGAAGTCCCCCCAGATCACTAGCCTTTCCTAGAGGTCTTTGTTGAGTAACTGGATCCAGTCAGCCAAAATGTGGTTCTCAGCTGGGGATGGGGGATGATTTGCTCCCAGAGGACATTTGGTCGTATCTGGAGACATTTTGGTTGTCACACTGGGGGAGGGCGGATGCTCCTGGCATCTAGCAGGTAGAGTCCTGAGATGCTGCTAAACATCCTACAATGCCCAGCCCAGGCCTCACAACAAAGAGCTATCTGGGCCCAAATGTCCTTAGTGCTAAGAACGCTGCATCAACCTTGCTAAGGTATTTTGTGAAAATTCTCAGGAATCAGTTATGCATTTCACCAACAGGCCTTCATGTTTTTACGCAAGATGTTTGGAACTTGAGTCCCGTGGACTAAGGGATGGGCAAGGTAATAGGAGCTGGGGTTTGAGGACACTCCTGTTTTCCTGCCTCAGTTCTGAACTAAAGGAGGCAACAGGAGTCAGCAGATGGGGCCACCACGTTATTTATTTATTTATTTATTTTGCGGTACGCGGGCCTCTCACTGCTGTGGCCTCTCCCATTGCGGAGCACAGGCTCCAGATGCGCAGGCTCAGTGGCCATGGCTCACGGGCCCAGCCGCTCCGCGGCATGTGGGACCTTCCCAGACCGGGACACGAACCCATGTCCCCTGCATCGGCAGGCGGACTCTCAACCGCTGCGCCACCAGGGAAGCCCGTTATCTTTGTTACTGAGAAGAACTCGGTTGCACAGTGTCACTCAGGCGTGTGACAACAATGGGCTTCTTAATTCTGAATCCCAGAATCAGGCTGACTTACCCACACAGGCCCAGACAGTGCTGACAGTTTCCCGCCTCTGAGGAAGAACCTCATGGCTGAGAGAAGCCCGGGGTCTGCAGATAGCACTTCCCAAAGTGTGAGTACAGAGGAGGGAAATACACTCTGTAGGCTCAGTTCTCTTTTTTTTTTTTGAAACTGATCAATCAGATAAATCACTTTTCTTCCTTGGAGAGGAGTAAGGGGTGGGCAAGAGGCCCAGAGTTTAGGGAGCAGACCTTCCTCATTGAAACCTGGTGAATCAGTGAGGATGAGCTAGGTTCTGCTGCAGTAAAACACATCCCCCAACTCTGTAGCTTAAGAGCAACAAAGGTTGATTTCTCACTCATGCTGCATGTTTAACACAGGGGCCCTGCTCTTCTAGTCCTTCAGGGGTCCAGGTTGATGGGCTGTACATCTTAATGACACCACGGTCTTGACGCAAGTCCCCAGGGTTCACTATGGCAGGGAAAGGAGGTCCCAGAGGACTCTGCTCTTGAATGCTCCTGCCTAGAAGTGACCCACGGGTGCCCTCACATTGGCCCAAGAAGTGCAAAGGCCACTCTTAGCTTCAACAGGGTGAGGAAGTTCAATCCTCCCACTTCCCAGAAGGACAGGGAACTAGAATTGTTGGAGAGCAGCAGTCACGTCTCGCGCAGAAGAGTGAGGAAGGGTTTCCTGCCCCTCCCAGTGCCTCCATCAACACTGGGCAAAGGCACTTCCATTGGAAAGACAAGCTTATCTCAGGGAGTGTTTTCCAGGGAGCCACTTGACAGGGCTGGAGGACTAGACATGGCAGGAGAAGAGCTGGCCCTGATCCCAGACCCCACATGGACAGTGTCACCATGGGACGGGCAAAGCATTCTGGGCCTCAGTTTTTCCGTCAGTAAATTGAACAGGCTGCACTGGCTGATCTCTTCCACATCCTGTGAACTCTCTGAAGGTATGAAAAGTCTTATTTACTCTGCGCCCCTATGCCTGGCACAATACCCGGCCTGGATTGAACACTCAATATGTGTAGTCAAAGCACTGAATGAATTAGCTGCTCTGATTCCATCTGAGTTTGGGAAGGTCACGGTTGGGGTGCTCCCCAGCCCACCATCATTACGCCTATCCCACCGTGGTTTTTAACTCTATCCGAGGTCAGCTCTGTGCCTACTGCATCCCCCTGCTCAATCCCCAGAAGCAGAGCCACTAGTTGACTGGCTGCTTATCACAGGTGGGCAGGTGAACCCAGCCAAGACCAGTGGAAGAACCATCCAGCTGAACCCAGCCCAAGTGGTCAACTACGGAACGGTGAGCTAAGGTGTTTGCTTTAAATCATTGTTTGGGGGTGTTTTTTATGCAGCGATAGATGACGGATATGCTCTTCAGGCCATCCTCCATGTTCTAGTGAAGTGATCTCTCTGAAATGCAGGCCTGAATATGACACTCCCCTGCTCAGAGCCTCCATTGAGTGGCATGGCCTTCTGATACTTTTCTGTCTCCCGAAACTCCTGGAAAGTAAGCCTGTCCTCCTGCTCACCGCCTTAAATCTGACCCCAGACACAGGGAGCTCTGCCACCATCAAGGCAACTCAAATGGTGGCATCCCTGGCACTCAGGTCTATTCTCTGAACTGCCAGCCTCGTGGGCATCCCTGGTCTGGATAGAGCCCTGCCCTAGGAGTCCAGCTCACTGGGTAACCTTGGGTAATTCTCCACCCATCTCCGGGCCTTGGTGTCCTTGTCTGTGAAATGGAGGGGCTGAGCTTGATGATATTTTCTTTTTCTTTTTCTTTTTTTTTTTTTTTGCGGTACCGCGGCCTCCCACTGTTGTGGCCTCTCCTGTTGCGGAGCACAGGCTCCGGACGCGCAGGCCCAGCGGCCACGGCTCACAGGCCCAACCACTCCATGGCATGTGGGATCCTCCCAGACTGGGGCACGAACCCACGTCCCCTGCATCGGCAGGAGGACTCTCAACCACTGCGCCACCAGGGAAGCCCATATTTTCTTTTTAAAACTTGTTATTAGATTCATAGATCCCTCGTACTCTTTACTCAGTATCCCTCAGTGGTAACATCTTAACTCAGTATGGTACAATGTCACAGCCAGGAAGCTGACGTTGATATAATTGTTCAGTTTTTATTCAGATGGCACCAGTTTGACATGCACTCATTTTGATGATATTTAAAGCCTCTTCTAGGTCATAGGAGGGAACTTCCCACCTGCTTTTTATCAAACTTGCGACTCACCTCCGGAGAACAAGAAACTGCCCATGTCTACTGTGACACCGGGGAATCTCCCCAGGCTGGGATTTAGAGGGGCTTAGCGCTTCTCAGTGCCCGTGATGGATGGGATGGTGGATGTGGCGGGGGAGGGAGGCCAGCGGCCGTGGACCCACATGACAGGCCCAAAGCTGGAAGTGGATTGGAGAAGAAGCTCCATGTCTGTACTCGGCCCTTCAGAGAGAGAGAGAGAGAGAGTAGGAGCTGGGGCGCTGGAGCTGGGGATGCTAGGAGACCCTTTGCTAACCTGCCATGCCAGGTGTTAGTTAGCCCTACAAGGTGAGGCCTGGGCCTGGACCCAGGTGTGAAATATTCCCGGCAGGCACGTCAACTCATGGGAACTCAAAAATATTAATGTCTCCCTCAGCATTGATCCTGTTAACCAAGGCAGGAATTTCCTCATCTGCAAATGAATAATTGACCTTCCCAGTAGAAGAACAACAGAATCCTAATTGTGGGGTTTGCCAATTTCTGTCCTGCTGTAGGACCGTGCACTGTGCTTTGGTAAATGTGACGGGCATTCCATAAGTCAGGTGTTTGCTTATCAGAGCCCGTGTTGACAGTCTACTGTTGAACTTCAGGCCAATGAGCAATGTTCTGATTTCTCAGGCCAGCACACTCTTCTAGAACGTGGGATTGTTCTTTGCAAGCTCTATAAGGATTGTTGTAAGCTACAGCTTTAAAGCAGGGGCTGAGAAAGAAGGAAGGTCACTGCACAAGAGACTGGATGTCATTTTCTCTTTCCAACTCTCTCTTCCTGCCTGATACTTCTGCCTATTCTGGCCACTTTGCTACGGGGCTTCGCTCACTGGATTCCTGTGCAGGGGCTCAGAAATTGCATTGCGCTGGAGGCAAGCAAGCCGAGTGAGTGCAGCCTCCACCCCTGGGGAAGAGGCCTGCTCTGTCAGCAGGGGTGCAGCTACTCGGCTCCGAAGAACTGGTGCCCTGGGGAAGCCCCAGGAGGTCAGCTCCAAGAGGACCAGGGATGCTCCTCCGTCTTGTTTCCTGCTTAAGTTCCCTACTTAAGTGCCTGGCAAAAGCAGATGCTCACTACATATCAGATGAAGGAATGAGCGCAGATTCAGCATTGCAAGAGCTTCCAAGTGTTCAAGGGAAGCCCCAAAGATGGATTTTTTGTATGGAATTTAAATATTAGTTAAACACCGTGTGGTCCAGATTAGATACGTGTGGAGGTGGGATCCTGCTTGCTGACCTAAATCCAGGCCACCTGAGCCTCTCTTTGCTCTCCAGGAAACCTACAGGGGCTGGAGCACCGATCAAAGTGTTGTCCCCGATAGCTTATGAGGGCTTGGTGGCCCAGCCCCTGCCAGCTCCTCCGTCACCAGGCTCCAGCAACACCAGCGCCCTTTCCATTTCTTGAATGAATCTGGGTCTTTGCTGCTATCGCATAAGGACCAGTCCTTCCCGTGCAGCAGGACAGGCTGCTCCTCCGCCGTCCCGCTCTGTTCCATGGAGACTGGCCTTGGCACCTGGCCCACTGGCCCCTCCTCCCCAGGTCCTTCCATCATCTTGCCTGCCTGATAACCCATCCCTCACCTCGCTAGTCTTTGACTGTCTTGTCCTTCTATTCCAACCATGCGATGCCATGGCCGCCCTTGGTCCTTGTCATCTCCTGGGATGGCCCCACCTTTGGAAGGTTCTGTGCCAACACTCTTACTCTGTGGCCACAGCCTCCTATTTTTCTGGCCCTCTCATCTAGGTACGCCTGCTACGCCTGTTCTTTAACCATATCAACAGCACTCCGCTTCCCTCATCTCCTATGTTCATTTTCTTCCCCGATTGAGCCATGTCCCATAGTATAACCAGAATCCCCAATGCCCTTGAACGTTGGCTGCCCATCTGACAAATCCCCAACTCTGGAACCATCCACTGTCTGCTGTTCTTGGGCCCGCTGAGCTTGGCTAGAGTAATTCACATAAGAAATGCATGCCTCCTGGCTCCAGCCGGGCCCTCAAAGCCCCTGGAACGCCTTCAGGCTTCCCTCCCTGCCCTTGACCCTCATAGATCCTCCCAACACGTGCATCCTTCTCAAACCTCGAACCCTTCCAGGGCCGCCTCATCCTTCCTTCCTTCATCCTCCTCCTTAACCTGTGAACCATCCTGTCTCCGGATCTGATTCGTTTCTTTTCTCTGGAATGCTCCTTTCCCCCATTTTGCTTGTCTTTTGGGACTCAGCGTTTCTATCTCTTCCTCCGGGAAACCCTCTCGAGACGTCCCCTCCCAGCACCCCAGGCTGGACACCCCTTGTCTCTGCTCTCAGAGCACCTGCTTTCACCTGGCGGTGGATCATCCCACACTGTGACACTGTCCTCATGATCGTCCCCGTTGCCACGGCCTCCTGGAAGACAGACTTTCTCAGGCTCACCGCTGGGACCCTCGCGGCAAGAAAGGCACTGAAGCATTAAGTGTTCGGTAGATACCCTTTCACCTGCAGCCCACGCTTTCTACCTGTGTGTGCGGTCCTGCCTCTACCAGCCCTTTCTCCCTCTCTCCGTGTACCCGATTCTACCCCCCGTCAAACTCAGCTCTCAGTTCACTCCCTTCACAGCCTCTTTTCTGATGACCCTAGAAGGAGACCGTCCCCTTTCCCTCTGAATGCTCCAGGTACTGGGTCTGTGTCGCGCGCATGTGATTTCTCATTTACTTGTTTTTATACTATAATCATTTCGATCTACGCAAGTTCCTTGTGGATAGGCTCTCTAGCTATGTCCTCTCTCTAGTCCTAGCAGTTAACTTAGAACATTCTGGCTGGACAGGCAAGTGGAAAGGTAACAAGAGATGCTTCCTGGAAACTGGTTTCCTACCGCTGGGACAAATTAACCATAAACTCGGTGACTTAAAAACAACACAGATTTATTATCTTCTGGTTCTGGAGACCAGGCATCTGAAATGTCACTGGGCTGAAATCAAGATGTCAGCAGGGCTGGTTCCAGAAGGAGGCTCCAGGGCGGATCCATTTCTTTGCCATTTCACGTCTCGACAGGGGACCTGCAATTCTTGGCCTGTGGTCCCTTCATCGTATCCCTCCAGCCTTCTCTGTCTCTGAGACTTCTGCCTCCTCTTTATAAAGACCCCTGTGATGACATTGGGTCACCCAGATAACCCAGGATAATTTCCCATCTCAAGATCCTTTGCTTAATTACATCTGCAAAGTCCCCATTACCCTATAAACATTTACAGGTTCCAGGGACTAGGTCCTGGTGATCTTGGAGGACCATCATTCAGCTTATTACAGTAGTATTTATTACGTCAGTAATAGTTGATGAGGAAGTCACACTTCTTGGCTCCCTGCTGTTTTTTTTTTTTTAATAAATTTATTTAGTTTTGGCTGCGTTGGGTCTTTGTGGCTGCACGTAGGCTTTCTCTAGTTGCGGCAAGTGGGGGCTACTCTTTGTTGCAGTGCTCAGGTTTCTCATTGCGGTGGCTTCTCTTGTTGCAGAGCGTGGGCTCTAGGTGCACAGGCTTCAGTAGTTGTGGCTCGCGGGCTTCAGTAGTTGTGGCATGTGGGCTTCAGCAGTTGTGGCTCTCCAGCTCCAGAGCGCAGGCTCAGTATTTGTGGCGCACGGGCTTACTTGCTCCACAGCATGTGGGATCTTCCCGGACCAGGGATCGAACCCGTGTGCCCTGCATTGGCAGGTGGATTCTAAACCACTGTGCCCCCAGGGAAGTCCCTCCCTGCTGTTTTAATTATTCCAGAAAAGTTGAAGGGGATGTGGATATTGGAATCAGTCGTCTAGGGATGCATCGTTTATAAAGTTCCCAGACCTTGGTCCTGAAAAGCCGGCCCAAAAAGACATAAATCACTGGATTCAGGCAGCTGTTGATGAAAGCAAAGAAGTTGGCCCATTGCAGGCCCAGGTCGGTGAAATTCTCCCAGAAGCAGCCTCTGACAGCCCACACCTGGAACAGGAATTCCAGGAAGGCAAAGAAGTGGTAGGGGGTCCAGCAGAGCAGGAAGGCAGCCACGAGCATGAGGATCAGGACCGTGGTCTTGCCGTCCGTGGGCCCCCCGTGCCTTGTCTTGCTGACCTCCCCCCTCCCTCGCAGGGCTGCCAGGATGTGATAGTTGAAGAAGACAATCGCAACCAGGGGGAGAAGAAACCCCAGCACATTTAACTCCACCATCCTTGCAAAGGGCCAGGCCTCGCTGGGGTACAGCAGCACACAGGCAGAGATGTTCAGTTCCGGGACAGCTTTGACAGAGCGCAGCAGGAATGTGGGGATACTTAGGAGGCCCCCCACGGCCCAGATGAGCACGCAGGTGGCCTGAGCCCACCGCCGTCGCCGCTGCCTCCGGCTGGCCATGGGGTGCACCAGCACATAGTAGCGGTCCTGGCTGATGGCCACCACCAGGAAGATGCTGATGAAGAGATTGGCCTTGATGACACCGTTGACCACGCGGCAGAGGAGGACTCCGAAAGGCCAGTTGAATTCCTTCCAGATGTTCTCTGCCCAGAAGGGCAAGCCCAAGACGAACACCAGGTCGGAAGCCGCCAGGTTGGCCAGGTAGATTTCTGCCGTGTTCAGGCGCCGTCGGGTCAAGAGAAAGACGGACAGCACGAAGAGGTTTCCCAGCAGCCCACAGAAGCAGACGGTGATGATAAATGTGGGTAAGACTCTATGCAGCAGGTCCCAGGCTTCCTGAGCGCTGTCACAGGACGTGGCATTTGGAGGCGGGAGCTGGCTCTGGTTGGAGGACTGGAGCTCCAGGAGGGTCCGGGAGGCCATCCACGGTGACCTGCAATGAACATCACAGAGCATCACACGGGAGGCAGCCCATTCTAGCCTGCGGCCCATCCAGCCTGTCCCCAGTTTTGGAAAATAAAGTTTTATTGGCACACAGCTGCATCCATTCATTTACCTTTTGTGTTACAACAGCATAGTTGAGCGGTTGCAACAGTGGCCCTTTGGCCTGCAAAACTGAAAATATTTGCCCCTTATTCCCTTAGAGGAAAAGTTTCATGACCCCAGATATAAAGGAAAGGACCAGGGCTTTTGAAACCCGAGTTCAAATCTTGACGTAACTACTTGGTGTGGGCCACTTAGATCCACTGACTTTTATTTTCCTTTTTGAACATTGGAACTAATTGTATCCCTCTTGTGGGATTGTGGCAAGGACTGGTGAGTGTATCTGTGGAGAGCTTGGCCTGGTCGCCTGGCTTAGAGGAAGTGCTCAATGGAAGGGGAGGATGAGTCTTATTTACAACCCTACCATTGTTATTAGCAGTGTTTCATTAAACAAAAGTAGGTGCTCATGTTTGATTTAAGAAGCACCTACTTTGTGCCAGTACTTTGCCAGGTACTGGAGATACAGGGAACAGGGCCCAGCCCCCTGAAGGAGCTCACCATCTAGAGGGAGGCAGACATGGAGACAGTGGTCGATGACCGAAGATAGAATGAAGCAAGGAAGAGGCCCGGCCCTCAGGGGTGCTGATCCACTGGGACTGGGACCAGTAGGGTGGAGGAGGTGAGGTCAGTAGTAGAAGGTGTGGGGTTTCTGGGGCTTTACACTTAAAAATCCTCCTCCCACCTGGATGAGTTAATATATGCAAAGTGCTTCAAAGGGTTCCTGGCTCTTTGTAGGCACGTGCTACCCCTTAACTACTGTCATCATCATCGCTATCCTTAGTGATGCCTAATAGTCCTTCCCTTCAACTGGGCAAAACTCATAGTATCCAGCACAAGATATTGCGTAAGAGAGCTGATCTCAGGAAAGTCCTTTTGGCTCTGCAGTCTTAGGCAACCACTTTGTGTCTCTGAGCCCGACTTTCCTCATCTGAGGAGGACGTGATGACCTTCTCACTGTGACACTGTAACCCACACACTGTGCCATTCACATCGGGTAAAATCCATGGGTCTCTCCATTCATTCATCCACTGGACAAGTATGTACTGAGCACACACTATGTGCTAGGCACTGTTCTGGGTATTAGGGACATAGCAGTGAATCAAACAGGAAAAACCCCCTGCCCTCAAGGTGCTTCTAGCCTTGTGGGAGGAGAGAGGCAATGACAATAAGTATACTGAATAAACCTGTTAGCCGGGGAGGGGCAGCCATGGAAGCGGTGAGCTGCGATCAGGCTCTAGATAGAGTCCGAAGGTAGAATCACCATGATTTCCAATCGGATATGGGTTATGACACAAGAGGAATTGCATGATGCTTAGATTTTTGGCCTGAGCACCTGGAAATAGGAAGTTGCAGTTAACTGAACCGGAGATGACAGAGTGAAGGTGGAGCAGGTTTTTTGGCGGGGAAGATCGGGAGTTCACGTCTGGACATGTGAAGGCTGAGCTGTCTGTTGGACATCAGGTGGGCATACTGGGGCAGTTGGCTACACAGCACTGGTGTTGAGAGACCACGTCTGAGACAGTGATACATCATTGGGAGCTATAATCACACAGATGGTATTTGGTATTTAAAGTCACAGGACTGGATGAAATCACCCAGGGAGAATGTAGGCAGAGAAGAGAATCAGCTGCTGGGCTGCCTGTTGACAGGTCAGCAGAGGACACGGGAAATGATGGGTTAGGAGGCTATGACGTATCCATGGTTTATAGGGTCTGACCCAGAGCATATGGAAGAGAAAGGACACTCTTCTTTTGTCATTGATTTCAGGGCGTAAATCCACAATGAAGTATTTATTTTGTTATTTGGCAATACTTTTCAATTTTGCAATGAGTTCTTCTGGCAACAATGAGCAAAAAAAGAACGTTTAATGAAAATTTAAGTCCTGAACTTCTGTCTCTGAGGGAAGTCAATGATGAACGTGTAACTTGCACAAAATGTTTGTTGACGTTTATATCATGATGGGGGCTGTAGCGCTTTCCCTGACCACAAGGAAACCTAACACAAAGCTGCTAATTCAGAAGTTGGTATTTTTCAAAGATCAGCCCTAAGACGTTGATTTCACCCATATTACTGCAGAAGATGCTGTGACTTTTCACTTAGAGCAAACGACTGTTCTTAAAGTTAATTCAGCTCATTTTTAGTGTCAGGTTATCTCGTGCACACACAGAAATGAAGTGATGGCTGATTAACGTGACGGCTCCATAAGAAATCCACGGACAGTGAAATGGTGCCAGCTTGATACCAGTATCCTCAGAGTCTTCAAATAGAAAAACCAGTCAATTCCAATCATGATTCCATTTTTTTATCCAGTTCATGGAATCAAAGCAAAACTTTTGAGAGTTCACTCTGGCAAAGTGAAGCAATGGACATTTTGTGAATGCTATTCTACATTCACTTTTTTTTAAAATTAATTTATTTTTATTTTTGGCTGCATTTGGTCTTTGTTGGAGCACACGGGCTTTCTCTAGTTGTGGCGAGCGGGGGCTGCTCTTCGTTGCAGTGTGCGGGCTTCTCATTGCGGTGGCTTCTCTTGTTGCGGAGCATGGGCTCTAGAGCGCAGGCTCAGTAGTTGTGGCGCACGGGCTTAGTTGCTCCACGACATGTGGGATCTTCCTGGACCAGGGCTCGAACCCGTGCCCCCTGCATTGGCAGGCGGATTCTTAACCACTGCGCCACCAGGGAAGTCCTACATTCACTTTAAATTGTTCACATTGGAGAGAAACTTGTATTTTTCTGATGATCACACACATTTTGGTGGGGCCCAGGGTCATGCTAACAACAATATTCTTGCTAATATAAAGCAGATGAAGCAGAAATGTACTTTGAACAGTTCATGGTGCACACACAATTTGTAACTGCATATAAACACGTTTCAGTATTTTACCAATTGATATGGAGGTTATATTTGACAAGATTTACAAAATTCTAAAACATAAGATTTGTAGTTCAGAATTACTGAACTGCGAACTTTTGTGATGAAGTTGATGAGGAATTTTTTATGGTCATGCCGTGAGGCTTGTGAAATCTTTGTGAAGTTCCCCAACCAGGGATCAAACCCATGCCCTCGGCAGTTAAAGCACAGAGTCCTACACACTGGACCGCCAGGGAATTCCCTTGATGAGGAATTAAAACAACTTTAGCATGCGTTTTCTTTCTCTGCTGCCCATCATAAATCAATTTTTTTTTTTTTTTTTTTTTTTTTTTTTTTTTGCGGTATGCGGGCCTCTCACTGTTGTGGCCTCTGCCGTTGCGGAGCACAGGCTCCGGACGCGCAGGCTCAGCGGCCATGGCTCACGGGCCCAGCTGCTCTGCGGCATGTGGGATCTTCCCGGACCGGGGCACGAACCTGCGTCCCCTGCATCGGCAGGTGGACTCTCAACCACTGCGCCACCAGGGAAGCCCCATAAATCAATTTTAGAAGACACTAAGTGCCCTAAAATGTTATTCAACTATTTGTTACAGCAGAATTGAGAATTTTTGTTGAATTTTGTTCCAAATCAATGAGGAATCTTCGAGCAAGTATTCAATGAATGGAGCACCAAAACAGCAGCTTTTGGAGTTTTTAGAAGATTGTAGTTATTGAAAACAAAATTTTATGCAGAAAATAATTGAAATTTATAGCTAAAAAAGCAAGGGAGAAAATGATCAAACTAAGCGATGAGAGGTCAAATGGTGCACAGGATTTCATTTTTGAATTTTATAATGAACTTTGGAATGTCTCAATTTGTGGGAAGCATCTTTTCAATTGGAGAAGTTCATATTTTGTACAAAATTGAGATGAAATTGGGACAGCCCCGGATCTGCAACATCTAAATTTGACAAAGCAATCAAAACTTATAAATAGCTACAACTTATCTGAAGAGTTTAATGTGGTGAAAATATGTGTTGAAGGAACTCAAACTGAGGCAAAAAGACAGCGCCTGTGAAAATATCTGGGCTGAAATATTTACATAATTCCATATGCAAAGAATTAGACTTGAGAATAGCCTCTGCTTGGCAGAATTTGCTCAGAGTTTATCAGATACCTCAACACCTGCAGAGAGAACATTTTCTTCATTAAATATTTTCTGGTCCAAGAGAAGAGTTAATTGAAGGCACTAATTTAAATTTATTAACCATAAAATTTGAAGGAAAAAGAATTTAGGCAATTATATGGAATCATTAAAAATAATAAGACCGGGCTTCCCTGGTGGCGCAGTGGTTGAGAGTCCGCCTGCCGTTGCAGGGGACACGGGTTCGTGCCCCGGTCCGGGAAGATCCCACATGCCGCGGAGCGGCTGGGCCCGTGAGCCATGGCCGCTGAGCCTGCGCGTCCGGAGCCTGTGCTCTGCAACGGGAGAGGCCACAACAGTGAGAGGCCCGCGTACTGCAAAAAAAAAAAAAAAAAAAAAAAAAAAAAAAAAAAAGACCATATTGAGAGAAAAATACATTCTCTGGAAAACGCCAAAGACATATGAGAGTCAGGTACAAGCCCAAGAAGCTAATTGTAGCACTTGCATGTGTACCCAAACTAATTATTTTGCTTATGTTATTTTTCAATGTTCAGTTAATTAACAGAAAGAAAATCGTTCATTTTGCTTTAATGAATATATTTAGACTTTTTTGGAAAAAATATTTTTGACTAGAACTGCTTTATAACTCCATCAATGTAATATAACCAATTAGTTGGGGTGTGTGTGTGTGTATACACATAAATATATACAGTTAAATATATAATTATTTTGAAAATAGCTTTTGATTAGAACTACTTTTTTTTTTTTTTTGCGACATGTGGGATCCTCCTGGACCGGGGCATGAACCCGTGTCCCCTGCATCGGCAGGCAGACTCTCAACCACTGCACCACCAGGGAAGCCCTGATTAGAACTACTTTTATAACTCCATGGATATAATATAACCAATTCATTGGTGTGTGTGTGTGTATATACATATACATACATGTATATATAATTAAATATACATATTTTTTTAAAATAGCCTTTGAGGGCTTCCTTGGTGGCGCAGTAGTTGAGAGTCCACCTGCCGATGCAGGGGACAAGGGTTCGAGCCCCGGTCCGGGAAGATCCCACATGCCGCAGAACGGCTAGGCCCGTGAGCCATGGCCACTGAGCCTGCGCGTCCGGAGCCTGTGCTCCGCAACAGGAGAGGCCACAACAGTGAGAGGCCCGCGTACTGAAAAAAAAAAAAAAAAAAAAAAAAAGCTTTTGATTAGAACTACTTTATAACTCCATCAATATAATATAATCAGTTTTAAGTGTTTTGTAGTAATTTGCTCTGGCAGCCACAGGAAAGCAATACACTCAGCAAGCCTGATTTCTCAGATACCTGGTGGCCCCTCCATGCCCCCTGTCCCGGAAGCCCCCTTGTACTACACACACGTGTGGGAGCTGCTTCCTGAGACTGCCGTTGGGCCTCATGCCATTCCTTCCTGTGTGCTTCTCTGCACGTGCTGAGGAAGCTCTATGTGCCACGGAAAACCCGAGCATCTTCGTCTCAGCCCCAGTCTCCCACCGACACTGGGGCTGCAGAGTAAGCCCCTGATGCCAGATCTGACCCTTCACTGTCAGCCACACCTGTGATCTGTGGGCTGTGTTGGGCTTTAGGTAACCTGATCCTGACAACATGCCTGGGAGGAGGGATGGCTGTCTTGCCCATTGTACAGATGGGCAAACGGAGGTGAAGAGAAATGAAATGACTTGCCTACGTTCATACGGCGATAGGAGCCAGTCTGTTTATACATGGCTCTTCCTCCAGGCACAGCTCAGGGTCAGGCCTCTTTTACCCAGCGTGCTGTGACCATAAAGAGAATGGGCCTCGTGTTAGGGAGCCTGGGCTTGGGTCCTGGGGTCACCAAGCTGTGATTCTGGGCAAGTCAGATAACTTCTCTGAGCCTCAGTTTGTTCATCTGTAGAATGGGAATAACGGCAGTTATTACAAAGAGTCATGGTGAAGCTTGAAGGAGACTATACCTGTAGAATCCCCTTGTAGACTGCAAAGCATCAAATATGAGGCTCGAATGATGATAACCACCACAACAATAATAATGGTGATAACTACGGTAGTAATAATAATGTGATGATAAAGTGTCCTGGTGCCTCCGAGTGTAAGCAACCTCTCCTTCATGTGGGCTACCCTGGTGTCAGAACATGAGGTTGGAAAGTACCAAGAGACCCCTTTTCTGCTCTTCCTGAGCTGTGGAACAGTTCAGGGATTACCTGGCACCTAGCACACCAGGAAACTAAGGAACTAAAATTCCAGAAAGCTGAGTTCCAGGAGGGCCTGTCTTCGTGGCAGTGGGATTCTCATTCGTCTCCAGCCTTGGAGCTTTCACCACCAGGAGGTTTAAGCAGAAGCTGGAAGGAGGGAAGCGGTTCGTTGTGGACGCTGAGAGAGACCCCGGATGTGGTCTGCTTTGCTTCCCTCCCTTTCCTCCTCCAGGTCACCTTGAACGTTGATTTCGAGTCCCCTTTGAAGTGTGGGTGTCTGGGCACGAAAGGGTGGCTTTGGGAGGCAGTGAAGGGGGCCTGGCTCCTGTGTGCTCCTGAGGGACCACAGGTCAGCAAGAGGCAGGGGCTGCCCGGGCACCGCCAGACCAAACCATGGGCTGTACCCCAGAGCCGTGCAGTCGGCAGAATGATGGTCCCCAAAGATGTCCACGTCCTCGTCCCTGGAACCTGCAAATATGTTCCCTTACGTGGTAAAGGGGACTTTGCAGGTGGGGTTGAGGTAAGAATCTTGAGATGGGGAGATGATGCTGGATTATGGAGGTGGGCTTGGCGTCATCACAAGTGAAAGTGATTTCATTTATAAGTAAAAGAGGGAGGTAGGGGGCCGTCAAAGGCAGGAAGAGAGTAGAAGATGCTATGCTATTGGCTTGGAAGATGGAGAAGGGGCCATGAGCTAAGGCTCATGGAACACAGGCAGCCTCTAGAAGCCAGAAAAAGCAAGGAACGGCTTCTCCCTTCGAGCCTCCAGAAGGAGCACAGCCCTAGCCAACACCCTGACTTTAGCCCAGTGAGGCTGATTTTGAACTTCTGACCTCCAGGACTATAAGATAACACATTTGTGTTCTTTGAAGCCACTAGATTTGTGCTAATTTGTTACAACAGCAACTGGACACTAATACATGGGTCAAGGCTTCACGCTGCCCAGGAAACCAGGAACTGTCACCTATGCCACCAGCAGAAACCTCTTACTTCAGCTCGAATCTGATTGGTTCAGCAGACACTGCCCGCCATCCCATGCGACCCGGCTGGGTCTGTGGCCACGGCATGTGTTTGCTCAAGCCAAGCCTATTTTCAGGAGGTTGTCTTTACCAGCTGCTGCCTGTGTTTATGTAAAGTTGGCCAGAGAGGAGAAACCTTCCTTTGTTGGTTCCGAGTCTTAGCTCTGATATTTGCCTGGCACATAGTATGTGTTCAAAAACCAGCAGCTATTGATATTATTAGTCATATTTGATCTTATCTGAAAAAGTCAAGAGTGACATTGGGCAAGTCTACTAGAGATGATCGATTCTGTCATTTCTATGTGATACTTTCTGAGTTCTGCACATTAAAACATTGGTGCATGCTACTTCTTCAACAAATTAGCCTTCTTCAAATTAATTCCAATTTCAGAAGTGAGGTGATGATAAAGGCATTTGAAATAGACATAGATATTAAAGGATGTCAACCCAATCACATCATAAGATACTGTTTTCAATCCACAACTAACCCAACCAGTTTTTGGCGTTATGAAATTTTGTAAGCGATCCTGGGGAGAGCAATTTGATTTTTATAAATTGGAACTTGTAGACTGTAACTGGTCAGAGTCCACACGGAGCTCTGATGACTGTATTTAGCTTCTACACGTTTCATGTGACCTTGGTGTAAAGAGCTGCCGGAAGTACTCTCCTGTTCCAAACAGCCTCCCTCCTCCTCTTCTGGAAAAGCAGCTAAAACCCAAAGTAGGCATGGAATACAGTCTCTTAAATTGATTCCGAATTATGTTTTGTTTTTTTTAAAAAACATACAACAACAGAAAGCTGAAAGCTCTGCCAATATTAGTCGTAAAAGGAAAATTTTTCCCCCTGAGATATGGACCTTCTCTTATATTTTACTCTTATAAGAGAAAAAAAAGATGGTCATTTACTTACCCAGACAAAATGAAAGAGGTCACAACTTCAGCTGGGCTTTCTGCTGGTGAGAGCTGCCTTTGGAGGTATCTTCTGTTCTGGGAAGCCCCGTGGAAGTGCGGTGGCCTTAAATTACAGTGATGTCACCAGCTGGACTGCTGAAAAAGTGAGTCTTTCAGACAGAGGAAGCAAGCTGGAATTTTGAAAGAAAAACAACTTTGCACTTTGGGGCTGGCAAGCGATTACTCAACTACCATCGCCATCTTTAATTTTGTGGGAGCTGACTTGAATGTCCACCTTTGAATTTTGGTCATGAAGGGTATATCACCAAGAATCCATCACTGTGGACCCCTTTAAACAAACAGTGAGCCACAAAAAGCTTGACTCATGCAATATGCAGAGCTGAGTAAAGTCAGATGCACTTTTCCCTTATCTTCCCTGGCAGTTCTGAAGTCTGTTTTTGATGTAAGTCTGTGGATATCAAGTTGAACCACTCAGGACCTCGTGTTCAGACAGTCTGACATATCTGGCATTTTTTGAGAGTCAGACCTCAACAGCCTTTGACCGAATGCCGCCTACTTTCTATCTTAGCTCCTAAAAATGAAGACGTTCTAATCTCGCTCCCTAAGTGCAGGAGAATGCTTCCACACCAGGGCTTGATTCTAGCTTCTGGAAAGTGACTCCCAAATCTCAGGCCTCAGGCCTCCCTACACCCTAGTCCTGCCTCTTGGACGCTCTGCTTGTATTTCTCTCTTTTATTTTTGCAATACGCGGGCCTCTCACTGTTGTGGCCTCTCCCGTTGTGGAGCACAGGCTCCAGACGCACAGGCTGAGCAGCCATGGCTCACGGGCCCAGCCGCTCCGCGGCATGTGGGATCTTCCCGGACCAGGGCACGAACCCGTGTCCCCTGCATCGGCAGGTGGACTCTCAACCACTGTGCCACCAGGGAAGCCCTGCTTGTATTTCTTGATGTCACCTTTAGCCTGGCGTGTCTGGAGCAGAAAATGTCCCCTTTGTCCTCAGACTCTGGCCTCCTCACCGTGTTTCCCTTTTCTGTTACTAACACCTCACTGGAGACCAATTGCACCTTTGAATTTCCTAGCAGTTTTCTCCCATTGCTGGACATCTTAAAATTGTGGAAGCAGGTTGAAAAAAAAAAGGCCACTCCAAGGACCAGATGTGTATTTTAGGGAGAAACCTGGAATTTATCTCTGGGGAAGGGCCCTTCGTATCAGGAGAGATCTGGGACTTTTTCAGTCATGCAGATGTTAGGTGAGTACCTGCCATCATGTTGGGGTAGATTTTAACTAGAGAAATTTCTCCAAATCCCAGTTGTCAGTGCTTCCTAATTAGTAATGTAGATCAGAGTCTCACCAGCCAGACCCGCCTTTGCAGAAGGTGGTTGTCTTTTCTCCCTTTGATGTGAGTTTGCACAGGGTTGTTTCTGAGAAGTATCTGCTCTCAGGACATGTCTGCCGGCTCCAACACAGGTTTACCCACAGGATGTCATGACTCCAGTCCTGCTGGGAGGTGGGGTGCGCAGGCCTGACCTTGGCTTTGCCTCACTGTGAGAAGTGGCCTGTGCGTGGCAGGGCCACATGGCCAGGACTGTCCGTATGTCACATGCCACTAGTGAGGGCTGAGTAAGTGGCACTATGGCAGCCCTGCCAAGGCCTTGCGGAGCCCCACCCTGTGGTGGAATGGAAAGGTCTCTGAAGAAAATGGATGCTCCCACTGCTGCCTTCCGGGATGGGCAAAGGGAAGTGGGCCTTGGTCCAGGGAGGAGAGGGTCTCCTTCTGCCTCTGGGGCTGTGGGGTGTGGGAGTCTGAATTCTGGGGTCTGAGGGCAGGGTGAGGGAACCCCACGTGTAGGAAGGCACCACAGATCCCTGGAACGTGGAGAAGGTGGGAGGACGCTGAGAGTGACATGGCAAAGGCCTGGTGTGAGCTGTTCTGGGTGGAAGTCCCCTGGGCACTGGGACCTTTGTGGGGAGGTGGGCTTAGGTATTCATAAAAGCAACAGATAGAAGTCACAAATATTAGTTGACATGGCTGAAATGAAGACATCTTCACAGATACCCAAGAAAAGTATAGTAACCCATCCCTAAGAGGTAGTAAAAGTAATGTTCATCCACGTTTACTAAATCATTAGGCCCCGTCTTGTGAACCATAGAAATCACAGTTCTCTGATCATTATACCAGAAGGAGAAGAATGCTTCCGCATTCCTGTAATCTGTATTCGGATCGAGGGTCCTACAGTGGATTGTGAAATGCTTTGCTCACTTTGTTCATTAAGTGTGTGCACTTAATATACGTTAGTTAATAAAACTGATTTTTAATGTGTTAAAAATTATTTTAACAGATTTAAAATGATTATTTTAACCAATTAAAAATGATTACAGCAGAGACCGTTTGGTGGAAGACGCAGAAACAGAGGACAGCCTGGCCAGCTGGGTGGGACAGACCGACCCTCCTGGAAACTGTCCTCAGTGTTGACGCAGCGGGATCCCAGGCAGGTACAGGTGGGCTCGGACTGTGCTCGATGCAGATTCAAGGAAGGGATGCGCTGGAGTTGTAGGAAGTTGGGGACGAAGAGGTTATGTCCCCACTCTGGCGTTCAGGGTCACTTTCCGGCTCTCCAGCCGCGAAGCACTGGAGTCACTTGGTCTCTTCTCCTTCCTAGTCACATCCAGCAGCTTCTTCAAGGTCAAAGACTCTGGTATATTTCATCCAGCGCAACTCTACGAATGACACCTGTATGCCTAGCCTCTTGTGTGGGGGCGGGGTGGGGTGAGGGTCCTGCTCAGTCCTTAAAATAGCTGGCGTCTCTCTCAGGATCTCCACCGCAGTTAAGGAAAGAAAACGACCGCGGGGCGGCTTCCCACCAGGATGAAAGGCAGCATTTTCGTTTCCGTCTAGCTAGCGCTCTTCCCCTCTGCCTAAGCCTTCCTTCCCATCTTGGTTTTAGACACTCATGCAACAAATAAGTCTGCAACAAAGAACCCCAAACCAATCTCCTTGCTTTCTGATTTTTTTCCCTTCAGTTTATCCTTGGGCTAGATGAATATTCCGGAAGGACTTGGATTTTGTCACTTCAATGGCCCCGCCCCCTGGAATTCACACACTCCTTGGCGGTCCTGCCGTATCACCCAGAGCCACCTCTACCTGGTTCTTCCATTCTGGCTGAGAGGGAAGTCCCATGGGCCTAATGCATCTGGACTCACCGGCCTGTGAGCGTTCGCTAGAAATCACCATCCCAGTCCTCTCTTTCTGCTTCATGTCCATCCATCGTTCACATCCCATTGTAAGCTCTGCTCTTTGTGAGCACAGGTCTGAGCGTTTTTCTTCCTGTTCTGCAAACACGTGGGGAGCAGCTCCCTGGGGCCAGGGGCGAACTGGGGGCCGGGGGCAGAGAGGACGTCTCAGCATCCGTGCTGGGCCGCTCACGCTCGGGTGGATGAGGCAGGTGAGCAGCCATGTGTGGCAAAGGCCACGGCAGAAGAGCCCCGCACAGCTGCTGCACAAAGGGGGCAGGGCGGGGCAGGGCTGGAGGAAGGGGTCATGACGTCAGGGAGATAAAAATAAACTCCTCCATGTAGGTTTAACAAAGCGCAAAGACCCAGAGATCAACAGGGAGACAGCTGCCAACTTGAGTGTGTCCTGGGTATTCAGGCGGCGCAGGCGCTGCCCTGGCCTGAGTACATGGCCGTTGAGAAGCCAAGGGTTCTTGGGGCCTGTCACTCTGCAGAGAAAACTCCGCTGGGACAGGGGTTCCATGGACCACGAAAGTTTAAGAAAGTCCACAGAAAACTCTCCATCCCCACGTTGGCCTTGCTCTGGGAGATCAGGTTTTCTCAGGTGGGTAGTGTGCTCACTAGAAACCGCCTCTTAGGGAAGCTGGGAGGATCCCATGAGCTAACACATCCTGGAGCCTGGCACAGGCTGGCCCTCAGGAAATACCCCCCCAGGGGCAACACTCAGAAGGGGTCTGCCAGAGGATCACCAGCTATGTTCCTCGGTGTTCTACAGCCTAAGTCAGATCATGGCATGTCCTGTCTCGGGCCCAGGAGGACACTAAGATTTGACAGTGGCCCTCAAGGCCACAGTGCCCCACCCCCTGATGCCTTTCTGAGCATCTCTCTCACTCTCTCCGCCTGTTCCCTGGCCTCCTCGCTCTCTTTTGAACAAGCCGTGTTGTCTCCTACCTCAGGGCCTTTGCACTGGCCATTCTCTCTGCCTGGAGCGCCCTTCCCATAGGGACCTGCACGCTCACTCCCTCAGGTCCTTCTGGTCCCCACACATCCCCCCCTTATCAGAGAGCCTTCCCCTGAAATAGCCTTTCCTCCGCTTGCCCAGTTTCACTGTTTGTTACAGCCGTTATCATCACCTGGATACGTTCATCCGTTTATCTTTTACTTCCTGTCTCTCCCAGCAGAATGTGGGCTGCACCGGGCAAAGGGTTTATCTCTTTTGATTAGAGTCATGTTCCCAGCTCCTACAACAGGGCTCACATGCTTAATAAATATTTGCTGAATGACTTCATAATTCTATTTATTTATATACAAGAATATCAACAGCTTGTCTCTGTATCAACATGCATGTCCCAAACCCCTTGTGGGTGCCAGGTCCTGTGTGGGCGCTGGAGGGACAAAGGTGAATGCTGTCCCCTTGAGCAGCTCAGGCAGACATCCAGTGACTATACTTTGTGGAATGCAAAGTGGCAATGAAGTGCCAAGGTTCTGTCTGAGTGTCAAGACTGAGAGGATTTAATTCTGCTCAAGGCAGAGTTGGGAAAGATTCATGGTGGAAGGATATTTGAGTGGGGTTTTGAGAGACGAATAGGAGTTTGGAAGGCAGGCAAGCTGAGAAAAACATTGTAGATGGAAGGACCCACATGCATACCATAAACACACATGTGCACAGATGTGTTTGTGGAACACTCACTTGGAACTTGGAGTCAGAAAGCCCAGGTTCTAGCCGTTCCCCCACCCCGCCCCATTTAGTCATTCTTTATGTGAGATCACATAGCTCCTACCCTGGGGCAGGCCCTGTGCAGGTGTGCCCCCAAAGGCTCTTGGTTTGGCGCAGGAAAGGGAATTAAACAGTTTCAGATCTGAGAGAGTGGGTACAGAGGGGGAGGCCGTCCACCTGCAATACTCCTGGAAGGGAGCTGTGTGACCCACACAATCTTGGGAATGCTCTGACCCTCGATTTCTTTATCTGAGATCATGCCCTGCTTTGAGAGCCGTTCTGAAGATCATACACATGCATGGAAACTGTCAATATCACTTTATACATATGTTCACAGGGTAAGATGAATGTTTATATACATTGATGTAGCTTTTCCCAGTTTTATGACTTTTCTCTGTGTAATCTAGGAGAAAGTACCCATTTTCTAGTCAGCCTAGATGCCTAACTGGCCCACATGTACTGCAAAAAAATGGGATCATGAAGTAAAATTCCTCTTCCTTTGAAACCAGTAGTTCTCATATGATGTATTTAATGGAGATGGAATTGATGCTGTGAGCATTTGTCTTTAACATAGGTCATGTTGGCCCCCATGATGGGGGATGCTTCTTTGAGCTGCAAACTCTGGGTACAGGGGAACTGAATGTGGAAGATAACTTTCACCTTTCCTGTAAGACTCAGGGTCACCCTTGACAGACAAGCAAACAGAGAAAACCAACTGTGATTGTAATTGTGGTGCGTTCTATGAAGAAACAGCTCAGGATGCAGTGCTCCACGAAACAGAGAGGGTGTGAGGACTTGTACTGAGGGAGGTCAGGGAGGCAGAGGGAAAACTGGGAGCAACAGGAGAAACCAATTGCAGAGCCGGAGGAGCTTAGTGCAGCCAGGGGGAACAGCATAAACAAGGGCCCTGAGGCTGTGACAGCTCCATCTGCTTGAGGAACTGAAGAAGCTAACACAGAAGGTGGAAGGGCTGGAGAGGAGGTGGACGCTGGGCAGGGCCAGACCAGACAGAGCCTGGGACAGCGGCTGATGGAGTTTGGAGCTTCCCATGTCCAGTGGCATCGCAGGGTGCAGGAGGTCCAAGGGATCAGGACCTGTGAGAGTGAAAGGAAGGAAGGATCGGGCAAAGGGAGAACTGAGCTGCAGCGTCGTCTTAAGAGAAGCTTCCGAAGACCTGTGAAAATTCCTGGATGGGATGACGCTTCAAAGCTGTCTGAGTCAGGGCAAGAGGGCTGGGCTTCCTACCTTCTCTCAGCCACTGGATGAAGGATGCCCTGGAAGACGGCATGACCTTGGGTGAAGCAGCGCTTAAGGTAAGCACTATCTGCCGGCAGCTTCCCTGGCAGCTGGGGTAGCAGATCCCTCATTCCCTGAGGAGCATCTGGATGGCACATCGACCAGAAATAGGAAGCCACCAAAGGGTTTTAAACATTTAGAAAGGTCACCCTAGCTCTTGTGTGGCAGATGGGCTGGAAGGGTTCAAGGCGGGAAGAGGAGCCAGAGATGGGGATGGGTCTGAGATACTGTTTGGAGGTAGGACCAGGGGTGCCTCGTGGTGCAGGGGCAGAGGGAAGCATCACAGATTTTTGTAGGGGTAACTGGGTGGTACCATTTACCGAGATGGGGGAGATGAAAGGAGGAATATGTTTCTTAAAAAGAGAATCAGAAAGTCTGGTTTTGGACTTAAGTTGGAGATGCATGTGAAATACCTAAGTGGCTTTCCAGTAGGCATTTAGATCAGAGCAGATTTTTCAGAAGAGAGTTGTTGGCATACATGTGTATCAGTCAGGGCTCTCCAGAGAAGTAGAACCAATAGGATCTATCTATCATCTATCTGTCTATCTATCTATCTATCTATCACCTATCTATCATCTATTTATCTATCTATCTATGATCCATCTATCTATCTATCATCTATCTATCATTATCTATCATCTATTATCTATCGATCATCTCTCTATCATCTATCATCTATCTATCTCTTAATCTATTATCTATCTATCTATCATCTATCTATCATCTATCTATCATCTATCATCTATCTATCATCTATCTGTCATCTATCTATCATCTATCATCTATCTATCATCTATCATTTATCTATCTATCATCTATCTATCAATCATCTATCTATCATATCTGTCTATCTATCATCTATCATACCTATCTATCTATCTATCTATCTATGGATTTATCTCAAGGAATTGGCTCACATCATTGTAGGGGTTGACAAGTCCAAAATCTGTAGGTCAGGTCAGCAGACTGGAAACTCAAGCAGGAGCTGAAGCTCCAGTCTTGGGGCAGAATTTCTGCTTTTTCAAGAAACCACAGTTTGCGCTCCTAAGGCCTTCCCACTGCTTGGAGGAGGCCCACCCACATGATCGAGGATGATCTCTTTTACTTAAAGTCCATCGATAGGAGATGTTTACCACATCCACAGAATACCTTCACAGCAGCACCTAGATTTGTGTTTGATTAAATAACTGGGTGCTGGAGCCCAGGCACGTTGACACAAGACTAAGCATCACAGATGATATTTAGAGTAATGACCCTGGCTGGGATTAGTTAGGTGGGCCCTGTAGAGAGATGAGAAGAGGACTTAGGACTGAAGCCTGAGGAATTCCAACATTTCAGCTTCAGGTGGAGAAGGAGACACTGGGCAAGCAGAGTAGGCAGGAGTAGGCAGTGAAGACCAGGTTCTGTGCCCATCAAGTCCGGGAGCCCATGGGTTAGACAAAGCCCTGCATTGGACAAAGCAGAGTGGACTGGCCTCTTGCCTGCAGGTCTTCCCAGGGCCTTCAGTATGCATCTATGCAGCCCCACAAGAAAGATGTAGTAGTTGCATTTCTCAGACTCTTTTTTTTTTTTTTTGCGGTACGCAGGCCTCTCCCCGTTGTGGCCTCTCCCGTTGCGGAGCACAGGCTCCGGACGCGCAGGCTCAGCGGCCATGGCCCACGGGCCCAGCTGCTCCGCGGCATGTGGGATCTTCCCGGACCGGGGCACGAACCCGCGTCCCCTGCATCGGCAGGCGGACTCTCAACCACTGCGCCAAGCCCTCTCAGACTCTTGTAAACAATCAGGAGCCAGACTCTTCTTTTGTTGTTTTTGTTTTTGTTTTTTGAGAAACTTTCGGAAACTCTGCAGAAGGAAATAATGGCATCAAAAGAGCTTAGGGCTTCCCTGGTGGCGCAGTGGTTGAGAGTCCGCCTGCCGATGCAGGGGACATGGGTTTGTGCCCCGGTCCGGGAAGATCCCACGTGCCGCGGAGCAGCTGGGCCCGTGAGCCATGGCCGCTGAGCCTGCGCGTCCGGAGCCTGTGCTCCGCAACGGGAGAGGCCGCAACAGTGAGAGGCCCGCGTACCGCAAAAAAAAAAAAAAAAAAAAAAAAGAGCTTAAACATTGGAAGGGGAGCCCTGCAGCTCTAGAAGAAAATGAGGTCAGGACTGAGTGGAAGAAAAGAATTTGGGCAACTAATGGAGTGGGGAGGGGTTGCCAAATGAGAGGTTCTCTTCTTCCAGCTGGAGGCCGAGGGGGAGGGGTCGGACTAGTCCAGAAGGCCATTCAGTTGTCAAGCTGTCGGGGGTCTCACTGCTTTGTCTTCCTCAAGGGGGCTGGTACTTTGTGAAAGAATCTGATTCCAAAGCAAGACCCTGGTCCTTGAGGTCTGATGCGGAAGCCAGGGTGGGCAGGTCTGGCCGAGGAACCACGTCACGGGGGTTTAAATCCCAGCTCCATCACGGTTGAGCTGGGTGAACTTGGGCCATTTTTTATACCATCTCCTGGGGCCTCAGTTTCTTCATTATTTTTTTTCTGGATTTTTAAAATCACTTTTAAAAATTGAAGTATAGTTAAATTACAATGTTGTGTGAGTTTCAGGTGTATGACAAAATGATTCAGTTATACACATAAATATGTCTATTCTTTTTCAGATTCTGTTCCCTTATAGATTATTACAAAATATTGAATATAGTCCCCTGTGCTATACAGTAGGTCCTTGTTTTTTTTAATCTATTTTGTATACAGTAGTGTGTATATGTAATCCCAAACTCCTAATTTATCTCTCCCCCAGCCCCCCAAGGAGACCCAGTCTCTTAATCTGTGAAGTGGGCCTCTTCTCCGAGTTTGGGGATCAGGTGAGATGGCGATGTAGCAGGCCCTTCGTCGGCAGCCAGCGGGAGCTGCTCTGGTTTCATCACTTGGCCGTTGCACAAGGCGGTGGTAGCGTGAGCACAGCAGGGTTACGTAAGCTGTCCTCTGCCTTGGCCAGGACTGGGGAGAGGAATAGGCAGGCGTACTTGACTGCCCTGAGTGGGCCGTGCGGTGACTCAGCGTGGAGGGGGGCGTCCAGAGGAGCCTCAGAGCTCCGTCTTGGGCCATTTTTCAGGGTTGTTTATAAACAACGTCCCACCAAGGTGGGCTTGGTGGTGAAGCTGTCAGGAAGCTGGGAGCTGGGCCCTGTGGCCTCTTCTTAACCCAGTCTGAGACTCCTGGAACTGGCCTGCCTTAGGGGGAAGGAGAGAAACAGGGCAGCCCTGGCCCTGGGTCAGTAGACACGGTGTGTCGAGGCCTGTGGTGCACACACTGTACGGGCCTGGGCAGCCCCCAGCACGCTATGTTACCATGAGAGAGGCCTCAGTATCTTCCCTGTGAAGAAATCTCTAAAATTCTGTAAGATGGTGTATCCCATTCTTTCTTAGGACACCTTCTATCACCAACTAGCATCTCGAAACCCCAGGAGACCTGAAGAAAGTGTCTGGTTCCCTCCTCCATTGTTGGGGGAAGGAGTGTGTGTGGACTGTGACGGGCACCTGGTGGGTGAGCACGCACTCAGAATTGTTAAAACATCTGTATTCGTCTCCTAGAGCGGCCAGATCAAAGTACCACAGACAGGGTGGCTTAAAGGAACAGAAATGTATTCTCTCATGGTGCAGGAGGCCAGAAGTTCAAAAGCAAGCACTTTCATGCACTAAGTCTGCTAACAGTTCTATGATGTGGATGCCATTACTATCCTCATTTTACAGATGAGGGAATGTAGACTCAGAAAGGATAACTGAGATGCCCAAAACCACACAGCAAATGAGTCTGAGCCAGAAGCAGAACTGGAATCCAGGTCTGCCTGATCCCAAAGCCTTGGCTCTTAAACGCTGTTCTTTACATGTTCTTTACATGTATAGCTTCCCTATCATTGTCTTTGCCTTCTTAAAAGACGTCATTGGCTGAAGAGTGGAGAATATGAATTGGGAGATGGTGGCAGTTAATATCAGAGATGGGGAGACCAATAAGAGATGATGATTAGACATAGAAAGAAGCAGATAGGTCCAGGAAATACTTAGGTGGAATGTAAAAGAGGTGCTGATTCACTAGGTGTAAGGAAGAACAGAGAAGGTTATTCCTCTTTACCATGAGCCCCAGGTTTCTAGCATGGATTGATGGATGCGGAGACAGAGCAGTGTCATTTCTGTAGACACAGAAAGCAAGTTTTTTAAATAAATGAATGAGTGAATGAATGCATGAATAATGAAGGGACCTCAAAATGGAGTGGGTAGTGAGTTCCCCGTCACTGGTAGTATGCAAGCTGTAGTTAGACAACTGTCTGATCTAGACCTTGTCAAATGGAAGGCGCCTAATAGATATATATCACATGCATGGATGATTGAATTACAATCATCCTTATGATTCTAGGGCCTCATGGGGCCTCATGCGCACCTGATGGGTGCTTGGTAATGAGTCACCAGTGTAGGAATATGGGATGGGAGAAAATATTCAAACCCTGTTGAAATTTCTTAGATTGTACTTGAGTATATTTTAGAATGTACCTTTTAATACATGTAAATAAGTGTACGTATTGGGTACATATAATCAACATTTTTTTACTTATATGGATACACAATTACAATAGCTTGGACACCACTGACTTACAGAAGCCCTAAAGTAGGTTGAGTGGAAATAAGTGGAACCCCCAGCCCAAAGACTTCTAACCGCCACGGCAGTGTCTGTGACAAGACTCAGATTTTCGGGAGTTGTAACAAATGAAAGAACTGCGCAAAAATGCCTCATCCCTTTATTATGCTGGACAAAAACACATGTTTATGCGGTTCATCCATTTCTCCTTGTTTGCGAAATGCTTCCTCTTTACAATGTAGTAGCTCTTTGGACCTTTCACAGGACAGATGTTCTTTATCATGGTAGCAACACAACCCACGGGGCAGCTCCCTTCCCACAGACCGATTGCTCCTTAGCCCACGGGTGGACCCTAAATGACCATTAGGGGCCCAGGGCTGTGATGCGGCTCTGCTCATAGGAGACCTTCAGACCATACACACCCACTGATGAATCAGTGGTACACATTCCAAAGCCCAGCCTCCTTTTGTGTTACCTCACTCACAATATGCACATGCTTTAACTTCATTCTAATACTAAATGGTTCCTGCTTCTTTCTAATGCTAAATGGTTCCTATTTCTTATTTCCTCTGTTTTCTTTCTCCAGCTAGAAGTGTGTATGTTTATTTGGGCAGCGGGGTATGAGCAGCACAAAACAAAGGCTGGGATGGGGAAGAATCTTCTGTGACTCTTTTTCTTTTAAAATCCAGAGCTGGATTGGGCAGTATTTATGGGCTCTTTGCCATCTAAATCCTCCTGGTCCCCCAGGTTCTATCCTCTCCAGAGAGACAGCCCGCTAACAAATCACCCATTTACTGATCGAGTGAGTGCTTCCAGGGCGCTGCCTGCATTACGCGTCCCGAACTCCACTGCCACTGAGCGTGCCTCCCTGCCTTGACTCTGAGGGCTTGATGTTGGCGCCTGGGCGGTGCGTTCTCCGTTATCTCCACGTGGGCCGGCCACAGAAGGCAGATTATAAAACGTGTAGAAAAAGAAGAAACGAATTCTGCCTGGAGGACCTCGGGCTTGGGGCTAGGGCTGTGTCTTAAGCCTCTGGCCAAGGATGCTGGTCCAGCTTCATCCTGCCTGACACCTGGTACCGGCTTTCCGCCCCGTCCGTCACTGCGCACACCGCCCTTCGGCACAACGACCCGCCCCTGCCCCGCCCACAGGAGGCAGAGCCGCGGACCCCTCTGCAGCTGCTTCTTTGGGCAAATGATCTACGGGTTGGGGAGGGCGTTCTCCCACCTCCACTGAAGATGCTTGTGTGTGCGCGTGCTCGCGCGTGTGTGTGTGTGTGTGTGCACGTTGATGCGAAGGACAGGTGGTGGAAGGGAGCTAACACTGAGCACCTAGTATGTGTCAGACACTGATGGGTGCTTTACACCACACCATTAGCTACCGATTATCCTCTACGGCCCTTTTGCTGAACCTGTGTCTTTCTCCTTATAATAAATTTATTCCTGTTCTGTGGGCGTAATAATGCCTCACATTTACATAGCACCTTTCACTTGTCAAAGTGCTTTTATGCCTGTTAGCTCCTTTAATCCCCCAACAGCCTCGTGTTACAGAGGAGGAAACCGAGGCAGGGACACAGCCACGTGCAACTAGTTACAGGCTGAGCTGGGGCGGCCTCTCCTCATCCCTCTGCGCTGCCCCGCCCACTGTGCCTTGCTTGACCATGTCTAGAGCAGCCTTCTGGTGGCTGCAGGTGCTGCCTTATCCCCACATGAGTCTGCAAGTTCCTTCAAGACAGAGACTGTACTTTCTTTTTCTTCTCTTACCCACAGTGCTCAAGGCTGCATATACAGCAAGTGCTGGATAAGTGCTTATTGGGTTCTTCTTTGGCACAGACCACTTGTCTTTCCATGACGGGAATGAAAGAATCCTGGTCTCCGGGTTCACACCATGGATCTCTCAGAGTTTAACCTTCATTAACCTGAGAAATCATCCTCCAAAGTCCTAGCTGAGTGGATTAAAGAAACCCAAGGCAAAACTTCAGCCGAGCCCTGCGTGGGCACTCAGCAGCTGCACCAAAGCTGGCTGGCATTTCCGGAGATCTGAGCTGTCATGCTGGGGCAAGGTGGGACACCACATGGGAGGGAAGCTCGGTCACTCCTGTCCCTGCCCCCAGGCTCCCTCCACTCCTGGGAAGCAGCAGACTGGTCTAGAGGTGGCAGCAAATAAGAACAAGAATACTCTTGTGTTTCTGGAGCCCTTGGCTGTGTACCAGATCACTCCAACCTCACAGCCTTGTTATCTGCAACTTGAGCCGGGAAGGAATTTACTGGAGACACCGACTCACTGTCCAAGGTCACACTTGGGATTCCTTCCATTCCTCCTGGGGCACAGCCTGAGAATCACTGAGCAACAATCGTCACCCGCGTTAGTAGCCCTGGTGACAAGTGCTCACCGGCTGCTTCCCACCCACTACGACAGTTTGTGAATCTGGCGTTCCACTGAGAGGGAGGTCCTCAGCGTGCCCATGGAGTTCTCCGTCTGGCTGGGCTCCGCCCCGCAGCCCCCCTGCCAGCACAGCCGCCCGTACACCTCCCGCGACTTCTTGCGGAAGCTCTTGCCCACGATCACGTACACCAGCGGGTTGAGGCAGCTGTTGCTATAGGCCACGTAGGACGCGATCTGCGTGAAGACGTCGACCACGTGCTCGTCCCAGCAGCTGGAGAGGACGTCGAGGCGCTGCAGCGTGTCCAGGAAGGTGCTGATCTGGAAGGGCAGCCAGCAAACGATGAACAGTAGCAGCACGGCCAGGACCAGCACGGTGGCTTTCCTCTCCGTCTGGATCTCCTTGAACTTCTGCATCTCGTTGTTGCGCAGCACGCGCATGATGTGCACGGTGCAGAAGGTGATGACGCTCAGGGGCAGCAGGAAGCCCACGGAGTTCAGGAGGCTGTTGGTGAAGACCTCCCAGCTGCGGGACGGGTAGATGATGATGCAGGCGGTGACGTTGTGGCCCTCGGCCCTGTACTCCTGCATGGTCCGGAAGACCAGCATGGGCAAGCTCAGGAAGAGCGTGCAGCCCCAGATCACCAGGCTGTAGAGCCTGGCCCAGCGCACCCCACGCATCCGGCCCATGGACATGGTCTTCACCAGGGCCAGGTAGCGGTCAATGCTCACCAGCATGAGGAAGCAGATGCTGCTGTAGAGATTCATGTAGAGCACGGTGCTCACCACGCGGCAGAGAACTTCCCCAAAGAGCCAGTCGAAGTTGTTGGCGATGGTGATGGCCCAGAAGGGCAGCCCGCAGGCCAGGAGCAGGTCGGCCGCGGCCAGGTTGCCCAGGTAGACCTCCGCCACCGTGCAGCGGCTCCTGTGCAAGCAGAAGACGCTGAGGACGAAGGCGTTCTCGAGAGCTGCCAGTATGAAGAGGACCCAGAGGAAGGGGGACTGGATGGTGTTCAGCCAGCTCCACCAGTCGGAGTCGACACAGCTGCTGCTCTGGGGAGGGGTCCCGTTGAGAGCAGGTTCAAGGACTTGCGAGGTGACGTTGAACATTTTGGCGCTGCAGGAAAGTGGAAAAGAGGCAGTTACACCTCAGGGTCACAAGAGAAAGGAGAAACAACTGATGCAGAAGGAGAGGGGGATGCTTCCAGAAGGCAAAGTCAGGGGTGAGACTCAGACCCTGTCTGTGCGGTGTTCAGAGGCAGTTCAGGCACACCTGTGTCCCCAGGGTCTTAGAAAGGCGTCTCTGCTCCTTGGGCTTAAACTGAGAGCTCCTGTTCTTCGCCTCCAGGCTCCATTGGGATGTGTACTTGACCAGCATCCATCACCCAGACTAACAAGCATGAGTGTTAGACCCTGGACCTCCTCGAAGCTTCCATGATGGGAGGATACACAGCACATTCCTTCCTTATCACAGGGCCACCCCTCCCCCCCAGGGGCTCTGGTCTCTTTCAGCCTCCTGTGGCCTGGCCATGGGTGAGCAATTTATTAGAAGAGAAAAGTGATATCATGTCAGACAGGGAGATCCCAGCCTGGCTTGGAGACCACTGTCCACCTGCCCACTCCCTGTCTCCTTCCGGCAGAGGGCAGCATCATGCTTCCGTACCTTCCGTCAGTGGAGCACTGATGATGAGCAGAGGTTGCTTGATGAAAAGGGAGGGGAAGGGGCTTTGGAGCCAGACAGTCCTCTGGGTTCAGTCCTGACTCATTCATTAGTTGTGTGACCTTGGGTAAGTTAATGAACCTCTCTGAACCTTAATGTTCTACCTTGTAAAATGGGAATAACAAAATCTTCTCAGGGTTGTGGTGGGGACCTGAGACAAGGTGCAGAAAGCCCCAAGCACTGCACTTGATTCAGTAAACATGAATAATTACCTGTTTTTTGCGAACTTATTAAAATAACCAATGTCAAACTCCAGCACCACTGTTGGCAGATTCTTGCTCTTATATTGGTGATTTCATCATTAACCCACTGGCTCCTCTTTCACTCTGAGACTCAGACCAGCGGTGAGACTCAGACCAGGGGGGCAGTTCATTTTCTGGAAGTTCCTCTCCGACTTCAGCAAATAGGCATGGGGTTTTGATAGACATTGGCTCCAACCCTAGCTGTGTTGTCTTGGGTAAATTGCTTGACCTTTCTGAGCTTCCACCTTATTGTCATAGAGTCTTGCTCTCTCCCTGGCTTGCCTTGCATGGCTCTTGCAAGGTTTAATCAAAGAGCAGGTATGAAGACACATTGAAAAACTAAAAGCACAATGCAAAGGGCAGGACTAATTGGGCACTTTCCTAGTGCTCTGTGGGGTGGATGAAGGAAGGTGGAGGTGGAGGGGCTCTTCCTGGGCAATTGATTGTTGGGTAGGCTCGTGGGGGAGGAGCTGAGCAATAGATCATGGGAAAGAATCTGCTGATTGTCTCTGGGATTTCCCAGAAAATGTCCTGGAGCAGCTGGCTGGCTTTGAGGGGCTAGACTGGAGATGTGGGATGAACTCATTCATTGATGCAATTTATCTTTCAATGTTTCTTGAGCATCTCCTCTGTGCTGAGCTCCACCTTGGCTCTAGGGACCCAGAGGGGAACACCACACGTCTCCTGCCCTGCCCAGGCTCCCAACACCTGCGACCCAGTGTGCGCGATGAGTGCCGAGGGGTGGGAGGAGAGGCAAGGGACACAGATGTGGGGGGAGGAGGTTGGGGGTAACTCCGGAGCTGGGTCTCAGAGGATGAAGAGTATGTCAACAGGGGCCAAGAAGGAGGGAGGGCAGATCAGGCAGAAGGAGCAGCTTGAGCAGAGGCACCGGAGTGGGGAAGCCGCTGGTGTGTTCTGGCAGGTGGACTAGATGTTGGATGGGGAGGTGGGAAGTGGCAAGTGATGGGGTTGAATAAGGGGATAAGGGCAGTCTTCAGTGGGTGCTGAGAAAGTGAGGCTTTGTCCCTATTGGAAATACGCTCTGGAAAGGCCCTCCTAGTGGATGGTGGTTTTAATATGTCCACACATTCTTCGATACTCCTCCTTTCAAAGGGTGGAGTCTAAGTCCTCTTCCAGTGAATGTGGCCAGACTTAGTGACTTGCTTCCCACCCATGGCGACAGTGACAGTGTGTGACATCCAAGATGGAGGCATAAGAGGCTTTACAGCTTCCTCCTTGGCTTCTTGGGCTGCTTACTCAGGGGGAGGCTAGCTGCCATGTTGTGAGGACACTCAAGCAGCCACATGGAGAGGCTCCATGGAGAGGAACCGACTTGCCACCTTGGTCATGGATCCTCTGGCCCCAGTGAAGCCTTCGGTTAGATTCTGTTCCCTCGGCCTGTGAGTCTTCCAGCTGAGGCCCCAGACATCACAGAATAGAGACAAGCCATCCCCACTGGACCATAAATTCCTGACCCATGGAAACTGGCAGGCTTCTCTGCAGAGCCTCTGAAGGTAAGACCTCCCCTACACGGTCCCCTTGGTCCAGGCTTTGGCCCAATTTCTGCAGGTACAAAATACTTGTTTCCTTAGCGCCCCAGACCTGGGGTGCTGTCTCTCATGGTCCAGCTCTCTAGACACTCAAGTGTCACACCACATGCTGCTTGTTAATTTCCCCCACAAGGTAGTCCCTAGCCAACGGGATGGCACCTGGCCCATACCTGGCTCTGAGAAGCCACAGGATCGTTAGAAGGTGGCCTGGGGAGTGCTTGACCAGGAGTTAGAGGGCCCGTGTTCCATGGCCCCAGCTGAGATGGCCATCTGGTCATGTCCATAGTAGGTCACACCTGACACAGGACCTAGAGGCCCGGCTGGGCCCAGCTCCCCTTTGTCTTCCTAACCCTGCCCCCCTCAGGACTGACTCTCCCTTTCCTCTGCTTCCACTCGGGGTCAATTCCCCCTACATTATCTCTTGAGAGTGTTCAGACCTTCCCCAGAGGTCAGCCTTGTGCTGGAGACGTCCCATCTCCATTGGAGACATGCCACATCTCTGTCTGATTTCTTGTGTTGACTTCAGAATTTCAATCTCTTTCTTTTCACGTTCACCTGGGGTCATTCACACGTGACCATCTGTGTAATGTGTGCTTCTCCTCCTGCACTCCCCTCCCTCAAACAGAAAAATCCACTCCCTCTGCCCCCGACAGGCCTTTGGGGATTGGAACACCAGCCTCACCAGCCCTTGAGAACTTTTGTCTTTGGGTTACCATTGCCTGTTGCTTCAAGTGTTGGCCCGGAGGGGAAGGGCGTGCTCTCCTAGGTGTTCTCCAGCTTGTGCCCTCCCCTCTGCCCCATAAATAGTAAATCGAGGAACCCCTCTGACTCAGCTGAAAGAGGCAGTGGTGGGCACAGCATCCTCATGAACAGATTGGATCATTGATCTCTTCCAGGCAGAGAACACTTGGACTCAGAGGGGGACCTGAGTAACGGCCTGCCCAGGCTGACTGGAGGAGAAAAGACAGTTAGGTGGTGGGACTGGGGACCATAAAACACACGCATTCTCCACTAGGGAAGAGAAATGGAGGCCTTCACTTAACAAATATTTATTAAGCATCCATCATACACTGGGTGCCAGGACGTAATGTGAGAACAGGCACAGTGTCTGTCCTCCGGGGGCTTATGGTCTCATGGAGAAGCCAGACATAACTCAATCACTAAATTACTGAAAACTGACATAAATCCTATGAAATAAAATTCAAGGTCCCATGACAGCATGGAATGTGGGGTTCTAATCCAGCCACGGGCAGGGGCTGAGTGGATATTTATCATGAGACCCGAGGGGGAGCAGGAGTAAGCTGGGTGAAAGGATGGTGGTGGAGGATGTCTGGGCAGAAGGAGCAGCAGGTGCAAAGGCCCTGGGGCAGGAAGATGCTGGGTGTGGATGTGTGTTAGGCCCTGGTGGCTGGATTGTGGTGGGAGCAGGAGCAGTTGCTGCCCGTTTTTCTGGGCATGGGATGATGGAGACTGTAGAAGATCGATTCCAGAGGTGTTTAGGGAGGAACACTGACATGTCTGGAGCAAAATTGGACATGGAGAGGTTGGAAATGAGGGTAAGGAAGGGATCAAGGATGCTGCCACCCCCGTCCCGCTGCTGCTGTCTCCTATGAAGGGGATGAATGGGAAGGGCTAACTTGGAGAGACAGGATCATGTGTTTAGACTTGAACCTGTGAAGTTTGAAGTGCTTAGAGACTTGCACGTGGGTCTGGAACTCGGGGAGGGGGCTGGGCTGGAGGACAGGCTCATCCTGATGCAATGGAGATGAATTAGACACAGGATCTCCAGGGCCTTCGAGCCTAATAGACAAATACAGAGGAGTGTTTCTAATCCACAGCTGTGGTCAGTGCTGCAACGTGCTCTCAAGTTCTGAGCCGGGTCCTTACCTGAGCCCCGCGGAAAAGTGACGACCTTTCTGCCCCATGGGGCTTGCACTGACGCAACCTCCCTCTCCCTCTTCAAGTTCAACTGCACTCTCATCCAGAGAGGTAGGCATTGGCTGTACGCTTGCCTTGCAGAGGAAGAAACGAGGTGCAGAGAGGTGGGGTGACTTATCCAAGTGCCATTGCTGGCAAGAGGTGGAGGTGGGACTTCAACCCTTCTGGTGCCAGACCTGGAGCTCGGACCAGTATCCCACGTGACCTCTGGCTGCTGTCTGGGAAGGGTGTAAAAAGCTGGGCACATGCATGTGTGTGTGTGTGCGTGTGTGCGTGTGTTTAGCCACGGATCTGCCCTGCCCTAGGTTTCAGCAGCTTCTCAGCTAGAGGAGTCTGTGCAGACCCTGCACACCTGGCTTCCAGAAGCCCAGCTCTCCCAATGCAGTTGTGGGAGGTGGAGATCAGTTAGCAGACAATTCTGGAAATTTGAACACATTAGGAAAAAAACAAAACAAAAAACTGGGTTGGTAAGCAGGAAATAAAGCCAAAGATCTTCAGTTAACACCCAGAAAGTGTTTCCCCAAACCCCCAAGCTGAGCTGAGGTCAGGATTTAGAACTTGCAAGAGATGCAATGCACAGCAAGTCCTTTTGATTTTTCGAGGAGGGGGGTTAGGGGAAGGAAAGAAAGACCTAGTAGAATGCTTTTCTGAGGGGCCCTGCTGGGCCCATGGAAAGAAAATTCAACTAGAGGTCAGAGGTCATGTATTCAGATCATTCATTCCTCAACAGCAATTATTGAGTGTTTTTCCAGTGCTGGAGATTTGGTGGGGAAGAGTGAAGCCGAGCTTCCCCTGCCCCCATGGGGCTCTCTGTCCAGCCAAGGGACCTCAGCCTGCCTGCTGAGGTCACCATTTCCACCAGGACAGTGACAGCCACATAGCTAACCCAGGGTCTCCCAACTCGGTCACCCTGGGGAGGTGGCAGCCCTCCCTGTCTGCCCTCTGTTAGGGGTCTGCACGGCCAGGTGTCCCCAGATCTGGCAGGATCAGCCCAACTGGACCCTAATTGTTTGCTAAGGACTGCCAACATGGCTTTCCTGTTCAAAACAAAGTTGAGGGCTTTTCTCTTTCACATGTGCAGAGAGCAGGCAGTTTGAGGACCAGGGAGAAGGTAGGAGTCTGAGGCGACTCTAGTTCCTCTGCATCTGCTCTGGATGCTCCACGTGTGGGAGCATCCATCACCCCCTGCTTCTCCCCAGCCCTGTCCTGGGAGTGCGGGGACCACTCCCTGGGGATGAGATGGCTGCCACCTGGCTTCCCATGGGTTTTGGCCCATGGGGGGCACCAGCAGGAGGCCGAGGGAGGGAGGAGAATGAGGATGGGGTGCCGGCTCCCAGCTCCCTCCTTTGGGGGCCTCCAGGGGCTGGCTGGGCCTGGCCCCATTCACAGCTCCTATCGGGGCCCTTTCCAACTCGCTGTCCAGTGCTGCTGGTAAGTGCCACCTCCTCTTGCCGCTCAGGCCTCAGGCCCGGAGGGAGGGAGGCACGAGTGGGTCGTCTGCCGAGGCCTCTGCTGCTCTAGCTCTGAGGCCCTGGCAGTGTCCCCACGCGCTGTCTACAGGCAGAAAATAGACCCTCTGTTAAAATTCTCTTCCGCTAACCAGTATTAGCTGGTTTGAATGTGCCCTCTCCTTCCTACTGGACCCTGACTAATATATCTTTGGATTATAAACTCATTTGTCAGAGAACTATTTAAGGGACTGTCGGGGGGAGGGCGCGGGCGTGGTGTGGCGGGCACGCGGGCGTGGTGTGGCGGGCACGCCGGCGCTGAGGGTGGTGGCGATCAGGTGTGAGGTTCTGGGTGTTATTTGAGGGAGTCCCTTTAGCCCCCTGGGCCTCGGTGTCCTCGCCGACACGGCTGGGGGTGGGAGCGGTGGTCGGGCGAGGGAATGGACTCATGCCGCCTCCCGCCTCTACTCTGATCCTCGTGTCTGGGTCGGGGCGCTGGGCCGATGACTCCGCAGCTGGGCTTTCCCCTTGTTTTGCAAGCTGATGCTTTAGAAGAAACATCCAACATTCTCCCTCAGAAACTGGTCCAAGAAGACTTACTTTAAAAGTATTTCCTTTGGTTGAATCACATAAACACTGGCTCTTGGTGCTTTGGAGAGTATTTCCATTTTAGTCTCCGAGGGAGTCTATTTTGGTTGCCCAAGAATCCATGTCTGAGGGCTCTGCGGCTGTGGCCACCCCAGGACACACAGCGTCACTTTCTCAAGGGCCAGGATTTGCCTTGTATGGAGCCCCTGATCCTGTAGCCAACTCATGCCCCATGTTTTGTGGCGGTGTGTTGGAGATAGGAGGTATTTCCCAAAGCGAGGGTTGTGGACTGGACGGTAAATAACCTCGAATCGTTGAGCCACTCCTCTGGGTTAGCCCTGGAGAAAGTGTCTTCAGCACCTCTCTGGTGTTTATAACCCACCTTTCAACAAACACAGCAGGCCCAGCGCCTGGGCTGGCCCCCAAATCTAGCCAGACTTTAACCGGATTGTTTATGGTCCATTGTATTTATTTTTACAGGCTTTTTTTTTTTGGTGACAGATGATACTCATTTCCCATTTAAGTTGGTGATATGGAGTTACCAGTTCAGAAGTGAGCCGCTATTAAAGAAGTAACTGTACAGGTGACATAGATGTCAGAGCCTGTGCATGGAATGACCGAATGAGGGAAACAGTCTGAGGAGTCTAGCTGGAAACTCACGTCACAAACGGGAAACCCAGCCCCGCGGTCAGGCTTATGGGCTCTGGAGCCAGAGCTGGAATTGGGTCCCCCTCTATCGGGTCATTATTTAACCTCGTGGTGCCTCGTTTTTCTCAACTGTAAAATGGGGGCTAGTATAAAAAGAGCCCTCACCACCAAGGGTGGCTGTGAGGACTAGATGAGTGAATCCATGTCCAATGCACGAAGCATGCGGTGAACATGTCCAGGATGGGCGCTGCTTCACCCCCGCTCCCCAGGGGGGCTTGTCTGCTGCAGGAGCCCCCCACGTGGCCTGCTCTCCCACCCACAGCCCAGTTGAGGTTTTCAGACACAGCTCCACAGCTGGATGGAGAGATGAGTGTGTCGCTGGGACATCACCAGCCTGCTGATCCAGGGGAACCCTTGAGACCGCACAGTTCTATCCTGTCGGGAGTGCGGTCCCCTTTCGCCTTTGGCATCCCCTCTCACAGTGATAGTCTTCTGTGTGTGTGTCTGTGTGTGGATGCACGCATGCTCCTGTCCCGTTATATTAAATACACCTGCCTCGCTCGTCTTTCCACCCTCTGCCGTGCCTGCTGCTGTGTTTTGCACATCCCAGTCTCCTGGAAAATATTTACTCCATAAATAAGTAAAATCTCTCAGACCACCCAGCAAATTGGAGTCAAGGCCAGAGCTACAAAGAACCAAGGTCTCCCGAATCTCAGCTCAGAGCCCTTCCCTGGAGTTCTCCCCGGAATAAATGTTTTCCTCTAAAATCTGCTTTATGTGATCGCTGAGTACGGATGCTGTCTGTAGGGAGAAGTGTGGCCTGAGTACAGTTTCCAAGGGGCTTTTTCTCCTTTTCCCTGAGAAAAGGTTAGAGCTGTCTGTCGGGGAAGGATGGGGTTCTGGGAATTCAACCTTGGTTCCAGGAACACCTAAGAGCTGAATCAGAAGATCCATTCAACCTTAGACGTCCGTGTGGGCCCTTCTTGCGTTTGGACACTTTGTGGGCCTGGAATGTTTTGGAAACACGGGGGCGGAGATGGGGTGGCAGGAAGCGGGGGGAGCCTTGAGAAGCGGAGCCCCTCTCCGCACCTGCTTTCTGCAGCCGAGGACGGCGTGTGCCTCCCTGACTGCTCCCCCTCACACACCCCGGCTCCTGCTGGGCTTCATCTGTTTCCTGTTTCTTACTGTTCGCTTATTCTGTTCAGCACATCCTGATTCCCTCACCTCGGGTTCTGTAGTTTTAACGAATGAGCAACTTTATCTGATATCCTAATACCACTCCTTCCCCTTAAAAAAATAACATCTCCCTTTTTGTCTTAAAAGATAATATGACCACAGTAAAGGGCATTTAAAAACACTAGAATCTTGGGACTCCCCTGGTGGCACAGTGGATAAGACTCCACGCTCCCAGTGCAGGGGGCCTGGGTTCGATCCCTGGCCAGGGAACTGGGTCCCATATACTGCAACTAAGAGTTTGCATGCCACAATGAAGGAGCCTGCCTGCTGCAGCTAAGACCCCGTTCAGCCAAATAAATAAATAAATATTAAAAAAAAATACTAGAATCTCTCAGAGTTCTATCCCCAAACAGCTCTTTTTATATCCACACTCAACCAGCTTTTCATCTCCTGTGGTTTTACGTAGAATATCGCATCAAGGGGATTTTCCCATGTGGCTCCATTGCTGTCATAAGGATGCCTTTAAAAGAATGCATTGTATTGGTATATTGTGGTTTATGAAACCATTCCTCGATTCCGATCCCTTCGTATGTAATGTATTTCCATGGGGCTCTGTCAGGATGATCCCAAGGATAGTTCTCACGTTCCCACCACCTCTGCCTTTGCTGGGGCTGCCCCTTCTGCCTGAGTGCCCTTCTCGGCCCTCTGCCTGAAGGTGACACCGGCTGAGTCACCAACCCTTCCACGGAACCTCCTCCTTAAGTGCCCTACGATGGCTGGTTTTATGTGTCAACATATCTAGGCTACAGCCCCCAGTTATTCAATCTAATACTGGTCTAGGTGTCGCGGTAAAGACATTTTGTAGATGTTATTGAAGTCCCTCATCATGCTTTAAGTAAGGGAGATTATCCTCCAGTATTTGGGTGGGCCTGGCTTAATCAGTTGAAAGGCCTTAAGAGCGGAACTGAGGTTTCCCAGAAGAAGAAATTCCACTTGGGAACAGCAGCTTCAGTGCATATCCAAGAGTTCTGGCCTGCCTCTCCTGACCACCTTACCGATGGCTGCCTAGCCAGCCCTGCAATTAAGTAATCCAATTCCTTGCAATAAATCTGTTAATACATTTCTCCCACTGACTCTTTTTCTCTGCTGAACGCCCTTGAGCAGTGGAGTTCTCTTCCTTCTCTTCCCCCCTCCTTCTCCGTGACATTCATTTAGGGCAGGTCTATCAGAGATGCTTATGTTGCTTCTTCTTTTCTCTGTTCCGTGCCCGATGCCTATTAGGTACTCAATAAATGATCGTTGACTGACCTGATAGAGGGCAGGGCGATCCCTACTTTTCTTTTTCTCCCCAGCAGACACATCTGCAGGGTAGAGGCGAAGGGAAATGGAAGAACTTACCGTGTGCCCTTCCTGCGACATCCTCAAGACTGTACTGTGTGGTTGATACATCATTATTCCCATATACCAGACATGAAGGCAGAGGTTTAGCTAAGTAACCTGAGATAGTTCAAGCTCACAAAGCTAGCCAGAGGCAGGGCCAGGCTTCAAACCCAGGTCTGCCTGACTCCAAACCCCGAGGCATTTTTCTTGCATCAGAAAGCATCTCCCCCTCGTCGAAGTTCCTGGTGCGAGACCCCCCCTCGGAATAGTTGAGGGATTAAGTGGGCTTGCAGGTTTGGCTGTCCCTGACCTGGAGGGGGCACTGTGACTTCATTCCTCAAGGGAAGAAGTTTTGTGCAGGCAGCTGCAGGCGGGCAGCTCAGATGAGGGCTCAGCTGGCCATGTGGAGGTGGCAGGGGGATTCGCACAGGGCTAGAAATTGGCAGCCCGTGGGACTCGGTCCCTGGGACCTTTTGGTAATGCGGGTTTTGGAGGCAGGAAAGCTCAGTGTCTTAATCTCGCCAGTCACTTGTGGTTTGGACCTTGATTGGAACTGCAGAGGGCAAGACACAGTGTGTGTGTGTGTGTGTGTGTGTGTGTGTGTGTGTAAGAACATGGGTTGGGTGCCCCGAGATGTCCCTAAGGGGTTGGAAAGACAAGGGACCTGGGGTTTCATGACTGAGATACAACCAGCTCAGAATCCCAATTCCAACACTTACTAGCTGTGTATAACCTTGGACAAGCAGCCCAACCCCTCAGGGCCTCAGCTTCTTCATCTGTCAAATGGGAAGCTAAGATCACCCACTTTGTGGGGTTGCTGTGAGGATAGGAAGGTCAATGAATATAAAGTGCTTAGAACAATGCCTGACACACTTTAAATTCTCTATACGTGTCAGGGTTTCCTTCCCCTCTGCTCTGTATTAGGTTTCTGCAAACAATTTTATTGGAAAAAAAAGTTCTACTTAAAAAGAAAATGTTCAGTCTACCTCCAACCCCTCATGACAAAGGGGGAAACTGAGGCTCAGAGAGGTGAGGAGATGCCTAAAGCCACACAGCGAGTAAATGCCAGCCTGCAGAAAGAGCCACGGCCTGGCCTGTCTCCTCCTGGAGTGGCCTTTTAGGGGTCTCTTCCAGGCCAGAGGTGACCAGGGGTTGGGACACACTCACAGGTCTGGGGCCACTGGGGACAGAGCCCAAGTGGCCGTCTTAATGGAAGCATGGGTTCCTATACCCAGCATATTCCTCCTTCCTTTTCCTGCTCCGGAAACCCTTCCTGGGTTAACATGACAGGATCCTGGAATATTCGGGTGGGAAGGGCTCTTGGACACTACTTCATCAGGCCCCTGTTATATAAGTGGACACGGAGGCCCAGAGAGGGTGGACATTATCCCAGGACACACAGCCAGTTAGTGGCAGAGCTCAATCTTGAACCCAGGTCCTGCAATTATGGTATCTAAGCCCCCTGTGTTTTGTTTGTTTGTTTGTTTCTGTGTTTTTTTTTTGTTTTTGTTTTTTATCGTCCTACAGCTGCTCCCATCCCGTGTAGAGACAGGGCTGTGTGCTAATGTCTGATTATGACCATGTTCAAAAACCCAAGCTCATACCCACAGCCCACGCAAAGGGATGGTGAGGGCACACACCAAAACGTTACGAGCTGCTGCCTTTGTGTGATTAGAAAGATGTCCTTCTGGGAGAAAATATGTGCAAAACGATGCGACTGACAGGGCTTAATCTCCAAAATGTACAAACAGCTCATACAACTCAATAACAAAAAACAAACAACTCAATCAAAAAATGGGCAGAAGACCTAAATAGACATTTCTCTAAAGAAGACCTACAGATGGCCAACAGGCACATGAAAAGCTGCTCAACATCACTAATCATGAGAGAAATGCAAATCAAAACTACAATGAGGGATCACCTCACACAGTCGGAATGACCGTCATCAAAAAGACTACACATAACACACGCTGGAGAAGATGTGCAGAAAAGGGAACCCTCCTACACCGTTGGTGGGAATGTAAGTTGGTGCAGCCACTATGGACGACAGTATGGAGGTTCCTTAAAAAACTAAAAATAGAACTACCATACGACCCAGCAATCCCACTTCTGGGCATATATCCGGAGAAAATTCTAATCCAAAAAGATACATGCACCCCAATGTTCATAGCAGCATTATTTACAATAGCCAAGACATGGAAGCAACCTAAATGTTCATTGACAGATGAATGGATAAAGAAGATGTTGTATACATATACAATGGAATATTAACCATCAAAAAGAATGAAATAATGCCATTTGCAGCCAAATGGATGGACCTAGAGATTATCATACTAAGTGAAGTCAGAGAAAGACAAATATCATACAATATCACCTTTATGTGGAATCTAAAAAATTATAAAAATGAACTTATTTACAAAACAGAAACAGATTCACAGACATAGAAAACAAACTCATGGTTACCAAAGGGGAAGTGGGAGAGGGATGAATTAGGAGTTTGGGATTCACAGATACACACTATTATATATAAAATAGATAAACAAGGTCCTGTTGTATAGCACAGATATTCAACATCTTATAATAAACTATAATGGAAAATAATCTGGAAAAGAATATACATATATATATATATATATATATATATATATATATATATATATATATATATAAAACTGAATCACTTTGTTGTACACCAGAAACTAGCACAATATTGTAAATCAACTATACTCCAATTAAAAATGTTTTTAAAGAATGATGTTCTCTTCCCACTTTCCTGTACATTCTGGGGTTTCTGTTACAAGCGTGTAAATAATTTATAATGGGAAGAAATAGAAATCTTTGCAAGAGGGTAAAGCAAAAACCATTTAGGGTCCAGCAGGAGTCTGTTTTCCAGAAAAGCCTTTGCTCAGGAACGGCTCGGACTTGGTGAGCTGAAGATGCTCATTTCCCCGTAGACACTCCAGCTCCTTGAATGTCCCTGTGGCCCCGGGGGTGGCCCTGGCCCTGCTGGGGTGGGAGGAGAGGGTGGCTGACCTGGGGCTTCGGCCACATGCAAGTGTGTGCCATGACCTGTCTTCCCATCCAGCCTGGTTATAAAACATGGGGGAGGAAAACACCATGGAGTCTCTGAGCCAACCACAGAGAAAAAACTCCTTCGTAGTGTGAAGGGATTTGGGTCCTGCCTAAGATGCGTGCAAAAGGAGTGGTGAACACCAAATTTGAGGCAGGTGGAGTTTTATCCCTTCCTGCACGGGGTCCCCACAAGATGCCCTTGGCTCCTGAGGGACCGGTACCTGTTCAGTTCCCCGAGTGGCCTTCCTGCCCATTCATTCATTCAGTCAACAAACTTCTATTCCCCATGTGTTTGCCATGCTTAGTGTAAGATATCATGGGAAGGGCACAGGCATGGTGGGCAGGACAAAAAGAATTTGGACATCAAGACACAACCTAGTGCCATCCTTCAAGGGCCATCTCAAACGTCACCTCCTTTGAGAAGCCTTCCTTGATTTCTCAGCCAGCAGAGATCTCTCCCTTGTCTGAGACTCTATAGCAAAGAAATGGAAGGGTGCAAGCCTCTGGGCATCAGAGCCCTGGGTTCTAGTCATGCCTCCATCACTGAGTGCCACATGTGACCTTGGATAAATGCTTTGACAACGCTGGAACTTCATTTCCTCATTGAGAGAATGAGAGATTGTACTAGGTGGTTCTGGAGACCTTTGTAGAACCATGTCCCTAGGGGGGAAATGAGCTGCTGTGGGGAAGGAGTGAGCTCCCCATTCTAAGAAGCATGCAGGCAGAGGCAATAGGGTCAGCACACTGAATCTTCAGGGTTCATCTCCCCACTCGTTGGCATCCGAAAACTGTTATGGAGATGGGCGGAATGAGGCAGTCTTAGTAAGTTCACCTTCACTGGGTGTGGTGAAACAGAGGTGTCCTCCTGCCTCCCTGTCTGGCTCCCTGAAGCCTCCAAGGATCCCAGGTCCTGGGTACTGGCCCTGCCCTGTCAGGCCTGCCCAAGTCAAAGCCACAGTCAAGTCAGCTACAATGAGGTACCACCTCACTCTGGTCAGAATGGCCATCATTAAGAAGTCTACAGATAACAAATGCTGGAGAGGGCGTGCAGAAGAGGGAAGCCTCCTGCACTGCTGGTGGGAATGTAAGTTGGTGAAGCCACTATGGAAAACAGCATGGAGGTTCCTCAAAAAACTAAAAACAGAGTTGCCATATGATCCAACAATCCCACTCCTGGGCATATATCTGGACAAAACTATAATTCAAAAAGATACATACACCGCTGTTTATAGCAGTACTATTTCAATAGCCAAGACATGGAAACAACCTAAAAGTTTGTGGACAGATGAATGAATAGAGAAGATGTGGTACATATATACAATGGAGTATTACTCAGCCATAAAATAGGAACAAAATAATGCCATTTGCAGCAATGTGAATGGACCTAGAGATTATCACAGTAAGTGAGGTAAGTCAGAAAAAGAAAAACAAATACCATATGATATTGCTTATATGTGGAATCTAAAATATGACACAAATGAACTTATCTATGAAACAGAAACAGACTCACAGACATAGAGAACAGACTTGTGGTTGCCAAGGGGGAGGGGGGTGGGAGATGGAGTGGAGTTTGGTATTAGCAGATGCAAGCTAGTATATATAGAATAGATAAACAACAAGGTCCTACTGAATAGTCAGGGAACTATATTCAATACCCTGTGATAAATGGAAAAGAATGTGAAAAAGAATGTGAAAAAAATGGATATATATGTATAACTGAATCATTTTGCTGTACAGCAGAAATTAACACAGCATTGTAAATCAACTATACTTCAAAAAAAAAAAAAAAAACAGCCTTGCCCTAGCCACATGACTGCTTCCCTCTGCCCAATTCCACTGAGGGAGGCTGATCTCCTTGGAATCCAGGGAGTCAACCTTCAGAATTCCAGAGCTCTGGGCTCTGTCAGTGTGATACGTTTTTTAGAAAAGAGTGGGAGAGGTACATATTTCTTAGAGTTGATCTGCAGAGCTTGGAATCCCCCAAGAATGGAGAAGCAGAGAGTAAGGGAAACGGGCCCATGTCCCCAGCTCCGGCACTCACATCCTGCCTGGATGCAAGAGCCAGGCAAGCCTGGGATGTGTCTTGGTTTTTGTCTGGCTGGATGACCTGGGGCAGCCGACGTAGCCTCTTGGTAAAATGGGCATCGCTTCCCCTGAAAAGGGTGTTGTGAAGACTGGCAGCAATGTGTAAAGTGCCTGCAACTTTGTTTGCATGTTTCTAAGTACATTATAGAGTAACCTCTGCATGTAGGAACTATTATTATTATCATCCTTATTTTACAGATGGGCAAACCGAGGCACAGCCTGCACGGTGGAGCTGGGATTTTAAACCCAGGTGGTCTAAGCCAGACCCCCAGATTTGATTTTTGATTTTGTTTTTTAGCTTATTATTATGGAAGTTTTGAATATGCACACAAGAAGATAGACTAGCATCATGAAACTCTATGTACCTACCACCCAGCTTCAATAATTGCCAAGTCACAGTCAATCTTGTTTCTTCCATGCCAAACCCCACCCCAGCCCTTCTGTATGATTTGAAGCAAATCTCACATGCCTATCATTAACCTGTACATCTTTCAGGGTGCATCTCTAAAAGATAAGGACCCTTTTTTTCAAAAAGCATAATCGCATACCCCTTATTCCATCTAAAAGAAGCCAACAATAAATCCTTAGCAGCATCAACTATCCAGGCAACTATTCCAATTTCCAGTTGTCTCACTCTGATTGCCAAGCAGTAGTCTAAGTGCTTCCCATGAATTAATTCAGGTGATCCACACCTATCTTAAATGGAGGTTCTATCATTATCCCCATTTTATAGATGAGAAAACAGAGGCACAGAGAGGTGAAGTGACTTGTCTAGAGTCACACAGCTAGTAACTGGTGGAGCTGGGATTTGACACTAGAACCTCACGACACTGTCTCTATGGTATGAGGACAGTGGTAAACGAGAGCTGGCACCTGCCCTCAGGTGTCTCCCAGGTGACGGGGAGTATGCCCAAGGGTGGGAGCACAGGAGGATTCCTTGGGGAAGATTTGGACCCTGCCCAAGAGCACCAGGTGATCTCAACTGTGCAGCGCTCGTGTACAGCTCTGTTTCCTTGGCTTCTCTGCTAGGACGCCTGACACAGCCAAAGCGTGACGTTGTTGATGGGTGACTGGCACCATCACTCTGGCTGGGATGAGGGGGCCGGCTAAATCTGGAGGCAGGGAGTCAGAGGCTGTGGCAGCCAGGTGGGAGAGGAGATGGTGCCTGAGATGGAGGGGGGATGGAGGGAGGGAGGAAGGCAAGGAGGGAGGGGGAGAGGGAGGGATGGGGAGAGGGAAGAAGGAAGAGAGGGAGGGAAGGGGAGATCCAGGGAGAAGGGATGTGGTACGGGGGATGGAGGGAGGGGGAGATGCAGGTAGGAGGAGATGGAGGGAGGGAGGGAGGAAGGAGGGAGAGGGGGATGGGGGGATGCAGGAAGGGTGAGAGAAAGGGAGGGGGAGGTGTAGGAGGAGGAAATGGAAGAAGGGGGATGGACTCCAGAGAAGGTGAAGCATCAGCAGCCTTGAAAAGGGTGGGGAGAGGGAGGGCAGAACAGCAGAGGGAAGCCCTCTGGGTCTGGGCTTGGCACCTCCACCTGCAGGGTCTCAGGTGCTCCCCAGCTCCTCAGAAGGCAGACAGAAAGACCTTAACAGTTTCTCTCATCCCCAAGCCTCTGCTTCTCTTGAGAAGCAAAGGTCTGTCAGCTTCCTTTTCCCTTCACTTCTGCCCTTTGTAGTCGATGTACAGCACCCTGGGACTACCTGTCCTGGCGTGGAAAGCTCGTCCCCAAGAGCCGCATTCATGCCTCCTGCGCCACCGTTGAGCCCCTGGCACGGGTGGACTCCTGGTAAACTTTTTTTCCATAAACACTCTGGTGTTCCCTCGGACTAGCCCAGGACCAGCGCTCACAGGAAGAAGCTCCTGCTGCCCTGCCGTGCGCCCCTGGGGACCTCTGGGCAAGGGTGGGCTTCTTCGGGCCGACCGAGAGGAGAAAGAGGCAGTGGTGTGCTGGCACCTGTTACCAACTGGATCTCGGGGGGGAAAAGCGCTAACTGGTAGCATCTGCAAATTTCCGTGTTGTAAATATTCCCACCATGGCTGATTTCAAGCCCAGTTGAGCTCATGAAATTCCTGACAATGTGACAGTTGATTCCCGACTTGCCCTGCCCAGAGCCCCAGCAACCATGTCTCAGGGCCTTGCCTCCCTGCCCACCCACCCCGCTGCACAGGGCAGGAGCCCTTCCAACTCCTGGTGATCCTTCAGATCTAGCTTAACATCACCTCCTCCGGGAGGTCTTCCTGGACTCGAGTGTCTCTGCACAGAGGCCCTTAGCTTCTGTGCTCTCATGGCTCTCAGTACACTTATGTAAATAGCTTGTTTAATTGGTTCTCTCCCCACCAGGCTGGGAGCACCCTGACTGCAATAAATGTCTCAGTCTTCCCTCCACTGTATCCCCATCTCCTAGCGCTGGGCCTGGCCAAGGGCAGGTGCCTCAGGAAGTATTCTGGAAAGGACGAATAATGATGATGGTGATGCTGACAGCAACACATGTAGCATCTTCCACATGCCAGTTCTGTTCAGAGCACATAACAAGCATCAACTCACTCAATCCTTACAACAACTCTAGACAGGCATTGCTAACCCCATTTTACAGATGTGGAAACTGAGCCTCAGCAAAATTCAGCGGCAGAGCCCTGCCTGGGAAACTGTGCAGAAGTGCCTCCCTCAGTCCTGTAAGAAAGGCGGGGCTCGCAGCCTTGCCATCATCTTTTATTTTTATTTTTATTTATTTATTTATTAGTATTATTTTTACAACTTTATTGGAGTATAATTGCTTCACAATGGTGTGTTAGTTTCTGCTTTATAACAAAGTGAATCAGTTATACATATACATCTGTTCTCATATCCCTTCCCTCTTGCGTCTCCCTCCCTCCCACCCTCCCCATCCCACCCCTCCAGGCGGTCACAAAACGCTGATCTGATCTCCCTGTGCTATGCGGCTGCCCTCATCTTAATAAACAACAAAACAGGCTCCGACTCCAGTGAGGGGCTTGTCCAAGTTTAGGTAAAGGGCCTTGGCCAAGGTCATCAGCCATTAAGTGGGTGGGAATGGGGTAGGATTCGAACTCAGGGGTTGCAGATACAAAAGTGCTTTGTAAAGAGCCAAGTAGCCCAGATGTGTTAAGGCCATGGAATTTTCGAGCTGGAAGGATCTCGCCATTACAAGTTTTTTTTAGTCCAACCCTATATTAACCGTGAGGAAATTAAAGCTCTAAGAGGGAGGTGGCCTGTCCCTAGTCGTGCATGAGTGTCCTGACCCTACCCCTCTGCACACAACCCCACGACGCCGGTTACTCAGTGGCAGTGTGCACTGCACTTTACAGTTTATGCCAGGGAGGTTTGTACCCTGATCAGCGGTTCTTTCCCTGATCCTCACATAATTGTCCTGCCAGGGGATGTGACGCCTATTTTATAGGCAAGGCAACAGAGGCTCAGCAAAGTGATGTATCCAAGGTCACAGACTCCTAGGTGGGGACCCAGGTGACAACTCCCAGAGCCACCAGAGAGACGACAAGAACCAAAGAATAGCCAGGTTGATTGTGGTCAAGTGCATCAGGCAGACCCCGTTCATGAGCCCCTCCTGAGCCCCGTCCCCCAGCTATGGGGCTGTCTCCTCAGTGCTCCCAAATGTCAGCCTGGGGCCAGGCAGTGGGAAGGCTGGGCGGTGACAGTTAGACCTGGCTTGACCCCCAGCCCCCCACTTCCCTCTGCACCTCGGTGTCCTCATCTGCAAGGCGGGGATAGTAGTAGCGTGTCCCCCTCCATGTTGTCTGGGGCTGAAATGAGCTGGTGCTGTCAGATGCTGAGCCCCGGGGCTGGCACGGAGCTGGGGTCCCCCCACGGTAGCCGCCATCAGAGTTGCTTTTGCTATTGTTAGTATTACTATTATTAGACCTACCCTGCGCCGCTGACTCAGCATGTGCCTTTGAGCAGGTGGCTTTCCCTCTCTGGGCCTCAGTTTCCTCATCTGTAGGGCAAGCAGGGGGGTGATTACACAGATTATTTTGTAAGGTCTTTCCCACTGTGACAGTCTGTGATTAGCAGCTTTCTAAATCTGTTCATTCTGGTGCTGGGGTGGGTCTCCCCACTGTAGTGACTTCCTCTTAATACATATTCCAGACATTGGTGTTCCCACAAGCACACACACACACACACACACACATGCAATTTTCTTTCTCTTTACACGCATCCAGACTGCCACATTGTCAATCGCTCAAGCACACGACAGTCTTTGCTTCTCTGAATCCGCAGTCCTGGCAACGTAACTGCTTGTTGAATGTTTGCTGAATTGCATTGCTATTAGCAGTAGTGAGTTCCCTGTCATTGGAAGTATTCAAGTAAAGTCTGGGCAGTGTATTTGGACCAAGATTCCTTAAATTCTATGGATTTAGCCCTAGGACTATATATGACTGTCCCATCCAATGCATGGCTCCCCTGCCCCTCGGCCTTTCTGGTTTGAGACACATATATTAAATTTGTAGGATATGAAGGTACTGCAATTGCCCATTGTATGTCAGTAGATTCACAGACCCTATCTCCCTTAATTCTCCAAGAACACCATAGGAAGTTTACACTGGGTAAGACACCATCCGATTTCAGGGAGAAAAATGAACTTCAGCGAGGTCACTAACCCCCAAAAGGCCACCCAGCTGTGAAGCAGGGTTTGGCCTCAGACCACCCAACATCTGCACTTATTCAACCCCGCACTAGGCTGCCTTCTCCTTGTGGGAGGGGGAGAGAAGCAGTGGCGGGGTGTGGAGGGTGTTATTATCTCTATTATATAACCCTGCAGAGGAAGCCTGGTTTGCAGTTCAGCTGGCACAAGGGGTTGTGTGTCCTGGTCCGGGGCTCTGAGACCTCCGCAGACCCTGCTTGTGGGTGCAGGGCCCCAGGGTTTATCATTTCAGTGCTAAAGCAGCGGAAAATTCCAAATCTTTGAGCCGGGATGGAGGAGCATTTCTGACACCACGAGCTTGCCTAATCCCTGTGTACTTCCCAGTTTGGGAAGCAGAAGGAAGAACCTGGAAAATGACGTCCCCGGCCTATGGGGAGACTGTGCCAGACGGGGGCCACAACCAAGCAGCTCACCTTCCCACCCACCCAGCTTGAAGCCTGCCCAGGGGACACAGGGGCAACAGTTCTGTGCCTCTGCTCACTGCAAGGTCCCTGAACCCCTCGGAGCCTCAGTTTCCTTATCGGTGGAATGGGACTGGTCACTCATAGGCACTCAGTGAGGGATTAGTAGGAGTTTGTATCTGGCGAGATGCCAAGTCCACTGCCTCCAGCCCCTGGCTGCCCGGACCTGATTCCTCAGGAACCCTCGGAGCCAAGACCGCATTAAAACAATCTGGTTTGCAAATGTTTAATGGGCCAGTCACACACGGAGTGGGGAGGCAGGCAGACGACAGCTTCGATGGTCTTCTCCAAATAGGGTCAGGCAGAGAGGGTTGACTGGCTCTCAAACCTGCCTCCAGAACATTTGATTTGGGGATAATTCAATGAAGCAAATCAAGAACCTAAAAAAATACCCTTTACTTTTTGCTTGGGATTTCTGAAAACAATCAGAAAGACAGGGAAAGCCTCCTGTCCTTCGATGAGGGAAATAAGAAACAACCAAAACTTTTCGGACCAGGGGACTGATTAAATATTATACATGAAAAATGACGCTCCAAAGAGTTCACCAAAAGAGAGAGAATACTTCTGATGTCAGGCCAGGTGGGAAAAAAAGCTGGGCACTAAATCATGTGTATAACACAGCAGGAAAAAATCTGGAAGGCAAAATACCAAATGGTTACTAGTGGTGGTTGCCTTTGACCAGCGGGACCCTGTGCTGCTTTTGTGTTTTCTTTATTCTTTGTAGTAGCCTTCACATTTTCTGTGAAGAACCTTGATTGCTTTTGGAATGAAACTATTTAAATAAGCCAAGTGTTCTCTCCTATTTTTTTCAAAATAGAGAATGAATGATGGGTTAGCTTGTGTAAGAAAGATAATCAGCCAGCTCATGCTCAAAGAAAAGGCCTTGCTTACTTAAAAACCGGTGAATCAATGCATAATCTTGTTTTCATATAAAATGAAATGCTGAGTGTATTTATGAGTTGTTTCTGCAGTGATTTCCTGTCTTACCCAACCACCAGTCCTGAGCATGAGACAGGCTGGGACTTGGGACCCTTTGCTGCAGTGCTTGCACCTGGACAAACGTCTCCTCCAGCTACAAATTACAAAGAAATTATAAGGGACTAAAAATAAAACTGTGTGCATGTGCAGCTGGGGCAAATTACAGACAAAAAGATACAAAAAGACCAAAAAAACCCCAACTGCCACTTCTGAAGAGCTGGGAGCAAAAACAGGGTGTCGCCAGCAAAAGCAGTGTACTACTCATGCCCCCTGCACTCAACACCACCAGAGGGGTGGGCAAAACACCTAAGCCACCCCTCTGGCTGGATCCCTGGACACACCCCTACCCTCACCCCATATAAGGAACAAGCTCGCCCCTCCTGGGGGCGGGGGCAAGCAAGGGAAACTGTTACTTGTTTTCACCCACCCCCTGCCACCCGCTGCAGCAGGCGCCCCAATAAGTCTTGCCTGAATTTCTTGTCTGGCCTCTAGTCAATTTCTATTGCTTGGGGAAGTCCAAGAACCCTGGTCAGTATCAAGCAGGTGGAGTCAGTGGGCTTCTAAGCACCCAAGAAAGAGCACCCAGGTGGGGAGCTGCTGAGGGAGACTCTGGGAAGGTGGGATTTCCTGCTGGACTCAAAAGCCACTTCTTGTCACAGGGTTCAGCCTGATTTTTTACATTTGGGGTCCCAATGAACCAAAAATCCTTCCCCAGCCTCTGTTCTTCATTTTGACTCATGTCCCTGTCACCTGGGTTTCGTCTCTGAGGGATTTTTTTCACGACGGTTGCAAGGACGGCAGGTTCTCTGAGCCCTTTCACGTTCAGCATGTCTTTCTGCCCCCTTCACTCACGGAAGGCCCTGCGCTGTCACAGCCTGCTTCCCTCCTGAGTCTGGAGACGCTCCTCTGTTGGATTTGGTGTATTTGCTGCTGTGGAAACCCTGAAGCCAGCCTGATTTTCCTTCCTTTGTGTGTGGCTCGCCGCTTTCCCCCCGTTCCCCCGCCTCTGGGTTATCTGGCTGCCCGTCCTCACCACCCTCTCAGGTCATCCTCAGTCAGGCCAGTGCTGGCCCTTGAGGCAAACCTGCAGCGAAACGAAAAAGGCTGGGAGGTAGCATCAGTCTGCAGGCAACCAGATGCCAGCTCTGCCCTTTACCAACAGTGTGACTGAGCCAGTGGCCGCCTCTCTGGGCCTGGGTCCCCCCACTTGCAGGACTAGAGACATTATCTCCTGCCTGCGGGTTGTGGTGAGGACCCAGCGGGATCAGCCCTGGCCATCAGGATCTCATTAGCCCTCGGCTCCCTTTACTGCCTCGGAGTAACCGTTGCCTCTACGGCACCCCAGATCCACATGTGTTCTGTGCGGTGACCGCCCCGGGGGGCCCACACTCACCCCCTCAGGCACAGCCACCACGGTCCACACACGCTCTTGGAAGAAATTCCCCAGGCCACTTGAAAGTCCCCGTGGCTGTGATTTATTTTTGCAGTAAACACACGTGTACACCGCTGGGGACATGCAAGGCGGCCCAGTCAGGGCAGTCAGCGCCCAGCTGGGGCTTCGGGATGGTGCCCCCGAGTGGGAAGGCCCGGGCTCCCCCCGGCATCTCCAGGCCTGGCCCCTCTTTTGCTTCCCGACCTGCTCCCTCCCCCGTGGTGGCAGGGCTGGTACCCTCGCCGCCGCCGGCCTGAGCGCACCTCCTGATGCCCACCCTGACATCTTTGCCCATCCAGGGAGCCACGGCGTCCTCGTGGGGGAACCAGACCAGGTCCCGATCCTAGCACCGCCTCTGACCAGCTGTGTCACCTCTAGAGAGCACTGTGTCCGCGCTTTGCGGGGAAGCATCCCCGCTTAGCAGCTTTAGCAGAGTTCTGAGGGCGAGGGTGCCCAGGGTAGGGCCGAGATACACACTCTTGGGGCCCTGGGTGGGCTCCCACCTGTTCTTCCCCATTTAGACCCGCCCTCCACTTTAAAGGTCTAGGACCCTCCTGGGAGAGAACTTGAACCCTGCCCACAACGACAATCAGAGAGCATAGATGTCACAAGATGGTTATGGGGACATGCAGGCAGCAGAGAGGTAGTGGTGTGTGTCTGTGTGTGTACATGTGTGTATGTGTGTGCAGTGTAGTGTGTGTGTGGTGTATTTATTTGTGTATATTTGTGCGTGTGTGAAATGTGTGTGTGGTGTGTATGTGTGTGTACATGTGTGTATGTGTCTTTGTTGTCTGTGTTGTGTGTGTGTTTACGTGTGTGTATGTGAGTGTGTGTGAGCGTGTGGTGTGCAGTGTATATGTGTGTCTGTGTGAGCTCTGTGTGTGTGTGGTGTGGCGTATTTGTGTGTACGTGTGTGTGCATGTGTGTATGTGTCTATGTTGTCTGTGTTGTGTGTGTGTTTATGTGTGTGTATGTGAATGTGTGTGAGCATGTGGTGTATGTGTGTGTGTGGGTGTATGTGTGTGTGTGTGTGTGTGATGTGTGGGTGTGTGTGGCAGGCTGGCACACAAAGGCCCAGGAAGGGGAAGGTGGAGATCCTGCCATCTGGCTCTGGATTCAGGAGGCTCAGGACAAGCAGAGGACGTGACCGTCCTGGGTCCTCTGGGCTGGCCCCTGGGGTCACAGGAGCAGGGTGCTGAGTCCAAGTCTCCCAGGCCCTCGCCTGTTGCTCCCACAGGCTCCGCACTCCTCGTGGGCAGGAGCCTCCGGGTTGGGAGCCCAGAGAGTCTCTCCCGAGTGGTTCAGAAAGGAAGGAATGAGCGGGCCCTGCACGGTGTGGGCACCTTCACACCCAGTCCTGCTGGGTCGGCTGCACAAAAGCTGTGGATGGTCGTCCTGATCCCCTGATGCAGGTGGGAAGGGAGGGGCTCAGGCCGGTCAGCCACCTGCCCTGTGTTACTCAGCAAGCAGTTGGCCAAGCCTCGATCAGAATGCAGGGCTGTTGGAAAACGAGGCCGGTGTCCTCCACCATGGCCTCTGCCCAGGGACTGGAACTGGCTGGAGGCCACCTTTGCAGAAGCTGGCACTCAGGGTCCAAAAGAAGGGACTTTGCAGAGTGATGCAGGCCTACAAGTGGCTGCCACGGGACCCCCTGGGTCGGACCCCATTCCTTTGGGGAAGGCACCCCGGCTCAGAGCTGGTGGGCTCAGAAATCTCATCTGTGCCCCGGAGCCTTTAGGACATAGGGGCATGGCAAGACCCACAGAAAGGAAGCCTGGAAACCTGCCACCCGACTGTTAGTCTGCAGTGACAAAGAGGCCTCCTTGGAACACCTGCTCTCTCCAGGAGGCCAGAGGCCACACTCAGGGAATGCCAGTGCTCACTGGCCCTGGCATCTGATGGCCAGATGCCCTTCCTGTTGTCACTGTAGAGTCCGACCTCCCAGGAGGCCTGCTGAGCCTACCAGGGTACAGGCCCTAACAGCCAGGAGGGCACTGCAGGTCCCCTGGGGACCAGGCTGGGGATGGACAGAGGGGTAAGATGAGGCCCTGGCCTTTGAGGGGGCTCGCAGGCTGCAGGAGCGGCAAACACAGAGACTATGTCACCACAGCATGGCTAGTGCTGTCACTGAGGGGCCAAAGGCAGGTGCGGGGCACCAAGGAGGGACCTAGCTTCTGGGAAGGGGTGTAGAAGGCTTCCTGGAAGGAGGGACCCCTTCATCTCAAAGGCTGAGTAGAAGAAGCTTGAGGAAAGTGTGGAAAAGCATCAGAGGCATGGGAACAGCATGAACTGAGGCTCAGAGGCATTGGAGAGCATCGTGTGCTTAGGATCCTGGGTAGTTCAGAGTTTCCTCAGTTTCACACCAGCTTTTTCCCCTCTCTGTTTGGAAGAGTCAAGCCCTCCAATATGGTCTCAACTCCACGGTTGGGTGTTCCTGCTTTAGGCCTGGGAAGTGCTCCATCTCTAAGGCACTCTGCAGCATCATCACAGGCCCATTTTAGAGTTCAGCCCCCAGAGGCTGGCGTGGGGAGGGGCTGTCTTTGCCCTCCCTTACGTGGGGCTGTCTTGGGGAGAGGCTGCCCTTGTAAATCTGCTCGGAAAGTTCTTTCTCCCAGTCGTAACCAGCTCAGCTCTGCCTCGGTGGCCTTCACCAGTCCTGCACCTATCAACGCGCCAAGCAGGGCCTCAAATTCAAATGCCCACAGGGGCCCATTAAAGTGGGGTGCTGGAGATGAGAGCAGATGCTGGAGCTGGGGGACGGCCAAGGTCTGACCTAAAGAGCTGTGTGTGGCCAGGTGGGGCGTTAAATTTCAGCCTTGCCAGAGCTGTCTGCATTTCTAGAGAAGCTGGGGAGCTAGCTGAATTTTTTGTGCAATATCCCATTTTAAAAATATTGACTCTTTTAAGAAATGCTGGTGGCTAAATACTTAGCACATCTGTGAGCCTGTTGGTTCGTGGGCTCTGACTGAGACTTAGGTATAAAAGGCTGAAACAGAGATGATGGGATTCCAGGGCCAGGTCATGGTGGGGGGCAGGGCTTTGAGCTCTGCTCTTGTACTTTCAGGGACATGAGACCCTCCCAGTGAACAGGAGGCCCGTATGGAAAAAAGGCCTTCATGGGGCCAACAGAAACCCCCAACCAGGCAGATCCTCCTTCCCACAGCCTGGAAAGGCTGGGATGCTGGGCCCCAACTTTGCTCGCAGGCCTCTCACTGTCGTGGCCTCTCTCGTTGCGGAGCACAGGCTCCGGACGCGCAGGCTCAGCGGCCATGGCCCATGGGCCTAGCCACTCTGCGGCATGTGGGATCTTCCCGGACCGGGGCACGAACCCGTGTCCCCTGCATCGGTAGGCGGACTCCCAACGACTGCGCCACCAGGGAAGCCCTGCTGCAGGCCACTCTTGACCACAAATAAAGTGGCAGCCCAGCCCTCCCTGTCTCAGCAACTTATTCTAATTCTCCGCATAGCACAGATCACTTCCTAATATTTCCTTCCCCTTCCCTATTTTCGAAGAGCCAGCTTTTGGTTTTTCCTTAGAGGGAATACTGATATTAACGTTTTTTTCCTTTCTAATGAATCATTTTGTTTTGTCATCATTATTCTTTCTTCTACTTCTTTTTCTTTCTTCTTTTGTTCTTTCTTCTACTTTTTTTGTCCATCCAGCTTCTTGAACTGAACATTTTATTCATTTACTTGCAATCTCTATAAACAATAATATAATAATCATCATCATAATTATTATTATTAACATGAGTTCAACTATGAGTATGGCTTTGTCTGTATCCCATAAATTTGATTAACAGTGTTCTTGTAACTGATCTTGTCTCAGATATCTGTAATTTCAGTTTTGATGATCTCTGACGGGAGAGCTCTGAGGAAGAGCATTTCCTAAAATTTACAAGTGATTTGTGATGTTTAGTTTCTATATTTGATATTAATTTCTACAGTATGATCAAGTAATGCAGCCAGTAAGAGTTTTATATCTGGGACTATATTAAGGTTTTCTTTAGGGCCTAGAACATAATCAATTTCTGTAACTATTCCTTAGAATGTATTTCCTTTGTTGAATACAATGTAAGATAATTTATCATAATTTATAACAATTATATGTTACAAATATAACATACTATAATTATATATATATATATATATACTCTTCAATTCTTCTAGTGGTTATCTTTAAAATTTTAACAAACATATTAAAACTTGTATCCATCTATTAGCATCAAGAGTAGAAAAATAGGGCTTCCCTGGTGGCGCAGTGGTTGAGAATCTGCCTGCTAATGCAGGGGACACGGGTTCGAGCCCTGGTCTGGGAAGATCCCACATGCCGCAAAGCAACTAGACCCGTGAGCCACAACTACTGAGCCTGCGCGTCTGGAGCCTGTGCTCCACAACAAGAGAGGCCACGACAGTGAGAGGCCCGCGCACCGCAATGAAGAGTAGACCCCGTTTGCCACAACTAGAGAAAGCCCTTGCACAGAAACAAAGACCCAACACAGCCAAAAAAATAAAAATAAATAAATTTAAAAAGAAGGCTCAACATTAAAAAAAAAAAGAGTAGAAAAATAACTGTTCTTCTAGCTAAGATAAAATCTTTAGTGTAAATCAACTATACTTCAATTTAAAAAAAATCTTTAGCACACTTTTCCTCCTCCCTTCTTTTTCTCTTCTCACTTTTCAGATTTAGCTGAAATAATAGGAACTTTTTGTTCCAGATTATTTCCTAATTTTTATGTCTATTTTAAGTATCCTGCCTAAACAGGTACAAAGCTTCACAATCACAGTACAACCAATTTGTTAGCCATCGTTTAGAATTGAACTGGTTTAACTGATCAGCTAATTTTCCCTATAACTTGTCTTTCCTTTTCTTGAATTATTTGATGGGATTAATTTCCCATTTGGCTGGAAGGTGCAATCTCAGAGGCTCTGGAAGGACCAGAGAGCCTCCCTACTGCCGTCAGGGTGTCACCCCTGCCGTATAGGTATTCATAGTAGGTGCCGTGTGCTGGGCTGGGTTCAGTCTTTTCCCTGGAGGGGCTTTCATTTGGGTGGGAGAGGCAGGACACAGCTTGATGCTTCCTGAGGCCCAAATCCACCTGCAGGGGAGCTAGGCTGGGTGCTGTCTGAGGCCCCGAGTTCTCAGGGAGAGTGTGTCTGTCGGTTCCTGAAATGACATGGGAGGGGGCGGTGATACAACCCTGGGTACCAGGGTTTGGGGGCCCTGAATTTCGGCCATGGAGATTAAGAGGAGGGTCTGGGGATGGTGGCTTTGGGGTCTAGGGCAGGGACAGGGCCTGAGTTCCTTTCAAATTTGCTCCCCCCAGAAAGCCATTTGCTAAGGCAGTGTGTGTCCGTGGCTGGTCTTCCCGGTCAGGCCACACCCCCTTGGAATATGGTCACTTGAGGACCCAAAGGAAAGAAGAGGGAGCACAATGTCACAGGTACACATCAGCACAGTAACAGCCACAGAAGCGCTGGCCTTGCCCAAGTGCCTGGCACTCTACAGTTTACAACACCCCACGAGGTGTCTGGCACAGGCGCTGCTGATTTCATGAGGCTCAGAGAAGCAAAGTGACCTCGCTGAGCTGGTTCAGCCAGCTAGCGAGTTTGGATCGGGGTATGGAAGCCAGTTCTCTGCGCCCGCCTTCCCAGAGTTCCACTGGCCAGAGAAATCAGAGGGGCCCAGAGGCGCTGGGGAGTGTGGGCTGGAAACCTGAGGTCTGAGACCTCAAGGGAAAAGCTGCAGGGCTCCAGCTGTTGCCACCCACAGATGTGCTGCCTAGGAATATGAGCGTGGGCATGCTGGGGCACCCTGTTCCCTGGGAACCCCCAAGCTGTAGTGACCCCACTGCAGGGCAGACAACACCTCTGGTAGTCCCAGGTCCTTGCTGCCGTCCCTCTGCTAAGTGGGCACCTGCAGTAAGCCTGGCCCCTGTTTGCACTGCACTAACACCATCTGAGATAAACCTCTCCATGCTCCTCAGAAATAGGCATGACTATCCCCATCGTACAGTTGAGAAAACTGAGGCTCAGAGAGCTTCTCCAGCAGTAAACAGTCAGAATTTGAACGCAGATCCTGTGATTGTTCCACCCTGCTTTGTGCTGTGATGATTTTTTTTGGAGGGGGTTCACATTTTTCTAGTCTGTAGAACCCTATAGATTCCAGAGTCAAAGGGATACTTTACTTCTTGGGTTTGTTCTGGAAAGTATTTTTTTTTTTTTTTTTTTTGCAGTACACGGGGCTCTCACTGTTGTGGCCTCTCCCATTGCAGAGCACAGGCTCCGGACGCACAGGCTCAGTGGCCATGGCTCACGGGCCCAGCCACTCCGCGGCATGTGGGATCTTCCCGGACCGGGGCACGAACCCATGTCCCCTGCGTCGGCAGGCAGACTCTCAACCACTGCGCCACCAGGGAAGCCCTGGAAAGTATATTTTGATTGAAGAGCTGTGGAAGTTTTGCTCAGGGAGGACCCATAGGATGAAAATTATACAGTCCAACTCCAAGAGATAGAAAGTGGCCCAGTGCTCAGTGGGAGAGGGATTTAGCTTCAGTCTAAGGAAGGAGTTTGTTTGTTTGTTTGTTTGTTTGTTTGTTTTGCGGTACTTGGGCCTCTCACTGTTGTGGCCTCTCCTACTGCGGAGCACAGGCTCCAGACGCGCAGGCTCAGCAGCCATGGCTCACGGGCCCAGCCGCTCTGTGGCACGTGGGATCTTCCTGGACCGGGGCACGAACCCATGTCCCCTGCATCGGCAGGCGGACTCTCAACCACTGCACCACGAGGGAAGCCCAGGAAGGGCTTTTTAACAGTACAACCCTCTCGAGATGGAGCAGGCTGCCTTGTACAATAGTGACCTCCCCGTTCCTGGAAGCATGTGCACAAAGAAGTCAGGGGATTCCTGGGCCGGATGGGTGTTGGAAGTGATATACTCAGTCTCACTATCAAGTCTTAGGAAGTTCTGATCATTTGATTCATGGCTCTGGGATACCCTAAGTGCCTTCTGAATCCTCAGCACACAGTCCTGCACTGTGTGCTTTAAAAAAAAAATAGACTTTATTTTTAAAGCAGTTTCAGGTTCACAGAAAAATTGAGCAGAAAGTACAGAGAGTTCCCATATACCTCCTACCCTACATGTGCACAATCTTCCCCACTTATCAACATCCTGCACCACAGTGCTGTGTTCTTACAATCAATGAACCTACACTGACATATCATATCACCAAAGTCCATGGTTTACATTAGGGTTCACTCTTGATGTTGTACATTCTGTGGGTTTGGACAAATGTATAATGACATGTATCCACCATTACAGCTTCACGCAGAGTAGTTTCACTGCCCTAAAAATCTTCTGTGCTCCGTGTGTTCATTCCTCCCTCCCCCCAACTTTGGCAACCACTGATTTTTTTCACTGTCTGCATAGTTCTGCCTTTTCCAGAATGTCATATAATAGGAATCCTACAGTATGTAGCCTTTTCAGATTGGCTTCTTTCACTTAGTAATATGCTCTGTGTGCTTTTAGTGCCTGCCAAGTGACCAGTATTCATTTATTCATCCATCCACCCATCCATCCCTCTATCCATCCATCCATCCATCCATCCATCCATCTACCCATCCAGCCATCCACCCACCCATCTACCATTCAGTCATTCAGCAAATACTGACCTGTGCCCACTTTATGGTAGGCATAGTTCTCAGTGCAGGCAAGCCAGCTGTGAATGGACAGACATGATCCCTACTTTGATTTTGAAAACTAGAATCCCCTGGTGGGTCTGCAGGGCAATCTCCAGTGCCCTCTCTGACCCCAAGGCTGCACAGGTCGGAAAGGCAGCCATTAGTGTTACCCTCGGATCCCCTCTGAACTTTTTATTCAGACACGGTCACTGTGTTAGCAGAGACCACGTGGCACTGCTCTTTCCCCTGCTTGGTGCCATTGGCCAGCATGTCTCCAGTTCGGTCTAATCCCACGTCCTTAGTCTCACCCTTCGTCAATCATCGGAAACTTCCCCTGTTTATAAGTGAGAGACCTGAGTCCCAAAGAGGTCAAGACCTTTCCCGGACCCTGAGCAGAGGGCTTTGCTCAGTTACGTCCTGGCTCAGAGACTCAGTTTCCTCATCTGTCCTGTGATGGCCTCAGAGCGCATGACTGCAGGGGTTCTGTGAGTTCCCGGCAGAGCTGGGATGAGACCCTGGGGTCCTGGCTACGGGGCCAGCATGGGAGCCTGCATCTGTAGTGTTCTCCAAACCCCTTCTCCTGGCTCGTCCCCACCCCCTGCTTGACTCCTGTCCCGAACAGGAGAAAAACTGTGAACTCTTCCTTCAAGCTTGTGGGGCTCCTATTGTGGAATGTCCTCTTCACCCCGACTGCTGACAGGGCCCAGAAGGACACAGAACAGTTTTCCTCCAGATAAGGAGGGTGGACAGTGTCCTGTGGGGTCGCTCACCCTACCCCCAGCCACCCACTGAGAGAAGGAATAAGAGGCGGCTTGGCCCTTGGGCCCCCATGTCCCACTCCTGGGCCAGAGCTCCCACTTCCTGTGGACTGGTGGGAGCCCCAGGCAGCCTGACTCAAGGAGGCACATGCTCACCTGCCTGGGAGAGCAACTCCCACCTCCCACCCCGACGCAGCCTGGGGAAACTACCTGCCCTCGGCAGCTCTGATAACCGCTACGATTTATTGAGCACCTACTGCATATGCGACACTTCACTTCATCAGCCCATTTCTGTCTTTGCCCCCCATCCTGCCAGGTGAGCTTTCTGGCTCAGGAAACTGGGAAAAAAACGAACTCAAAAACATTACCCAGGGGATGAGAGCAGAGCTTGGTGCCAACCCAGGGCTGGATGCAAAGCCCACGCTCTGAACAAACAAACTGTTTTATCCCTCCGTCCTGGACAGCCAGGACCAGACGGGAGGGATGCGAAGCTTGTCGGAGTTATCACCACAACTGCCCCAATGCACATCAGCCAAACCCCCTTCCGTCTGTGCTCTGATTAACTCCCGCCGCCCCGGGAAGCAGGCGAGCAGGGTACTTTGCAGACGAGAAACTGAGGCTCAGAGAGGTTGAGTAACTTGTCCAGGGTCACACAGGGCCAATGGGCGGTAGGGCTGTGAGTGAAAAGCCAGATTCTTGAGTCTAAACCCCACACCTTCCCTGCTTCACCACCCTGTCTGCTTTAGTGCAGGAATCCACCCAAAGTCTATAAAAATCAGGTCACTAAATGGCTCACATAAATACACACTTGCCTGTCTGTCTCCTCCATTCAGGGAGAAGACAAACCTAGAACAAACGAGAACAATTCTCTTGCTGGGAGCCCTTCCTGTTACCTGTAGGGAAGGAAGGGAACTTTCCCAAACTCCCTAGGACCTGAGGAAAACTTCTCACCCAGCCTGGGAATCAGCCCGCATGTCACCCATCTGCCCGCCCTCCCTCTGTGCTTGGTCTGCCTGTCCTTCCCCGAGAAGGTGAGGCGGCTGGACCAGCCCCTGCCCGGCACCCACCTTGTCCGGAGCACAAACACAGGCACTTCGTAGTTCTCTGGTCCAGAGGGCCCCAGTCCTCCGAGGAGCCTCCGGAGCTGAGCTGGAGTGGCAGCGGGAACAGATCATCTTTCAAGGGCTGGGCTGTGATGTCATCACCCTCCTGGGCACTTCCTCCCTCCACCTCCAGCCTAGTCCAGAGCTCCGGCTCCTGCCCAGCGCCGGCCCCAGCCAGGCTGGCTACAGTTTCCAGAAGCCAGACCTACAGAGGCCAGGTGGGTGGCTGCATCTGCCCAGGGCTTCTGCTGCCCTCTGAGCCTGGGGGGCTGGGCCAGCCGCATGGATGATTTCCAGGTTAGTCCACGGAGTGTTCTCTTGTGTAGACAGGCTGCCCTTTAGAGGCTCGGATTGGCAAACGCGTTCTGCGCTCCAAGTCAGCCTGGATTTCAGTCCCAGTGCTGCCACTTTCCAGGCGAAAAACCTCGGGCAGGTGACTTAACCTCTCTGAACTCTGAAATGCTGCTGATGGTGACAAATTTCAGAGAAGGGAGTGGTGAGGATTAGTAACAGTCCTGACATGTATATAACTTTTACTGTGGCAGGTGCTTTTTTTAAGCCCATAAAATGCATTAACTCAGCTAATCCTCCCGGGAACCCAGGCAGTCTGGCTCCAAAATCTGTTCTTAACCACTTTCCCATCGCTTTTCTCAACTAAATGAAATTTTGGTGTGAATATTGGATGCATAGCAGGTGACCCCTAAAATACTAGTTCTCTTCTTTCTGGTATTGAGGTAGGTAGCTGACACACTCCACAAGTGAATACATTTGTCTAATAGCACATGTATTGCTTATCATGATTTCTTTTCCCTATGTGGTTGTTTTGTGTCCGAGTTCAGGTGTAAACAGTGGGCATTTACACAGAAGCTAGAAACAAGGGTGGCCAGGGAGGCAGGGGAGTTCTGATTTTTTTTTTTTATGCCGTGTATACTTCCAAAGGGCTGATGGCAGCAGAAACTCGGAAACATCTTCAGAGATAGAACACCCTTCCCTGTCCTGTTTTCTGGTGACACTTAAGGATTTGTGCCTCTGAGACTCAGCCATTTCTTTGGGGACGTTTGGCTGTGGTTTCCTCACACTTCAACGCTGATTGGCTATCTTGGCTTCGCTCTGGAGACTTACTGACAATCCACAGCACTTAACACTCCCAGAAGCTTAGAAGCTGGAAAGTATGGGGGCCTTTGAACATTTTTGGAAAAAGTCTTAAAGCCTTTCCTTCAAAAGAGAGCCGATAACGTGGGTCCGGGGGGACTGGGGGACTAAATGGGAGGGTCACAACTCCACCTGCTGTCTCCCCTTCCCCTGTAACTTCTCTGACTCAAGTCTTCAAACCAGCAACTGAGTCCAACTCCATTATCAGAGATACGGGGAAACTGAGTCCCAGAAGGGTTAACGGCGAGGCCTGGGATCTAGGCCTGACTTGCCTGTGAACTGGTTGCATAAACTTGAATGTGGTCCTTTCCCTGACCTGGTGTCTCAGAGACTCCTCTGCACAGTGGCTGGTTCTACGGTGCTGGGACTCCTTGATCTGAGGTTTCTGACTTCCTAGATGCAAGCAGTGCTCTGTGGACAGGCTGCCTGGTGTCCACCAGCCCTAGAACATGGACTGTGCTATATGCTTTTTCCAGGAGAGAGGATCTAGAGTCTTCATCAAATTACTGAAAGGATCTTCTATGATCCAAAGCATCTTGAGTCCCTCAGATGTCAGAGAGAGAGAGAGACCTTGTGAGGTCCCTTCCAGCTCACATATTCTAGGGTTCTACATCTATGAGATGAAAAATCTTCAAAGGTCTGAATCCAGTGCTGATGCTTCTGTAAATACTATTGACAGAGAGCTCCAGAAGGCATCGTCCATCTACACACTTCTCCATCCACCACTGTAATATAGTTTTTTTGGGGGGAGGGGTGGTGGAAATGCTATCTTGACCCAGTTTTGAAGTCCTGGCTGGTGGTTGGTCAATTCTTCTTGAACAGCTAAGTTCACACTCCCATCACTTCCCTTCTCGGACTTTCACACTCTGGGCCACTATGCACCTGCCCTCATCACGCAGGGGCCAGGTACCAAACAACTATGGACAGGCCCTATACCCTGGAACTTACAAAATTATTCACAGTAGCCAATCCACAGGGAGCCTGAGAAAGCTGCCTAACCCATCTCGCTTGCTGTACATAAGCTCTCCCTGTAGCACCAGCTTGCTGTTACTCTGTCTCCAGGTGCAACCCCCGTGCGGCCCTGCCTGGAAGACTTCTCTCCTTTGGGGAAGTGACTAACAAAAAATTCTGCCTTTCATCTATCTGAGTGCCATTGTGTCATGTCTCTCCAACCAAAGAATCTTTAAATCTTGTAAAATAATCACCCACTCTTCCATTCACCTACACGTGTAACTACCCATTCACCCATCCACCCACCTGCTCTCCCATCCTTCCATCCATCCATCCATCCATCCGTCCATCCATCCATCCATCCACTGATTTATCAGACATCCGCATAGGTAGTCTGTGCATTGTTAGGCAGAAGTGAATGAGTCAATGCACCCAAGTCTGGGAGGAGCCCACCACCGAGGCCAGGGAACCATTTCAAAAGGAATTTCTCACAAACTCAGTAACAACCCACATTCATTTGTATCTGGATCGGCACATATTTGTATTTCATTTTTGCTATGAGAAAACTTAGCTAAACCCTTCCTGCGAAATCTGACACCCCTGACTTATTCTACCCCTTTCCATTTATCCACTTGGCTGGGGTCACAAGGGGGCTCAGCCCTGCCAGGACTCCGGCTCCAGCCAGCCCGGGGGTTTTCAGGGACAACTAGAGGAGGCACCAAGTTCCTCCTGCATATAACCCTGATGGCCTCCGCACTAAGCCAGGGCCCCTCTGTGGTTTGGTAAGAACCGACCCCTGGCCTCTCCAGCTCAAGTCCAGACTTAAGCCTTAGCATCACGCAGTCATCTAAGTCTCCCAAATGTGGCAGATGGCAGCTGACTCCACACCTTTGCACATGCAGTGATCTCTGTTTGGAGCGCCCTTCCTTTGGAAACTCCCACTCTTCGTTTAGGGGCCGCTCACGGGCCTTTTCCTGATGTGCCTGGTGGAGGCTGCACCCCGCCTGCACTCAGCAGCCTGGCCGCCTCCCTCCATGGTGCCGAGTTTTCCTCCATGCCCCCTGGACATGAATCCCGTGAGGCAGGGACTCCTGTCTTATTTCTTTATTTATCATCCTGTCTGTTATCATCCAGCACATAGCAGGGCCCCTGTGAACTCCTGCTGATGGAATGAAGACACAGGTCAATCTATGGGCAAAAGCCCCCAGATCCAACCTCACTGGGGTGGAGAAAAGATCCCATAAAACAGAACAGCACACCGGGCTTCCCTGGTGGTGCAGTTGTTGAGAGTCCGCCTGCCGATGCAGGGGACACAGGTTCGTGCCCCGGTCCGGGAGGATCCCACGTGCCGCGGAGTGGCTGGGCCCGTGAGCCATGGCTGCTGGGCCTGCGCGTCCGGAGCCTGTGCTCCGCAGCGGGAGAGGCCACAACAGTGAGAGGCCCGCGTACCGGGGGAAAAAAAAAAAAAAAAAACAGAACAGCACAAAAGCAAGCTATGTACGCACACGTGTTTGTTTATGTATGTCTGCCCCTCCATCCCAGTGTTCCAGTACATTCTCTCCAAATGTCTGTGTGTGAGGTTGAGGTCCTCAGTCCTCTCCCCAGGAAGGGCCTTTTCCATCCACCTCCAGAAGTGGGCTGCACTTTTGTCCAGAACTCTATGGTCTTGACCAGAAAGCAACCCCTGTTCTCTGTCACTCGGCAGCCACCCGGCATACCACAGGCAGACCAATCCTGAAAAACTGGGTGGGCACGGATTTTGATTCAGAACGAAACGTGCACAAAGCCTATAGTGTGGGCTGGTTGACACTGATGCCCACATCCACGGACCCTGCAGAGCAAGTCCCAGCCGACGTGCAGCCCCCTGCGTTCTGCCTCTGTTCTCGCCCCCGACCCCCAGAGGCCCCCATAGCCCTGCAGGAAGCTTCGTCCTGGGCACAGCTGGCCCTCAGTCCCCAGCTCCAACCCCCGGGCTGTCCACTCCCCAGTGCTAAGTTACTAGCTGTTTAAAATCCTTCTGAGTAAAGGAGAATTAAACTTTTAATTTATTAACATGCATTTTACCATTCACCTTTATATTACTCAGCTTGAAGTGCAAATATCTGTGCGTTTAACTCATATGTGAAATCACCGAAATAGCACCATTTATATTTTGCAGTTTGTACGTGCATATGTATTTGTTCTTTCCAGAACAGTGGAAACATGGCAGAAAGCAAACTCATCTGCTTTTATTTAACTTCTTGATATGGGCTCTTTTCCTCACAATTTCTGTCCGACTGGACTTTCCCACCACCCTGTCCTCAGATTTAGGGTGTGAGTGAAATCCTTGCTATTTCTGGTGCAAAGACCTTCAGAGCTGCGATCAGAGAGGAACTTGAGGAAGGAGGTGGGGGCGAAGGGCACAGGGAGGCTAGTCTTTCCTCCGTCTGTCTGTCTGTCTCCCTGCCGCCCTGGGAGGTGGATGGGGGCCTCATCCTGCTGGGCCAGCATGTTGGTGGGAAGGAGGCCTCGGTTGCCAGTCGGCCTGGCCACACTGCTTCCTACCTCTGTCCTTGGCCCTGGGGCTGCCGCTGCTCTTATGTCCAGAGGTGATTTTTCACTTCCTGCCCGGGCGGCAGGCTGGGGGGCTGCCAAGTTTGGGAAATCCTAAGGGTGAGGATCTCAGGCTGATTCCCGGCACCCCTTGCCTCTCTTCTCAAGGGACTGACCGCTGAGCCAGGGTGCCCAGGGAGCCGGGTCTACCTGCAGGGTCCTCGTGTCTCCTCGTGCCTCCCGTGGAAGCTGGGACCCCAGGTCCGGCGCCCACCAGGCTCGGTGCCGAGGCCCCTCCTTTCCCCTTCCCACCCCCTCATCAGGAGACTGAAGCTCCGAGAGGGGATTTACTCTAGCGAGTGGCATCCTCGGATCTCCCCATTCTGGGTATTTCATAGAAATGGAATCCTATGACATGTGGCCTCTGGGGCCTGGCTTCTTACACTCAGGGTCATGTTTTTGAGGCTCGGCCACATGGCGGCACATTCCTGTTTGTGGCTCAGCAATGCTCCGTCATATGGCTGGACCACATCTGTTTGTCCGTTCCCCCATGGATGGACTTCGGGGCTCTTTCTACCTTTCAACCATTGTGAATAACGTTGCCAGGAACGCTCACGTAGAAGTGTTTGTTTGGGTTCCTGTTTTCAATCTTTTGGGTATGTACCCAGCTGGGCCATGGGGTAACTCTGTGCTTCTCTTTTGGAGGAAGGGCCAGACTGTTTTCACAGCAGCCGCATCAAGAGGTGCCCCTACCCCTTGCTGTTCCCCAACCCCTTGCTGTTCCCCACTCATAGGTTCAAACACCTAGCGCACTGATGCTGCTGGAGGGTTGCGGAGAAGGACACTGCCCTGGGGGGCATTCTGGAGCCGAGCAGAACCCTATGGGGACTTTCCCAGACAGGCCCCTCCCTGACATCCTCTGCTGTAGCTCCTCTCTGAAGCACCTGGATAATAGTATCTGATGCACATTTCCTGATGCTAAAACCACCACCAAATGGAAGAAATGAACTAACTATTGGATAATCACGAGCATGTAGCCCCCAGACCTTCTGGTGCCTAAGGATTGATAAGGTTAATCCCTGTGATACTGCTCTGTTATCTCACCATCAACAAATCAGAGAACTGTGCACAAGCTGATTACAGACTCTGGGGTGCCCCGCCCTCGCCTGGCCTTTAAAAATGCCCCGCCCCTATGATACTGTATAGCTCAGGGAACTCTGCTCAGTATTATGAAATAACCTAAAAGGGAAAAGAATTTGAAAAAAGAATAGATATATATATGTATAACTGAATCCCTTTGCCGTACACCTGAAACTAACACAACATTGTTAATCAACTGTACTCCAATATAAAATAAAAAAATTTTTTTAATGTAAAAAATAAAAAGCTGTAAATTGCTGCTCTCAAAAAAAAAATGCTTTGCTGAAACTCTTCAGGGAGTTTGGGGTTTTGGGGGGCATGGGCCACCCGTTCTCCTTGTTTGACCCTGCAATAAACCTTCCTCTGCTGCAGACTCTGACGTTTCGGTTTGTTTGGCCTCCCTGTGCGTAGGGCACATGAACTTGCGTTCAGTAACAATTCGCGTTTCTACTGACTCAGTGGGCTAACCGTTGATCACCATCAACATCAGCCTCCATTTCACTTCATCCATTTGTTTCGTGTATTTTCAGTTCAAAGAGGTGCATTCCCATGTGCTATGCATCAGAGTCTTACAACGAAGCAGAAATGTTGAGTAACCTGCTGAAGGTCCCCCAGCTAGAGGGTGGCTGAGCTGGAGCAGGAATCCAGGCCTCCTCTGCACTGTAGCCTGCAGACGGGCGCCTCTGTTTCCCGGTGGATGGCCCCCGAGAGCCAGCCTTCCCCTGGAACTCTCTGCTCCCCATCCCTCTCTGCCCAGGCTGGCACTGCAGCCAGATTCTGAATTCGCCCCAACTCTCCCTGGGAGAGAGAAGCTTAGTACACAGCATTCTGGGCCACATTCCTCTGCCTGGGGGCCTCCAGCCGGGTGCCCTTCATTGTTGAGTAATTCCCCTTTGGCTCACTTTCTAGTCTGTTTTCCTAACGCAGCCCCAGGCAGCTCCCAGCCTCCACCCCCTGCCCTGGCTGGTGAGTTCCAGCCACCCTCCGGAAAACACAATCAGCCAGGCTCCCAAGTGCCCAGCACCTTGCTCTAGCCAGGCCCCTCCAGGCAGGTTACAGGTGACATCTCCAACCCACGCAGTCAGCTTCTAGGTGGGAACCCTGTCCCCAGTGAGGAAACAGGCTCCCAGAGGTCAACAACCTGAGCCACCACCAGCCCAGACCCAGCCACTCTCACTCAGGCCACTGCCGTTAGCCCTGGCCGGTTTCCCGCTTCCTCTCCTGCCCCTCCCACCCTTCCCTTTCACAGTTGCCAGAGGGATCTTTTTTTTTTTTTAATAGAAAACTTAAAAAAAATTGCACAGAGTCAAGTTCCTTCTTTGTGGTGTCCAGTTGGTTCTGTGAGTTTTGACAAAGGCAGAATCGTGTATCTACACCCTTGTGCCCCGCAGAACAATTCAATCACCCTGCACATTGCCTGCAGGCTCCTTTGCCGTCAACCCTCCCCAGTGCCCTGCTCTCTGGCAACTGCTGATCTGTTTTCTATCCAGAGGGATTTTAAAGAAGGTAAAATCAGTCTCTGGTGACAGCTTCCACTGCATCTAAAATAAAATGCAGCTCCAGGCCTCTTGCTCACTCAGTGCATACCCTGCCACAGGACATTAGCATCGCCCACTCCTCCCCCAGGAATGTTCCTCCCTCTTCTCCCAGGGCCAACTGCTCTCCTCCCCAAGTCACAGCCTTAGTGGTTCCTTCTCGGGGGAGCGGGTCTTCTCTGCCAGCCTGGCTAAGAAGGTGCCCTCCTTCCCACCTGGGTCCCTTCTACGGAACACCCACAAGGTGCAAAGTTGTATGTGTGTGCTCGTGTGTCTCCCTTGTCTGCCGTGAACTCATAGCTCCATGAGGGCAGAACCGTGTCTACACTACCCGCCAATCCACAGGCAGGCAGGTCCTAGGTGCTCAGAAAACACTCACTGAACAGATGAAGGGGGGCTGCTGATGGCAGTGAACCCAGTTTGTGTCTGACTCTCAATCTGTACCTTTTCCACTGTGCCTTGTGCGTCCCCAGGATTCTCACTCATCTGTGCATCTATCCATCCATCTGTCTGTCCATCAAACACTCACTGAGGCCAGCTCTGTCCCTCGTGCCAGCCCAGGGCTCCCAGAGCTGGTAAGGCTGGCCCCTGCTTTCCCACGGTCAAGATTAACAGCCGCCCATCCCCACCGTGCACTTCAGAGGTGGGAGATGACTCCCCCACCCACTTCCTCATGTTGCCTCTTCCTCCCAGCCCTGTGGGGTGAGTGACACTAGAATTATCAACAGGAGGGGAAGTGACCTGCCCAAGGAGAGCATGACCTGAAGATACCGCAGGGCACCACAGCGCCCATGGAGCCACGCAGTGCCCTCGGAGAAAGGCAGGAGATGGGCAAGAGGATGTGTCCTCAGGTGGGCAGAGAGGGAGCCTGGATCCTGGAGGGTCCACAGGAGAAAGCGGGGCGGGCTGGGCACCTCAGAGCTGGGGGCTCCCTCAGTGCCCCGCGGGGGAACGGGTCCAGAGGGGATGTTTCAGTCATCCAGCCCATCCTTGAGGGTCCCTGTGTTTCTAGGGTGGGTCACAAAAGCAGATGTGTAGGAGACATAGGGGAGGGGTGCTCTGGGGCCCGGGAAGGAACCAGCCCTGACGATGTCAGGGGAACGTGAGCAAGTCCATCCTGTTGTTTCTGCCCCATAAATAGGCACCACCTTCCAAAACACCTCTCTGCCCCAAACACTGAGGGCGTGGAGGTGATGCCAGAAATAGGTCAGGGCCCCCCAAGCTGCAGAGACGGTGTGGGCGGGGACTGACTGCCCTTCTGGGAACGGAGCTCTGTTCTCTTCCCAGACCCGAGTGATTCAGAGCGAGGAGGTGACCTTACCCTTTCCTGAGGGCTACGTTTTTAATTTCAGGGTTTATTTGAGTTTTTTGTTTGTTTGTTTGTTTGTTTTAGCAACCTAATGGAAGTCAAAGTGAATTATGTCAAATTATTGAGATTGACACAGCGCCTGGCCCAAGGGAAATGTGTGAAAAACAGTTGCTGACTGACTAAGCAGATGCCTTCTCCCCGCTGCCCTGTGCACACAGAGCACTTGAAGACCTACAATAGAAGGCTGGTCTTTGGCGCAGGCCTGTGCACCCAAGGCCATGAGTAGGTGGCCCAAGCCTGACGGTGGGCATGGGAGTGGGGACACTAGAGGCTGGGCTTGGAGGCTGTCCAGCCAGGAATGGTGTCCCAAAGCCACCTTGGAGCTTCGCCTGTGTAGACACTGTTGCTGCCATTGCTGATGCGCCCAGGCCCTGGCACTGGACACTGGTGCATCAGGGAGCTGGGCCAGCTGCTGCCACCCTCCTGGGATGGGTTCCAGGTCCTCACTAGCTTCTGATTCAAAGGCCATTTGGGAACGTCTGGTTGGGGCTCGTGGCCACAAGCCTGCACCCCAGTTGCAAGAGAGGCTGGGAAAGCATTTGCCATCCTCCAAAACTCATTGGGTGGGGAATCCCCCAAACTCAGCAAAGGTATTCCGAGATGGAGGGAGACCAACAGGAATAACATGCTCACAACAGTCCCCTACGGACATTCCATGCTTAGGCCAATCCGTGTCTCATATTGCCATGCCTCCGGGCCTTTGCTTGTGCTGCTCTGTGCACTCGGCCTGACATTCTGCTGCACATTCCCCATCTCTGTGCGTCACTACATACATTCCTCTTGGTCTGCTCCCCCCATCCTTCTCAATATAGTAATATAAACTATTTGGTTACATCGAGCGTCAGTTTTCATGTTACTTTGTCTCTGATATGAAATGTTGTTTCTGGGTAGATGTATAAGATCTCTGCTTATTCTTCTTTTTGCAGTACGTGGGCCTCTCACTGTTGTGGCCTCTCCCGTTGCGGAGCACAGGCTCCGGACGTGCAGGCTCAGCAGCCATGGCTCACGGGCCCAGCCACTCCGCGGCATGTGGGCTCTTCCCGGACCGGGGCACGAACCCATGTCCCCTGCATCGGCAGGCGGACTCTCAACCACTGCGCCACCAGGGAAGCCCCTCTCTGCTTATTCTTGTTCCTCTTTTTTTTTGTTTGTTTTATAACATCCTGTTCTTGTTTAATGGATGCACTATTTCATCCTTATGAACATATAAATTATACTTAAAATTTTTTCTTCTATTTTCTGCACTGCTTATCCTTGGTCTCTTTTCTTCTTTGCTTTTAGCTTAGAGGGTTTCCTCAAAGGGCCAGTTCCCTTCGCTGTCTGTTTATTTTGAAGAGTGAGCTGTCCAGGGTTCTGCATACCTGGGCTGGCCTTGGTGCCAAGTGCACCTCCTGGAGGAACAACCAAGCAGCAAGCAGGGAATGCTGTCGGGGAACCTCCAAATGTCAGTGCTGCAGTGTTTCCTCTGAAGCCGCTCAGCTTCCCAGAGAAGAACCTACCGATCCCCTGGCTTTCTGGGGACAGGTCTGTGGGTGCAAGAGCTCAATGTGCTGATGTTTACAGCTCCCTAGGCTGTTCAGCTTCATGCCTCACCTTTACGCCTTTCAATCTGATTTTTCCAGAGGATAAACCTCATGTCCTGGGGCTGGAGGTGGCATGGGAAGGAAGAAGCTGATGCTGGTGTCAGACCAGGGACCGGGAACCTGAACATTTTGTAGAGAAACTTTCATCCAATCTCCACTGCCCTTTTAGTCTGGAATCCAACGCCCTCCTTTCGTGGTATCTGGTGCCTCAGACGCCCATCCCCTGTGGGTTCTGTGGTCAAGTGGTGTGTTTATATGGACTCTCCCTCTTCACGCCCTTAGGTGGAAACCATCCCTATTCTGCCAGATCCCTCTTCTGCTCTCAGTCCACTAACAACGTCGTGACTCTCTCAGCTGCTAGTGCAGCTTCTCCTGTGTTTATGTTCTTATAGAGTATTACCATTTTTTGGTGATACCTCTATTAATATTTTAAAGGGGTTTTGGGGAGACGGGGGAGACCCATTAATGGTGAATGTGCCACTTTTTTTCTTTTTTTTTTTGCGGTACGCGGGCCTCTCACTGCTGTGGCCTCTCCCATTGCGGAGCACAGGCTCCGGATGTGCAGGCTCAGCGGCCATGGCTCACGGGCCCAGCCGCTCCACGGCATGTGGGATCTTCCCGGACCAGGGCACGAACCCGTGTCCCCTGCATCGGCAGGCGGACTCTCAACCACTGCGCCACCAGGGAAGCCCGAATGTGCCACTTTTAACCAAAACTGGCATTTTACTTTCTATGACCTCCCTTCTTCCCACAGGACGTGCATGACTTTCCCCACACTGCAACATTGCCCGTTGTCCCTCCCTGTACCCTTGTCCCTTACTGCCCTCCATCCCCTCTCTACTAAGCTCATACAGCCCTGATGCCACTGTCGACTGAGAATTGCCAACCCCAGCCGGGCCCCGAACAGCGCCTAGCGTCGCCCATGGTTTCTCATCTGCTGGTCCTTCTCTTTTCCTTCAAATTCCAAAACTTCCTCTTCCTCCAAGCAAATGACCCTCCTGCTACTTCACAGGGAAAACCAAAATCACTGGATGAGGGCTCCTCCTGTTCTCGTTACCACCATCCCCTCCAGCCCGGGTACCGTCTTCAGGGACACATTTGCCCCTCCCCCACCCAGTCTCCACCCAGTAGCCCAAGGGCCCCTCCAAGAACATACATCAGCATCTGTCACTTAAAACCCTCACCGTTTCTCACTGTTCTTAGACTTGTCAACCTCCCCCTACGCCCCGCTACTCTCCACTCAAGCTTCCTTTCCGTCCCAGAAGGAGCATGCACTCCATATTTTTACATTTGCTTTTCTCCAAGGGTGATATTAAAAATATTGAACAAAGGCAATATGCAATAACAGGGTCCCAGAGGCCTCCTGCTCTACGAGGAGTTACCCCTTTAATGTCTGGATCGCTAGAAGGTATTAGTTCCTGGGGCCGCTGTACCAAAGTGCAACAAAGGGAGTGACTGAAACAGCAGATATTTATTGCCTTGCATTTCTGGGGGCTGGAAGTCTGAGGTCAAGGTGTCGGCAGGACTGTGCTCCCTCTAAAGGTGCCAGCAGGCCTCACTCCCAGCTTCTTGGCTATGACAGCTTAACTCCAGTCTTCACATGGCGTTCTCTTGATGTGCATGTCTGTGTCCAAATTTCTCCTTTTTATAAGGACACGGTCATATTGGCTTAGGGACCCATCCTAATGACCTCATCCTAACTTGATCATCTGTAAAGACCCTATTTCCAATTAAAGTCACATTCATTGGGACTGGGGTTAGGGCTTCAAAGATTTTTCGAGGGGACACAATTCAATCCTTATGGGTTGACCAGAGTGTTAGGGGTGGGCATGTGGGAAAATATCTATCTATTAATGCATATGGAAGAATGTCACTATTTTAGTAACCAGGACATCCTGGCTGAATACGTACTCAGCCAGCCCTGGAACTCTCCCCATCACTTCCCATTCCCTTCATTTTGCAGCATCCTCAGCTTAACCATCCATGCCCCTGAGACCCTGCCCTGGAAGCCCCGGCTGCAGGGGCTTGTAGCCGTGCCATGAGCACCACAGCACCCATGCTTCCCTGCCTTGACCTGCCGGTTGAGAGGGATTATTTCTCTCCCCTGGGCACCTGGAACCCAGCAGGTGCTCCAGGGTTATTTGCATACATGTCTTTGTTCCCATGGAGTCCTGGGGGCAGTGGCCTCACCTCTTACACATCAGCCTCACCAGTGTGGTGGGCACTGGAGAAATGGTGGATGAATAAACACATGCTTTCATGAATGGATTTTTAACCTGTCCACCAATATCAGGCTGTATCAACAACCTTGCTTTGTTTTACACTCCGATAGGTGACATGGAACTCACAGGCCAGCAGGTAAGAGAGTTAAACAAACATTTGGGGAGGGGAGGTTTGCTGTGTAAGATAAAATCTGACCTCCCGAGCTCCAGCGTGAGAAGGAAATAAGAGCTGCTGGTGGGGAAGGGAAGATCACAAAGGAAGGTCCCTAGGCAATCAGGGCTCCCTGAGAAAGGGGAGGAACGCTAAATCTATCGGGGTAGTCATTTCATGATGTAGGTAAGTCAAATCACTATGCTGTAGGTAGAGTGAAGTAAGTCAGACAGAGAAAGAGAAATACTGTATGATATCGCTTATATGCGGAATCTAAAAAGAAATGATACAAATGAACTTATTTACAAAACAGAGACAGACTCACAGATTTAGAGAATGAACTTACAGTTAAAGGGGAAGGGTGAGGAGAAGGGTTAGTCAGGGAGTTTGGGATTGACATGTATACACTTCTATATTTAAGATGGATAACCAACAAGGACCTACAGTATAGCACAGGGAACTCTGCTCAGTGTTACGTGGCAGCCTGGATGGGAGGGACTTTTGGGGGAGAATGGATACGTGTATGTGTATGGCTGAGTCGCTTTGCTGTTCCCCTGAAACTATCACAGCATTGTTAATCAGCTGTACTCCAATAGAAAATAAAAAGTTTAAAAAAAATTCAAAAAAATCATTACGCTGTACACCTTAAACTTATACAGGGCTGTTTGCCACTTACGTCTCAATAAAACTGGAGGGAAAAACCCCACATATTGCTGAAGCCCAGCCCCAGAATTTCTAATTTAGTAGGTGCAAGCTGGGGCCTGGGAAGCAGTGCTTCTAACAAATTCCCAGGTAATACTGATGCTGCTTGGCTTCAACTTGAGAATCACTGATAGAGTCAACAACTTCAAGGTAAAGATGGTGACGCTAAAGCCCAGAAATATGTCTTGCCCAGCAAAGGTGACTAATGCCCAGGATGGACGTAAAACTAAGTTATCACCTTCAAGTCAATATAACCCCTACAGTAGACTGCCTTTGGGGCATTCCCTCAGGAGAGGATGCCTGCCTGACCTCGCAGTAAGGTCAGGAAAGAATTAATACCTTGGTGGTGTTTCACCTGGCTCTTGTTTATATTGTATTTTAATGTCTGATTCTAGAATCAGCCATGTTCTTGACATCTGCACCAATCTTGCACCACCAAGCATTCTATTCCGTGTGTGGAGATCTGATCTATTTATAAAAGCAACATTGCAATCACAGTATCATTTTAAAAAGGCAATTCTAAAACTTACTAATCTTCTCTTCCTAATAATAGAGGGTTCTCAGGACAAAGGTCTGCTATTATAAGATCACTTTTCTCTGTAGTAGCTCCCTGGTAGATAACTGATTGGGGAACTAACAAAAAACCTACAGTGATCATTGAGAGTAAGGAATTAAAGTAAGTACTGGGAGACAACTGAAAAAAAAAAGAGAGAGAGAAAGGGACTTCCCTGGTGGCACAGTGGGTAAGAATCCGCCTGCCAATGCAGGGGACATGGTTTCGAGCCCTGGTCCGGGAAGATCCCACATGCTGCGGAGCAACTAAGCCCGTGCACCGCAACTACTGAGCCTGCGCTCTAGAGCCCGTGAGTCACAACTATGGAGCCCGTGTGCCACAACTACCGAAGCTCGCGCCCCTAGAGCCCATGCTCCAACAAAGAGAAACCACCACAATGAGAAGCCCGAGCACCGCAACAAAGACTAGCTCCCGCTCGCCACAGCTAGAGAAAGCCCACGCGCAGCAACAAACACCCAACACAGCCTAAAATGAAAAATAAATAAATAAATAAATTTATTTTTTAAAAATTAAAAAAAAGAGGGGGCTTCCCTGGTAGTGCAGTGGTTGAGAGTCCGCCTGCCAATGCAGGGGATGTGGGTTCGTGCCCCGGTCCGGGAGGCTCCCACATGCTGCAGAGCGGCTGGGCCCGTGAGTCATGGCTGCTGAGCCTGCACGTCCGGAGCCTGTGCTCCGCAACGGGAGAGGCCACAACAGTGAGAGGCCCGTGCACCGCAAAAAAAAAAAAAAAAAAAAAAAACCTAAAAAAGAAAGAAAAGAGAGGAAGGCTGGGAGCCATGATGCACTGGCAGGGCCTCTGCACGAGGGGGTCCAGAACAATGACGAGCTTGGCAGAGAGGCTCCATGCAGAGCACAGGGATCCTCTCGGCTCCTTTGGAAGCTCAGCCAGGACTTTTCATTCCATGTGGCTCAGAGGACTTGGTGGCTCATTCCTCTGTTTGTCCTCTGCCCCCGTCTGTCTACACCCCTCATGTGTTTTCACCAGGAGTGACCCCAAGTAACAGGTGGGGTTGATGCTGTCACCATGTGCCAGAGCTGTGGCCTTGGGGGTGGCCCATTCAAATTGTCCCCTGTTCCGTGGTCAGGTTTTCTGGTCATTCAGGCTCAAGTGTCAACTCTCCAAGAGGCTCGCCTGACTGCACAATCTAAAGTAGCCTCCAGGGGGAGGGGCAAGATGGTGTAGGGGATTAAGAGGTATAAACCGCTATGTACAAAATAAATAAGCTATAAGGATATATTGTACCGCAAAGGGAATATAGCCAACATGTTATAATAACTCTAAATGGAGTATAACCTTTAAAGATTGTGAATCTATGTTGTACACCTGAAACTTACATAATATTGTAAATCAACTGTACCTCAAAAAAAGTAGTCTCTAACATGCATGCATGCATGCACACCCAAGCCACGCAAATCCAAGTACACACTGCACACACATCCCACCAACACACATACACTGACACACTACACACACACACCCCACACAAGGTGGTCCATTCTCGGCTCAGAAGTTAAAATCTTAAATTGCAGATGGAGGCTCCACATGGTTAAGCAACAGCCCCTCAGGTATGTGTGGATTTCTCGACTCCACCCTCAGGCACAGAGGTGCTGAGATCAGATGTCTGTGCTGCAGAGCTTCAGAGACACTGGGCGTACACCCCATCAGCCCAGAGGGTATGAACCCAGGGTGAGGTTCACCTGACCCCCGGCTCTCTGGCCCAGGGTCTGTCTCAGCAAACCCTTCTGAACTCCAGGTGCTGGCACTCAGTCCCCTGCAGTGCCGCGAAGACTGGCTGTGGACCCCGACTGGTGGGCGTGCAGCCTGGGAGAGGGGCTGCCTGCTCCACACTCTGGCTCTGCTGTGAATCTCAACTGAGGCCCTTACCTTGCCCTGGCTGAGCTTCCTCATCTGTCAAATGCAGATTGAAAACAGCACCGAGCTGACGGGCTTGTGTAAGGACTTAGTGGGCTATGCATCCATGGAAGACTGAGACACAGGCTTCTGGGCAGGGTGCTGTCTGGGAGGTGACCACGTGGACCAGAGGAGGAGCTGGTGGATGGGATGCTAGGAAGGCGGGTAGGCGATGCAAGGATGCTTTCCTGAATTGGCCACTGCTGTGGGTGCTGGGCCCTGTCCCCTGGAGGACATTCTAAGGTGGGTTGCATTCTGTCTCAGAAATGCCTGCCCCGGGACAAGAGGGAGAGGCATTTCCCCAACTCGGGGAGGGTTTCCCAGTGAAGCACTGGTTCCCCCACGCTCTTGCATGGTGCTTCCGGGAGTGTGGAGCGGGGTCGCCCAGGCAGCCCCTCCTATAGATCCGAGAAGCCCCAGGGCAGGAAGAGAGGGTCAAGGGTGCATCCAGAGGCTGGAGGTGGTCAGCCTAGAAGGGTCGGTTAGCAGACCCACTGCTGGAGCAGGGCTGAAGCTGTGAGGGCGCCCAGGACACACGCCCCGCCCTCCCCATCACCGTGCCATCACCGTGGCTCCGCCACTGTCTGTGCGAGAGAAGCAGAGCCTCCAGCTCCCAGCGCCTCTGTCTCACGGCTCTTGGTGCCTTGCACCACCTGTGTGTCCCTTCTCTCTGTAGGTCTTTTGCCTTCTACTACTGCCAGTAGCCAAGAGCTGGTTTTTCTGAAACTGAAGTCCAAATTCTCAAGCCTGCATGCAATGGGTACAAGCCGTCCCCCGCCCCTTCGCAGGAGCCCTACAAGCCTGGGGCCAATCTGTCCATGAACCTCTGGGTCAGATGCCCTCCTCAGGCTCACAAAACCCATTTTGCCTCCCAATGAATCTGATGTTAGGAAGCCATCCGTTCAGCCCTCTCGCCTCCCCTTTCCTGATCCTAGGAGAGAAAGAGAGAAGGCCTTCGCCTGACTGTTGTGGAGCTTGAGGCGTGCCAAACCTACGGGTGCTCCGACCACTGGGCCCATATCCCCAAAGGGTGATGTAGTAGACAGAATAATGGCTCCCTCAGAGATGTCCACGTCCTCTGTTATGTCACGTGACAAGGGCGAATTAACTTGCAGATGGAATTAAGGTTGCCGATCAACGGACCTTAAAATAAAGAGATTATCCTGCATTACCCGGCCCCCATGTAATCCTACGGGGCCTTAGATGTGGAAGGAGGAGGCAGACGAGTCCATGTCAGAAGCATGCAAAGTGAGAAGAATTCTACCACCATTGCTGGTTTTGAAGATGGAAGGGGCCACCAGCCAAGGAATGCAGGAAAATTCAAGGGAGTTAATGAATGTGGTGATCCAGGGAGATGGAGGGTAATGGGGCACTCTTCTGCCTTCTTCTTTCATGGGGCTGAAGTGAGCCAAGCTTCTCCCCACGACTTGGCAAGGCTGGCTGCTGGGTGGTCCTAGTAGGTCAGGCGTTGAAGCCACCAGAGCAGCCTGCCCATCTGGCTCCTCCTACCCTGCCCATTAACCTGGACAAACACAGATTCCTCGGCCCACAGGTTGGCAGCAGGAAGAGGGGCTGGCTGTTGGTGACGAGGTCTGATGTCCACCACCATCTCCACAGCTGGGTGACAGGGATGGCATGGTGGGGCTTGTATCTTGCTGGTGGCCGGGCCCTGGGTGGGGTTGGAGGAGCTTAGGCTCATCCCATCCCTGCTCTGAGCCGTTTTTCCGTTCTCACCCAGGCTGCATCACCGGGCTGTGAAGATTGAATACACTGTGCTGTGGAAGCATTTTGTTGAGTTTGAATGCCCCGCCGGTGGCAAGGGCTCCCCACAGGGCCACAGTCTCTGAGCCCAGCTTCCCATCTGAAGAAGAGACCAGCAGGAGAGGTGATTGAGGCCCCGCTGACGTCTCGCCTCTGACTCAGGCATGCACAAAACCCCCCACATGGCAGGGCAGCTGGAAAAACACTGAGTTGGAGGGTAGCGTGCGGACGGCCAGATGGTTTTCATCTTAGTGATGATGAAACTTGAGACACCAGGATGCAGATGAGGACCCGAGGCTCTGATGCGGTGAAACGTGATGCCTCCCGCCAGCTTCTCCATGCTCATCCTCCTGTGCTCTCTCTTTCTCTGTCTCTGAATCTGAGATGTTCCTTTCAAGTTGATCTCACATTTGTTTTCTGTCTGTGCTTCTCACTTTCTCCGTCTGTGTCCTTTTCTTTTGCTTCTCATGTTCCCCTCACTGCTCTTACAGGTTACCTTTTGGTATCCCCTGCAGCAGCATCAAGGCTCACCCTTCTCTTTTTTTTTTTTTTAATTTTTATTGGAGTATAGTTGATTTACAGTGTTGTGTTAGTTTCTGCTGTACAGCAAAGGGAATCAGTTATACATTTACATATATCCACTCTTTTTAAGATTCTTTTCCATATAGGTCATTACAGAGTATTGAGTAGAGTTCCCTGTGCTATACAGTAGGTTCTTATTAGTTATCTTTTTTTTTTTTTTTTTTTTTTTTTTTTTGCAGTATGCGGGCCTCTCACTGCTGTGGCCTCTCCCGTTGTGGAGCGCAGGCTCTGGACATGCAGGCTCAGTGGCCATGGCTCACAGGCCCAGCCGCTCCGTGGCATGTGGGATCTTCCCAGACCAGGGCACGAACCCGTGTCCCCTGCATCGGCAGGCGGACTCTCAACCACTGCGCCACCAGGGAAGCCCTGTTATCTATTTTATATATAGTAGTTTGTATAAGTCAATCCCAATCTCCCAATTTATCCCTCCCCACCCTTACCCCCTGGTAACCATAAGTTTGTTTTCTACATCTGTGAGTCTATTTCTGTTTTGTAAATAAGTTCATTTGTACCCTTTTTTAAGATTCCACATATAAGTGATATCATATATTAGTCTTTGTCCATCTGGCCTACTTCACTCAGAATGACAATCTCTAGGTCCATCCATGTTGCTGCAAACGACATTACTTTGTTCTTTTTTATGGCTGAGTAATATTCCATTGTATATATGTACCACATCTTCTTTATCCATTCCTAAGGCTCACACTTCTCAACCTTCTTCATGCTGTAATGCAGTCTCAGGGATCTGTCCTTACCCTCCTGCCCCCCAGATCTCGTCAGTCCTGTGTATCCCTCCCTCAGATCCCCTAATCCTGGCTGGGAAGTAATAGACGAATGTGTTAGTCCATTTACAATTCATGGGCACTCTATAGGAGTGTCTCCTGGGGTGACATTGTTTTTACCTAAAGCCCGAGCTTCTATAGTACATGGCAAGTGACTTGGGCTGGGACCTGTGGATGAAGAAGCTTTTCCTGGTTCCGCATCACACTCATCAGGGATTTTCTCTTCTGGATCCTGAGATAAATGTCCTTTTGGATTGGTGGGAGTATTAGTGGAGGGAGTACAGAGCTGTTGCAGCAAAGAGCCCCTCATCCCCCAAGAGTGGCTACAGGCATAGACATCTATGTCTTGCGCTCACATACCAGTTCTGAAGTGAGCTATCTGGGAAGGCTGTACTCCATGTGGTCATTCAGGGACCCAGTTTTCTACCATTTCTTACTCCATATTCCCTAGGTCATAAAGTCATTTGCATGGTTGGAGCTGGGTCACTGCCACGTCTGGGTTCCCTCTTACAGGAAAGGAAATAGAACGTGGTAGAAGCACTCCCTGTGGCTTAAATTCTAGACCCCCAAATAGCATATATCACACCCATGACAGCCTGGGGAATACAGCCTAACCAGGCAGCTTGTGTCCAGCTACACACGTTCATTACTAAGAAATAAGGGGAATAGGTCCGGGTGGACAGCTAGCCATCTCCGTCACATGGGATAACGGAAGAAGCTATTGCTCTGATTCTGTCCCCATCTCTGCCCTCTTTACTGAGATGGGGAGCTCAGGATTCCAACTGTAGGCTAGTCCCATAAGTGACCACTTTGCATGAAGGACTCAGGAGCTTCTTGGGAAAATACTGATTCCAGGGGAAAAATCTGTTCTTGCTGGGTTCAAGGCAGAAATGACCAAGATAGGGAGAGAAGCGCCTCTGAGCACAGCCTGTTGTCACTTAGATACCATTCTGGATCAACCCTGTGGACACGTGCCTAAGTCAGAGAGGAGGTTCAAGGAAGGTGAGTCAAAGCCAAAAGAAACCTCCTCAAACACAGGAGAAGGAGGCAACCTGTGGGGCAAATCCTCCCAGGGACAGCCTGGCTTTGCCTGCCCACCACTCAGGCCCACATCTTCTGAAAACAGCCCCTTCACTCGTAGGCCCCCTTGGTCCCCACTGCATCAGTTTCATGGAGACTTTAAATCAAGTGGTGGGCGTGCGTTGGGATGATCAGAGGCTCTTTTCCAGTAACTTGACCTCTGAGGGGATGGATGTGAGGCTGGACCAGGGTCAGGGCTCTGTGGTCCAGAAGGGCACATGGGGACTTCTAGCCTGTTGGTGATGTTCTGTTCCTTAACCTGGTGGTGAGTACATGGGAGGCCAGTTTATTACTATGTCCTTGTTCTTTTTTTTAAATTTAAGTGTAGTTGATTTACAATGTTGTATTAGTTTCAGGTGTACTGCAAAGTGATTCATATATATATATATATATATATATATATATATATATATATATATATATATTCTTTTTCAGATTTTTTGCCGTTATAGCCTATTACAAGATTTTTTTTTTTATTGGAGTATAATTGCTTTACCATGTTGTGTTAGTCTCTGCCGCATGGCCAAGTGAATCAGCCACATGTATACACACATGCCCTCCCTCTTGGACCTCCCTCCCCACCCCATCCCACCCAACTGGGCCGTCACAGAGCACCGAGCTGAGCTCCCTGTGCTATACCGCAGGTTCCCACTAGCTGTCTGTCTTACACATGGTCGTGTGTTTATGTCAAACTCAATCTCCCTGTTCATCCCACCCTCCCCTTCCCCGCTCCATTCCCCCACGTCCGTTCTCTACGTCTGCCTTTCTATTCCTGCCCTGCAAATAGGTTCACCTGTACCATTTTTCTAGATTCTACGTCTATGCGTTAATATACAATATTTGTTTTTTTCTTTCTGACTTACTTCACTCTGTATGACAGACACTAGGTCCATCCACGTCTCTACAAATGACCCGGTTTCGTTCCTTTTTATGGCTGAGTAATCTTCTATTGTATATATGTGCCACATCTTCATTATCCATTCATCTGTCGATGAACATTTAGGTTGCTTCCATGTCCTGGCTATTGTAAATAGTGCTGCAATGAATGTTGGGGTGCATGTGTCTTTTTGAATTATGGGTTTCTCTGGGTATATGCCCAGGAGTGGGATTGCTGGGTCTTATGGTAGTTTTATTTTTAGTTTTTTAAGGAACCTCCATACTGTTCTCCATAGTGGCTCTATCAATTTACATTCCCACCAATAGTGCAAGAGGGTTCCCTTTTCTCCACACCCTCTCCAGCATTTATTGTTTGTAGATTTTCTGATGTTGGCCATTCTGACCGGTGTGAGGTGAAACTTCATTGTCGTCTTGATTTGCATTTCTCTAATGATTAGTGATGTTGAGCGTCTTTCCTGTGCTTCATGGCCATCTGTATGTCTTCTTCGCTGAAATGTCTATTTAGGTCTTCCGCCCATTTTTTGATTGGGTTGTTTGTTATTTTGATACTGAGCTTCATGAGCTGTTTGTATATTTTGGAGATTAATCCTTTGTGTGTTGCTTCATTTGAAAACATTTCCTCCCATTCTGTGGGTTTTCTTTTCATCTTGTTTATGGTTTCCTTTACTGTGCAAAAGCTTTTAAGTTGAACTGAGTCCCATTTGCTTATTTTTGTTTTTATTTCCATTACTGTAGGAGGTGGATCAAAAAAGATCTTGCTGTGATTTATGTTAAAGGGTGTTTTTCCTATGTTTTCCTCTAAGAGTTTTATAGTGTCTGGCCTTACATTTAGGTCTTTAATCCATTTTGAGTTTATTTTTGTGTGTAGTGTTAGGTAGCATTCTAATTTCATTCTTTTACATGTGGTTGTCCAGTTTTCCCAGCACCATTTATTGAAAAGGCCGTCTTGTCTCCATTGTACATTCTTGCCTCCTTTGTCATAGATTAGGTGACCATAGGGTTTATCTCTGGGCTTTCTATCCTGTACCATTGATCTATATTTCTGTTTTTGTGCCAGTACCATACCGTCTTGATTACTGTAGCTTTGTAGTACAAGATATTGAGTATAGGTCCCTGTGCTATACAGTAGGTTCTTGTTGTTTATCTATACATAGTAATGGGTATCTGTTAATCCCAAACTCCTAATTTATCCCTCCCACCCATTACTATATTCTTGACTCCATACTGATATATTATGAACATAAATTTTCCCCAGTTTTATTGAGAAATAATTGACATACATTACCGTATAATTTTAAGGCATAGAGCATGCTGGTTTGATTTACATGTATTGTGAATGAACATAATCTTTTATATGTAGGCTATAATTCAGTAACAAAAAATAAGGAAGTGGTGGTGGGTTGATCTGTCATGCTTGCAGAACTCAGAAGAAACCCCGTGCCAGTTCCTGCTCCTGGCTGTTTCTCCATGTCCTTCTCAAGACCTGGCTGTCCAACTTCCGTGATTCTGGGAGATTTTTCCAATTTCTCTGCCTCACCCTCATCATCCTCCCTGTCTCCTCCCTACATGTACCAGAACTGGTTTCTGCTGCTAATAACTGAAAACCCTTCCTGAAATAAAGGAAACATGATATGAATGTGTACGAGTATGTGTGAGTGTGTGTGAGTATGTGTGTGTGAGTCTGTAAGACCCACTGAGCAGAGCTGACTCAGCTTCTGCAATGACAGGTAATGGACAGAAGAAGGAAGTCCTGTTTTCTGTTTACGGTCCCGATTTTACCTCGTGGCTGGCATGGTTGGTGTGTAAGGGTTATTAGGGTGGAAAGTGAGGGGCAGATTTTGCTCCCAGGCACAGGAAGTCTTGGCAGCAAGAAGCAGCAGTCGGGCCGAGATGCAAAAGAAAATAGACGACTGTGGGGCACACAGTCAGGGCTGAGGGGCCTCCACGGTCCTCTGATTCAGCTTCTCATTTTGCAGAGGAGGGACCTGCCCAGAGAGCTTCCGTAACTTGCCCTGGCTTACACAGAGGATCTTGACTCTGAATTTGCCATGAGGCTGTCCCACTAGAAAGAAGAGATGGAAGCTGAGATAGGAATGCTCAGCTGGGTGACATGGGTGGGAAGGGAAAGCAGGGAGAGGCTGGGGCAGAGAGAATCAGCTGTACGAGTGAAAGGTATCTTCACTTGTTTGCTGCATGCTTTAATTAATCAGTGTATGATCATAGATGGGGCAATAATGGAGAAATTTTTGAGTGTGCTTTTGTCACCCAGGCAAACAATATGTGACCAGAGATGAGAAAACATGATTATTGTTGTAGCCAACCAGAAATACAATTTGGATTATAATAGATATTCCTATATTCAGCCTTTGATTTCTTATTTATTTATTTTTAAATATTTATTTATTTATTTGGTTGCACCGGGTCTTAGTTGCAGCAGGCGGGCTCCTTAGTTATGGCATGTGAACTTTTAGTTGCGGCATGCATGTGGGATCTAGTTTCCTGACCAGGGATTGAACCCAGGCCCCCTGCATTGACAGCATGGATTCTTAACCACTGTGCCACCAGGGAAGTCCCTATTCAGCCTTTTAAATTGTATGTCAGCCTCTGATGTGCCCAGTCACTGGCACTGGGGACCCTGTGAGAGCAAAGCAGGCTCTGACGTTTCCTTGTTGGTGGACCTAGACTTTTGGGGAAGACAGATATTAAATATGCAATTTCACAAATGACTGATTAGCCATTTCGGTGCTACTTGACAGGGAATTGCTCCTGTGGAAGCGACACTTAAACTCCTGCCAGAAGAAGGAAGGTTTAGCTGGGAAGCCGGGCGGGATAGGTTCCCAGGTGGTGGGAGCAGCATGTGCAAAGGCCCTGGGGCTTGGAGAGTGTGGCTTGTTGGTAGAGCTGAAGAAGGCATTTTGCGAGGAATTGAGAGAAGAAGAGCTCGGCCAGAGTTTGGTGAGTGTGGCAGGGGCCGTGAGAGAGCTGAGTCTGGGGGTGGAAACATGGAGAGGGGGAGAAAGACCTCGAAAGCCATGGAAAGGAGTTTGGACTTTGTCCTGGGGTCAAGGGAAGCCACTAGGGGGTTCAGTGTGTATGTGTGTGTGTGTGTGCGTGTGTTACGGTTTGATGCTGGAAGCTCAGCCAGCCTCTGGGCACCGGTGCCGAATGGAATCTTGGAGACAAAGTGTTGGGTGAAGTAGAAAAGAATAGCTTTATTGCTTTGCCAGGCAAAGGGGGACACAGCGGGCTCGTGTCCCTCAAAAGCTATGTGTCCCAACCCGGGAGGAATTGGTGAGGAGTTTTATAGCAACAGTTCAAGCCCAGAGGTGGGGGGGGTGTTGCTGACCAGATTAGGGTGTGTGCAGTGCCTTCACTCCTTTAATCTCATCTCAGGTGGTCTCCTAATCTTGATGAGCTTCTTTGGTTCCTTTAATCTGGCCTCAGGTGGTTTCTTGGCTGCTCCTCCCTGGTCTCTGCATCCCCTCCCTTCTCCCAGTAGCAACTGTTTGAATTTGCGCTTTGGAACTCAGGGGAGGTCATGGAAGCTGGAGTCTGTTCCCTACAAACAAGAAACTGGGGACAGGAAGGCTTCCTTGCCCAGGAGCCCCAGAGGGTCCTGCTCGGTTTCAGCTTCTCCAGAGAAATGGAAACAATGGGATGCATATACACAGAGAAAAAGATTTATTTTAAGGAATTGATTCATGTGATTATAGAGGCCGGCAAGTTCAAAATCAACAGGGTAGACCAGCAGGTTGGAGACCCAGGACAGAGCTGTAGGTTTTGGTTCACCAGCCTCCATAATTGGGTAAGCCAATTCCTTAAAATAGATCTCTCTCTATATATATATTCTATTAGTTTTGCTTCTCTGGAGAACCCTGACTAATCCAGATTTCTCCTCTTCCCCTCAGGACTGTCTCCTGCTCTTCTAAGGTCACTCATGATGGCAGAGATGCCTACAGCTCCCAGCCCCCCACCATACCCGTCACACTATTTTATCCCTAAGGTCCTGGGAGGTAGGCTCCAGGGAGACCAGGATCAAACTGTGGGCAGCAAAGTGATCAGGAGCACCAACTGCCGGGTCTGAACCCGAGTTCTGGACCTCATGGGGGCACATTGCTAAACTGCTGGTGCCTCAGTTTCCTCTTCTGTAGGGAAGGGCTGATTCTGTTCGTATCTATCTCATGGGTGGGGTGGAGGGTAGAATGGGTCTGCTCTCTGTTTTACTGAGGGAAATCTGGAAGTCAGATGAGTGTGGACATTGCACGGTTTCTCTGCATGTTAGTGAGGGCTTCCTAACCCCCAGGGCCTCAGTTTGCTCATCTGCCAGGTGGGTAGGACCAGGCCAGCTCGCCCGAAGGCTTGCCCTGCGCTGTTTGTCTTCCTGAGTGAAGGCAGAGACAGCTGGCTCTCCCTGGAGAAAATGCTGGGAGGATGGTCTCCCTGGGTCCTGGCAGAGCTGAGGAAGTTTGGGCTGTAAATAATCTCAAGGGGCCATTCGGGGCTTTTCTGCTGCAATCCCCAACCTCCCACAGATCGCCAAGAGGCTCTTTCCAGCAAAATGGAGAAATACTTCCGGCTTCTTACAGACCCATGTGCCAAACCCAGCAGGCGTCAGCAGCTGTGGGGCCTTCAGAGCCAAGGGCTGTAAACCTCTCTGCTCAGGGGAGGCTACCGAGATATCTGGGCCCTTCTTTAACTGGCTAAATAGACAAACTGACCTTGAACCTCAGACCAGGCCCACCCTGCTCGGGTCAATTGATGGGAAAAACCCTCTGCTCTGAAACGTTTAGCAACAGAGTGAATCATGGGGTGTGACTGAATGGGTTTATCCTGGATGTCATGGGACTAATGTTTGTGCCTACATCCATTCACTACTTATTCATTTACAAATATTTTTTAAGCACTTAGTATGCTCTAAGTGCTGGGGATATTGCAGTGAAACAAACAGGCCAAGTCCCTGACCTCATGAAGTTTATATTCTAGAGGGAGGAGATTAAAACAAAATAAGCAAACAGATGGATAGACAGTATAATTCTAGATAGTAACTGATCATAAGAGTGTAATGAAAGAGTGAGAAATAGGGTGTGACTACAGGGAACTAATAGTGATCAGGAAAAGTCTCTCCAAGAAGATGACATTGAAGCTGAGCATTGGATGGTGAGAAGGGAGCAAAGATGAGGTCAGGGAGGGGAGCTTTGCAGGCAAGGGGGAGAGCAAGTGAACAGACCAGAGACAGGAGAAAACCTGGCTTCAACGAAAACCATACAGAAGGTCAGCACAGTGAGAGTACCGTGTACGAGGGTGGGTGCCAAAGGAGGTGATGCGTAGCCAGCAGAATGTGAAGGGAGAGGAGGCTTGCATGAGCCAGGGTAGGTTAACACTAGCTGCAATAACAAATGACTCCCAGAGCTCAGAGGCTTGACGATGCAATAAAGGGCTGATTCTAGCTCACTTCTTAGCTCTATGTGGGTGTAGGGGATTCTCTCTCCTTCAGTCTTTGAGGAACCCAAGCTCCTGATGTCACATGACTCTGTCTTCCCCCAATGCCTAGTGCCTGAAAACATTCCATGGGATACATGCATCCAGCCAGTATCCAAGGGAAGAGAGAAGTGATGGGGAACTGTGTGGTAGTTTTTAGGAAGAGGCTTGGAAGGGGCGTTGTTGACTCCTGCTCACATTTCATTGGTCAGAACTCAGATCCCTGATCTCTCCTAGACGCAAGGAACTGGGGCTGGGAAATGTCCAGCTGTGCACCAGATGTATTGGTGAAAACCAGCCAGGTTTTTCCTCAATACCAGAAAGGGTGGTGGGAGGCACTGGATCTTATAGGGCTTTGTAGATCACAGTCAGGAGTTGGTTGTATTCCAGGTGGGCTGGGAGGCTGGTGGAAGGTTATAAAGGAAAATGCTTCACCTGGTTTACATTTGTGTTTTCCCCCTGACACTAAGCTACTCTGTCATGTGTGCAAACCTGAGCTATGGATCCTCCTGGGCCTTCAGTTTTATCGTCTATAACATGGGGGAATTGGAATTCAGATTCTTTTTAATACCATTCTCCTCCACATCTCTTGTGGCATACATCACTTCCTCCCACATACCTACTCTACGGATTTTGGGGGACTTCAGGAAACTAAGACCATGTCTACCAATACTGAGGGGTGGAGCTCCTTCCAGGACAGTCCTGGGGTCCAGAATAGAAAGTGAACAGGATGGAAAGGCTACAGAAAACCTCTCCAGTCCTATGGTGGCCAGCCCTGGTAGCTGAGCATGGCCCAGTTCCTGGTCCTTCCCATCTTCCAAGTATTATACTGATACAGAATGTCCCTCATTGCGTTTCCTACCTCCTGGGTTATTGACAAACACACACAAGTTGAATGAATTGTCTTCTTCCCAGAAGCCCCTTCCAATTCCTCTCCTGGACCCAATTCCTACACATCCTACCAGATTCCACTCAACACCTCCTTCTACTGCTTACTCCTGTCCACCGTGATGTCTCACTTCTCTGAAATCCAACACACTTAGGGTGTATATTATCCAATCAGTGGATATTATTTAATCAGTGGCCTGTTCATTTATTTATTATTCTTTCATTTTTAAAGGCTCATGTCTGTGGAGTGCTTTTTATGAGCTGTTGATTTCAATTTTTTTTATAATTTTTTTTTCTAAATTCATTCATTTGGTTTTTCTTTTCTTCTTTTGGCTGAGTTGGGTCTTCGTTGCTGCGCATGGGCTTTCTCTGGTTGTGGCAAGCGGGGGCTACTCCTCGTTGTGGTGCACGGGCTGCTCATTGTCATGACTTCTCTTGTTGTGGAGCACGGGCTCTAGGCACACGGGCTCAGTAGTTGTGGCATGCGGGCTCAGTAGTTGTGGTGAGCAGGCTCAGTAGTTGTGGCGCACAGACTTAGTTGCTCTGCAACATGTGGGATCTTCCCGGACCAGGGGTCCTACCCGTGTCCCCTGCATTGGCAGGCGGATTCTTAACCACTGCGCCACCAGGGAAGCCCTCAATATTTTATTTAAAAGCATAGCCTGCCTTATGAGGTAGGTAGCTATCACATTAGTCTAGGCTGCAGAAACAAATCAATGCTGATGCCTCAGTGGCTTAAGCAAAGGAGGTTTATTTCTTGTTCACATCACAGGCCAGTTGGGTCCTTTTCCAAGCTCTGACTTGGGGACCCAGACCTGTTTCGTCTTGTGGGTCCACCGTCTAGTTGTTTCATGATCTCCTTGGTTCATCCAGTCAGAATGGGGGCCTGGGGCCTGGAGAGTAAGAAGAAAGAGAAAAGGCTTATTTGTGGGAGACCCTATGAGCTAGGCATGCAAGTGGCATACATCACTTCCTCCCACATCCCGTTGGCCAGTTATGGTCATGTGGTCTCATCCAGCTGCAAAGGAGGCTGGGAAACAGAGTTTAACAATATGTCTGCAAAGAGGTGAAAATTGATATCGGTGAACACTAGCAGTATCTGCCCCAGTAAGATTATTTTAGACATGAGAAAACAAGGACTCAAGTGAGGTGAAATGAATCACCCACAGTCACTGGGCTAGGAAGTGGGGTGCCGGGGAACCTGAGCTTAGATGTCAAAACACAGCAAAGTGTTCATAGTAACATGTTAACTGAAAATGGCAGGAAATAAAAAGTATGCAATTTGATCCCACTTATATTACATAGTTACACACACACACACACACACACACACACACACACACACACACAAGTCCACGTATAGAAAACAGACTGGAAAAAAAGACACAAAGTATCATTGGGTTATATCTGGGTTATATTTAGTTGCTTGGACTATAAGCTTTTCTTTATATTTTTTACCATAAGAAAATAGTTGCCATTACTTTTTTAAAGTAGTTGATTAATTTTTTTAAATGTTCTATTTCCATAAAGCATATCATAAGAACAAAACTGTTGCACGTGACAATAGTATTCTTACTAGCGGTAGTAATTTCTTACATCTGTGATTCCACCTCCTTATAGCTTTCAAGGTACTCTTGCATATTTCATTTGTCGTTTCATTTATTCGCTCAGTGAGCTCCCACCCACTTTCCACCAGGTCCTGGTGAGGCTCTGGATGGCACAGAAGGGACATAGACCCAGGAGTCATCAGTGGAGCTGGCATTCATGCAATTGATAAATACAGGAATAAAGTCACGAGTGGGTTTAGTGATTGCCTGACAGGTGGGCCCCAGATCATACGGAAGCCTGCATGCTGCACCTTGGGGTTTGGTCAGTTTCCTGTTGGCCCTGGGGGGCCCAGAAGCAGGGATCTTGGGCCATCAACCTAGATTGCAGAGCTCACTGCTATGAATACTGGTTGGGGCTGGGTGAACATGGAGCTGAAGCCCAGGGCATCCCAGGAGCCCGGGGATAAAAGTCTGATCTGAGACCAGACCCATGCCCAAGCCAGGGCTCTTTCTAGAGCATTTCTTAGCCATCAGATGGCTTGGTGGCTGAATATTCCCTATGTGCCTTCCTCAGACACTTAGAAGGACTCTGCCTGCACAGCTGAGCCTAGAGCCCTGTGAGTCCTTATATGCAACTTTGAAGCTGGCCACAAACTCTGCAGGCAAACATACTGTTGGGATTTATTGTTTGTGTATCTAGAATCTGGGGAGCCGAAACAAGGCCATGTCTGCCACCCACTCTTAGGAGTGGGTCAGGATGTCCTGTACCAGACCTGTCTGCCTGGAGTTTCTGTGATTGGGCATGGTGCACGCACACACACACACACACACCCCAAACACATACATACACACGCTCACTCACTCACTCACTGCTTCACTGTCTGATCAGATCCCTGCCCCAAATGCAGAGCTGCCTTTATTACCCTCTTCTCTGCATTCTTGATGGCAGAGAGCCTTACATTTTTGCTGAAACCAATTTAGATGCGAGAAAAAAAAAAAGACCTTGGAAAAGATAGCTGTATTTCCAAACTTTTTTTTTTTTTTTTTTTTTGGTAAGCAGTGGAGAATTTTTTGGAACAAAATCTTACCTGGACAAAGTTGCTCAGGTTAAAGCCAGGTGGGGCCCAGGCCCTGGTCACTGGTCAGTAGCCCCCTCAGCCCCCAGTGTTGTCTGAGAAATCCTGGAAAAGCAGAGGCGAGAATGGCCAAGCGCTGACCAGGGTCAGGAGTGCCAGCCTCCAGTGCCCTGCATGGCTGCTCCCTGAGACTCTTGGGAAGACCACAGAAGGGATGCCCTGGACCTGAAGACTATGCCCTGACCCTCTCAGGGCCTTGGCTTCCCATCTGTAAAAACAGGATGCTCACGTATGTAAAGACGCCTGGGACCAAAGGATCCCTGCTCCCCGCCTTCCCCATTGTGAAGGTCGGTGGTATCTGAGTTGATTTCTAGCACCATGATTCCATGGGGGAAGCCCATTGTGGATAAAATACAGAACTTGGAAAAAGCAAACCATATTTGGGAAACTGAGGGACCTCCCAGAAGCACTGTTGAGGCTGCTCTTACTTATTGCCTCGTAATCCTTCCTTCAAAGCAAATTTAAGCCATTATCTACTTTTTATCCTCAAAGCCATTTTGGAAACTTGGGACAGATCCTGGTAAGAAGGGACTTTTGAATTTGCAGGCAACTGTGTTAACTCTTCCAGATCCACGGTTGTCATTTTCAAAGATGCGGTGGCACTATAGCCGAAGGGACCTTCCATTTTACAGGTGGGAAAACTGAAACCCCAAAGGTAGGAGGATCAGGTTAGAGGACAAGCCAGTGGGGGGACCCAGTATTCCTGACTTTGTATCACTGTAGGTGGCTTAAGAGCAAGGTCTTCAAAGTCAAAAAGACCCTGCACAGAATCCCAGCTCAGCCAACTAAAAGTCCTACGATGGTGGGCAAGTTACTTAAAATCACCGAACCGTAGTTTTCTCCTTTGGAAAATGGGGTAGTTCCTAGTTCACAAGGATAATGTTGGGGTTAAATAAGATGGGTGTCAAATGCTTAGCCTAGTGCCAGGCACAAGGAAAGTGCTGGAAAAATGTTAGTCCACTATTATTGCCCTCATTTCCTGGGGAAGGAAACTGAAGCTCAGAAAGCTTCAGCCTCTGGCTGTGTGTGACTCCAGAGCCTGTGTCCCTAACCACTACATCACTTGGCTTGGGCAGAGGGAGGAAAACCGTGCACCTCAAATGCCTTTCAATGAGAGCGTTTTATGTCTTAGACAGAAACTCCAGGGCTAGGCCTGCTTGGGATAGAAGCGGAGCCTTCAGGGGCCTGTGTGAGGGCAGAAACATCCTGCTTGCGACCGGGCAGAGGATGCTGGTGAGTCTGATGTGTGTAGGTGCTGAGAAGAAGGAGGTGAGATTGAGAGAGGAACGGAAGAGCCCGAACCTGGGCAGAGGGAGAGGAACCCCTTGGCCACGCATGCCTTCGATTGCTGAACTCACAAAATGTGGCCCCAGAGGCATCCTTGGGCTTTACGAGCAGGACCCTGAGCTCAGTATCAAGCCAGCATCCAGGATGCAGAAGTGCAGAGCTGGAGACAAAAGCTCGAGGAAGCAGGTCTTGGAGAAGTCACGAAAATCACTCTGTGGGAGGTTGGGGTGTGGAGCGGAAGGACCCTCCGGAGACTCAGAGGCCCTAAATTAGGAGTTTGGATGAAATGTCTCCAAATCCCTGAGGGGCAAGGAGGCCCAGATGACCCTGAGGTTCTGTGTGTATACGTCAGTTTCATTAGTTTTCCATGAACCTGGAGAAGGCCTGAGAATTTGGCTCTTTCCGTTCAGACTCGTGCAGCTCCCTTGGCTGTGGCCGGCATCCTGGGGTCCTATCAGTTTGAGCTCTGAGTCCCAGGACCAATCCTGCCACGCTTTAAACACCCCATCCTCTCGGCCTCTGGCAGAACCTGAGCCTCCTGGACCAGCCCGGACCACCCACTTCCGACGGACGCTTTGAACATCCCTCATCTGACCCCGTCTCCCACCCGCCTCCCCCATGACCCCTTCCTCTGAGCCCTCCAGAGCTCAGAGTCAGCCCTGAGTTCTGCTAATTTCACCTCGTACTAATTCAAACCCAGGCTGTCCGGGACACGGCTTCCCTTGCAGTCTTCCCCAGAGGCTGATATTTTTTCCACAATCTCAGGATCTGGGAATAGTAGTCACCGCTGCTGTTCTTCATTCCACGGCCAAGCTGTCTCCTCCCTCTTCAAAGCCCCCAGCTCCTTAGAAGTGCACTGTCCGTCTTCAAGACCCTTGCCCCTTCTCGTGGCTCTTTTCTTGACTTTCCCATCACCCCCCTTCGTCACCAGTAACGTTAGTACTGACTCACTACTCTTCCTCCATCGCCAAGCCCTTCACCGTTCTTGGCATGTGCACTTCCTTCTGTCCTGGAAGATGGATTCTTGTTCAAATGATTCTTTGAGGAGTCTGACCAAGAAAAGGGGAGTGAGGTGAGGGCAGGTGGAAAAGCTAAGCAATAAAGTAGACTCTGCTGGAGACCAGCTTTTCGCCTAACCCCACGGGGAGCTCTGGAGTATTAACAGTACCACAGAGCTTATTGCATCTCCAGGGAGCCCCCTCTGTGCCCGCGGCCTTGTCTGCCGTTGGCTGAGATCTACAGAGAGCTGGGAGTATGGCCTCCTGGAATCTGAGTAGCAGTCACAGCACCATCCAACCCCAAACAACCGCCTGATCTCAAAGGACAGCCAATGATCTCTTCTGCCACCCATCTCGGCCATCCATTGGCAATCATTTAAAAAAAATTTTTTGGAGTATAGTTGATTTACAATGTTGTGTTATTTTCTGTTGTATAGCAAAGTGAATCAGTTATACATATACATATATGCACTCTTTTTTAGATTCTTTTCCCATGTAGAGTATTATATTTCCCATTACAGAGTATTCAGAAGAGTTCCCTGTGCTGTACAGTAGGTCCTTATTTGTTATCTACTTTATATATAGTAGTGTGTGTATGTCAACCCCAATCTCCCAATTTATCCCTCCCCACACCCCACTTTCCCCCCTGGTAACCATAATTTTTCTACGTCACAATCTTTTTTTTTTTAATTTATTTATTTTTGGCTGCATTGGGTCTTCGTTGTTGCGCGTGGGCTTCCTCTAGTTGCGGCGAGTGGGGGACTACTCTCTTTCACGGCGCATGTGCTTCTCATTGCGGTGGCTTCTCTTGTTGCAGAGCACAGGCTCTAGGCATGTGGGCTTCAGTAGTTGTGGCATGTGGGCTCTAGAGCGCAGGCTCAGTAGTTGTGGCGCACGGGCTTAGCTGCTCCCTGGCATGTGGGATCTTCCTGGACCACGGATCGAACCTGTGTCCCCTGCATTGGCAGGCAGACTCTTAACCACTGCGCCACCAGGGAAGTCCCTCTAGGTCTCAATCTTGATTTGAAGCTTCCCACTTTCTCACCACCAACTCCTATTCTTCCAACTCACTTCCTTCCAAAACTTCTCTTTTCCAACTATCTGCTCAACCCTGTACCTGCACCTGTAAGTTGATTATAGCCAGGAAAAATGAGACGATGGAGCTGGCTGTTTATATGTCAGACTTAAAAGCACAGATCTCTAGAGGCAATGAACACGTTCAGTAAATCCATCTCTATTTTCCTAGAGATTCCACCTCCATTTTCCTGGTTTACCACTTCTTCCCTCTCTACATCTTCTACCTTGCTTTCTTCCCTTCCTCTTAGCTGATGACCTTGTCTTCTATTTTATAGAGACAGTCAATCTCTGTAGATGGAGACATCCCATCACCAAGTCACAGCCTCTCAGCACCGCTCTCCACATGCTCCATATTGGAAGATATGTCTGTTTCCATCACTTGGCTCAGGATTTCTTTCCCTCTCACCCTCTCAAGGTCTTCCCTTCTGTAATTATCCTTTCTCTTTTCCCCATCACCAATGACACCCTTTCTGATGGGCTGCCCAAATATGTCCTAAGGGCAGCCTTTGAAACGCCTCTGACGGCATCTGCTCCTCCACACACCACCCCATTCTTCTGCTTCCTTCCCAGCACCACAAAGGTTTGTCTATTTTTAAAACTTTATTTTATTGAAGTTAGTTGATTTACAGTGTCGTGTTAATTTTTGCTGTACAGCAAAGTGATTCAGTTATACATATATATGTACATATATATATTCTTTTCCATTATGGTTTATCACAGGATATTGAATATAGTTCCCTGTGCTCTACAGTAGGACCTTGTTGTTTATCCATTCTATACATACTAGTTTGCATCTGCTAATCCCAAACTCCCACTCCATCCCTCCCCCGCCCCCTTGGCAACCACAAGTCTGTTCTTTATGTCTGTTAGTCTGTTTCTGTTTCATAGATAAGTACATTTGTGTCATTTTTTTCTTAATTTTTCTTTTATGTTGGCGTATAGTTGATTTACAATGTTGTGTTAGTTTCAGGTGTACAGCAAAGTGATTCAGCTATACATATACATGTACCTATTCTTTGTCAAATTCTTTCCCCATTTAGGTTATTACAGAATGTTGAGTAGAGTTCCCTGTGCTATACAGTGGTTCCTTGTTGATTATCTACTTTATATATAGTAGTGTTTATCTGTTCATCCCAAACTCCTAATTTATCCCCCCCCACCTTTCTCCTTTGGTAACCATAAGTTTGTTTTCTAAGTCTGTGAGTCTGTTTCCGTCTTGTAAATAAGTTCATTTGTATCATTTTTTAGATTCCACATATAAGTGATAGCATATGGTATTTGTCTTTGTCTGACTTCATTTAGTATGATAATCTCTAGGTCCACCAACGTTGCTGCAAATAGCATTCTTCATTCTTTTTTATGGTTGGGTAGAGTAGCATTCCATTGTATATAGGTACCACATCTTCTCCATCCATTCATCTGTCGATGGACACTTAGGTTGCTTCCATGAAGTGTTGTCTTGACTTGTTATCTCTACTTTCTCATCTTCTCCTCCAGCCTTTCTAAGCCGGTTCCTGTGCTCACGAGTCCCCATGAGATGGCTCTAGATAACCAACGCCTTCCGTCGTGCCAAAGCTCAGTTCTCCATCCTCCTCTCCCTCAACCTCCTGCTGTCATTTGATGTAACTGGCCACGTCGTCCTCCTGAGACTCTCCCCTCCCTAGGCTCCCACCTTACAGGCTGATACCTTTGTGCTGCACCCTCCTCCTCACCAACCGCCCCCCCCAGTGCCAGAGCGCCCCAGGGCCAGCCCTCAGCCTTCCTCCCCTCTCTGCCCATACTCCGTAGCCGAGTGCATGCAGCCCATGGCTCCTCCAGTCATCACATGCTGACTCCAAAGTCCCCGTCTCCATCCCAGACGTCTCCAGACTCTTCCTCTCTCCATGCCAATGGACCCTCTCCACCCACATGAGTGACAGACCCCTCTAACCTAACAGGACGAGATTGAACAGTTGGCTCTCACCCCTACTTCGCAGCCTGCCTCTTCTTGAATCTTCCCCAAGACAGGAAATTGCATCCCTGGTTGCCTTGTGGCTAGGTCAGAAACCCAGAGGTTGCCCTTGATTCCTCTCTTTTCCTCAGAATCTTCTTCCAAACTGCCAGTTAGTTTTTCCTGGGAGCTCCACCCCCGCCTCAGCCCCTCATTCCTCCAGCTGAGCCCAGGTCACTGCCAGCTCTCACATGGCCCCCGAGAGCTCCTGATGGCCTCCCTCCTTCACTCTCCCCAGGAGCTGAGAGATCTCATTAAGGCCAGATATTGCCATTGAGGGCTGCTGACGTCAGATCACGTCAAGCCCTGTCTAATGCCCCTGCAGTGGCCTCCCATCCCCCTTCAGATGGAGACCAGACTCCTTATGAGGGGGGGCAGCCCTGCTCGCGCTGGTCTCACGCCTCTGCCTGCTTCACACCATCCCTCTAAGCTCCAGCCACCAGCCACGCAGATCTGCTTTCTGCCCCTAATCCTGTGATGCTCTCCAGGCCGCTCAGGATCATTTCACTCATCCTTCAGTTTGGAATGTTTTGCCTGAGATCTTTTTCAAAAGATTTTTTTTTAAACTTTTATACAATTTTAAAAGATTGCTTTCCACTTACAGTTATTACAAAATATTGGCTATATTCCCCATGTTGTACAATACATCCTAAGCCTGTCTTACACCCAGCAGTCTGTGCCTCCCACTTCCCTGCCACTATAATGCCCCCCTCCCGCACTGGTAACCACTAGTTTGTTCTCTGTATCTGTGAGTTTGTTTCCTTTTTTGTTATATAGTTTGTTGTACTTTTAGATTCCACATATAAGTGAGGGCATACAGTATTTGTCTTTCTCTGTCTGACTTATTTCGCTTAGCATAATGCCCTCCAAGTCCATCCATGCTGGTGCAAATGGCAACATTTCGTTCTTTTTTGTGGCCGAGTAGTATTCCATTGTATCAATATATATGTACCACATAGTCACCATCGATCATCTGCTGATGGACACTTAGGCTGCTTCCATATTTTGCCTGAGATCTTGGTGTTGCCTTCTCATCTCTCAGAACTCAGAGGTCGCCTCTTCGGGGAGCCGCCTGGGCACCCCTCCACCAGCCTCCATCACAGGCTAATCTCCCTCACAGGCTTTCTCAGTTCCTGACATCATCTCACTTACATGTCCGCTTACATGTTACCACGTGGCCCCGCAAGAACGTGAGCTCCTTGAGGGCTGGGTTCCACTTGAATCACCCATGGCCTGTGGCCTTGTGTGTAGGAAGGTGTCTGCTCATCCTAGCTGCTCAAGATTCAGACCTGCAGGTGCCCAGAGCGATGACCAGCCCTGTGGGACGAGAGGAATAAGCCACGTTCAAAGGTTGGTGGCAGACGTGCCACAGGTGTGTCTGCGGGGGTGGGCAGGCATGCTGGGGCAAACCACACTTTGCTTGCGGCGGGGCTGGCCCAGGGCACCAAAGGACGGGGACACAGAGGCTGACAAAGCGTGGCGTGTGGGAGGTGGTTGCCAGAGGTCTCTCTGCTCTGCCAAGGTGATTTCCTTCAGGGCCACAGAAGAGGAGGTGGCCACGCAGAGCAGGAGGAAACGCACCCTGTAAAACCCAGGCTCCTGCACCCATCCGAGGCTAAAAACACCCACTCAGCTGCACACTCAGGACCCCACCCAACGACATTTCAGAAGAGGGGCATTAGCACCTGGGAGGCACTGGCCAGGTAGTCCGTGGCTCTCCATCAGATGAAGTCACTGGGTTCAACAAACTGAACACTTTTGGACCTTAGGGACCTCCATCTACAGTGTGTCTGCAGCTCAGCAGGGAGCAAAATGGGGCTGGTTGGTTGAAGAGCTGGGCAGGAACCCAGCAGACCTGCTCCACAGTCGTGGCCCATCTGTACCTGGGGTTGGATCTCAGGCTCCTCACGCCAGGCCCTCTGCCCTGGATAGGGCTCTCTGAGGAGCAGGGGCAGAAGTGAGAAGGGGACAGGCATGTAGGAAGGCACGGGAGACACTTCATTTGGGGTTGGGTGGAGACTGGACCTTAGCTGAATCACCGAGCAAGATTTTGAACTTCTTTGAGCCTCAGTTTTATCATCTGTAGGATGGGCTCAGTCACTCTAGGATTGGCCAAAGGGCAGATGAAGCTTGGGCTTAAGACACCCACAGAGCTGGGCATCCTATCAAAGTGGATGGATGGTTTGATATTTCAAATATTGATGCACAGTGGTCAGCTCAGGCAGCTGAGACTTTTTGATATTTCCTCGTGTTTATTTTAAAATAAAATAAAAGTTAACCTTCCGGTTAAATCATAGCATTTGACGCATAATAGGTGCCCAATACACGTTGTTGCTTCTCTCTGTCCTGGCTTCTCAGAGGTGAAGTGGGAAGAGGCCACAGAAAGCTTTCACCAAATGAACCCTTTGGTGAGGGGTTCTCTGACACTTTTCTGGAGGACAAAAGCCACATCCTCTGCGTCCTGCATCCCTGGAAATCCCATGTATGGTTGTTGGTGTGGAGTTCCAGCTCTGAAGAAAGTGCTTGCTCTGGGGATGGGGCCACCTTTCCATTGTGAACTGGGCACTGAGTCAATGAGCAGATGACCGTGCACCCTGACAGGTGTCAGCATCGAGGGCGGGACATATGATGGGGCGATGGGGAGTCCTGGTGGGATGGAGCAAGTGCCACTTTAGATGAGGTGACATTTGAGGAGGGCCCCAAAGGACGGGAGGGAACAAGATGTCCAGGTCCCTGGGGGAGCAGCTTTGCAGAAGGAAGTGTGAAGCCTTAGCATGGGCAGGGCCTAGGATGCCCAGAGCACACAGGGAGGGACTGAGCAGATCAAAGTGAGCAGGGAGAGCCACGGGTGAGGAGATGGAGGGGTCTTGGAGGGCAGTGGAGCCAGGGAAGCTGCTCACTTTGTCTTTTATTCTAGGTGGTATGGGAGGGGACCCCCAGAGCGTTCTGAGCTGAGGAGAGACAGATCTAACTTAACCTCTCAACAGATGACTTTGGCTGCTGGGTTAATAATAGATGAGGGGGCAAGGGTGAATGACCAAGAACAGTTATGAGTGTTTTGCAACAATTCAGGGCAGAGATGGTGGTGGCTTGAGTTGGAGGCTCACAAGATCTATGTGGATTGCCCGCCGTAATCAAAGGTAAGGTTGGCCAATATTCCCTGCTGACACTGTAGTGGAGCTAAGGTAGCAGATATCTTCTGGGCACTGATGGGGGGCAGGTGCTTTTCGTGCCAGCTTACCCAATAAAACAGCTAACATTTATTAAATGTCCGCTATGTACCTGCCAGGCACTGCCAGCCTGAATAGAACGGGGCTCAGAACCAGAGATGCTGGCAGGAGACTTCATTTCACACGTTATTGAGTGTCACTTACTAAGGGGATTCCAAGGGTCAGGGAGAAGCTAAGGACACGTGTGGCTAGTGCAGTTCAGCAGAATTGAGGTGACATGAAGCAGGCAGTGACCTGAGGCTCCAGGATGAAGCAGCATGGGCCTCCCCCACGTCAGCAGCATCTTAGTTCCCTCCCTTCCCCTCCCTGCAGGGATGGAGCTCTGTGCCAGGCCAGGGGAACAAAGTGGAACAGACTATAGACCTTGCCTGTCAAAGGATTCCAAACAGCCAGGGAGAGACACACACTTTCTGGAAAGTCTCTTTCGAGCATAGGTAATAGAAAATCCAACAGAAACAGACTCAAGTGAGAAGGAATTTCAGAGTCTAACATAGCTGAAGAATCCAGGAGTATGTCTAGCTTCAGGAGATGTTAACCAAGGCCCATAGGATATCACCAGAATGTCAGGACCCTGTGAAACAGGATGGCGAAGAATGGATCCCCAAGAGGTTATTACTGGAAGTAGAGAGATGGGTGCTAGGCAGCCACAAGCCACCCAAGAGACTCTGCAACAGCCAGATGGAGGCCAAGGCAAACTATGAAATGTTATCTAAGAGGAACATTGAGGATGGAGAGGTTGATTCCAACTGGGGTGATCAGCAAGTGGTCACAGGGAAGGTGGTGAGCTGAGAGTTAAAGGAGCATTTCCATAACGCCATTCGCAGCAACATGGATGGACCTAGAGATGATCATACTAAATGAAGTAAGTCAAAGAGAGAAAGACAAATACCATATGATATTGCTTACGTGTGGAATCGAAAATATGACACAAATGAACTTTATCTAGAAAACAGAAATAGACTCACAGACATAGAGAACAGACTTGTGGTCGCCAAGGGGGAGGGGGAATGGAAGAGGGATGGATTGGGAGATGCAAACCATTATATACAGAATGGATAAACAACAAGGTCCTAGTGTATAACACAGGGAACTATGTTCAATATCCTGTGATAAACCGTAATGGAAAAAAAATATGAAGAAGAATGTATACATGGGTATAACTGAATCACCTTGCTGTACAGCAGAAATTAACACAATATTGTAAATCAACCATACTTCAATAAAATAAATTTTTAAAAAATAAAGGAGCATTTCTAAGAGGTATAATAGGCAGGAAGAAAGTCATCCAAGATGGGGGCATGGCATGAGCATGATGTGGGAATAGATCTTCGGTGTGGGGAGTAGGAAAGTGAGTGGCCGGACCATCGGGAATTTAGGAGATAAGGGAAGAAGTGGGATGGGGCTGGATTGTAAAGGGCCCTTCATGTCAGCTTGAGGAATCCGGACTTCCTTTTCTAAGCAATGGTGAGGAATTAGAGGTTTGAGGGCAGGGAGGCAATCTGTTCTGTGCTTTAGAAAGATTGCTGGGTGGCAGCACGCAGAGGGGACAGGAGAGAAGGTGAGGCTGGCAGAGAGTACAGTTAGAGGAGGTTACTGTGGGCCTGAACTGGGTAGAAATCTTGGCAAGGGGAAGGGAGGTGGGTTTGATGAAACTGAGAAGTTAGACCAGATGCGATGGAGGGGCTGGTTAAATGTGGGAGCTGTGTAGTAGGGAATTGATTGCTTATCCAATATCCATTCTCTTCTTTTTTGCCAACAGAAGCTCAGTTTTGTTCAGGGCAGCAATGTGCCTTGTGATTGCTCACCTTCCCAGGTGTCTGGCAGTGGGAGGTGCAAGGCAACCAGTTGTGTAACCCAGTTGTGACAAAGTGACATAACCAGAAGTCTATCAGACAAAGCTATTGTTTCCCACATAAAAAGGAACAATCTCAGGTGACATGAGCCTTTGCCCTCCATCATCTTTGCCTTGACATGTCCTGCTTGGAATGTAGCTGCAATGCTTGGAGGTAGAGTAGCATTTTTGTGACCATGAGGATGAGAGCTTCCAGGTAAGGATGGTGGAGCAGAAGGCTACAAGGGGTCTGGGTTCCAGATGACTTCCTTAAGCAGGTGCACCAGCCCCAGACTGCCTGCCCTGAGATGTCATGTTACACTATACAAACAGACACCTTCCTAGTTAAGCCACTGTCGTTTGAATTATGACACATACAGCTCAAGCCAATCTTAGGAGATACAGTGGGGATGAAGGCAATGTTAGAAATGACTTTGGAAATTTGAAGAACAGGTGGAGATTGATGCCATTGGCTGAGATTGAGAACCGGTCTGGAAGGATCAGTGTGGCAGGAAAAGAGCCTGCCATCCAGAGTCAGACTGGCCTGAGGCCAAGTGGGAAATCCTTTAGCCTGCTCAGCCTCGAGTTACCGATCTGTGAAATGGGATTTTAAAGTCTAATTTATCAAGAAGACCAGAGACAACAGATCCATCATGTAAAGCATCTGATACCTGCTTTGGGTTCCCAGTAACTTATGGATTTGCTTTTGGAGTGTCAGGAAAGAGGAAGCCAGCCTTGCTGGGGATTCAACATAGAGAAGTTAGTACGAGAAGGTCACTGAGAACTGTGGTCTCCTTAGTGTCCCAGCCCAAAGACCCCTCAGCTTCCCAAGGGAGGGTCCCCAAGCCAGTGGTGAGGCCAGCAAGGGCTCCGGAGGGGTGAGCCAGCCGGGTGGGGGGCTACTGACTCCACTCCTCTTCTCATCCAGCACGAGTTTATTGTGGGTGACGTACACACCAGACAGAGAGATGACTAAATACGGGGCGGTCTGATGTTTGTGGGCTCATCCTTGTTACAAAATTTTGTGCAGCCGTATAAACTCCAAGGAGCAAACAAACACAGCTGACCCGTAATGTGTTTATAATGGTTATTAAGAAGGGAGGGGACTTTTATTCAGGCGCTCCAGATGGTGACTCAGCTCTGCTACCCCTCCACACACAGACGGCTCACTGGAAACTGGAAGAATGTGGACAGCAAACACCTGGGAGCCAATATCTTGCCGGACCCTGATCTCAGGGAGTCAGAAGATTCAACGGCCAGAAGGGGCATTGACGGCATCGAGGCCACTGCCCATCGGAGCTTGAGTGACTGCCCAGTTCTCTGCCAAGCTGGTGTTCAGCTGTGTCTCGATACCTTCCGAGTTGGGGACCTCACTGCCCCCAGGACGCCCGCTTCATTAAGACTCTGAGAACTCTGGGGACAGGTGGCAGGTCTTATTTGACTTGCACGCCCAGAGCCTGGTGCAATGTCACATTCCAGAAAGGTCCATCCTGTTCTCTCCATCCAGCACCAGCCTTGACTGACCTTTGAGCTAAGTTCTGGGGGATCTGAGACACGTAAACTCAGTCTCTGGGCTTGAGGATCCTAGAGTCCAGAGAAGGTGGAAGGAAGTAAACAGGTGATGACAATACGGTGTGATGGGTGCCACAATGGGCTGGAGTAGGTATAAGGGTTGAGTGGGGACACGGAGGGGACACTCATCAAGCACTGTGTGTGGGGGGGGTGATATGGCGGGGGGGCGGGAAGGCACGTGGGAATGAATGGTTGAAAGATCTCAGGTCAGTAGAGATTTCTCTGACTCATACCATCTACACCAGGTCCACTGGAGCCCCCAATTTTCACCCTGGGGAAATCCAACATTTCCCAATATTTCTTGGGGATTTAAGTTCCCATGGACACCTCTGGTTCCAAGCCCCTGATTCCACGGAATTCAGTTCATGGCTCACATCCCTGCCCCACATTCCACCTGTGTGTGTGGAACCTGACTGGGATCCCAGCTCTTTGTTTCTGCAAATTAAACAAATGAGATAGAGCCAACAAGAAGCGCGCACGAGTGAGCATGCGGTGAAGATGCTCTGAAGGTCTGGGAGAAGGCTCAGGGAGTGCATCGCAGACAGCCCACCTGGGAGCCCTTCCACCATCCTCACCTGGGCGCCCTCCCCGCTGCACCGCCCCGAGCCCCAGCCTGCCACGGCTCGGCGCATCCACTCCTTCTCCTCACCCACCTCCCTGCCAGTCCCCGAATCCCATGTTTTCGTTGTCCCCAGAGCAGCCCAGTTCTCGGCAGCCTACGGTTACCTGCCCAAACCCACCCATACTCAGCAGGACAAGAGCACCTCTCACAGAGCAGGGTCTTTCCCCTTTAGTAGCAAGACATTTGCAAATAGTCCTCATGCCGGGGATCCCCGGGTTCCCAGCAAGCTCCAACCAGTCTCCCCTGGGTCTTTGCTCTGCCCTTCAGGCTGTGAAGAACTGGTGCGTCCCCGCCTTTCCTGGGTGCAGGGCTGTGCCAGCACCTTCTCCTTGCTCTGTGCCGACCTGGGAAAGAAGCGACTGGCCAGCCTTCCACTTCCCATCGTGGACCATGAGGGCATTGGTTCCAAGTTCGTGCTTTCTGATTTTCCTTGCCCTGCCCCCCGACAGGCATCCAGGGTGCAAAGAGATTTGTCTGTGCTGCCGCTGCGGTCAGGGGTTTTGAGCATGATATTGTGGCAAGAGGTGGCGTAGAAAAAAATGTATGGTCAGAGGCCATTTCTGGAGAAGCCCGGGGTTTGGGCTTTCATCTCCTTCCAGCTTCCTTATGACAGGCAGTTGCTCACAACTGGGGCCGGAAGGGAGCTTGGAAGCTCTCAAGACTTCTGTCACCCTGGGAGTCTGCCCTTGGGTCTTCGCAGGGGCAGAGAAAGGAATCAATTTGTCCCTAACCCTTGTCACTCATGGTATGAACCCCTGCCTGCCCCCCCAGTTGTCCTGGCCTCTGGGTGTGGCCATGAGCAGAGAAGAGGGGCTGATAGAGAGAGAACGGGAAGCAGGTGGCTGGCTGGCACCTCCGCCCTCCCTTCTCGCTGTCCCTCTGGCTTTGAGGATGCACTGTCCCTTCTGCTTTTCCCCAAGGATTGGGTGGTGATTGGAAGAGCAGGAATCAGCGACGTGGCAATTGGTCCTCCTTCCTTCCTTGTTTCCGAAGGGACCAAAGGGCCCATGATTGTCCTCTGAGTGGAGAAAGGGAACAGCAGGGGTCAGGAGAGGTGGGCAGCAACCTGGCTTTGCTGCCGACTCCCCTTTCAGCTCTGAAACCGAGGGTGTTGGCTCAGGCTGCACTGTGAGGGCTGTGACTGAGTTCGATGAGTCTCTTCAGCTAATTCCTTCCTTATTCCCACCTCACAAGGAAATCTCCACAAACCCATGGGCTCCTCAGGGGCAAAGGCTTTGCTGGGTCACCTCTGTGTCCCCAGCGTCCAGCCCTGGGCCAGCCCACGACAAATGCTTCAAAGATGCAGCTGGTGAGGCCGGGAGTTAGAGCCTCAGCCTGCAGTCCTGGGGCCTCTGGGTGACCTTTGTATGTTAAAAACATCCTGGAGCCTCACCTGTAAACAGAAGATGAGAACGTCCACCCAGCAGGGCTGGTGGATTAAGGACTAATGATTAAATGAGTGCATTAGTTTTTTATTGTTGCATAATAAATTACCCCAAAAGTGAATTAAAACAAAACTTGCTTGTTATCTTACGGTTCTGACAGTCAGAAGTCCAGGCAGGCCCACTGGGCTCTCTGCTTCTGTTCTCATAAGGCCAGAATCAAGGTGTCAGCCAGGGCAGGTTCTTAACTAGAGGCTCCAGGGAAGGATCTGCCTCTAAACTCCTTCTTGTTGTTGGCTGAACCCAGTTCCTTGCAGCTCTAGGACCAAGGTCCCCATGTCCTTGTTGGCTATGAGTCAGGGGCCATTCTTGGCTTCTAGAGGCCACCACATCCCTCAGCAAGTACCCCCTTCATCGCTAAAGAACAAAGGTGCGTAGAATCCTTCTTGGGCTTCTAACACCTCTGACTTCTTCTTTTGCCTCCAACTGGAGAAAACTCTCTGCTTTTAAAGGCTCACCTGATTGGGTCAGGTCCCCACCAGATAATCTCTGCAAAGTCCCTTCACAGAAGTACCTGGGTTAGTGTTGATTGAATAACCAGGGGATGGGAATCTGGGGCCATCTCTAGAATCTTGCTAATGTCAAGAGCTTGGCAAAGTGGCTGGAACCTAGTAGGAGCTCAGCATCATCAGGGAGCCGAATGATCCAGTGACAGTGGCCCTGCCACCCACTGAGCTTGTGTAAATCACAGAGGTGCCCCTGGGGCATGACTCAGGGCACCAAGATTACTGGAAGATGAAAAGAACAGATGCCAAGTCTTTCCTGCCTGGATGAGGCAGCTTTCTTGTGACCATGAGGAAAAGACCAAGATCCTCACAGAAACAAAGGCCCTGACATCACCTAGCCACTGAACCTGTACCAGCACCACTGAGAAATCACTAGGGGATTGGGGGAGCAGGTTTAAACAGGGGGTGACCTGATCTACTAGAACCTCTAAAGGGGTCGGTGTGGCTGCTCTGTGGAGGATGGATTTTAGGGGACAAGAATGGAATCTGAGAGACCAAGTATGAAGATATTGCTTTAGGCCTGCTGACTTAAACCAGGGTGGGTGGCAGGGAGGTGAGTGAACTGGTGGATTCTAGATGCTCTGCAGAGGAACCGGAGAGACGTGGGAGGCCTGTGGGAGGGAAGTTGAGGGGGACGGAGTGTGGACCGGGTGCAGGTGGAGATGCCTCGGGAAGAGAGAGCAAAGGACTCCGGCAGGCAGACACGAGTGTAGGCCAGGTCTAAGGAGAAGAGTGGGTAATACTCTCTCCACCCAGAAACAATGCCTTATAATATTTGGTTCACTTTCTTTTAGAATTAATTTCTAATGCACTGTTCTCTTCTGTATTCTTTGCCAGAGTTGTAATCATGTTATATATACAAGTGCGTGGACTCTGTTTTCCCCCACTTAACATTATATCATAAGTGTTTCTCTCAAGTTACTTCTAAGTGTCTTTTTTAAACAGTTGCATAATCTTCCATCAGGTAGATTTGCCATAGTTTACTTAGCTGATCCTTGTTATTAGAAATTAGCTTGTTTTCCACATTTTCAGTGTCATAAATTATACTGTGATGACACAACTTTGTACATAGCTGGTGGTTTACTTGGAGATGCAGGGCCCACTCATCTCACGCTTGGGATCTGCCAGGCTGAGCCTTGGCCAGGCATAAACAGCCCCAGATGTATTCTGTTTGGCCCATACAGTACTGATCTGCTCTTTTTTTTTTTTTAATAGAGACTTCACATACAAATTCTACTTTACAGCTTCTTTTTAAAAATTTTTATACAAGTTTTAAAGGTTACTTTCCATTTAAAGTTATTACAAAGTATTGGCTATATTCCCCATGTTGTACAATACATCCTTGAGTCTATCTTATACCGAGTAGTTTGTACCTCCCACCTCCCTCCCACTCCTATATTGCCCCTTCCCCTTCCCCACTGGTAACCATTAGTTTGTTCTCTATACCTGTGAATCTGCTTCGTTTTTATTATATTCACTAGTTTGTTGTATTTTGTAGATTCCACATATAAGCAATATCAGATAATATTCATCTTTATCTGACTTATTTCACTCAGCATAATGCTCTCCGAGTCCATCTATGTTGTTGCAAATGGCAAAATTTCGTTCTATTTTAAGGCTGAGTAGTATTCCATTGTATATATATATACCACAGCTTCTTTATCCATTCATCTATTGATGGACGCTTCCATGTCTTGGCCATTGTAAATAATGTTTACAGCTTCTTTTTTTTTTTTTTTCTTTTTTTTGCGGTACGTGGGCCTCTCACTGTTGTGGCTTCGCCCGTTGCGGAGCACAGGCTCCGGACGCGCAGACTCAGCGGCCATGGCTCACGGGCCCAGCCGCTCCGCGGCAGGTGGGATCTTCCCGAACCGGGGCACGAACCCATGTCCCCTGCATCGGCAGGTGGACTCTCAACCACTGCGCCACCAGGGAAGCCTTTACAGCTTCTTTTGAAGAGTCAGAAGATTAGATGATCCTGGGCTCACATTCCCGCATGTCACCCTCTGCTGAAGCCCTTTAGGTGGGGTAGGATGCTCTCTTTAATCCCAGTCTCCACTACTCTCCACTGTATCCTTCACATGGAGGCCATATGACAGTAGCCATTTACCACTGCACTTATGCTGATTTTTTTTCTTAACAAGAAGAGTGAGATATTTCTCACCTCTATATGTACTTCTTTCAAAAATGGGAAATATTGACTATAGTTCCCTATGCTAAAAAGTAGGTCCTTGTTGGTTATCTATTTTATATATAGTAGTGTGTATATTTTAATCCCAAACTCCTATTTAATACCTTGTAATAACCTATAATGGAAGACAATGTAAAAAAAGAACATATATATTTATATATATATATGTATAACTGAATCTCTTTGCTGTACATCTGAAACTAACACAACATTGTAAATCAACTATGTTTCAACAAATTCTTCTTTTTTTAAAGTGGGAAGTAAAGGATAGACTGAGAGGGCTTTGGGTTTCATAAAACACAGGAGAGAAACTTTTTCTTGGTGGAATTAAAGAATATTCCTAATACTTAATATGCAAATCAAGTATATCTTTGTAGAAAAAAATGCCATGAAAGAAGACAGGTCATGGAAGTTTGAGACAAGAATGATAGGCTCCTATAGCTGGGCCTGCTTCACCAATTACAATTCTCTGCTAAGCTCCTGGTCAGTTTCTGTGTCCAACCCCTTCTATGGGATGCTGTACCAGTCAGGAGGCTCTGGACAGCAAATAAAAGACATCTGAGACAAAGAGGCTTAAACGATGAAGAAATGTATGTCTCACGTCTAGGCAGAGTGGGCTTCAGGCAAAGTTCTATCAACGTTTGATCCTCTCGTCAGGGACCCAGATTCTTTCCAGTCTCTTTACTCAGTCACCCTGAAGCTGGCCCATGGCCTGACTGCAATACGGTGGCCGGTGACAACAGGGCAATGCGCTTCCTCACACTCACCAGGAGAAGACAGGGAAACCCCCCCCTTTTTTTTTTTTTCAGTTTACTGCAGCACTTTTATTTCCTCACAATGATGCATTGCTGGGGCCTGATGTTCTCACATGACAGTAGAAAACCAAAATCTGTTGTCATCTCTTAAAGAATTGAGAATTGTGTACAAAAACCTTACATAAATTAAAAGAATGAATACATTTACAGTTGTGAATGCAAACTGTTTTCCAACTCAAGGCAAGTGACAATCCACGGTGCCCTGGTGGGCAAACTTCGCTAAGAAAGGAAAGCAGGTAGAACTTGTTGCTGATTTTGACCTTGTATTCAAGTTAACTCTTCCCTTGGTACATGTTTAATACCCTGTGCATATCTTTGATTGAAACCCCTATTTACACGCGGCTCCGTCACTTCGTGGCTGTGGTGAGAACACATTTATGGAAGAGAAGTCCAATGGTTTGATGAGAATCTGGGAGACCACAAGTGTCTCGATCTGCCCAGGGTATTAATGTGTCAGAGCTGCATATTCCAGAATTTCTCTAGAGGCTGGAAGGAGTCCTGAACCAGTTGTCACTTCTCTCTTGCCGGTCTTATAGGGTTGGGAAGGTCCGAGTCTTAGGACCTGCTTTCCTTTCAGACAGGGGGACCCTTTAACCAACCTTCTGAATCCTTCCCTTCAGTCTGATCGGGCCAACTTAGGACACGTGGCCGCCCCTGGACGGATAATAGGCACGGGGGTAGGGGCTGAGGGTAGCAGGGCTGTGGACCGATGGGCTAGATTCATCACAGCTGTGGATGCATCTGGGGAGTCCACCTCAGGCCCCTCCTTGAGCCCTCCTGACTCAGCTCATCCTCATTCTTGGCTGTGCTTTATATTTGCAAGGACTCAGACTCAGCCCTTCTTGAGTGAGGTCCCATATCAAACCCCAGCAGAAGCCAGCTGGCCCCAAACCAGGCAATCAGCGTCCCCCTGTCGCCTCTATCCCTCCTGCTGGAGAGGAGACAGGCTGCTCCTTTCTCAACACTACCCTTCATTTCACTCTTCGGTTTGGGACTTCAGTGATTTCATAACAACTCCAGATTTCAAAAATCTAATTATTTTTTCTAGCCTCCATACCACCCCGGGAGATTGGATGACTGGGACAGCACCGCGGTGGTTTGTGGAACGGAGACGTTTCAGTAAACAGGGGTAGAGGTTATTTTCCCCATCAGGCTCCTGATTTCCTCACTGCGCCTACCCTACATGCAAACACAACCTGTAATTGCCAGTCAGGGTCTCCTCGGGGGAACCAGTTGTAAGGTGCTGCGGGAGCGCGGCGTGCAATTGATTTTGGGGGCTGGGGAGGTTTTCTAGCTAATGAACCTGTCACATAGCTCTCAGCTAATCTGACACCGCATCCTGGGCCAGTGGCAGCTACAATCCAGGAAGCCCAAGCCCCTAAAGTGGTAAGTTTTGCAGCTGCCTTCCCGATGCTAATGTAATTACGCCTCTGCTACCATTACTCTGGATGGGAGATTAGTCTATGGGGATCTCTCTAAATGCACATTAGGCCCACAGCCAGGGCTGCATTCTCATCTGCATGTGGACCCCTTGCAAAGATACTCATTTAAGTTTAACAGAGGGTGAAATCACAGAATACTGGAAGGGGGGGAAAGTGGTAACTGGGGGATCTGCAAGTCAAATTCTTGTAGAACCTGCATTACGGTCACTTGGGGTGCTGGTCAAAAGGGACGATTCTTGGGCGTCAATACCATATTCCCCCCAACGACATGAGTCAATGACCCAGAATCTCACCCCCAGTCTTCCCCCAGCCACACCCCTCCCACACACACAAGGGCTCTTATTTAGAGACAATAGGGTCACAGTAGGAGTTTATGGCACAGTCATAAAAAGTCTACACCCCTCCCACACGCACAAGGGCTCTTATTTAGAGATGATAGGGTCACAGTAGGAGTTTATGGCACAGTCATAAAAAGTCTGGGTCTCCACATCCCTATACTACTCTACAGGTTGGGAACTGGGAGCTTAATATGCTAATATTGCATCCGTATCCTTCTACTTATGGGGCTGCTTTGTAGAGTGGTACAGATGGTGCCCTGCCCAAGGGGGCCTAGTCAAAGGGGTGAGTGGACTTCTCTTTCTATTCCCCAAGCCATGACCTCTGGCCTGGGCCCACTGCTGGAAGAAGCTCTGTCTGTGATTCTGTTATACATATATATATATATATATATATATTCTTTTTCAGATTCTTTTCCATTATAGGTTACTACAAGCTATTGAATATGGTCTCCTGTACTATACAGTAGGTCCTTGTTGTTGTTTATCTATCATACATATATATAGTGGTGTGTATCTATTAATCCCAAACTCCTAATTTATCCCTCCTCCTCTCCCCTTTCCCCTTTGGCAAACATAAATTTTCTATGTCTGTGAGTCTGTTTTTATTTTGTAAATAAGTTCATTTGTATCATTCTTATTAGTTTCCACCTGAAAGTGATATCCTACGATATTTATCTTTCTCTGTCTGACTTACTTATCATGATAATCTCTAGGTCCATCTATGTTTGCTGCAAATGGTATTATTTCATTCTTTTTATGGCTGAGTAATATTCCATTGTATATATATATATATATATATATATATATACTACATCTTCTTTCTCCATTCATCTGCTGATGGACATTTAGGTTGCTTTCATGCCTTGGCTTGTAAATAGTGCTGCTATGAACATTGGGGTGCATGTATCTTTTTGAACTAGAGGTTTCATCTTTTCTGGATATATGCCCAGGTATGGGATTGCTGGATCATATGGTAACTCTATTTTTAGTTTTTTAAGAAACCTCTGTAATGTTCTCCATAGTGGCTGCACCAATTTATATTCCCACCAATATTGTAGGAGGGTTCCCTTTTCTCCACACCCTCTGCAGAAGCTCTGTCTTTTTTTTCATACTTCTTTTCTCCCCCTATTTTTACCATTCAGTTTTTATATTCTATATTTAAATTTATTTTTTATTTTTATATTGTTTAGTCACACTATGTATGCAGTTCTTTTAGAATTTAGATAAAATTTAGACAGCGAAGTGTGCAGATCTTAAATGTACAGTGTGATGGGTCTTGACAAATGTTAATGCCCATGGAACCAGCTCCCAATCAAGAAAATAAATATGTCCATTTCCACAGAAAATCCCCTAATGGCCCCTACTAGTCAATCTCTACCTCCCAAAGGCGACCACTGTTTGGATTTATAGCACCAGAGAACACAATTGTTTGGCCTGTTCACAACTTCATATAAAAGGAATCCCATATGGTCTTTTGTGTGTGGCTTCTTTTGTTCAGTATAATGTCTATGAGAATTGCACACATTGTTGTCTGTATTGGTGTCATTTTCTATTGCTGCACTCTATTCCCTTGTAAGAATATTAGACTATTTATCCACTCACCTGTTGAGAGACATTTGATTTGTTTCCAATATGGGGATATTTTAAATAAACCTACTGTAAATATTCTTGCATAGGAGTTTTTGTGGGCATGTACTTTCATTCTTTTCCTTGGGTAAATGTCTAGGAGCAGAATTCTTGGTCATTCCATAGAAGTTGAACTTTATAAGAAACTGTATGAGTGTATACAGTGGTAGTTTATACCATATGAGTGTATAAAGTATAAGTGTAAGCTCTATAAGAAGATGAGAGTTTCAGTTGTTCTATCTGTTCACCAACGTTTGCCATTATTAGATTTTTAAACTTTTAGCTCCTCAAGTGGTATGAAGTGGTATCTCATTGTGGTTTTAATTTCATTTTCCTAGGGACTAATAATGTTGAAGACTTTGTCATGTGCTTATTGCTATTCGTATATCTTGTTTTGTGAAATGTCTCTTTAAACCTTTTGCTCAATTTTTATGGTGTTGTTTCTTTTCGTAATTGAGGTGCAGGAGTTGAAAAATATGTCCTGGATACCAGCTGTTCTTCAGATATACATTTCATAGGTATTTTCTCCCAGTCTTTGGCTTACTTATTCATTTTCTAAAATATAATACCTTTTGACCAGCAGATGGCTTTGATTTTGGTCAAGTCTAATTTTTCAAAAAAATGTTAGTGCTTATTGCTTTCTCTGTCCCATGTAGGAAACTTTTCCTTTCCGCAAGCCATGAAGATATTTTCCTATATTTGTTTTTAGAATTTTTATTTCAGCCTTTATGTTTAAGCATACAATTCATCCTAAATTAATTTTGCTTAATGATCTAGGTTCATTTTTACCCCATGTCATTATATGTTCTACAATTTACTGAAAAGACTTTTCTTTCCCCATTGGATTGCTTTGGCACCTTATAAAAAATCAAATAACCTACCTAAGTGAGAATTTTTTTCTGGGCTCTTTATTCTGTTCTACTGATCTATTTGTTGATCTTTATGTCAGTACCATATTGTCTTGATAAATGTAGATTTATGGTAAGTCTCAAGGTCTGAAGTTAGAAAGTGTAAGTCCTTCAACTTTTTTGTTTCTTTTTAGAATTTCTTTGTATATTCTAGGTTCTTATCTTTCCATCCAAATTTCAGAAGTATACTGTCAATCTCTGGAATTAAAAAAAAGGCTGCTAGTAGTTAATTTGATTGGGATTGCATTAAATCCATACATCAATTAAAAGGGAATTGACATCTATAAAACATTCAGTCTTGAATCCATGAACATAGTATAGCTCTCTGCTTATTTATATCTTTTATTTCTCTCAACATTGTTTTCCAGTTATCAGTATATAGGTCCTGCATATCTTTTTTCACATTTATTCCCAGGTATTTAACTGCTTTTGATATTGTAAATGCCATTGCTTTTTAAAATTTAAATTTCAAGTTATTTGCTGCTAACATATAAATATGATTGATTTTTATATATTAACCTAGTATTTTATGACCTTGCAAAATTCACTTATTAATTTAATAGTTATTTTGTAGCTTTTTTAGCATTTTATATATAAACAATTATGTCGCCTGCAAGAGTTTTATGCCTTCATTTCCTACCTTTATGGTTTTGATTTTTGTTGTCTGTTTCCTGGCTAAAACCTAGTACAATATTGAATAGAAGTGATGAGAGCATGTATCCTTGCCTTGTTTCTGGTATTAAGGGAAAAGCATTACATACTTCATCATTAAGTATAATTCTAGCTGTAGCTTTTCCATAACTGCCCTTTCCTTCAATTTCTATTTTTCCAAGACTTTTATTATAAATGGGTGTTGAATTTTCTCAAATGCAATTTTTTGTAGCTATAAAAATTATCACTTGTTTTCCCTCTTTTGTCTTAATATGACAATTTACATAGTTTGATTCTCAAAGCATCAGCCAAGTTTGCATTCCTGCAATGAAACCCATTTAGTCATGATGCATTATTCCTTTTATTTAGTACTGGATTTTGTATGATAGTATTTTGTTAAGATTTTTCGTGTTTATATTTATGAGGTGTATTTAATCTGTAATTTCTTTTTTATGTAATGTCTTTGTCAAGTTGTGGCTATAGGGTTATGCTGGCTGATTATTTCTGCAGAATAACCCTTCTTTCATCCCTGATATTAATAGTTTATTTATTTTTATTTTTTATTTTTTTAACATCTTTATTGGAGTATATTGCTTTACAGTGGTGTGTTAGTTTCTGCTTTATAACAAAGTGAATCAGTTATACATATACATATGTCCCCATATCTCTTCCCTCTTGCGTCTCCCTCCCTCCCACCCTCCCTATCCCACCCCTCTAGGTGGTCACAAAGCACCAAGCTGATCTCCCTGTGCTATTCGGCTGCTTCCCACTAGCTATCTATTTTACATTTGGTAGTGTATATATGTCAATACTACTCTCTCACTTCATCCCAGCTTACCCTTACCCCTCCCTGTGTCCTCAAGTCCATTCTCTACGTCTGTGTCTTTACTCCTGTCCTGCCTCTAGGTTCATCAGAACCTTTTTTTTTTTTTTTTTTTTTTAGATTTCATATATATGTGTTAGCATACGGTATTTGTTTTTCTCTTTCTGACTTACTTCACTCTGTATGACAGACTCTAGGTCCATCCACCTCACTATAAATAACTCAATTTCGTTTCTTTTTATGGCTGAGTAATATTCCATTGTATATATGTGCCACATCCCACATCTTCTTTATCCATTCATCTGTCGATGGACACTTAGTTTGCTTCCATGTCCTGGCTATTGTAAATAGTGATGCAATGAACATTGTGGTACACGTATTTTTTGAATTATGGTTTTCTCAGGGTATATGCCCAGTAGTGGGATTGCTGGGTCATATGGTAGTTCTATTTTTAGTTTTTTGAGGAACCTCCATGCTGTTCTCCATAGTGGCTGTATCAATTTACATTCCCACCAACAGTGCAGGAGGGTTCCCTTTTCTCCACACCCTCTCCAGCATTTATTGTTTGTAGATTTTTTGATCATGGCCATTCTGACTGGTGTGAGATGATATCTCATTGTAGTTTTGATTTGCATTTCTCTAATGATTAATTATGTTGAGCATTCTTTCATGTGTTTGTTGGCACTCTATATATCTTCTTTGGAGAAATGTCTATTTAGGTCATCTGCCCATTTTTGGATTGGGTTGTTTGTTTTTTTGATATTGAGCTGTTTGTAAATTTTGGAGATTAATCCTTTGTCAGTTGCTTCATTTGCAAATATTTTCTCCCATTCTGAGGGTTGTCTTTTCGTCTTGTTTATGGTATCCTTTGCTGTGCAAAAGCTTTTAAGTTTCATTAGGTCCCATTTGTTTATTTTTGTTTTTATTTCCAAATAGTTTATATTTACTCTTTTTCTTTTCTTGATCAGTTTAGCTAGGTGTTTATCATTTTTTCTTTTATCTTTTCCAAGGACCAACTTTTGGATTTGCTAATTTTCTCTACTATGTGTCTGTTTCTATTTTATTAGTTTCTGCTTTTATCTTTATTACTTTCTTCCTTTTGCTTAGTTTGATTTTACTTTGCTCTTTTTTCTAATTTCTTACTATAGAAGTTTAGAATATTAATATTTAGACCATTCTTTGTTTTTAATATAAGCACTTAAAGCTATAAAATTTCTCCCATGTACTGTATTAACCTCACTGCACACATTTTCTTCCCATTTAAAATATTTTCTAATTTGTGACTTCTTTTGCCTACATACTATTTAGACATTTTTTTGGTTTAATTTCCAATTAGTTGTTGATTCTCTAGATATATTTTTATCATTGATTTCTAATTTAATTTCATTTACTTCCACTCTTCATGATTTAAATCTTTATAAATTTATTAAGACAGTTTATGACACATCACCATGTCCATTTTGGTAAACAGACATTTTGTGCCCAACCCCATCATCAGCACTATTTCTTTCCTCCTCTCCTTTCAGGCCTTACCACCACTGCACCTCTCTCCTCTACCCCACTCTGCTTTTCTCCTCTGAAGAGCAATATATTTATATTCCATCAGCTAACTGTTTCTTCCTTCCAGTCCCTAGAATGTAACCCCTGAGCACTTGAAATAAAGGGATACTGTGTTACTGCTGAGTATAGTAATTGATAGTGTTGTTCAGATGATCTATGTCTCACCAAATTTTGTGTCAAGCTGGGTTTTTTTGTTTTGTTTTGTTTTTTAACCTTTTTTTTCACATCTCTATTGGAGTATAAATGCTTTACAATGTTGTGTTAGTTTCTGCAAAGTGAATCAGCTATATGTATACGTATATCTACATATCCCCTCCCTCTTGAGTCTCCCTCCCACCTTCCCTATCCCATCCCTCTAGATGGTCATAAAGCACAGAGCTGATCTCCCTGCACTAGGCAGCTGCTTCCCACTAGCTATCTATTTTACATCTGGTAGTGTATATATGTCAGTGCTACTCTCTCACTTCATCCCAGCCTACCTTTCCACCCCTGTGCCCTCAAGTCCATTCTCTATGTCTGCATCTTTATTCCTGCCCTGCCACAAGGTTCATCAGTACTCTTTTTTAAAACTCCATATATATGCGTTAGCATACGGTATTTGTTTTTCCCTTTCTGACTTACTATTCTAGGTCCATCCACCTCACTACAAATAACTCAATTTTGTTTCTTTTTATGGCTGAGTAATATTCCATTGTATGTAGGTGCCACATCCCACATCTTCTTGATCCATTCATCTCTTGATGGACACTTAGTTTGCTTCCATGTCCTGGCTATTGTAAATAGTGATGCAATGAACATTGTGGTACACGTATCTTTTTGAATTATGGTTTTCTCAGGGTATATGCCCAGTAGTGGGATTGCTGGGTCATATGGTAATTCTATTTTTAGTTTTTTAAGGAGCCTCCATACTGTTCTCCATAGTGGCTGTATCAATTTATATTCCCACCAACAGTGCAGGAGGGTTCCCTTTTCTCCACACCCTCTCCAGCATTTATTGTTTCTAGATTTTTTGATGATGGTCATTCTGACCAGTGTGAGGTGATATTTCATTGTGGTTTTGATTTGCATTTCTCTAATGATTAGTGAGGTTGAGCATCTTTTCATGTATTTGTTGCCCATCTGTAAGTCTTCTTTGGAGAAATGTCTATTTAGGTCTGCTGCCCATTTTTGGATTGGGTTGTTTGTTTTTGTGATATTGAGCAGCATGAGCTGCTTGTATATTTTGGAGATTAATCCTTTGTTAGTTGTTTCATTTGCATATATTTTCTCCCATTCTGAAGGTTGTCTTTTCATTTTGTTTATCAGTTGTTGAGGGAAGGATATTGTAAGCAGCTCTTTGCAGGAAACCCCTTTTCTTGTCAATTTACGCAAAGCTACACTGTAACTAACTTTTAAACCACGTGCCTCTATGTTCTACTCATCTTGGACCCTAACACACCTTTCAAATATTTTTTTTTCTTTTCTTCTTCTTCTTTTAAATTTATTTTTTATTGAAGTATAGTTGAATTACAATATCGTGTTAATTACTGCTGTACGGCAAAGTGATCCAGTTATACATATACATACATTCTTTTTCATATTCTTTTCCATTATGGTTTATCATAGGATACTGAATATAGTTCCCTGTGCTATACGGTAGGACCTTGTTGTTTATACCTTTCAAATCTTTTTTTTTTTTTTTTTTTTTTTTTTTTGCGGTACACGGGCCTCTCACTATTGTGGCCTCTCCCATTGTGGAGCACAGGCTCTGGACGCGCAGGCTCAGCGGCCATGGCTCATGGGCCCAACTGCTCCGCGGCATGTGGGATCTTCCCAGACCAGGGCACGAACCTGTGTCCTCTGCAGCGGCAGGCAGACTCTCAACCACTGCGTCACCTGGGAAGCCCCTTTTCAAATCTTTTGATCACACAGTACCTTTCCCAACCTGTTGGTTCTTTCCATAGATAAAAGAAGTAGAAATGAAGAGCAAGTGATGACCAGATCTCTTCCCTAGCTTCCTCTTCAGTAATCTCATGAACAAACTGTGTGAACAAACTGTGTAAACAAGATAGCATCTAAAGAAGTCTGCCCACAGTGGGGGGATGGTTATGAGTCTCATCCCCATCTCAATGACATTACGTCCCCCTTTCCTTTTAAAACTTTCATGGCCTAACAGAATCTTGGGAGTCGGTTTTCAGGGAAACTGAGTCCACCTTCTCCTGGCTTTCCGATTAAAAGCAGTTTCCTCTTCTACCAAAACCTGCCTCTCGAGTATTGATTTTCAAGTGGCGAGCAAAAGACCTAACTTTGGTAACAGATTTTTAGCCTTTTTTAGATTACAGCCAGAGTTCCCTTCCCAAAACATGCTTTAAATCACAATACCCTTCTATTCAAAAACTGGCAAAGGGTGCCCAGTGTGTGCAGCTAGGCCAAACCCAATAGCATGGCTTTCCAGGCCCCCCAGGCTCCACCCCTGCTTGCTTCTCCAGCCTCACCTTTCACCTCGCAGTGTGATCAGGGTGTTCATGAAGGGTCTTGTGCCATGAATGAACATGTGGAGGAACATGGCAAGTGTCAGAGAGCAGAACTTACTCTCTCAGTCTTCTCTGGAGCATGACAAGCCACACCCAGCCATCCCAAGAGCTTCAGTTGTGTTGGCCCTTTGAAAGCACCTCACTGAAACAGCCTCTTAAGAGCGTCACTTAGCAATTGGTAGTTTTCAGCAGGTAAAAACATGCTCCTGGTGTGTGTCAACCTTTGGTTTCTGGCTATTTGTCAAACTGAAATAGGCAGTGAAAAGGAAGCAATGTAACACCATGATAGCACATAGAACATGGGCTACTCTCCAGTTTCTGAAGAGGAATTTGAGATTTTATTTATACAAGTGCTACAAGTTGCAAAACAGGTGAGTGGATACAGTAGAGGCCTCTTTGAAGACCAGTAAAGTGGCCATCAGCAGTTAAGTAGAATTGATTTCTTCTGGCACTTCCAAACTTTGGAGTTTCTCCTGTAGGGCCTCCAGACTCCAGCCCTTGGGCACTTGCTCCAGCAGCTCCTTCTGTGGAGGATGCCATGTTCCTTCTTCCTCACCTTTTGGAATTGAGCTCATCAGTCAAAGCCCTGCTTCAATGCCTCCTCCTCCATAAAGCCTTCTTTGATTTTCTTCTCAGAGTTGCTTCCCCTGCCCCATGAGAGTTTGCTCATATCCTATTTTAGTGTAAAGTAGTGGAAGTAAACAGAGGCTTCGAAACAGACTCAAGGTTTTGTCCTGGGTCTGCCCCATGTTCGCTTTAAGATGCTGGCTCAATTACGTAACATTTCTAAGCCTCTGTTTTCTCATCTGTAAATTGAATAACTGGAACTTCCTCATAAGTTGTTGTAAGATTAAATGAGGTTATACCTGTAAAGTACCGCAGCACTAACATGTAACAGGCACTCATCTTATGTGAGGTATGTTGATGATAGGGTGACGATGATCTTGATTACTTGGTTGATTCTGTCTTGAATTACAGGTTCTTTTCACCTGTCTCCTCTATTGAACTATAACCTCCTAGAAGAAGGAAATTGTGTCTTGTTTTCTGTATCTCAAACATCTATTCTACCCCTAGACCCTAGTAAACACTCAGCAAATGTCTTTTTAAAATGCAAAATGAGATGAAGCAGACCCTAAAACTGAAACATGAAAACACATTTCTATCTCAATATTTGTAAAGGACCCACAAGGGTCCTGGACTCAGCCAGAAGGGTCAGCATTCTAGCAGAGAAATATTTTTGCAGATCTGTTGAATGTGTTTGCCTGAGCTGCAGCATGCCAGATGTACTTCTGACTTGTATCTTGGAATTCTTGTTGGCATTTTGCCCTTGTTGAGTTACTGTGGTTGTAGCTACAGGATGCAGGGTGGGGTCACCTGGGAGTTGTTATCCCTGTTTTGGAAGCTGGCACTGCCCTGCTTGTTAAGCACTTCCCTCCTCCACACACTAGGTGATGGGCAGGGAAGGGACCAAGGGATGGTCCAAGGCCAATCTCACCTACCACCCATTAATGTATTGGTCCAGAGGGAACGGGCTGGCATGTGTTTTCCCATTCTTGGCACACAGAAGTGTTTGTTCTGCCATGTCCAGGGAAGCTGCAGGCCTCAAACAATGGTGACTGATTTATTTGGTAAAGTTTATTTGAGTTCCAAAGGGTTGCTAAGCATATTAAGTAGCTGTCTTCCCTTTTCAAACCCAACCAGAGGTTCCACATTTATCCAGGAGGAATTTCACGTAGTTTCCGTGATCTTTTTCAAGGTGTGTTTTATCTCTCCCTTCAATCTCCCTAGCCTTTGGAAAATGATCACTGTGCCTCTCAACCTTCTAGCCATGAGTGGTCAATGTTATGAACATCTTAAGAATTAAATTTTAAAATTCCATAGATTAAGATATTTAAAGATTAATCACAAATGAGTCAATCCATTCTGTAATAGAATCATAGTTCTTTTTGTTCTGATCCACTGTGTCGATGTCATGTCTAAATGTCTAAATTGGCAAGATGTCTTACCTAAATGTACTGCAGGGTGTGGGTTAATCTTTGGGGAGAACTCTGTTACACCACAGTAGCAAAACATTGCTCCAAATCCCTGCATAAGATGCCCCCTTTCTAGTCGGCACCATGGCTCTAAAAATAATCATGGACTAAACAAGTTCTTCCCTTGGAGGATGAGTCTTCAGTAGAAATCCAAACAAAGAGTTATGAAATACTTGCTTCCCCAGAATGAATCGGACACAGGCCAGGAGTTGGTAGATGCCCTGTCAAGCTATGAAATATATTTTGTATGTTTTTTTTAAAAACAAAATTGCTTGTAATTTGTATGTTATTTCATAGTGTTTTCCTTGCACTTACAAGATATTAGGAGTATTTTCTTATGTCATCAAATAGTTTCCTCCACCATCATTTTTAATGGTTGCAGAGTATTTCATTGAATGATTGTCCCATAGTTTATTTCCCTAAAATATTATTGTTGGATGCTTGGAATAATTATATCTTAAGATAATTTATTAATTCATTTGTCAAATATCCAGGAGGCATCAAACACATGCCAGGCCTTCTAGGGATAAATAAGACACAGTCCTGGTCCTTAAGAAGCTCCCATTCTGAGGGAAAGATCTTATGATATACTGTGCTAGAAGAAGAATTCTACTCACAGAATAATGGACATGGCACAGGCCAGAGGCCAGACTTCTCTAATGGGTGGGGACTCTCCCTAAAGCCTGGTATCCTCTCTCACTTCAAAGTGCTCGGGCCCTGAGCTGCACCTGTCAGAGGTGGGAGGCTTACCTTGGGCCAGGTGCCAGCAGTCGCCTCTCCTTTCCACCTACTGCTAGGAGAATGGGTATCAACCCTTCTGCATGATAGTCTCAGCTGGTAGATTTTTTAAAAAGCCAGTGCCCAGGCTGAGCAATAATAATCAGGAATGGGGCTTGAGTGTTGGTGTGCTGATAAATACTGAACCATCATCTCTCAAAAAAGTATGCATATTTATACATAAAGTATGCTTATTATAAATTTTACCGGTACAAAAGATGTTTAGGACACAACTTACAAATAATTTAAAATATGCAACACTCCTTCTTGTAAATTCCATAATAACAGTTGATTCTTACAGAAAGCTCTTGCCAAACCAGAGTCAACCTCTGGTTTGCGAATGAAAAAGGAATATAGTTTTCCCATGAACGTTGGTTTATATTTTCATTTATGTTAAGGTAAGCAGCTTTTGGCAGGAAAGAGCTCTCTGCAGGAGGCACCCTTCTGTCTTAACCTTAAACCAGCCATCCCCATGCTCTACTCATCTCCAGCCCAAGCACACATTTCAATTCTTTTAGCCACACAATACTTTGCCTAACTTTTCAGTTCTTTCCATAGATCAAAGAAGTAGAAATGAAGAATAAGTAATTAACTGAGGACCAGATATCTTTCCTAGCTTCCCCCTTCAGTAATCTCATGAATAGACTGTGTGAACAAGACAGCATCTAAAGAAAGATCACAAGTCAACAAGCCCGCACATAAGCCTGCTCACAGTGGGGGATGGCGACAACTCTGACCCCCCATCTCAATGATTAAATGAGATTGCTTCTCTTTTTCCCCTTAAAAACTTTCATGGCCGAGCAGACTCTTCAAAGCTGGTTGATCCATCATCTCCCCAGATTGCCAGCATTCTGATTAAAGGCACCTTTCCTTTGCTACCAACATTTGTGAGTACTGATTTTGTAGGTATGAGCAGCAACACCCAATTCATTCAATAACATTAATAAGTATGATGGGGCTTCCCTGGTGGCACAGTGGTTAAGAGTCCGCCTGCCAATGCAGGGGACACGGGTTCGTGCCCCGGTCCGGGAGGATCCCACATGCCGCGGAGTGGCTAGGCCCGTGAGCCATGGCCGATGAGCCTGCGCGTCCGGAGCCTGTGCTCCACAATGGGAGAGGCCCCGATAGTGAGAGGCCTGTGTACCACAAAAAAAAAAAAAGAAGTATGATGAAAGTGAACCAACAAAAAAGTGTGACATGAGCAACTTCTGCTGGATTGGATGATGGTTTTCGAATAATGGAAGAATATTTTCTCCCCTTTTTTGGGTACAATTCATAATATAACAGCTACAAAAAATGGTACTTTTTGTAGTTTAATCTGCACTATTTACATTTTCTCCATCAATTTCTTGAGTGTAGGCGTTCAGTGTAAAAACAAGTCAAGCACTGATTTGTAGTATTTGCTGATTCCTATGGTGTAGATTCTCCTGTGGCCAATTTCGAACCACTGATGTGACATCACTACATGCAGAGCTGGAAGGAGGTGTGCAGCAATGCCTCATTGTATAGAATTTCCACGGCAATGATAAAATAGACCAAAGGGCCTCAGAAACATAGGTAATAGTAAAATGTAGTAAAGTAATTAGGAAATCATGGCTTTTGAGTACTTTCTACTATTAAAAAATGTAATTTACTTAATTATAAGCTTATATAGCTTAATGTTTGACTATATCCTGCAACACTTGTGAAAATTTAATAACCAGCTGTCATAGGCCAGTAAAAGCTAGTTATCATGTACCACTGGGTGCAAGCCCAGTCAGAGGGATGTTTCCTAAGCTTCCCAAGTGATTTTGATATCTAGCCATTGTTGAGAACCACTACCCAGGGCAGATGTCTTCAAACTTTTTTGCTGGTTGTTGGGAAGGGGAAATTTTCCCCATTACCTCCCTTGAGTTCTTGTGGCTGGACTAATAATAAAATTGACAACAGACAGATTAACAGGAGAAAAAGAAATAAATTTTAATTTGTGCACATGGAGGTCTCACAGAAATGGTACCTAAGAAGTGGCCAAAGCTTTTATACTTTTTTAGACAAAGAGACAATAAATTTATGAGGAATTGACAAGACAAAGAAACTTAGGCTTTGGCTGCTTAATTAGTCATGAATCTAAACAGAGTTTACGTTTGGGAGAGTCAGTGAAAGAAGTAACAAGGTTTGTTTATATGGGCTTCTCAGCTCCAAATTTCCTGTCTCTGGTGATAAGGGTGTCCTTCTACTTCCAGATCCAGGAAGTGAACCTTTCACATGGGAGATTAATTCCCTGTTTTCAGGGAGACAGAGAGGAGGGTCAGAGTGTCCCTCTTGTATCAGCTCTTTCTTAAGTAACTTTACTTCAAAATAGTCAATATGCCATTGAGGCATCTTTGGGAGTGGTCTGCCCTGGGTCCCCAACATTGTGAACTTCTTAAGGTAATTTTGAAAATGACACCTCTGTGCATACTTAGGTTGACACCTAAAACTCATCTTGAGATAGTCGCAAAGTCTTATAATTTCCAAAATATTGTAAATATTGGCATTTTAAAAATAAAAATTATAGCTCTCCCTAGAAGTATCTCATGGGATCTAAAGGCCATAGCAATCTAATACTATGTAGGGGAGGGAAAAGAAATCTTTTTTCCTTCCGTCTTCTAGGCTCTCAGCTGGGACGTTATAACAAAAGACAGATTAACAAAAGAAAAACAAACAGAAGTTTATTAGCATGTTTAACTCATCTTTGCATGAGACAAACTCAGGGATGGGTAACTCAAAGGGGTGATGAAAATGTGGGTTTATCTAGCATCTCCAACAAAGAGCAATACAAGAGGAGATGACACCAGCTTCATAGCTGGAAAGACTGTGAGGGCAGACAGCAGAAGCAAGAACTACAATCCTACAGCCTGTGGAACAAAAACCACATTCACAGAAAGATAGACAAGATGAAAAGGCAGAGGGCTATGTACCAGATGAAGGAACAAGATAAAACCCCAGAAAAACAACTACATGAAGTGGAGATAGGCAACCTTCCAGAAAAAGAATTCAGAATAATCATAGTGAAGATGATCCAAGACCTCGGAAAAAGAATGGAGGCAAAGATGGAGAAGATTCAAGAAATGTTTAACAAAGACCTAGAAGAATTAAAGAACAAACAAACAGAGATGAACAATACAATAACTGAAATGAAAAGTACACTAGAAGGAATCAATAGCAGAATAACTGAGGCAGAAGAACAGATAAGTGACCTGGAAGACAAAAAGGTGGAATTCACTGCTGCGGAACAGAATAAAGAAAAAAGAATGAAAAGAAATGAAGACAGCCTAAGAGACCTCTGGGACAACATTAAATGCAACAACATTCACATTATAGGGGTCCCAGAAGGAAAAGAGAGAGAGAAAGGACCCGAGAAAATATTTGAAGAGATTATAGAAGAAAACTTCCCTAACATGGGAAAGGAAATAGCCACCCAAGTCCAGGAAGCTCAGAGAGTCCCATACAGGACAAACCCAAGAGGAACACACCGAGACACATAGTAATCAAATTGGAAAAAATCAAAGACAAAGAAAAATTATTGAAAGAAGCAAGGGAAAAATGACAAATAACATAAAAGGGAACTCCCATAAGGTTAACAGCTGATTTCTCAGCAGAAACCCTACAAGCCAGAAGGGAGTGACATGATATATTTAAAGTGATGAAAGGGAAGAACCTACAACCAAGATTACTCTACCCGGCAAGGACCTCATTCAGATTTGACAGAGAAATCAAACGTTTTACAGACAAGCAAAAGCTAAGAGAATTCAGCACCACCAAACCAGCTCTACAACAAATGCTAAAGGAACTTCTCTAAGGGGGAAACACAAGAGAAGCAAAGGACCTACAAAAACAAACCCATAACAATTAAGAAAATGGTAATAGGAACATACGTATCGATAATTACCTTAAACATGAATGGATTAAATGCTCCGACCAAAAGACACAGGCTCACTGAATGGATACAAAAACAAGAGCCATGTATATGCTGTCTACAAGAGACCCACTTCAGGTCTAGGGACACATCCAGAATGAAAGTGAGGGGATGGAAAAAGATATTCCATGCAAATGGAAATCAAAAGAAAGCTGGAGTAGCAATATTCATATCAGATAAAATAGACATTAAAATAAAGATTGTTACAAGAGACAAGGAGGGACATGACATAATGATCAAGGGATCAATCCAAGAAGAAGATATAACAACTATAAATATATGTGAACCAAACATAGGATCACCTCAATACATAAGGCAACTGCTAATAGCTCTAAAAGAGGAAATCGACAGTAACACAATAACAGTGGGGTACTTTAACACCTCACTTACACAAATGGAGAGATCATCGAAACAGACAATTAATAAGGAAACACAAGCTTTAAATGACACAATAGACCAGATAGATTTCATTGATATTTATAAGACATTCTATCCAAAACCAGCAAATTACACTTCCTTCTCAAGTGCTCATGGAACATTTTCCAGGATAGATCATATCTTGGGTCACAAATCAAGCCTTGGTAAATTTAAGAAAATTGAAATCGTATCAAGTATCTTTTCTGACCACAATGCTATGAGACTAGATATCAATTACAGGAAAAAATCTGTAAAAAAAATACAAACACATGGAGGCTAAACAATACATTACTAAATAACCAAGAGATCACTGAAGAAATCAAAGAGGAAATCAAAAAATACCTAGACACAAATGACAATGAAAACATGACAATCCAAAACCTATGGGATGCAGCAAAAGCAGTTCTAAGAGGGAAGTTTATAGCAACACAATCCTACCTCAAGAAACAACAAACATCTCAAATAAACAATCTAACCTTACATCTAAAAGAAATAGAGAAAGAAGAACAAACAAAACCCAAAGTTAGTAGAAGGAATGAAACCATGAAGATCAGAGCAGAAATAAATGAAATAGAAACAAAGAAAACAATAGCAAAGATCAATAAAACTGATAGCTGGTTCTCTGAGAAGATAAACAAAATTGATAAACCATTAACCAGACTCATCAAGTAAAAGAAGGAGGGGACTCAAATCATTAAAATTAGAAATGAAAAAGGAGAAATTACAACAGACACCGCAGAAATGCAAAGCATCCTAAGAGACTACTACAAGGAATTTTATGCCAATAAAATAGACAACCTGGAAGAAATGGACAAATTCTTAGAAAGGTATAACTTTCCAAGACTGAACCAGGAAGAAACAGAAAATATGAACAGACCAATCAGAAATAATGAAATTTAAACTGTGATTAAAAATCTTCCAACAAACAAAAGTCCAGGACCAGATGGCTTCACAGATGAATTCTGTCAAACATTTAGAGAAGAGCTAACACTCATCCTTCTCAAACTCTTCCAAAAAATTGCAAAGGAAGGATCACTCCCAAACTCATTCTATGAGGCCACCATCACCCTGATACCAAAACAAGACAAAGATACTACAAAGAAAGAAAATTACAGACCAATATCACTAATGAATATAGATGCAAAAATCCTCAACAAAATACTAGCAAACAGAATCCAACAACACATTGAAAGGACCATACACCATGATCAAGTTGGATTTATCCCAGGGATGCAAGGATTCTTCAATATATGCAAATCAATCAATGTGATACACCATATCAACAAACTGAAGAAGAAAAACCATATGATCATCTCAATAGATGCAGAAGAAGCTATTGACAAAATTCAACACGGATTTATGATAAAAATTCTCCAGAAAGTGGGCATAGAGGGAACCTACCTCAACATAATAAAGGCCATGTATAACAAACCCACAGCAAACATCATTCTCAATGGTGAAAAACTGAAAGCATTTCCTCTAAGATCAGGAACAAGACAAGGATGTACACTCTCACCACTCTTATTCAACATAGTTTTGGAAGTTCTAGCCACGGCAATCAGAGAAGAAAAAGAAATAAAAGGAATACAAATTGGAAAAGAAGAAGTATAACTGTCACTGTTTGCAGATGACATGATACTATACATAGAGAATCCTAAAGATGCCACCAGAAAACTACTAGAGCTAATCAATGAATTTGGCAAAGTAGCAGGATACAAAATTAATGCACAGAAATCTCTTGCATTCCTATACACTAATGATGAAAAATCTGAAAGAGGAATTAAGGAAACACTCCCATTTACCATTGCAACAAAAAGACTAAAATACCTAGGAATAAACCTACCTAAGGAGACAAAAGACCTGTAGCAGAAAACTATAAGACAATGATGAAAGAAATTAAAGATGACACAAACAGATGGAGAGATATACCACATTCTTGGATTGGAAGAATCAATATTGTGAAAATGACTCTACTACCCAAATCAATCTACAGATTCAATGCAATCCCTATCAAATTACCAATGGCATTTTTTACAGAGCTAGAACAAAAAAATCTTTAAATGTGTATGGAGACACAAAAGTCCCCAAATAGCCAAAGCAGTCTTGAGGGAAAAAAATGGAGCTGGAGGAATCAGGCTCCCAGACTTCAGACTATACTACAAAGCTACAGTAATCAAGACAATATGGTACTGGCACAAAAACAGAAATATAGATCAATGGAACAGGATAGAAAGCCCAGAGATAAACCCACGCACCTATGGTCAACTAATCTATGACCAAGGAGGCAAGGATATACAATGGAGAAAAGACAGTCTTTTCAGTAAGTGGTGCTGGAAGAACTGGACAACTACATGTAAAAGAATGAAATTAGAACACTTCCTAACACCATACACAAAAATACACTCAAAATGGATTAGAGACCTAAATGTAAGACCAGGCACTATAAAACTCTTAGAGGAAAACATAGGCAGAACACTCTATGACATAAATCACAGCAAGATCTTTTTTGATCCACCTCCTAGAGTAATGGAACTAAAAACAAAAATAAACAAATGGGACCTAATGAAACTTAAAAGTTTTGCACAACAAAGGAAACTACAAATAAGATGAAAAGACAGCCCTCAGAATGGGAGAAAACATTTGCAAATGAATCAACAGACAATGGATTAATCTCCAAAATATATAAACAGCTCATGCAGCTCAATATTAAAAAAACAAACAAACCAATCCAAAAATGATAAGAAGACCTAAATAGACATCTCTCCAAAGGAGACATACATATGTCCAAGCTGCTCAACATCACTAATTATTAGAGAAATGCAAATCAAAACTACAATGAGGTATCACCTCACACCAGTTAGAATGGGCATCATCAGAAAATCTACAAACAACAAATGCTGGAGAGGGTGTGGAGAAAAGGGAACCCTCTTGCACTGTTGGTGGGAATGTAAATTGATACAGCCACTATGGAGAACAGTATGAAGGTTCCCTAAAACACTAAAAATAGAATTACCATATGACCCAGCAATCCCACTACTGGGCATATACCCTGAGAAAACCATAATTCAAAAAGACACATGCACCCCAACGTTCATTGCAGCACTATTTACAATAGCCAGGACATGGAATCAACCTAAGTGTCCATCAACAGATGAATGGATAAAGAAGATGTAGTACATATATACAATGGAATATTACTCAGCCATAAAAAGGAATGAAACTGGGTCATTTCTTGCCACGTGGATGGATCTAGAGACTGTCATACAGAGTGAAGTAAGTCAGAAAGAGAAAAACAAATATCGTATATTAACGCATATATGTGGAACCTAGAAAAATGGTACAGATGAACCGGTTTGCTGGGCAGAAATTGAGACACAGATATAGAGAACAAACATATGGACACCAAGGGGGGAAAGCCGTGGCGGGGGTGGTGGTGGTGGTGTGATGAATTGGGTGATTGGGATTGACATGTATACACTGATGTGGATTAGATGGATGACTAATAAGAACCTGCTGTATAAAAAAATAAATAAAATTAAATTTAAAAAAAATCTACTTGTTTATTGGGGCTTAGTGACAAGGAATAATTGCAGGAAAAATCCCCATTGTGATTTTTGAGAGGGGAAATATTTTCTAATAGAAAAATTGGATGAAAAAATTCACATTTAAATATAGGCTTTTTTGTGTTTTTTATACTTGCTGTATTTGTTAAAAGCCAAAATACTTTATTAAAATATGCCTTTCTTTAAAAAAAGAAAAAGAACAATACATTGGTAGAGAAATGACGAGACAGGGGAAAGGTTTTAAGGTTCAAAGGGCAACAGACTGTGGGAAGATAAATATACGGGGGAAACTAATGGTGAAGTTTGTTAGCGGATTCCTGTGATGACTTATCTGGGCTGATAAGAGCCTAGAGTTGTTTCCAGTAAAAGAAAATTTACACCCTGCCTTTGGTGGGGGGTGGGGGAGTAGAGAGAGCTTTTTCCTATGTAAAAGAAGCATATTTTGGGGTGACGTACTCTGGTTTCCTTTAATATCTGTTATGAAGCACTTATATAAATACATAAACAATTCATTTTTTAAAGTTATACATTTGAGGGACTTCCCTGGTGGTCCAGAGGTTAAGAATCTGTCTTGCAATGAAGGGGGATGCCAGTTTGATCCTTGGTCAGGGAACTAAGATCCCACATCCTGTGGGGCAACTAAGCCTGCACACCACAATTACTGAGCCTATGTGCCACAACTAGAGAGCCCGCATGCTGCAACTGCAGAGCCCACGTGCTCTGGAGCCCACACGCTACAACTAGAGAGAAGTCCACATGCCACAACTAGAGAGAAGCCCGCACACTGCAATGAACAGCCTGTGTGCTGCAACAAAAGATCCAGCGTGGTGCAACTAAGACCCAACGCAGCCAATAAATAAATAAATAAATAAATTTTAAAGTTTTACATTTAATACTGTTCCTTTTTTCTTTGAACTCATATTTCCAGTCCACTCCTCTCCTCCCAATCTTGTCTCAATGTAAGAAATACATTCTTTCCCTGCCATGAAGATATGGATGTAAATAGAAATGCAGATGACCATAATTCTCTCTGAGCATGGGTTAAGTGTTAGAAAAAGCCTTCTGAGTTATCATTATGATTATCACCAGTTCACAATTGATTCAGGAACAGAACATTTTGGCAAATCACATTAGTTATTAAACAAAAAAGTAAAATATTATTGGAAATGCATTTCCATGTATAGAGATGTATAGAGATTTCTCTCTCTGTTAGTTCATGCTCAAGTGTTTATTATTACAAGAATGAAGCAGGGGACAGCATCAGTTCTATTTCTATTTCCCACTTTTATAGATGTAAGTTCTGAGAAGGCTTTCTCACATAAACAAGTAGGTGGGAATAGGAGAGGGTTTGCTTCAGACTTTACCCAATTCTTCGAGTTGTTAAAGAGAAAAACCACAGGCCCCAAATGGCCACTTGTTCTAAAGCCCATGATACTGATGCTGAAAACTCAACCTCTATGCACCAGTGCCAAATCAAATCTTGGAGACAAAGTTTTGGGTGAAGTAGAAAAGAATAACTTTATTGCTTTGCAGGCAAAGGGAGAGACACAGTGGGCTCATATCCCTCAAAATTGTGTGTCTCAACCCAGGGGGATTTGGTGAGGAGTTTTACAGCAATGTTTCAAGGGTGGAGTTGCTGATAAGGATCAGGGTGTGTGCAGGGCCTGCACGCCTTTAATCTGGCCTCAGGTGGTCTCCTGATGAGCTTCTCTGGTTCTCCAGAAATGAAGAATGCTTCATCAAGTAGTTAAAATCTTCCATTTGCTGGGGGTTTTAGTTCTGTAGATGAGCTCAAAGGTATTGTTATCTGTATCCCCTGAGGCAGAACCAGGACCCTGCCCCAAGGCTGCAGTATTGTTTCTTGACTGCTCCTCCCTTGTCTCTGCATAACCTCCCTTCCCTGACTAGCAAATGTTTGAACCTGCCCTTTGGAACTCAGGGAAGGTCAAGAGATGGGGGACCCCAAGAGATGGGGTCAAGAGAGAAAGGCTTTTGTGCCCAGGAGCCCCATAGGGTCTGCTCACTTTCAATACCAAACCAGGATTTAATACCTGACCTAATTGCAATTTCAACCTTCTTCTAGCATGTAGTCTTAATTGGCCAGTCCGGAATTTTCTGGTCCGTTCTGATGAAGTTATCTGTCACAGGAACCCTATCTCCCAAAGGAAGAAGAGGTAAACTGCATGGTAGACCCTCACCGTTCCCCCAAAAGAAGGTGACCAGGTCTGAGACAATCTTTTCTTTTTTTTTCTTTTTTTTTTTTTTTTTTTGCGGTATGCGGGCATCTCACTGTTGTGGCCTCTCTCGTTGCGGAGCACAGGCTCCGGATGCGCAGGCTCAGCGGCCATGGCTCACGGGCCCAGCTGCTCCGCAGCATGTAGAATCCTCCCGGACCAGGGCACGAACCCGCGTCCCCTGCACCGGCAGGCGGACTGCCAACCACTGCACCACCAGGGAAGCCACAATCTTTTCTTTTGTTAATAACTTCTTTGCCTTGCCCATCTTCTATACAAACCCTTCATTTTGTACAGCTCCTGAAGCACCTCTCCGGTTGCTAGGTAGGATATTCCCTGATCTGTGAATCATTGAATAAAGCCAAATAGAGCCGATTTACTTGGTTGAATTTTTGGTTTTTAACAGATTGTTTTCCAAGTTGTGTGCCAAAATTCCCATAATTATCTCTCATCAAAAATGATTTTTAATACTCTATCAGAACAATTAGGTCCATCTTCAATTTAGTTGGAAGAATGGAAAACCCTCTGACTAACACAAAGGGTATTTAGACGTGGGTATTTCTAACCGTCCCTTTGTTTGGCATTCTGAGGCCTTTTACACCCCAAGTGTTGACTGAAAAAAAAAAGCACAACCTAAAAGTTGAGCATTATGCTTTATTTGGCAGACAAAATTGAGGACACGAGCCTGGGACACAGCCTCTCAGATAGCTCTGAGGGACTGCTCTGAAGAGGTCAGCAGGGAGACAGGATACGTAGGAGTTTTTGCCGCAAAGACCAGGCAGTCAGAACATCAAAAGATTACTGTTGGGCTTCCCTGGTGGTGCAGTGGTTGAGAGTCCGCCTGCCGATGCAGGGGACACGGGTTCGTGCCCCCGTCTGGGAAGATCCCACATGCCGCGGAGTGGCTGGGTCCGTGAGCCATGGCCGCTGAGTCTGTGCGTCCAGAGCCTGTGCTCCGCAACGGGAGAGGCCACAACAGTGAGAGGCCCGCGTACCACAAAAAAAAAAAAAAAAAAGATTACTGTTAATTAAAGAAAACCAGACATCTCAAGTTAAGGAATTTAGCGCTTTTCTTTGTATGGGAAGATGCAAGAGTCTGGGCTCATTGAAAGCATTCCTTTGAGATGTACCTCAGCTCTCTGGGGCCAGTATCCTGTGCTTTCTCATCCCAAGTCTCTAGTCAGGGTGCACCTTTGGAGAGTGGCTGCAGTGGCTGACTGCTAGATGGTGGGCATCCTGTTTCCATCCTGAGTTTCCTCAGGGCTCACCGTGGGGGGCGGCTGTAAAGAGATGGCTTGATGGCTGCGACATCTTTGTTCATGGATATGGCAGGCGACAATTTTTCATTGACACAAGGAATTCACCACAGAAAAAGGGTGAGAGGTCTGCCTGCCCTCAGTGAGGTGGGAGAAGGCTGGAGGAGAGAGGAGGAAGCTGCCTGCCTCTTTGACTGAAGGCTGGGTTCTGGGGCAGATGGGCTTTAAGTAAGAGTCAGCTGGAAATGGAGGATCTGGAGATTCATTCCCATAAATGACACGTGTCTCAATATCCTTTTGGTGAGTCTTCCTGTGCCTCGAGGGGCACGTGTAGCCCTGTTTGAAGACCATTGCTCTAGACTCTCCTAGAGAAACGAGGGGAGGTCCCCTGGAGCTCCCCAAACCCAGCCACAGCTGTGCCCTGTGGTGCCAAGGATCCAGTGGTGTCTGCAGCTGGGGAGGGGATGGGCTGGCTGATGTTGCATCATCTTCTGGGAGGACATTAGAGCTACAGCTCTGCCCCAGTGACCATGGCTTCCTGGACCATTTTCCATGGAAGGCAAGAAAACTCTGCTTCTAGCAGGAGCCGGAGCCATCAGGTCCCTGCACCTCAGTTTTCCAATTTGAAAATGGAATTTGCAACACCAGCTTCCCGGAGTTGTTGTGGGATAAAATGAGGCAAAGAATAACTAATGCTTTGGAAGCATCAGGCATGAAACAGCTCAGGGAAGCGGTTCTCCCCTGGACAGAGCCCAGGAGCAGTGAGGATCCAGGGTCAGTGGGGGAAGAGACTCCACAGTTGTAGGAACTTGCTCTGCACTCTTCAGAAAAATTACCCCAAACGTGAAAGTAAGGTAAGTTGTGGGGTTTGGCAGGTCTTTTCAACATCCTCCTGGGGCCTCGATTAATAGGCTCGTCCAAGAAGAGCATACTTGTCTTCGACTCGGCTAGCGCATGTACTGTTTGTGAAGTTACACACAGTTTTGTAGATTTCTGTCTGGCAGAAATGCCAATTTTTTGGTTCAGTAGAAAAGATAACTCCAAAGATTATGCCTTTATTGACATGGATCAGTTTTGTATCTAGTCCAGCAATTTTATTCTTATTCTAACTTAAATATATATATTTATATATATAAATTTATATATATTTATATATTTAAATCATCCAGTCCCTCAAATGCTCCTTGAATCTGTTCTATTACTTTAGTGGCTCCCTCATTAATGAGTTGAATATTTCACATGTGTTCATTCTATATATTTTTTCATTCTACATGAGAATCATGTTTTAAACTTCTTGACAGTTATACTTAGTGCTCAGGACTGGTTATATATATATATCATTTATATATATAATTTCTTTGGATCTTGTTTAATTCTCTTGATAATCTTGGAAATAGACATTATCAGCCCCATTCTACAGTTGAAGAAATGGAGGCTTGCAGAGGCAACGGTGCTTGACCAAGTTGTCCCAGATGGTGAGAAGTAAAGGATGGATAGTGTGAGGGGGATGTGAAAACTAAACTTTTAAGGTCTTGGGGTTCTTTATTTACTTTTGGCTGAAAACAGGTGAATTTTTAATGCAAAACTCATGTCCCTCCCCCTCCACAGGCCCCAGGCTGTGTGAACTTGCCCTTCTCTGAGCTCCTCTGATTCTAGCTGTGGGATTAGTCCACCTACAGTCCTGCAAACTCTATTCCTCAGACCAGACCAGTGATGCAGTGGCCCCTGAGGTTGACTCGCAGGCTCCAGAGCCCCCTTGAGTCCAATTCCTAGGGGCTGAGCCTTTAGGTGCATCAAATTACCTAGGAGGAGGTGAGGACCCCCTCTATGAGGTCCACCCCAATCCAGGATTCCCTCGTCTCCAACATCACAGGTGGCTGCCTGGCCTGGCAGGGAGGGCTGAGCCCCTGAGCAGTGAGGGCTCCCTAGCCCACCCCTAGCCACTGCTCCCACTAGGGGGGCCCATCAGCCCTGGGGACCAGGGGCAACCAGAGCCCTTGATGGCACATGTGGCAGAAATCTCCCTTTCCAACTAGGGATCCAGGTGTGTGTGTGTGTGTGTGTGTGTGTGTGTGTGCGTGTGTGTTCATTTTTGACCAGTGATTAAGTGGAAACAAGCTGACAATCCACAGAATTTCCCTTCCCAATCCTCATTTTCCAGGTTTACTTTTAGATCATTGCCCTGGTTAGAGAAGACCCGAGAAGGATCCAGTAGTAGCTGAGAAAGAAGAACATTCAGCATGTGGTCTCAGGACTGGTTAGGGTTTGAGAAGTAGAAAAGGTCTAATGCCTTAATCATGATGATGAGATGCTTTAACCAGCAAGATTACTTTGCCTATGAAATTCATATCAAGAATAATTTTAGGGCTTCCCTGGTGGCGCAGTGGTTGAGAGTCCGCCTGCCGATGCAGGAGACACGGGTTCGTGCCCCGGTCTGGGAAGATCCCACGTGCCGTGGAGCGGCTGGGCCCGTGAGCCATGGCCGCTGAGCCTGCGCGTCCGGAGCCTGTGTTCCGCAACGAGAGAGGCCACAACAGTGAGAGGCCCGCGTACCACACACACAAAAAGAATAATTATAAAACGCTGATCCCTACAGAATAAATGTTATTAAATAATTTAAAATTTTCAATGGGATTGTATGAAATCGTAGATCCTGTCACCTGTTCTTTGCGCTCAGTAACAAAGTATAAATATCATTTCGTTTGATCACATTCCCTCATCTATTCATGCTGCATAACGTTCCATTGTTTGGATGGTCCACAATTTATGTAATAAATCCCTATTGATGGGCATCAAGGTGGCTTCCAGTGCTTTCCCCTCACTCCTTCTGCCTCCTGACTGCCCCTGGGGCTTCCCCCCGTGGCCCTACATGGCAGGACTTGCCCCTTCCTCTTGTAAGTAATAAACTCTTCTTTCAAGGCGGTTGTCTTACCATACCTGATTAAAACAAAATCCTGGGTACATTTTAAAACGACAAGAGGCCAACCGGGCTCTGGTTAAGGACATGGGCCGCCCACCCTAGCTTTTCCTCCTGGGCCCTCTGTCTGTTCCACCCATTCCCAGACATCTGCCTTTCTCTACTGGACTGTCCAGTCTCCTCCGCGTTGGCCTGGCCAATTCCCCCAAGTCTATCAAAGTCTAGACTATGATGCTTTGGGCTACATGTGTTCAGTTTCCAAAACACTGCTTCTGGGTGCCCTGGGATGCTTACTCTGTTGCTACTCACTTCCCATCTCTGAGAGCTTTACACAAAAACTCAGATAAGGAGAACAATGGCATTCCTCTTGAAGGCAGTAGGGAGCCTGAGTGGACTGCACTGTCTGGAAGAAGCAGAAAAGCCCAGTTCAGTTGCAAGGGAAGTATCTTTCAGGAAGCTGACTTATTGCAAGGTTCCATAGAGGTCTTCCTTCCAACAGAGATTTCAGATGTTGAGAACACCAGACAGTGCATGGTTTCCTAAATTAGAATGTCAAAGGGCTTCCATGAGGCTTTATTTTGAAATCAATAGCCTCTGTTTCCTTTTGAGAATTTCTTGAGAGAAATTCTTTTTGTGAAATCTAGAGGGGGGCGGGGAAAGTGCCAGGAAAAAAATAGAAAATGAAAACTCAAGATGCAAAAAGATTCAGGGCTTTTCCTCAACGCCAGAGGGAAGAGATATGGGAACATATGTAGATGTATAACTGATCACTTTGTTATAAAGCAGAAACTAACACACCATTGTAAAGCAATTATACTCCAATAAAGATGGAAAAAACCAAACGGTCCTCAAGTTGAGTTTCATGATCCCTTTGTTGAACTTCAAAAGGAGACAACATCCTTGGAGCTGCCAGGAAATCAGAAGAATCTGCCCATGCTGTGAGCAGTGGGGGATGTGTGTCAGGCTGGATTCCCACTCCCCGGCACCCTCTTCCCGAGACCTGCTCTGTGCCCAAGCTGGGACACTCGCTAATGTGACCCGAGGAAGGGCTGACATGGACTCTTCCACCTTGAATCAGGCAAAGCCTGCATTTCTTCCAGGTGTTCTTTCAGCAGCTCCTAGATGTTCGTTTCCCTTGAAACTGGAACCAGATGGCACTGAGACTGAGCAGAGATTCAAAGAGCCTGGATGCTGCGTAGGGGGCAGAGTAGATAAAGAGAAGAGAGGTGGGTTCAGTTCTCTAGTGTCTGCCGTGGGGTAACCTAGTGGACTTATCCCCGTGCAACACGGAGAGATTCGTGTGCATTAAGGAGCTAGAGTCAGGTGAGTTGAACAGTGAAAGAGCTGTTCCTGCCCCCACACTCACATCTCTGTGGATATGATGGGTTAGAAGATGGGACTCAAAGCCAACATGAAACCTCATGAGCTTTGGACATTCTTCTGGACTTTGTATGTGTGTGTTCTTGACTGCCTGAGACTAGGATGTTTAATAATGAATATGCCCCCTCAACCTCCCACAGAGAAAGTTTTCATGCTAGGGCCCTTGGTAGAACCCCAGCTTCTCCCCGTGAACCTGAGGCAGCTGGCAGTATAAAAGGAGCCAGTGGTGGTGGTGGGGGGTGATAGCTAGGACATCAGAGGGCTTATCTCAAACCTGCTCTGAGAGGGGTTGAGGAATAGGTCTGTGCCTCCAAGGTGCACATACACAAGCCCTGGGGCAGAGCTGCAGGGATGGACTAGGCTCAGGGGGAGGCAAGTCCAGAGCCAGGTTGACAATAGGCTCCAAATGCCATGTGCGCATCTGTAGACCAGGTGGCTCACATAGGAAGAGGCACAGTAGGAAAAACTTGAAAGGTGGAAACAATTAACAGGTCCAAAATGGGGTTGGGGACCATTCTATGTTTTTTCTGGAAGCTTCATATACTTGGAGAGGGGGAGCAGTGTGCTGGAGATGGCTCGGCCAGGCTCACAACACTGGTTATGCCTCTCTTCCCAGCTCTGCGTTTAATAATGTCAGGGGGGCGGCTTGAAAGTGGCCATGGTGGGAATATTTACACCATGGCAATCAGCAATTGCTACAAACCAGGACTTCTTTTTTTCCCACAGAGATGGCTGTTAAGCATTTATCAACACATCACTGGCAACAGGTAAGGGTAGTGGGAAGGCATGTAGGAAAGAGGGAGACCCCTGAGCCAACTAAAAATGAATTGTAACCCTGGCCTGAAAGAGAGATTACTGTTGTTTGTAAATGCAGTATCAAATCGTGGGAAGAGTATGGGCTTATGAGTCAGACAGGTCTGCCTGGGTTTGGACCCAAGCTCTGCTACCTATCAGCTTGTATCCTTAGGTACATTGAGCTTCAATTTCATTTGTATGAAGAGGAGATGGCAGTGGTATCTGTCTCTTCAGGGGGTGCATCTGAAAGCAGCTCTTTTGCCCTTTTCCTGTTTGCCCCTTTCTATTCCCCTCTAACCTTAAAAGAACCTAATTATAGGAATGAGATCACTAGGCAATTTAACCTAACTCCTGACTTATGCTCTCCTGAATGCACACCATGCCTTGTTTAACCTGTTGATTCTTTTCCTACATAAAAAGAAGTAAGAATGAAGAATTAAGCAGTTAAAAAAAAATGACTAGGTTTCTATCTCCAAGAGCCCCCTTAGCAATCCTGCAGGCAGATCACACAGGCAAGATAACATCTGAAGAAAGAGTCAGCCAGTCTGCACACAATGGAGAAAGATATAAAACCTAACCTCCTTCCTTGATGATTCACTGAGATTCTTCCCCCTTTTTCACCTTTAAAAACTGTCATGGCTGGGGCTTCCCTGGTGGCGCAATGGTTGAGAGTCTGCCTGCCAATTCAGGGGACATGGGTTCGTGCCCCGGTCTGGGAGAATCCCACATGCCGCGGAGCAACTAAGCCCGTGTGCCATGGCTGCTGAGCCTGCGTGTCCGGAGCCTGTGCTCCGCAACGGGAGAGGCCACAACAGTGAGAGGCTCGCGTACTGCAAAAAAAAAAAAAAAGAAAGAAAAACTGTCATGGCTGAAGAGAATCTTCAGATTTGGTCTCTGGACACGAGTCCACCTTCTCCCCAGATTGCCAACTTTTCTGATTAAAGCATCTTTCCTTTCTACTGACACTTGCCTCTTGAATTATTGGCTCTTCAGCAGTGAGCAGCCGAACCTGAGTTCAGTAACACATCTGGTGAGCCAGGTACTTTGTACACACTCTATAATTCTTGCATGCCTTTAATGAATGCAGAAAAGCATTTATTCACTTAGTTGGTAAGAATTTCTTGGGTACCTGCTAGGTCCAGTGTGCTGGTAATGTGATGTCTGATAGGCCAGCAGTGCACAGGAGGTGTAGACAGACTGCCACAGTGTGCAAGACAGAGCATGACTTTGCTGTATGATGTGAGACCCAGCCCTCAACATGGCCCTCAATGAGCCCCCGCACTGGGGTTCATACCTCTGTGTGGTTCTCTCCCACACTGACCCAGAGTTGTCCTGTGTGACCAATAGCAAGTGGCAGAAGTGATGGTAGGTCACTTCCGAGATTAGGTTGTAGAAACCCGTGGTCTTGGCCTGGGGCCCTCTCTCTCTCGAGTCTTTCACTTCGAGGGAAGCCAGCTGCCATGCTGTGAGCAGCCCTGTGTCGAGGCCCATGTAGTGGGGTGCTGATGCATTTCTCCAACAACACAGGAGCTTGGAAATGGCTTCTCCAGCCCAGTCGAGGCTTCCAGTGACTGAGGCCCTGGCTAATGGCCTGATTGCAGCCTCATGAGAGACCTTGAGTCAGAACCACCCAGCTAAGCCTCCTGTAGATTCTGACTCTCAGAAACTATGTGAGACAATAAATATTTATTATTTTAAGCTGTTATACTTGGGGGTAATTTGTTATCTAGCGATAGATAACTAACACAGATAAGTCTAAAGCTTTCTCACTAGAAAATGTCTCTGTAATTTTATGGATGGGGAAAACATAAGTTGAAATATAGATATACAACCATAGAATGCTAGAGAGAGAAGAAGTCTTAGAAATCATCCATTCAACTGCATCATTTAAAAAGAGACGTAAAAAGAATATTTGTTATTAACTAGACTTACAGCGTCAAAAAAAAATTGCGCCCATAAGGCCATTCCCCCATCATGTCAACTATTTGCATTTCTCCAGTCCCTTCCATGCTGGCTATAAGCTGAATAATTACTATCTTATTTATTATCCTGGTCTGTATGCAATTTGTGGCCAATTTCTTAAAAGTTGACGTGGTTTCATTTACACGTTTTCATCTTTCTACATAGATACCACATTGGTCATTTAAAATGTTAGTATTCCATGGTAACGACGAGTCATGTTTCCCAGGCCTTATAGTAAACATTTTTGTTGTGTATATAAATAACATTATGAGAAACACGGATATACATGATCTTTCCATTTCCCCCAGTCGTTTCTTTTGCATACAGTCTTGGGAAAGAATTAATGATATATTTTCTGGCTCCTGATATATGGAGAAGGGAGTGCCAGAGGAGGTGCCTTAATTTTGTCCATCCTACACTCTGACATACTGGAGGTTCAGAGAGGGGTGCCCCCTCCAGATGTCTGACACATGATTGGCCTCTAGGAAAAACTCACCTTGACAGTGGGTGGAGGGCTGAGCCAGAGAAATAACAGCCACTATTTATTGACAACCTACTGCGTTCTAGGCATGTTACAGTCATGATTTCTTATCCCTACAACAACTCTTATAAGTATTGTGTGTGATACATATATATGTGATACATATGTGATACATATATCCTATTGTATAGATGGAGAAAGTAAGGCCAACCAACAAGGATCTACTGTATAGCACTGGGAACTCTGCTCAATATTCTGTAATAACCTAAATGGTAAAAGAATTTGACAAAGAATAGATACATGTATATGTATAACTGAATCACTTTGCTGTACACCTGAAACTAACACAGCACTGTAAATCAACTATACTCCAATATAAAATAATTAGAAATTTAAAAAAAAGAAAGAAAATGAAAAAAAGAAAGTAAGGCCACATAACTGGTAAGTGATCAAACCAGTAATTCAAACCCAGATCTACTGGATTCCAGTGTTCTTTTCACTACCTCATCTTGAAATCAACTTTAATTGCTCATTGGTGTTATATTTTGCGACTATATTGACCCCTGACACCTTTCAGTTGGTACTACCTGGGGACACCCAGGTCACAGCATGTTACCCTTCCCAAGGACCACATCAGTTTCAGCATCACCACTGATGCATGACTGCATCTATTGACTGCACACTCATCTGCTCTGGGACCTACTAATTTCCTTCATTTTCTCTGTTTAAGGCAGAGCCCTCAAATTAAATTTGACGTGAAGGGCTTTGCTCAAGGTCACCCAGTGAGTTAGCTGTTCAATTCCGGCTCAGCCCCTCCCCCCATAAATTCCCCGTCCCTCCACCCGTTCCCGCCATCCAGCCTACCATTTGCATTCCAAGGAGAGGTTGAAATTAACCTTTTCTCCACCCACAGTTCTCCAGGAAAACTGGTTGAGAACCAGTTTGTTGAAGAGTTTCCTCCTTTAGAAACCGAGCCGGAGTGTGACTAATTCCACTCATCCAGGCCTTTTCCGGGAGACAAAGACAGGGACACGGACTTCTGAGCCCCTCCGCAGGCCCCAGGAAACCTGGACAGCAGCCCTGCCAACCTTTGAAGTGTCATTTCCTCAAAGCTGGGGCTCCAGGGCAGTGGTTCCAACTCCCACCTCTGGCGAATTGAATGCCTCCGTAGGAGAATGTCTCCCTATTTGGTGTTTTTTTTCCTACGCTCCGGCCTCCTTCCCAAAATAGGTGTTTTACTCACTGAGGAAAGGGCGTCTTCCAGAAAGGAGGATGACATCCCGGGATGGAACTGGGGAAAGGGAAGGCAGAGGGACAATTAGACCTTTGGAGCTGGTCATTAAGGGAAGAGTTGTGGACTCGGGAGTCCGTTAATCAGATTTGGGGGAGGGAAGAGGAGGGGCCTGGAGGGCCATGACTAGTTCCAACAGAGCGGCTTGAAGTAGTTGCAGAGGTTTTGTTCTGTCACGAAGAGATCCTGCAATATTTCTTCTTTGTTTGAAATTAAGGTGAAATTCACAGTAATATAAAATCACCCATTTAAAAGTGTACAATATGGTGGCATTTAGTACCTTCACCCTGTTGTCCACGCATTATCCCTACCTAGCTCCAAAACATTTTCATCACCTCAAAAGAAAATCCTGTACCCGTTGAGGAGCTATTCCGCATTCATCTCTCCCCCGAGCCCTTGGCAACCTTTAGTATGCGTTCTGTGTCTATGGATTTACCCATTCTGGATATTTTCTGTAAATGGAATTCTATAATATTTGACCTTTTGTGTTTGACTTTACCTAGCATAATGTTTTCAAGGTTCATCCATGTTGCAGCATGTGTCAGTACTCCATTTAAAAAAAAAAAATCAAGATGTAATTGACAGCCTCATTGCGGGGGGTGACCTGTGCAGTCCCATAGGGCCCTGCACTAGAAATGACCTCATGCTGGTTTAATGCTCTGTGGTGGCTGTCTTGAACTTCTTAATAGTTTTATCTTTGAACTTGTGCTCTGTACGTGAAGTCTGATAGGACCCTGGAGTGTGTGAGTAAAGGAGATACACACAGTAAGTGTGTCTGTAGTCAGATAGGATAGGGGGTCCCCGGAGAAAGAGAACCAGGCATGGCTTTCCTGAACAGAAGAGAAGCCATTTTTCACCTAAGCCATTTCGTGATCTGAGCCTGGCCACAGTGCTCACCCTTGAACAGGTCTCAGTAATTAATGATCTTAAGGGAACAAAAGAATGCAGAAAGAAACAACTGTTATCAGGCAAGAGGTGTAACTATAGCAAAGATACTATATCAGTTGTAAAGACTCCCAGTTCTGTTTCAATGGTAAAGATTAGCCTGAAACCTCAACCACCAGATCAAATGGAACCTAAGGGAGGATAAGGTGGACCTTTTCTGAACCTCACGACTTCAATCAACTACAGCTTGGACTCTGTGGACCACCCAAGCCCCTTCCTGAACATGTGTGTTCCCTTAGCTTAAAACTTCCCCAGACTTCCCTGGTGGCGCAGTGGTTAAGAATCCACCTGCCAATGCGGGGGACACGGGTTCGAGCCCTGGTCCAGGAAGATCCCACATGCCGCGGAGCTGCACTCTAGAGCCCACGAGCCACAACTACTGAGCCTGCACGCCACAACTACTGAAGGCTGCGCGCCTAGAGTCCGTGCTCCACAACAAGAGAAGCCACCGCAATGAGAAGCCCACGGCGCACCACAACGAAGAGTAGCCCCTGCTCACTACAACTAGAAAAAGGCTGCATGCAGCAATGAAGACCCAATGCAGCCAAAACTAAATAAATGAATAAATACATTTATAAAAACAAAACCAAAACTTCCCCAGTTTTGTTGCTCAGTGGGCACTGCTTTGGGAAAGATCCCCAGTGTTCTCTTTACTTGCTGCAATTAATAAGTCCTTCTTTCTCGCATGCTTTGGCTTGATTGTGTCTTTTGGCTCAACACCCACCAAGAGGCAAACCCAGTTTTCAGGTACCAGCTCCCTGTTCCTTGCACCCTATTCACACATAGTGTTCTTACACTCATGAACCATGATAAGCACGAGTTCAGAGAGACTCAAAGTGAGTGCAAGGTGAGTGTGTTACAGCTACAACTGGACAAGAGGGCGCTCTGACACCCCCAAGAGGTCACACGTTCCTTTCTAATCAGAACTTGCTTCAGAAGCAGAATGTAGGGTGATGGTGTTTTAAGAAAGAGGAACCAAGGAACCCTATTGCATCCTTTCGTATTCATGTTATTCCCCTGTATTAGCCAATCAGTTAAGGTGAAAACAATGACAGAGAAGAAAAGGGAAAGATAGGGTACCTCAGAGTTCCTTTTCCTTTCAGTCCTTCCTTACCCATCAGTGAGCTCAAAGCAAAGAGTATAGGTAGAATGTGTGCGTATCGAGAAATAAAGTGAATCGATCCCTAATGTAAACTATGAACTTTAGTGAATAGCAATGTATCAATATTGGTTAATCAGTTCTAACAAATATGAGATAGGGAAGAACCTTTGTACTATATTACAAGTTAATCACTAAAGGAATTTTGCCTATAAACTTAAAGTATACATAATGGCCCTCTCTGAGCACCCTGTCTCACAGGTAATGAACATTAAGCTAAAATACCTTTGTTTAACACACCACTGTAAAGCAATTATACTCCAATAAAGATGTTAAAAATATATATATACCTTTGTTTAGCTCATGGGAAACATCCCAACCAGGCCCACCTGTGAATGACTGCAGGAAGGAAGAAATTAACACATCCCTTCCAGAGGCTGACCAGAACCAGGAAATGTTTGACTTTACTCCGTCCCCTTTTAGTATAAAAGAAGCCTGAATTCTAACTCAGGCAAGATGGTTCCCTGGGACATGAGTCCACCTTCTTTTTGGTCTGCTGCCTTTCTGAATAAATTCGCTATTCCTTGCCCAACAACTCGTCTCTCGATTTATGGGCCTGTTGCTTATTAATTGGCAAGCAGTATGAGCTTGGACTCAGTAACAAATATACCACATAATGTAAGATGTTAATAATAGGAAAAACTGGGGAAGGGAGAGGAGTTTTATGGGAACTCTCTGTACTTTCTGCTCAATATCTTGTAAACCTAAAAGCTGTTCTAAATAATTAATCTATTAATAAAAAAAAATAATAAAGTGAATCACCAGAGGAAAAAAAAAAAGAAATGAAGTGAAAACAGTTGAGTTAATTTTGTGTAGTATTTCACCTGTTCTGGTAAAGAGAGAAGTACATATGTACCTATATAAAATATGAATTGTGGCTTTTCAATGATTCCACATATGAGTTCAATGTTCTTATATTTGCATTTAAGACTGGAAATGCACAGTGTAGGTGGAGGAGACAAGACGGCAGAGTAGAAAGACGCGAGCTCACCTCCTGTCGCAAAAACACACTGTAAAACTGAATAAAACTCATGTCAATAATTTAACATTTTAATTTTTCTTTACTTAGAAAAACATTAAATAGCAAGTAAAAACCACCATAACAAACCGAGACTGTGAAAGAAAGGAAAAACTTTGTATTTCAGTATGTTACAAAGGCACTTTTCTGCTGTTTTTTTGGGGGGGGGGTGGGGGTTGGAATATGTTCCCACATTTTCATTTTGCACTAGATACTATAAATTATGTAGCCAGTCCTGAGAGTTGGCCTTGACTGAAGAGAGGGTGCTGCATTCTTTGGGCTCCAGATGACAGAACAGGGACCACTGAGCGGGGACAAAGGAGACAGATTTGGTGGAGATTCCAGAAGTCCTTTGAAGAGAAGAAGTGATTCACACTGGTATGAGTTTCCAGGACTTAAATAGTGAGGTCTCTGGTTCTGGAAGATTCCAAGCAGAAATTAGAAGATATCTATAGGGAATGTAGTAGAAGAGATTTCTGACAGGAGTGCAAGTGATCTCAGACACCTTCTTTACGGCTAACAATTCTGTGACCTTTGGGACTTTTAGCTGGGAGAGGACTCAAACAGTGCCTTCTCTGAAACTTCTGTGTGACAGACTAGGAAACAGACAGTTGGTCTTCATCTCTGGTTCCTGACACGAAGCTTCTAAAACCTTTGTAATTTCCTGAGTGACAGGAGTGTCTTTTGTTATCCATAACCTTACCAGACTTTATGCTGATGAGGCGACCCTTGGTGGACACTTTGTAGCTGCAGCATGGGGCTGGTTGCCAGAGGAACTAACCATGTGCTTAGAGGGCTTAGAGGGCTGGACCTTTCCGCCTCACCCTTGGACCTCCTGGGAGGAGAGTGGCTGGGAACTGAATTCAGTCACCCATGGCCAATGATTTCACCAATCATGCCAACAAAATGGAATCCCCATAAAACCTTTAAATGATGGATCCGGGGTGGGGGGAGCTTCTGAGTTGGGGAGCACATCTACATGCTGGGAGGGTGGTGTACCCCAAACTCCATGGGGGCAGAAACTCCTGTGCCCAAGGTCCTTTTAGACCTTGCCCTACATACATCTTCATGTGGGTGTTCATTTGTACCCTTTATAATAAACAAGTAATAGTAAGTATTTTCTGAAGTTTTGTGAGCTGTTTTAACAAACTGTCGAACCTCAAAGGGAGGGGAAGTTATGGGAACCCCTCAATTTTGTAGCCAAGATGGACAGAAGTGTAGGTAACTTGTGACTGGTGTCTGAAGTGGGGGCAGTCCTGTGGGACCGTGCTCTTCAACTGGGGGTCTGAGGCTGATTCTGAGTCACTGGTGTCAGAATGGAACTGAATCGTAGGACACCCAGCTGGTATCTGGAGAGGTGGAGAATTGGTTGGTGTGGGGAAGAAACCCCACACATTTGGTGTCATAAGTGTTGTAAATCAGTACAGTTTACCCAGGGATCAGATGATTCCAGAACTCAGGACTTTCCAGATCTTTAGAAAGAAAACACTGTATATAAAACATACATTGTGTAACACCTTTAGGGGAGCTTGAGAAACCCCCTAAAATGAAACGCTTGTATTTCTGGAGCCAGCCAGATGATGATGATAGATAAACCATGAAGAGACTCATGTCAGGATTTGGGAAAGGAGCCCAAGCAGGTCAGATCGTCCCACAAAATATGGGACGTCTTTTGGAATTCAGGGCTTTTGGACTTGGGCATTGCAGGTACGGGACTGTGGATGTGTGTGCTCTCAGAATATTTCATTGACTTGAAAAACAAAACAAAACAAAAATGCCAAACAACATTTAAACAGAGGCACCTGAGACATTCTTAAATTTCATGATTCGGAGAGAGAAACCAGCACCTGTCCAAAGGTTTAGACCTGACAAGAGTACCAGGCAGGGCCTCCACTGTGTGTTTGATCCTCAAGACAACCTAATGAGGGTGGCCCATCATCATCCTCCCTTAGCAGATGAGAAAACTGAGGCCAGCATCTCATAGTTAGTACATGTTGGTGCCTACATGGGAATCTAAATGCCAAACTCTTTCCATAGCCTCAAAAACTCCCAAGTGAATGCATGTCAGGCAGGGCTGTTATTCAGCCAGATGCCCCAGTACAGCTGTGTTGAATTCAGAACTTCTTCCTTATAAGGTGACAATTAACAAAGACCCTATATGTCCCAAGGCCTCCTGACTTATCCTGGTGCCCCAGCTCCTCCCCTGGAAGCCTTCAGACTGTGACAGTGCAGCAACCAAAGGGCAGACTTTGGCTGGAGCAGGGGTCCTCTAGCATCCTGCTCCAGTCCTAGGAGACAGAGACTGTGCCCTATTGTAGCTTCAGGTTTGGCTAATCCCACCTCTTAGAGAAGTACTAAGATCCTAATTATCCCAAGCCAGGGGCCCAGAGCCCCTGAGCATATTGCTTTCTGCCAGGAAAAATGCTCCCGTCTCCAGAAGGGTTGGGAAACTGCACAACGCACCCGAGTTTAGCCCTCACTTGCCTGAACATCAAAATCATCTGGAGGGCTTCCCTGGTGGCGCAGTGGTTGAGAGTCCGCCTGCCGATGCAGGGGACACGGGTTCGTGCCCCGGTTTGGGAAGATCCCACATGCCGCGGAGCGGCTAGGTCTGTGAGCCATGGCCGCTGAGTCTGCGCGTCCGGAGCCTGTGCTCTGCAACCGGAGAGGCCACAACAGTGAGAGGCCCGTGTACCGCAAAAAAAAAAAAATCATCTGGAGCTCTTTGTAAAAACACAGACTCTTGGACCCACCCTGTCCTACTACAGAATCAGAAGCTCCAGGCAGCGGCCCAGGACCGTGTAGCCTGCACAAACTCTCAGGCAAGTCCCATGATTGGGCAAGTTTGGGGATCACTATGCCATTCCATTGATTTTGGTAAGAAGGACTGGCTCATTCAGATTTGGGGGTGCAACAGTAAATAACTCTAATTCTCACATGTAAACAACTTTATAGACAAAAGCTCCTGGTTCTAACGACTTCCACTTCTCTACAGGCACTTCCTCCCTTTGTCGATATATATGTTGTACATTTCCAGACTTCCGGTCCCGCCCTACTTCCTGCACTGGCCTGGGTGGCCACAGGGCATTCAGTGGAATTTAATTGAAGTCAACAATTCAATCTCTAATTGCTCTGCCTTTCCCTATCCCATTGTTGGGATCTCAGAAACAGTGGGCTCCCGTGCTGGCATTCAACTCCAAATGTCTATTTGTTGAGCTCCATCCCAAATTGCCTTGTTTTGGCAAAGATCTGATAATGTTCCTAAACACGGGGAAATTTTCCATGTGTTCTCTTGCCTGAATCTTCAGATTGCTACTCAGGAGCGGGTAGCATAGTTACAAAGAGAAGGCTTCCCCCGCCCCCACTTCTCTCCTGATGCTGTGGCCACTCACAAACATTGTAGCCGCGTCCATGGACACGTGCTCCTGTATCCCAAACAGCTCTTGGTAAATAGACTGCTCGGGTTTTTATGTTCCTCTTTTTCTAAAGGATGAGGAAATGTGGGGCTAAATGGAATATTTTCGGGGGGGGGAAATTCTTAGCCCCTGATGTTGCCAAAGGAAGTGAAATTCTTTTCTGTTTAGGTCTCAGGAAATCATCTGTCACATTTGAAATCATTTCAGAAATATTTACTGCACATAAACTTCCTGCTCTTTTCTCTCCCAATCTGTTGATTCCATAACATTACAGAAGGAGGGAATAATGGTTTCGACAGCATGCAATACTGTTAAGTTCCTTAAAATGACGGCCCACATTTTGTTGTGGAAAAGTTTGGAACTGGAGCCTGGCAGCTCTGTCATTTACTGGCTATGCGACCACAGAAAAGTTACTTAACTGTTCTGAAACTTGATTTTGTTATATAAAAAGGAGATAATAACTGTGGTAGATTAACAAGTGATCACAATCCTCCTCTCCCCAGATCTCACCCTTTGCACTATGCTTTGCGTGTTCTCGGATCAAGAAGTGGTATCGGGCTTCCCTGGTGGCGCAAGTGGTTGAGAGTCCACCTGCCGATGCAGGGGACACGGGTTCGTGCCCCAGTCTGGGAGGATCCCACATGCCGCGGAGCGGCTGCGCCCGTGAGCCATGGCCGCTGAGCCTGCGCGTCCGGAGCCTGTGCGCCGCAACGGGAGAGGCCACAACAGTGAGAAGCCTGCGTACCGCAAAAAAAAAAAAAAAAAAAAAGAAGTGGTATCTATTTCCCATCCCTCTGAATCTGGTTGGGCCTTTTCATTTGCTTTGGCCAAGAGAATGGTGGGTACCATTTCCAAGTCTAGGTCCACGAAGGCTTGTACACTTCTGCTCCTTCATGGAACTCAGCTCAGCTGCCATGTGAGAAAATATAAGATATCCTACTGGAGGATGAGAGACATATGGAGCAGAAATAAGCCACTCAGGTGGAGGCCATTCTAGATCAGCCAGCCTTCAGTCTACCCAGCCACTGAGTACAGAGGCATAAGTGAACCTGATTTCTGCAGCTAGAGGACCTTGGTCCTTGACTTCTTTGAAGAAAGAATTCCACAAAGAGACCGACATTGTAAAGCAGGCACAGCATTTATTAGAAGCACAGTATATGTGGGAGAGCACACAAAGAAGCAGTTTATTGAGGGAAGAAGCAAAAGTTACACACTTGGAGAAGAAGAGTGTGGGCATCCTTGCTAGTGAAGTGTGTGGGGGCAGGCAGCATTTTGAATCCTTCCTGTGAGCACCTAAGCGAAACCCATGGTGGGGGGGTGTCAAAACCTCAATGCTGATAATATTATAATGATATGACAATGTGGCCAAGGTTACTAGAAGACAGCTTGAGACCTCCTCTGCATGGGTGTCAGGCTGGGAAGTCTCCTTGACCACAAGAATAAGGAGGCTGAGGTGAGCTGCTTTGTCTTTCAGCCAATTACAGTAAGTCGCCTACATACAAACAAGTTCCATTCTGAGAGTGCATTTGTACCAGCTTGTTCGTAAGTCCAACATGGTTAGCCTAGGTACCCAACTAACACAGATGGCTATATAGTACGGTACTGTAATAGGTTTATAAGACTTATCACACAAATAATACATAAAAAACAAACAAAAATTAAAGAAAACATTTTTAATCTTACAGTAGTCCAGTACAACAGCTGGCACACGGGCTGGCATCGAGTGAACAGGCAAGAAGAGTTAATGACTGGAGGAGGGAGAGGACGTGGGAGATGGTAGAGCTAAAGGATCATCAGCCAAAGGAGACAGAGGGCAAGCTGCAATTTCACTCACACCTGATATTGATGGCACAGGTTCTGGTTCCTTGTTGGAACCAGATGCACGTTCACATCTTTGAAAGTCCGCAACTTGAAGGTTCATATTTAGGGGACTTAAATGTATCAGCAACCTGGGCATTTTTATTTTTTCATGTTCCAGCGTTTTCAAGGTCAGAGTTTCTTGCTCAGTGCTACAAAGTTTCTGTTTTTGATGCTATTCCTCCATGCATCATGGCCTCATTAAGTGCAAAACAAGGAGGTGGCTTTGCCTTCTGCCTGATGCCTATGTATGAGGAAGCTGTCCTTGGACCTGGCCCTGTCTTTCCTGCCTCAAACCCAGTTGAGGCTAGAAGAATCTCCCAGATGAGCCCAGCCCAAATTATCTACCTACAAAACAGTGAGCTAAGTAAGTGGTTATTTTTTTTTAAGCCACTAGTTTTGGGGTAGTTTTGTTATGCGGTAAAAGCTGATATAACACACTTAATTTCAGTGCTGTTGTGTAAATAAAATTAGACACTATACATAAAACACTTGTGTCAATACACACTGAGGAGCAGAATTTGTTTGGATGGGCTGCTAATCCAGCTGGGTATAAATTTCATACTGCTTGGTTAGAATGTGTCAGCTTCAGTGTCCATAGCTTATATTTTTAAATAAATATATTTCCCTGAAAATGTCTGTCAATAATATAAATGTAATGTTTCAAAAAGAACCCATAAAACTTAGCTATCATACTACTGCCTCTAACATCGGGTGAAGTTCAAATACCTTAGCAGGACTTATAGGACTTGCAAAATCCGTCAAGGTCATGATGCTGCCTGTGGTTTTTTTTTTTTTTTCTGCTTTGCTGCTGCTCTGTGTTATCTTCAGCAATTCACACACAGGCAGCCCTCTTTTTACTGTACTTTACTGTGCTTCACAGATACTGCATTTTTTTAAAATTGAAGTTTTGTGGCAACCCTGCATCGAGCAAGGCTATCAGTGCCATTTTTTCAATAGCATTTGTTCTCATTCTTGAAATATTTCAAACTTTTTCATAATTATTATGTTTGTTATGGTGATCTGTGGTCAGTGATCTTTGATATTACTATTGCCAAAAGGTTATGAGTCTCTGAAAGCTCAGATAATGGTTAGCACTTTTTAGCAATAAAGTATTTTTAAATTAAGGTATGTACATTTTTTACACATAATGCTATTGCACACTTAATAGACTTCACTATAGTGTAAGCATAACTTTTGTATGCCCTGGGAAACCAAAAAAATTCATGTGACTCACTTTTATTGTGACATTCACTTTATTGTGGTGATCTGGAACCAAACTCACAATATCTCCAAGGTCTGCCTGTAAATGACATCCAAGACATTCATTATGTAAAGTGCCTACCAGTTTGGGTCCTTAAGGAAACAAAAAACTCACGGATGAAATCAACTTTTAATCAACCTTATTGGGGTATAATTTACATACCACAAATATACAGTGTGATGAGTTTGATAATTTCATACACCGTACACCACGTCAGTCAGGATAACTGCATTTATAGCACCCCATAAGTTTTCTTTGTACACCCTTCCAGTCATTCCACCCCATCAACCGTTCCAGGCTCCCACTGATCTGATTTCCATCACTACAGATTAACTGTGCCTGTTTTTAGAACTTCTTAGGAAGGCAACCATTCAATATACACCTTTGCTTGACTTGCTGCTTTCCCTTAAGATAATGTTTTTGAGATTCGTCTATGCTGTGGTATCAGTAGTTCATTCCTTTTTATTTCTGAGTAATATTCTATTATATGGCTATACTACAATTTGTTTATCCATTTATCTGTTGCTGGACATCTGTGCTGTTTCCAGTTTTTTAATGAATACGTTATGAATGAAGCTGGTAGGAACATTTGTGTATAAGTATTTTTTTGGTGTCTGTGTGCATATGTTTCCATCTTTCTTGGGTAAACACCTAAAAGTATAATTGCAGGATTATACGGTAAGTATATATTTATAAGAACTGTCAAATTGTTTTCCAAATGTTTATACCATTTTACACTCCACCAATAGTGAATGAGAGCTCCAGTTGCTTCTTATCCTCACTAACACTTCATATTATCAGTCTTTTAAATTTTAGCCATTCTATTAGGTGTGCAGTGGTATGTCATTGCAGTTTCAATTTGTGCTTCCCTGATGACTAATTATTCTGAACATCTTCTCATGGACTTATTGGCCATTTATATATTTTCTTTTTTGACATCTCTCTTCACATCTTTTGCCATCTCTCTGTTAAATTTTTTTTTCAAAATTCTTTAGTATGTTTATATTCACTTCTCTGGAAAATATTATAGGAAAATTGCATAACAGGAATACAGATTTTAAGAGAGTATGTGAAACATGTAGGTTATGAAACATGATAATGAAGTGAGTTTGTGACCCCACTACCCACCCAGGAATAACAGTGTTAGCCATGAAAGTACATCACCTGTATACTTTTCCCCTATCTACCCCCTCCCTCCCAGAGGTAACAAATATTCAAAGTTGAACTTATATCACTATTTTACCTTTCTAAAAATAGTATTGTTGTGAATATGAATCTGTAAATAATAATTGTTCAGTCCTATTTATTTTGAGGTTTATTAGAATGGGTTGTACATCCTAGTTTTGTGACATATTTTTTGGTTCAATGTTATATGCCTAACGTTGATCCATATTGATTTACATAGTTGTTCTTCATTCAGTTTCGTTGCTGTATAGCCTGCTTAAAGTGTATTCATTCTTGGCTTTGTCCAGGTATTTGGGAATAAAGGAATAGAGGTGGGGAAAAAGGAAAATCAGATTTTGAGACAAAATTTTCAGAGAGCCAAACTTTGCAAATAGGGACTTGTGGCATAATTTGACCAAGTCATGGTTGTTTTCTTTATTTTTTCCCTCCCGGTTTGCGTATTTCCTTGCCTGCTCCCAGGACATGATTTCAGAGGGTTGCTTGCTTACTGGACCTGAGCCTGCCCAGCCCAGCTCCTATTTCAGGAGGACCCAAGGGCAGAGCCCCTGGATGGCTCAGGGCAGGGAGCAGACCTCACGGTGCAGCGAAACTCCACTGCTTTCTTCGGAAGTGGTTAGGAAGGGTCTTTTATTTCTGGCATTTTTGCTTCCTCTCTACATCTTTGGCCCAGGCAGTGACCTCAGTGTCTCCTAACTGTGGAGTCACATGCCTTTCTCTACTTTGAAGTTTGAGCTTTATAAAGCCCCAACTCTTTGGCAATAGGTAACGTGTGGGCCTGATGTCAGCAATGGGGACAAGTCTTTCCACCATTCTCTATCCATCCACGTGAGCTCAGTGACTCCTGGGGTGCCCCAATTTGAGCCTCCCTAGAGGAACCCACAGTGCACATTGTCCTGAGACAGGCCCTGACCCGCTAATGACAGTCCTCACGTGGTGCTTTGGTTTACAAAGCCTCCCCAGACACACTCCCATATGATTCCTGCAGCAACCCTGCGGGCAGCCACTCCAAGTCCATCTGACGTTGGGGACAGTCCATTGCCAGGTGGGACAATGGGGTGGGAAAAGTGTGTCCAGAGAAGAGGCTGGCATTTATTTATTAAGTCTCTTCCCTGGGCCTTGCCCTGCACTGGGTGTTCTGTACGTGCTTGACCCTTTAAACAAACTTGTGAGGCAAGTAGTATTTTCATGCTATTTAAAAAAAAAAAGACAACTGTTATGTTCCTCCCTCCACCCCCCAAATTCATATGTTGAAGTCCATACTCCCAGTGGATGGTATTAGGTGGTGGGGTCTTTGGGAGATAATTAAGTTTATATAAAATTATGAGATTGAGGGCCCCATGATGGGATGAGTGTCCTCATAGGAGAAAGATCAGAGCTCTCTCTCCAGCATATGAGGACACAGTGACAAGGCAGCTCTCACCCAGACACTGGATCTGCTGGCACCTTGGTCTTGGGTTTCCAGCCTCCAGAAATGTGAGAAGTAAATGTTGGGTAAGCTACCCAATCTATGGTATCCTTGTTATTGATTCTGAATTGACTAGGACAATAACCAGGCTCAAAGTGTAGAGTGACACAGCAACCAGGGGAAGAGCAGGAACTGAAACTTAGCCCTGGGTCTCAGGTCTAGTGCTTTTGCCTATCGCTAACTACATTTTGAGCAACCGATTACACCAAAACTAGTACAGGCATACTTCAGGGTGCTGTGGGTTTGGTTCCAGGCCACCACAATAGAGCGAATACTGTAATAAAGTGAGTCACGTGAATTTTTTTGTTTCCCGGTGCCTATAAAAGTTACGTTTACGCTATACCGCAGTCTGTTTTGTGTGCAACAGCATTAAGTCTAAAACAATGTACAGGGAATTCCCTGGCAGTCCAGTGGTTAGGACTCTGCTCTCTCACTGCCGGGGCCCTGGGTTCAATCCCTGGTTGGGGAACTAAGATCCCACAAGCCGTGCGGCTCAGCCAAAAACGAAGATAATAATAATAAAATCAAACAATGTACATACCCTAACTAAAAAAATACTTTCTTGCTGAAAAATGCTAACCCTCATCTGAGCCTTCAACAAATCACAATCTTTTTTTTGTAGAGGGTCTCACCTCTATGTTGAAGGCTACTGACTGATCAGGGTGATGGTGCTGAAGGCTGAGGTGGCCATGACAATTTCTTAAAATAAGACAGCACTGAAGTTTGCTGCATCCATTGACTCTTCCTTTCATGAATGATTTCTCTGTAGCCTGCAGTGCTGTTTGATAGCATTTTGCCCAAAGTAGGACTTCGTTGAAAATTGGAGTCAATCCTCTCAGACCCTGTCACTGCTTTATCAACTATGTTGATGTCATATCCTAAATCCTTTGTTGTTGTTTCAACAATCTTCACAGATTCCATCTCAAGAAACCACTTTCTTTGCTCATCCATAAGAAGCAAATCCTCATCCATTCAAGTTTTATCATGAGATTGTAGCAATTTAGTCACATCCTTAGGCTGCACTTCTAAATTCTAGTTCTCCTGCTGTTTCCGCCACATCTGCAGTGACTTCCTCCACTGAAGTCTTGAACCCCTCCAAGTCATCCATGAGGGCTGGACTCAGCTTCTTCCACACTCCTGTTAATGTTGATATTTGGACCTCTTCCCATGAATCATGGATGTTCTTAATGGCATCTAGAATGGTGAATCCTTTCTGGAAGGTTTTCAATGGACCTTGCCCAGTTCCATCAGAGGAATCTCTATCTATGGCAGCTATAGCCTTATGAAATGTATTTCTTAAATAGTAAGACTTGAAAGTTGAAAGGACTCCTTGATCCATAGTCTGCAGGCATTGTGTTAACAGGCATAAAAACAACATTAATGTCACTGTTTGACTCCATCAGATGATGGGTGACCAGGTGCATTGTCAATGAGCAGTAATATTTTCAAAGGAATCTTTTATTCTGAACAGTAGGTCTCAACAATGAGCTTAAAATAGTCAGTAAACCATGCTGTAAACAGATGTCATGTCATCCAGACCTTGTCGTTCCATTTATAGAGCACAGGCAGGGTAGATTTAGCATAATTTTTAAGGGTCCTAGGACTTTGGGAATGGTAAATGAGCATTGGCTTCAACTAAAGTCACCAGCTGCATTAGCCTAATGAGACAGTCTGCCTGTCCTTAGAATCTCTGAAGCCAGGCATTGACTTCTCCCCTCTAGCTATGAAAGCCCTAGATGGCATCTTCTTCCAATATAAGGCGTTTCGTCTACATTGAAAATCTGTTGTTTAGTGTAGCTGTTATGGAGTCCAAGCTCGCACTGCATTTAGGCCCCCTACAGGACAATGACGGAAGGGAAATTGCCCTGCCCTGGGAGTGTCTCCTGGCTCAAACTGGGTGCCCTGCTGGGTCTTAGATGGCGATACCAGACCAGGTCCCTGTGTCCCAGGAACTAACACAGGATTTTACAATGAGGGGGAGCCAGTACCACAGCTTCCTGAGCCCCAGTGTCGGGAATTGGGGCTGGATGGGAACAAGAGGCAGTGGGAGGGGTGTGTATATTGGCATAACAGCTGGAGTAGCTGGGACAGCCAGCTTGGCCAGAGGTTGGAGCACCATATCCTAAACCTTGTTCCCGTTCCTTTCTTCCTGTATGACAGATTTTCCCTTGGGTTTCTTTTACCATAAGGTGACAACTGTCTGACTTTTTCCCACCCTGATATAAGAGCACAAATGCTTTCACATAGAGGATTTCATCTTTCATCCTCATGTCTTCACAGAATAGCTATAGAGCCATTCAAAGGCCACCGTGAAACTGTAAATAGCAATTGATCATCTCTAAACATTAAAAGGATGCCTTTTTGCCTTGGCATCAACCAACTGGGCTGAATTCTGGGATGGGGCTTTTGGTTATTTTAGGAACCAAGTGGAAACTTTCTCTTCTCCCTGGGAATGTCCTGCTTTTGGATAAGAGCAGACAGGTTTTTTGGTTCTTTTCCTCAATTTGACATCAGTCCTACTGTATCGAGCCCTTCAGCTCCCAGATGTCAATTCCGTGCTATATTTGCCAAGTGGCAGCCAGTGCTGCTTCAGGGAATTTGGAAGGGAAGAGTCTGAAGACAAGTGGTCCCAGCAGCTGCCCAGGCCTTACCCAAAAATTTCCCAAACTGGGGCCCGCAGGCCACAAGCAGCAAGGCTCCTAGCTGGCTTCAGAAGATGGTAGACTCGTGTCCTGAGGAGCCATCTTCATTTTTTTTTACTTTTGAATTTTAAGAGTTCTTGGCATATTTTGGATAAAAATCCTTTGTCAGATATATGTGCTGTGAATATTTTCTTGTGGTCTGTAGCTTGTTTTCTTACTTTCTTAATGATGTCTTTTGAATATGTTTTTTAAATTTTTAAGATGTCCAGTTCATCAATATATATATATTTTTTTAATGGCTAGTGCTTTTTGTGCCTTAAATCTTTGCCTACTACAAGGTCATAAATATTTTATCTTCTATTTTCTTCTGGAAATTTTATGGTTTTAGCTTTTAGGTGTATGATCCATTTCAAATAAATTTTATGTATGCTGTGAGGTAGAGGTTGAGGGTTTTTTAAAAAAAATCTGAATATCTAGTTGTTTCAGCACCATCGCTTGAAAAGATTATTCTTTCCCCATTGAATTATATTGTTGAAGATCAATTGACTATATATATGTGGTTCTACTTTGGTTCACTATTGAATTAGTTTCCTGGGGCTGCTGCAATAAATTGTTATAAACTTGGTGGCTTCAAACAACAGAAACTTATTCTCTCACAGTTCTGGACACCAGAAGCCTGAGATCAAGTGCTGCAGAGCTAACCTCCTTACAAAGGCTCTAGGGGAGTATTTCTCCTTGTGTCTTCTGGATTTTGGTGGCTCCTGGCTTATGGCAGCATCACTCCAATTTCTGTCTCCATCTTAAATGGGCTTCTCCCCTGTGTCTATGTGTCCTCTCTTCATCTTGTAAGGACACCAGTCATTGAATTTGGGGCCCAACCTAATTCCAGGATGATCTCATCTCCAGACCCTTCAGTTAATTACATCATCAGAGACCCTATCTCCAAATAAGGTCACATTCTGAGGGTTCAGGTGGACACGAATTTTTGGAGGAAAGGGCACTATTCAACCCACTGCATTTATTTTACGTTTCACTGACCTACTTGTTTACACTTAATGTCAGTACTACACTATCATGATTACCTGTGGCTTTACAGTGTGTCTTGATATCAGGGAGTGCAAGTCCTCCAACTTTATTCTTTTTCAGGAATGTTTTGATTATCCTATATCCTTGACACTTCTTTATAGATGTTAGACCAAGCTTGTCAGTTTCTCCAAAAAACCCTGTTGGAATATTCTTGACACTGAGTCAAATCTATAGATTAATTTTGGGGTAATGGACACATTAACAGTATTGTCTTCCAATCCATGACCATGGTATATTTCTATCTTTTTTCTTTCTTTCTTTCTTTTTCAGCAAAGCTTTCACCTTTGTACATGTCTTGCACATATTTTGTTCCTAAGTGTTTTTTGATGCTATTATAATAATGTTTTAAAGTTTTATTTTCCAATTATTCAACACTAGTATATAGAAATGCAATTTATTTTTGTATATTGGCTTTTTATTCTGTGACATTGCTAAATTTACATAGTCTAGTAGACATTTTGTAGAGTTCTTAGGATCATTTACATAGAAAATAATGCCATTTGTGAAAAGAGGCAATTTTACTTCTTCATTTTCAAGATTTATGCCTTTTATTTCTTTTGCTTGTCTCTTCACATTGGCTAGGACTGCCAGTATAAAACTGAGTAGAAGTGAAGAGAATGGACACTTTTGCCTCGTTCCAAATTTTAGGGGGAAAGCATTCCGTCTTTTACCAGAAATAAAATGCAATCTGTAGTCTTTTCTTGGTGGCCTTTTATTAGGTTGAAGAACTAGGTTCCTGAGAGGTGTTTTTTGTTTTTTGTTTTTTTTCCATTTTAAACCATGAATAAATGTTGAAATTTGTCAAATGCTTCTTCTGTATCTATTAAGATCACATGGTTTTTCTCCATTCTATTAATGTGAATTATTTTGATTGATTTTTAAAATAAGTTTGTTATAAATAAATTTGCACTTACATGAAATTCACTCTTTTCAAGTGAATTTCACACAACCCAGTGATTTTTAATAACTTTACTGAGTGGTGCAACCATCACCATAAATTACTTTTAGAACATCTTCATTCCCCTCATAAGATCTCTCATGCCCATTTCAGTTAATCCTTGACCTCCCTTCATTCCTGGGGAACTACTAATCTACTTTCTCTATACATACATTGGCCTTTTCTGGACCTTTCATATACAAGTGGAATCATACAACCTGTGGTCTCTTGCATCTGGCTTCTTTCACTTAGTGTACTATTTTTTAGTTTTATCCATAATGTAGCATGTGTCAATAGTTTGTTCTTTAATTGGTAAATAATGTTCCACTGTGTGGATATACATATTTTGTCCATGCACTAGTAGATGGACATTTGGGTTTTTTCCAGTTTTTTACTTTTATGAATAATGCTGCTATGAACATTTATGTGCACATTTTTGTGTGAGCATATTCATTTCCGTTGGATAGATACCTAGGAGTGGAACTGTTGGGCTACATGACAGTACTATATTTAACTTTTTGAGAAACTGCCAAGCTGTTTCTCAAAGTGCTGCTTTGTTGGATTTTTTTGACTATTAACTCAACTTGATTTCTTAGGATATACCCTCCTTGGTCATGATGTAGTATATATATATATATATATATATATATATATTTTTTTTTTTTTACACATATTGTTCATTTGATCAATCACTATTGTTTGGAGGATGGATTTTTGCACCTACATTCATGAAGAATATTGATCTGTACTTTTCTTTTCTGGAAATGTCTTTGCTTGTTTTGAAATCAAGGTAATGCTAACCTCATAAAGCAAGTGAAGAAATGTTTCTTCTTCCCCTATTTTCTGAAAGAATTTGTGCAATACTGTTATTATTTCTTTTTAAAGTACTTAATGGAATTCACCATGGAAGCCAACTGAGATAGTGGCAGTGGGGCAACGAGAGGCAAGCCACTGAGCCTTTGTCCCCCCTACCATCCTACCTCCTGTGGACCAAGAATGCCGCCTGCCACATCAGCAAACAAAGACGTTGTGGCCTTCAAGCCATCAGCCACTGTAGCCACCCTCTATGGTGAGCCTGAAGGGACTCAGGATGGAAAAGAAGAGGATACTGGCCCCAGATAGCTAAGGTGCACATCAAAGGAGTGATTTCGATGAGCCCAGACTCTTGCATCTTCCCATACATAGAAAAGCACTAAATTCATTAACTTGAGATATCTAGGTTTTTTTTAATTAACAGTAATCTTTTGAAGTTCCAACTACCTGGTCTTTCTTGCAAAAACTCCTACCAATCCGGGCTCCTCCTTTACCTCTTTGGAGCAGTCCCTCAGAGGTATCTGAGAGTCTGTCTCTGGGGCTTGGGTTTTCAGAAAAATCTGCCAAATAAAATGTAGTTCTCAACTTTCAGGTCGTGCATTTTTTTCAGTTGACACTCCTTAACCCCAGAAGTTCTGATAAAGCTATAGTCACAGGCAATGGGCCATTTCTTCCCCTACCCCTTTTCTAAATTGAGTCATCCTCATCTTCTCCCTCATCCCATCACCCCCGACCCCGAACGCTGGCTTTAATCTGTGTCTAGTTCTAGTTCTAGGCGTCCTCCTTGTTACACTGAATTTCACTCAGTGCTTTGCATTTCTATTCTCTTTCTAGTTCACAAAGATGCTTCCCTTGCTTTTGAGTCTCATTATGTTTTCTTTGGGTATCTCTTTCTTGTATTTTCTTTTCTCATTGCTACCCGTTTGGGAGTGGTGTTCAAGTATGAACTTCCCCATCTCCACCCGTGGCCCAATGCCTAACCTGACCCAGGTAGAACTGATTCTTCCCCTGGGCTTGTATGCTATATCCCCACCCTGTCTTGGGCCCAAACCCAGGCCTTTTTTCCCTTGGGGCAGTTAGAACATGAAATGGTGTTTGTTTGCACAGCCTGGCAAAATGCTAATTCAGGTCTGTGCTGCCCTTTTGTTTCCATGTGGGATGACTTCAGTCAGTTGAAATCAAGAAATGTTTATTGTAGGCTGCTATGTTTGGTTGGCAGGACTGAGGATTAAAACACAGCAAAACATTCTTTTAAAGCGTGTCAGACAGTTCCTAATAAGGAAAGGTAACAGTTACATGATTAATCTTCTCCAAATATAAGCAGCTCTTTGCAAGAAACTGCCCTCAGCAGAAAGCCCCTTTTCTTGTCACTTTAGCAAAGCTATATTGTAACTAAATTTTAAACTAGTTATCCCCATGCTCTACTCATCTCTGACCCAAGCACACCTTTCAAATCTTTTAATCATAAAATACCTTGCCTACCTTTCCGTGCTTTCTGTACATCAAAGAAGTAGAAATGAAGAATAAGTAATTAAGAGATGGCCAGACCTCTTCCCTACTTCCCCTTCAGTAATCTCCCGAACAAACTGTGGGGACAAGATAACAACTAGAAGAAGATCATGGACAAGAAGTCAATGAGCCTGCACAAAACCCTGCACGCAATGGGGGATGGTGACGACTCTGACCCTGTATCTCAGTGATTAACTGAGATACTTCCCTTCTTCCCTTTAAAACTTTCATGTCCGAGCAGAATCTTCGGAGGTGGTTTTGGGGGGACGTTGGGTCCACCATCTCCCCCAATTGCCAGCACTCTGATTAAAGGCACCTATCCTTTCTACGAATACCTGTGAGTATTGATTTTGTAAGTGGCAAGCAGCAGTACCCCAGCTGTTTGATCACACAAAAGGCACTTTGAAATCTTTTGTGGCCTCCAGAAAACCTACTGCTTCTTGGCACTTCAATCTCCCTGCAACCTACTTGCCCAGACTTCTTTCTCTTTACTCTCTAATCTGTCTACCTCTGTATCCTCCCAACATAGTCAATTCCTGCCTCTGCACCTTGGCTCAAATCTGTGAGATTTTTGCTTGTAGCTACCATGCAGGCTGTTGGATATTCTGGTCTGGGGCTTAGGGCAGTCATGTGAGCTGGGGACATGGATTTGGAATCTTCATCATAGAGATGTGTATAAGTTTGCTAGGGCTGCCATAACGGAATACCACAGACTGGGTGACTTAAACAACAGAAATTTTTTTTGCTCATGGTTCTGAAGGTTGGAAGTCTAAGATCAAGGTGCCACTTGGTTAGTTTCCTCTGAGGCCTCTCTTCTTGGCTTGAAGACGGCCACCTTCTTGCTGCTTCTTCATATGATCATCTCTCTGTGAACATACACTCTTGTGAAACCAAGCAGGACCCTGTGGGGCTCCTGGGCACAATAGCCTTTCTGTGTCCTCTATTTCTTGTTTGTAGGGAATAGACCTCAGCCTCCATGACCTTCCCTGAGTTCCAAAGGGCAGGTTCAAACAGTTGTTGATCAGGGAAGGGAGGGGATGCAGAAACAGGGGAGGAGCCGCCAAGAAACAATAGTGCAGCCTTGGGGCAGAGTCCTGGTTCTGCCTCAAGGGATACACATAACAATATCTTTGAGCTCGTTACAAAATTTAAACCCCCAACAAATGGAAGATTTTAGCTACTTGATGAAGCATTCTTCATTCTTTGAGAACCTCATCAGGAGACCACCTGAGACCAGATTAAAGGAGTGCAGGCCCTGCACACACCCTGATACTTATCAGAAACCCCACCCTTGAACCATTGCTATAAAACACCTCACCAAACTTCCCCAGGTTGGGACACACAATTTTGAGGGGCACAAGCCCGCTGTGTCCCCCATTGCCTGGCAAAGCAATAAAGCTATTCTTTTCTACTTCACCCAAAACTCTATCTCTGAGATTCGATTTGGCACCAGTGCACAGAGGCCGAGCTTTCGGCATCACTTGGTATCTCTCTATGTGTCCTAATCTCCTCTTCCTATAAGGACACCAGTCATACTGGATTAGAGCCCACGCATATTACCTCATTTTAATGTAATCACCTCTTTAATGGTCCTGTCTCCAAATACAGTCACATTCTGCATTGGGGGGTTAGGGCTTCAACATGTATTTGGGGGGAACACAATTCAGTTCATAACAAGATAGTAGCTGAAGTCATGGGAATGATATTATTGAGGGAGAGATTAAACAGGTGTGAAAACTCAATGGCCTAGAAATTAATGAACAAACTGGGCTGGCAGAAACCCAATAGCATCTCAAGTCATATTCTTTTAACACAGATATGCTTTATTTGACTATTCTCATTAAAAAAATAAAAAGTCATTTTCACAAGAAAATGTTCTCTTTACTAATTTTCTTGAAACCAGCTTCCCTTTTGGTATATCTTTTGGTTTACAGCTTTTGATGGAGGCCTTGGCACAGAGAACAATTTCTCTATCATAAGGAAAACAGCAGAGCAAGTAGGAGCCTCTGAGTCTCAATCTCAGCTTTGGGGATACAGGAGGGTGTGGCAGGGACATGGAGACCCAGGGGCACACACTACTTCTAGGGTGTTGGCCACTAGTCAGATACTGTAGACTGCCACCCTGTGGAAGGGCTGACCCAGCACTGCTGGATTCCTGATTTTTCAAAAGAGTCTGGAAATATGCATGTTTAAAATGTGCGATACCCCCACATTAAAATATTGGCTCAACTGTTTAAAAAAACACTTAATTTTATTTTATTATTTATTCATTTATTTAAACATTTTATTTATTTATTTATTGGCCACTCCTTGTGGCATATGGGATCTTAGTTCCCCAACCAGGGATTGAACCTATGCCCCCTGCAGTGGAAGCATGTAGTCTTAAATACTGGGCTGCCAGGGAAGTCCCAAAGAACACTTAATTTTAAATGAAATACATCTTCAGGCTGTATTCAGAGGGTGAGACATCGATGTCTAACCTTATATACAAAGTTAGGCCCTGAGACTCAGCTCAGAGCAATCCTGTCTTTTAAAGGTCAGCTGGAATTTTGCAACCTCTCAGGACCTAGTTAAAAACCGCCATTGGATGCTAATACCAACAAATAAAAGGTTAATGAGGGATTTTATATGGGGAGACCTAACCCCACTCAAATTATGCGTTCCTGGTATGTGATGCAATAGGAAATACCCAGGACCACCTATGAATGCTTTCTGCCAAAATCATTCAACCTGAATATAATCAAGCATCCAGATTGAATTTCTGGCTCACAGGAAATCCAAATATTAGAGGAACCCATTAAAGGACTTTACAAGGAGGTAGAAATTCTGCTAGACAAATAGCCTGATTTTTCCAGAGGAAAAAGGGGAGAAAGGGACTGTTATAGATTCAAAGAGGTGTAAGAGACATATCAACCAAATGCAATGACTATATTTGGATCCTGATTAGAACAAAATTGAGACAGTTGGAGAAATTTGGCCCTTGAAGGAATTGCTTTTATTTTTATTACACGTGATAATAATATTGTGGTTATATACTTTTAAAGGCCTTATCTGTTGGTAATACAAACAAGTATTTATGGGTGAAATGATATGATATGGTGAAATATTTGCTTTAAAATATTCTGGGAAAAGAAAAGAGGTTGAAATTAGATGAAAAAAAGGGGGTAATTATTGAAGCCAGTGATGGATACAAGGTTGGGGGGGTTCATTATATGATTCTCCCTACTTCTGTGTTTATTTTGAAAATTCTATGATAAAAAGAACAAAGAATCCCAGTACAAAGCCCAGGTAAGCAAGGAGCCATTGTGGACAGATGGGAGGAGCCCCGGGAAGACTGTCTTTCCTGTCTGTTCCCGTCTCTGGCATCTGTACAATACTGTGCTTTGACTCTATGCCTTGACATGCAACTGTGGGCTGCCTTATTCTGTCTTTTCAATTTTTGTTTTAGCAAACTCACTGAGCCTGGCTATGTGGTAGGGCTGGGCAAGAACTGAGTCAAAAAAAAAAAGATGTCATTTTAGGATTCTGCACCAATTCCAGTGTGTGGGTTTTTCCTCCTCACACCACCGAGCAAGTCTCTGACACCACCTGGATGTCGTATAGTTCAACTCAGTACTGACATTGGAGATAGCATCAGATCCCAAAGGATAAGGGCTCAGTTCTACAATACTATCACACCCGCCCACTCCACCCCACCCCAAATTCATACACCACCTGCAAGTCCAGGTTGTCATCTGTGCTTGTGGCCAACTGGCTATAGATCAGAGGTCCTAACTGTTACTGAACCAAACTTAGGTTCACTCACTTGGCTGCTATGCAGCAAAGTCAATGTACTGACACTGGGTTGTGGTGAGGGAAAGTACAGCATTTATTGCAGGGCCAAGCCAGGTAATGGGCAGCTAATGCTCCAAAGACCTGAACTCCCCCATGGCTTTCAGGGAAAAGCTTTTAAAGGCACCATGTGGAGTGAGGGCTGCAGGGTGCATCACTTTCCTCTGATTGGTGGGAGAGTGAGGTAACAGGGTAGTGTTTCAGGAATCTTGATCATCAACCTTCTGGTTCCAACCAGTCTGGGGTCTATGTGCTTGTCTTTGGCATGTAGTCGCCATCCTCCACCTGGGTTGGTGGGGATGCCTTAGTTCCTGCAGAACAACTCAAAGGTACACATCAGAGTGTTGAGGATATCCCTTGAGGAGGAACTAAGAGCCTCTGCTTTATTTCCGAGGTATTGTTTCTCTTTTTTTAATATTTATTTATTTAATTTAATTTATTTATTTGGCTGCGCCAGGTTTTAGTTGCAACACGCGGGACCTTCGTTGCCACATGCAGGATCTTTTAGTTGTGGCATGCAGGATCTAGTTCCCTGACCAGGGATCGAACCCAAGTCCCCTGCATTAGGAGCATAGAGTCTTAACCACTGGACCACCAGGGAAGTCCCTGAACTATTGTTTCTTGACTACTTTCCCTTTGTTTCTGCATTCCCTCACTTTCCTAATTAGTGACTGCTTGAGTCTTCTCTTTGGAACTCAGGCAAAGCCTAGGAGACTATAAATAAAGCCTTTTTCTACAAACAAGAGATGAGGGGGCATGGAGAGTCTGCCTTTGTAACCAGGAGGGCCCTTCAGGGTCTTGCTTGGTTTTAGTGCATTCTTTAGTTAGCATACCTCATTAGTTTAAAATGGAGGCCAAGCTGGTTTGGGGCTTATTTATCCAAGAGCTGTAAAGACAAGCAGGAGATGACCATGCAGCACAGTCTGGCTTTTGACAGGACAGGGAGTGACTTTCTTCCTAAACTGAGGAAAGGGAGCAGAATATGCCACCCCAAAAAAATGCCATTTTGGCATATTGATTATTTTGAATTATAGGTACTTGAAAAACAGCCAGTACAAAAGGGCACTCTGACCTTCCTTTGTGTCCCCAAAGCAGGAGATAAATCTTCCTTGTGAAGGTACCCTTCCTATAGCAGGAGGGTAGGAGGCAACCTTATCACCAGATACAGGGAATTTAGGGCCAAGAATGCTATATAAACAAAACTTGTCACTTATTTACCAGTTTACCACCCCAAGCCCAAACCCATCTGTCTTTTCAATTCATCACAAATTTATTGTTTCTTTGTCTAAAAGGTATAAAAGTTTCTTGCTTTGGTCATTTCTTTGAGTCTCATATATTTATGGGGCTCCTGTCCATACAAAATTAAATTCATTTTTCTCCTGTTAATCTGTCTTACAACAATTTAATTATTAGACCAGCCAAAGAAGCTAGAAGGAAAAGAGGGAAAATTTTCCACCCCTACACTGACATCCCTGACAGGGAGTGATTTCTCTAAGATGTTCTTGAATTAATAATGGCAATGGTTCTCCTGAGAGGAAGGCAGTTGTTTTCTTAAAAGGGTATCCAATATACTTCTTGGGCACCCATGTTTATAATGCTGGGCTGTGCCTGTATATTTCCAGTGTCATGGCCTCTGCTCTGTCTGAAGTGAAGGGAAAAGACAAGTAAGAATTGTGCACTAGTTAGATACCATGCCTAGTGCATAGGAGGCACTCAGTAAATATTTGTCAGATGGTTGGACGAATCAGCATTTAGGTATCGCCTATATGGTCCAATTTCAAAGATTTTGAGGAAGGTCCATTCCCTTCTCCCAAATTTTCCATTACCTTTACTGGGAAGCCTGGAATTCCTCCATGACTGCTTATAGCTTAAAATGTTGCTCCTTTTCTCATGTTACTAGCACTCAGTGTAAAGGAAGGCTCTGGAGGACAGGTGGTAGGAGTAATTTTTCTGTGTTTGTTTGTATTTCTTGCTGTCTGGACTTGGAACTATGGAATCCTTCAGGGTCAGGGATGAGGAGTTCCATCTTTGTGTCCACTGGGTCTTGCACTTGAAGGGTAGGAGAATATGCCACCCCAAAACAATCCTCTTTGACATAAAGGTTATTCTGAGAAACAGAAGATACAGGAGAAGCTCTGAAAACAGAAGAGTGGTCACCCTTTTGTAAGGGACATTCACATTTTAAAGGAAATCTCCATTTGTAAGCATGTCTCTCTCTCTCTGTACCAGACAAAGAAGGATGGCTTTAAATCTCTAGAAACTTTTTTTTTTTGTTTTTTTTGTTTTTGCGGTACGCGGGCCTCTCACTGCTGTGGCCTCTCCCGTTGCGGAGCACAGGCTCCGGACGCACAGGCTCCGGACGCACAGGCTCAGCGGCCATGGCCCACGGGCCCAGCCGCTCCGCGGCATATGGGATCCTCCCAGACCGGGGCACGAACCCGTATCCCCTGCATCAGCAGGCGGACTCTCAACCACTGCGCCACCAGGGAGGCCCTCTAGAAACTTTTATCCGTGAAGAAGGTTTGACTTCAATCTACATGACAAACCTTACCCTTGTGCTTTTCCTGGTCACCTTCCGTGACTGTCTCCACCCTACATCTTCCTTTGTCTTTTGCTGAAGATGATGGTATTTAAACAGCTCACTCAGGTCACCTTGGGAAACTACTTATTTTTCTCTGGATATCTCCCATGGACACATGAAGTATACATGTTAATAAACTTGTTTATTTTTCTTTTATTCTTTTATTCATCTGTCTTTATTACAGGAGGTCTCAGCCAAGAGGTCACAAGTGTAGAAGAAAAGTGAATTTTTTTGTGCATAGTAGGCACTCAGGAAATGTCCTTTGAACAAATGAGAGAATGCAGGCACTCTCATCTCTTTAGTGGTTAGTGCAGGGCTCAGTGCAGAGTAGGTGCTCAAGAAATGCTTATTCAGTGGAAGGCTGAAAGAATGATTTTTCAGGATCTCTGGAAATTGAGAAGAATTTGACCTGGAAAAGTACAGAGTTGGGCTGATAAAGAGGCTTTCAAATATCTTCCATCAGACCCACGGCAGATGCACTTGCTTCCAAAATGTTAATTTTCCCTCTTTGACTCAGTGCCTCTCAGAGCAGATTAAGATGTTTACCAGCAAATTCCTGGAGAAATCCCACAGTCAGCACCTGGGAGCTTGGGAGAGAGCCCAGAAACTGTGAAGTTTTTGGCCAGGGGCAGCTGGAGGCCCCATGACTTTGGGATTCTTCTCCCCCTGATACCAAGCAGGATCCTGTGGGGCCCTCCTGGATGCAAAAGCTCCTCTGAGATCCCCATTTCTTGTTTGTAGAAAAAGGCTTCAGTCTCCTAGGTCTTCCCTGAGTTCCAAAGAGCAGATTCAAGCTGTCACTAATTAGGGGAGTGAGGCAATGCAGAAACAAAGGAAAAGCAGTAGAGAAAAAATAGTTCAGCAATAAAACAGAGTCCTACTTCTTCCTCAAGGGATATATTTAATAATATGATGCATGTCTTGGAGTTGTTCTGCAGAAACTAAGGCCCCCAACCAGGTGGTCGATGGTGACTACATGCTGAACCCAAGCATGCAGACCCCAGAAGGGCTGGAACCAGAAGGTCGCTGATCAAGATTCCTGAAACATTACCCTGTTACCTCACTCCCCCACCAATCAGAGGAAAGTCATGCACCCTGCAGCCCTCACCCCAAATGTTGCCTTTAATAACTCTTCCCTGAAGACCACCAGGGAGTTCAGGGTCTTTTGAGCATGAGCCTCCCATACTCCTTGCTGGGCCCTGCAATAAATGCTGTATTTTCCTTCACCACAATGCAGTGTCAGCACATTGGTGGGCGAGTGGACCCAAGTTCTGTTTGGTACCACCACCTTCTGTGTCTGTCAGGGGAGAAGGACACTAGATTCTGCTGAGCATTTACTACTACATAAGGATTATTACCTGCAGTCTCGAATTTAATCCACAGGTACGGGTGGAAAAATTTTCCCTTCCTCCCTTCTACATTCTTTGGCTGCTCTAATAATTAAATTGATATAAGACAGATGAACAGGAGAAAAACACACAAAAGTTTAATAACAGGTATACCTCTTGTGTACCCAGGATGTATCCAGAAAAACTGAGGTAACTCTCCCACCTGGCCCAAGCCTTCACCTTAAATACCATCTTCAGCTAAAGACAAAAGAAGATGTCGGGGTGGGGAGTCAGTCATGGGAGGTGACCAGGAACACACAGTAAACAAGGGCAAGGTTGTGATGCAGATGTAGGTCATGGCCCTTTCCCTTGATAAGAGTTTCTAGAGACTTAGAGTCATCCTGATTTTCCCGGTACAGAGAGGGAGACACCCTTACAAATGGAGATTTCCTTTATAAATGTCAATGTTTCTTACAAAAGTGTAACTCCTTCAGATCTTCTTCCAAGTCTGCTGCTTCTTTCCCTCTGGGTACATAGTTTTATCTTAGCTTAGGGGAAAAAGCTTAAAAAATTTTTCCTAGCAAACTCTGAATATCAGCTTCTAATCTGGCCACCTTTTGACTTACAGAGCTACAAAAAAATTCTTTTAATATAATATATACCTTGTCAGTTTTCAGTTGGGACAAAGAGTAAATATTTCAGACAATATTAAACAAGTCCATGGACCAAAGAGGCATTCTCAAAGAGGATGTAAAAGTTATTAGCTTCCCAAGATCTGGAGTCACCCTCAAAGATAGCCAAAAGAAAGAAACCACAGCCTGCATGTCCCAGGAAGGTGGAAATCCAAGCCAAGCTCTTAGGACACAAAATGAGAAAAGCAAGAAGGCAAGAGCTATCCCCAGGAGAGAAAGGATCAATAACCAATGGATCTGGATTTGGAAAGGAAGGGACAATATGAAATTTTATTTTCCTTTCCCGACTGGGTGCTACAGACAGAGATCTGGGAAAGTTGACTCTGGTTAGAATTCTCACCCTTAGCCAGGTTCTGCCAGCTCTCCCCGGATCCCATCTGCCTGCTCTGAGTGAGGTTTAAGTGGAGAACACAGTTTCAATGAATTTCAGAATTTGGCAAGATTTAAAAAAATTTTAATTTTAGTTTCCCCTTGGCTGCTTAAGGGAATATTGTAGCAGTTTACTAGAAAATTCTTCAGAGTACTGTCAGCTCTGAGAGGGGCCCAAATGAAGGCCTTCCCTTAAAGGTAAACATGGTGGTGTCTGTAAGGCCATCAACTTGGTGGACTTTTGTTTATGGTCTTGTAGTCTCTAAACTTTCCTTAACCTTTTGTAACAAACTTTTTAATGAAGCTATTTTGGAATTTTGAAGACTTTTGGAAGCTTCTGTATACCAATAACATAGGTATTCCATTCTGTTTGTTTAATTTGGGAATTCTTACTTTTAAATGCACTTCTTATGACACAAATGAACTTATCTACAAAACAGAAACAAACTCACAGTTCTAGAGAAGAGACTTGTGGTTGTCAAGGGGGGTGTGGGACGGATGGAGTGGGAGTTTGGGATTAGCAGATGCAAACTATTATATCTAGAATGAATAAACAACAAGGTTCTACTGTATAGCACAGGGAACTATATGCAATATCCTGTGATAGACCAGAACGGAAAAGAATATGAAAAAGAATGTGTGTGTGTGTGTGTGTGTATACATATATATAGAACTGAATCACTTTGCTGTACAGTAGAAATTAACACAACATTGTAAATCAACTATACTTTAATGTAAGTATATATATATAAAATGTGCTTCTCATGTGATCTTATCTAATTGGAACATTCCTTCTAATGGCCATTGTAATTCCAGGTTGTTTTTAGTAAGATTTGGCCATTTATGTAGATATTTACAGCTTCCAGTATTATAGTTCTTAGACATAAAATAAGAAGTGTGCCAGAACTCTTATGTACTTGACTCTAGAAATTAAATATCTCATCTCTTTCAGTTAGACTTTACCTGCACAGAACAAAACAAAACAAACATGTGTGCCCTAACCCCCAGCAGTGACCAGTCACTGCAGCCTGGCCAAGAAAAAGGCCCTGTGCGCACCAGCCACAATTCCCTAGTTCCCAGTGGAACCTGGGACGGGGGAAAGGAGTGAACCAGGGGACCTCGAATGAGGCACCACAGCTGCCACCAGAGGTGCCCAATGTAGTACCTGGGAACAGAGCCAAAGCCTGAGATTTCTAATCAAATGGGAAACTGTGGTCTGAACTGGCAGCAGCCCCCAACGTGGAATGAGTGATTCCAGACAAATGGTGAACGGGCTGGAAAGCCAATTGTATCAGGAGCTCAATGCAAAGGGACCAGAGCTCAGAACCAAGAGGAACTTACCTACAGCCCTCAGAAATGGTGAGAAATACAGTGAACTCAAAGAAGCCTTTGTGGGTACCATGCCTGTGTTTCTCATTGTCCCTGAATGCCATCAGAAGTTTGCTTTGGACACCTCTATCACTGCCACCAACCTGTTAAAAAACAAAATTCAACTGAGTAAATTTTAAAGATCTAATTGGCTTTATTGAATGATTCATGATTCAGGCAGCATCCCTTCTAGAAAATAGAAGGGAGTTCCAAAGGGCTACAGAAAGGGAAAGGTTTTTAAAGGCAATACAAGGACGTCATAAACAAAGAAGATTATTTCAGGCTTGGGTAACCTACCCATGGGGGACGGATGGGGTCTATGTGGTAGATGACCTCATCTTCCTTTGGGAGATGGAAAGGATGACCTCATTGGTGCTGACCAGAAAATTCCACACTGACTGGTTAGGATTACATTCCTGGGGAGGGTTATTTATAACTGCAATAAGGTCAAATATTAAGTCTTGGTTTTAGCACAAATGACTCTATTTTGGGCTTGTTATTTATTTTTTTAACAGCTTGTTTAATCTACGCATTTTACAGTTGAGGAATGGTGGCTCAGAAAGGCTAAGTGACTTACCTAAATCATAGGTGGTGGCGCCTGAATTCAAACCCAGGTCTGCCTGCTTTTCCTCATTGCAAGCGCTAGGAAGAGCATGCATGGAGGTAGGTTCTAAATGGGAACACGGGGTCAGGTGACTCTGGGGGACCTTCCAGCATCCATCCCTCTCATCCAAAGTGTGCTAAGCTGTTCCTGGAAGTCAGAAACAGACTGGGGAATCTGGAGTTTGCTCACCAAGTGTGTAATGTTGGGCGAGATGCTGAATTTTCTTAGCCTTATTTTTCCACCTGTTAACATCGGTCCCCACACATTCCTCTGAACACTGCTGTGAAGGTGAAGGAGCAGGATGTGTGTGAAGCCCACACACATGGTCTGTGCCCTTGTGCAGGAGAGTTCCTCCAGGAGCCCCAGGGAGGGGCAGGGAGGCAAGCGCTGTGCCTGGACTGGGGGTGGGTAACCCTGGGATGCCCCTTCCCCTCCAGGCCTTCCCTCCAGGGTCTATACCGTGGTTACTCTGTGACTAATATGTGTTGGCTCTTCCTGTGGCCCAGAGCTTGCCCTGAGAGCTCGATGGGCATTAGCCCATTTAATGTTGTCAGCAACCCCATGAGGAAGGGTACTGTTATCTCTATTGTACAGGTGGGGAAACTGAGGGCTGGAGAGGTTGGGAGATGTGCCCAAAGGTACAGCTGAAAGCTGAGAGATGGGATGTGGGTTCAGGTGGTCTGGTGTCGGCATCACTGCCCTTGATTTTCATGCTCAGTGCCAGGGCTTGAGCCCTGTGGGGGGCGGGGGAGTGTCGGAATGGGGGGAGCCTGTGCACTGCCAGGTGGAGCTCTGTTCTTCCTTTATTCTCATTATCCTTGGCAAGTTCACAACAGATACTCACTAATAGCTGAGGTGCCTTCAGACCCATTTCTCTTCCTGAGATGTTCTCTTTCGACTCAGGACACACCTGTTGGGTTCAAGCAGTCATTGCCAAACCTGTGTCTTCCAAGCAGAGAAACAAACAAACAAAAAAAAGCAGAGAAAAAGGGGGGTTGGACTAGTTCTACACAGAAACATGGTGTCCTGGGGGATTTCACCTTGAAGTCTGTCTCACTGGGAAGGAGAGCAGAACAGCAAACTTCACGTGCCTCTGAGGAATTATAGAGGGGGTCTGGCCATCAGCTCAAGGGGTGTTATATCTTAGAAGGGGGCAGAGAGTGTCTTAGCTCAGGCCACCATCATAGAAATGCCACAGACTGGGTGACTTACACAACAGAAACGTATTCCTCACTGTTCTGGAGTCTGAGAAGTCTAAGATCAAAGTGTTAGCTCCATGCCCTGTGAGGGCCCTCCTCCTGGCTTGCAGATGGCCACCTTCTCACTGTGTCCTCATCTGGTGGAGGGAGAGAGGATGCTTTCTGGAGTCTCCTCTTACAGGGACACTAATCCTATCAGATCATGGCCCCACCCTTATGACTTCATTTCACCTTAATTACTTTCTAACGCCAAATACAGGCACACTGGGATTTAGGGACTCGCAATATGAGTCTTGGGGGTGAGGGTCATAGTTCAGCTCATAGCAGAAGAGAACTAGGAATGGTGGCATTTTAGACATCTGCAGGGGAGAATTTGTGGGTGGGGTAAAGGCTCCTGGAGTCTCCTTCCTTGCAGGGTTACTATCAGCAGATAATGAGAAAATATACCTGCAGTGCTTAGCACAGGGCCTGGCACACAGTAGTGGTTCCTATTATTAGCCAGATGGAGTGGAGTCTATTTCCCAAGACTTTACATGGGTTGGTCTCAGGATTTGCTTTGACCAGTGGAAGGTGGTGGACGTGACACTGTGAATTTCAGAGCCTCCAGGGGCATTGCAGATTTCTTCACTGTGATTCTCTTGGACCTCTGACACCACCACATGAATAAGCCTGAGTTAGCCTGTTGGAGGATGAGAGCCAGGCCAAGGAGAAGAGAGTGTCACATTCTAGACACATGAGTTAGATTATTCTAGACTGTCTGGCTGCCCGCTGACCACGGACTCATGGGCGCACCCAGCAAACGTGAGCCTTGCTGGGCCAGATCCAAATCATCACTCAGCTGACCCACAGATTTGTGAGCCAAATAAAACGATTGTGCTTTTAAGCATGACATTTTGGAGTGGTTTTTTTTTTTAACCCAATAAAACAAAAGCTAAGTAATAGCGCTGTTATCCCATCTGAGTGAAGTGTGAGGGTGTGTATTCTGTAAACAGCAGTCAGGGCATTTGTTTTTATTGTCAAACTAGACAATGACATCTGAGCTGGCATTGAGGTGTGGAACTTGGGAATTGTTCTATCACCTTGTTTTCCTTTCCTTCAAATGTTTAATTATACAGATGTAAAAATTATGCAGACAATCCATACATAATTCTCTGTGTAAAAACTGGACTACTTGAGTCAAGCCTGTAGGCTTTGACCACACCCTCCCTCTAGCCTTCTTTCCAGAGGTAACCATGGTTACTATCCTCTGTGCATTTACATTCATTACCATGGACCCAAGAAGACTGAACTAATGCCGTTATGTCACACTTATTTTTCTACAACTTGTTCTTTCACCCAATGATCATACCTTGGAGAATCTTCACTTCAGTGCAGCTAAATCCTCTTCCTCCTTTTAAACTGCTCTTCCTATATTATGGATCAGTAGACATTGTTTCCAGTTTATAGCTGCTTCAAACAATGCTATAATAAAGTCTTTGTACTTATCTTCTGTGTGTAAGTGTAGAGATTTTTTCCAGAGTAGATATACCTTGAGGTGGAATTTCTGGGTGATGGGGCTGTACACATGTTTAAAAGTTTCATAGCTCTTTCAAATCTCACCTCAAAGGTGACTCTCCACTTATACTCACGTCTCATTCTCCATTTACAATATATGATATTATCCCTAATCTTTGATTAGTCACCCTTTTGGCTCAAATCCGAGGTATGGGAGGAAGCCTTGGGGAATGATGGGGGAAATGGGCCTGCTATCTCCCTGGTCTACCGAGTGGCAAAAGTGGACCAGTCTTGCTTTTCTCTTCTTCATCACATGCATGGCAAGGTGAGCTTCTTTCTTTGTGTGCTGCCCATCTCCCCGGCTAGGGCCCGGCACACGGCGCATGCTCAGTAAGTCTCTGCGGACGGGACTCCCATGGCATCTTCATCCCGGCCTGAATTGCACCTGTTCAGGCTGCCTCCCATGGGCTCACATCTGCAAGGTGAGCCCCACCGAGAGCTCCTGAGAGGAGTCCTCTGTACACAGCCCTGGCATCTCATGGGAGAATGGGAAGAAGGACTTTGAAGCCCACGGTCATTGCCATGGACACGAGGATGAATGTGCTTGCACATGGTAGGGGAGCGGAAGGACAGCTTCAGCACTCGGGGGAGGGGACTCTGGGATGGCGGGGAGCTCCCTTTCGGGGGATCAAAGCTTTGCTCTGCCTTGTCCAGGTCTGGGCTGGGGACATCTCAGCTGCTCTGGTTTAGGTCCACACGTAGTTGGGGCCTGATACGGTTTTGAGGACCAGATGATGTCTACCTGACCTGAAACCAGGCAGCCTGTACTCCTGCGAGCACTTGGTGAGTCCCACCTCTTCCACCTGTTCTTCAGCAGTTAGACTCACACAGCAACCCGGCCACTCTCCATCCACACCAGTTAGACACCACGTAGCCTGTCTTCTGCCTGGAGTGTGTTTTCATGAATCGGTCATCTTGGGGGCTGTGAATCTGAAGGACATAGACCCCTTGGGGGTTCCTCTTCCTCTCCTTCCCTTTTCCCTCCTTCTCTCCTTCCTTCCTTCCTCCCTCCATCCTTCAAAAAATATTTATTGAATGCCAGCTGTATGTCCGATACTAGGGTGGGTACTGAGGATTCAGGTGGATAAAGCAGAAACCTAGTGGGGGAGACAAACATCGTATATAGTTGTGGTCCTCGGCCTGTGACAGAAAAGGCACAGGAGTGGTGACACCTACAAAGCAGGCCTGTTACAGACGAGGTGGTCAGGGTCCCTGAACAGGGCCAGCCGTGATACACCAGAAGGAAGAAGATTCTGGATAAAACCGGAAGGAAAAAGATTCTGGGCAGAGGGACAGCGTGGGGAGGGCCTGAGGCCAGGCAGACCCTCTGCATTCACAGGACTCCCCACTGCCTCCAAACAAAGCCATCCTGCTGGGGGAGGGGTGGAACCCTGTGGAAGCCACCCTGGGTGGTGGGGGGCTGTCTTGTTGCTGAGGGCTCAGTCGGGTGACCAGTGGTCCCATCCTTAAAACCACCCCTGAGACAGGTGCTTGTGTGAGTCTCCTCTGCTGCCTGTGACAGATGGCCACACGTTTAGTGGCTGAAAGCAGCACAAATTTATTCTCTTACAGTTCTGGAACTAGAAGTCCAAAGCCAATTCTGGAGCTACAAGTCCAAAGCCAGTCTCGCTGGGCTAAAGTCAAGGTATTGGCAGGGCTGGTTCCTTCTGGAGGTTCCAAAGAATAGTCCTTTTCTTTGCCTTTTTGAGCTTCTAGAGGCAGCCCACATTCCTTGGCTTGTCCCCCCTTCCTGGCATCCCTCCCTCCTCTTGCTTCCTTCCTCAAATCCCTTACTACTCACTCTGACCCTCTGTCTTTCTTTTATAAGGACCCCTGAGATTATATTAGGCACCCTGGATAATTCAGAATTATCTCCCATCTCACGATCTTTAATTTAGTCACATCTACACAAGGTAACATAGTCATAGGTTTGAGGGATTGGATGAGCACATCCCTGAGGGGCCTTTATTCCGCCTGTCATAGCACTACTCTTGTTGCCATTGACAGATGAGGACACTGAGGTTTGGACAATTTGTGTCTCTTGTTCAAGGTCAGGGTCAGGTTTGGAATCAAAATCCAGACTACCACCAAAGCTGCCACACTAGCTCGTTATGAGAGTTAGGAGGTGCCCTCTTCTCTGGGCAGATGTAGCCCATGCCAGGCACATGGCTTGGTGAGTGGCATGAGCTGGATTTTAATCCACCAGATGCCCCCTGGGTCAAATTCCTCAGTGTTATGATAACCTATGCAGCCTATGTGGCCACCGAGGCTGGCTCCATATATGTCCCCTCTTAACCCAAGGGCTGATGGGTGGGCTACTGCAGGTAAAGATGGAGGAGATGGGAGCAGATGGATGTAGGTCTGTCTTCCCTGTGCCAGCTTACACAGAACCGCCTCCTCTTAAGCTCTCAGTGTTACCAAACACAAGGTCGTGTGCCCGACACATAATGAGGCCAAGCAAATGAAACATTGGAGTTTGGAGCAGAGAAAGGTTTATTTCAGGGCCATGCAAGGAGAATGGGTGGCTCGTGCCCCAAAACCCCCAAACTCCCTGAAGGGTTACAGCAAAGCATTTTTTTTTTTTTTGCGGTACACAGACCTCTCACTGCTGCGGCCCCTCCCGTTGTGGAGCACAGGCTCCGGACACGCAGGCTCAGCGGCCATGGCTCACGGGCCCAGCTGCTCCGCAGCACGTGGGATCCTCCCGGACCAGGGCACGAACCTGTGTCCCCTGCATCGGCAGGCGGACTCTCGACCACTGCGCCACCAGGGAAGCCCTCAGCAAAGCATTTTTAAAGGCCAGGTGAGCGAGAGGCGTGGTTTGTTGTTACAAATTTCTTGGTGTCAGAATCCTTTGTTCTTGCAGCTGACCACGTAGATCAGGTCACGATGTTCCTGTAAACCTCCAACAACACAAATGTTATTCTCTGTTCTGCAACTTTTTATCTCTATATGATGGAAAAGTGTTATATCCTTAAGGGTCAATTAAAATAAAATAAAATAATAAAGTAACACTTCCCTGTTCTCCTCTTCATGCCCTGTAGGACAAATGGTCCAAAGAGCCAAGAAGACATGTCCATTTGGACCCCTCACCTTCATTCCCCCTCCTAAACCACACTTCAGGCTCAAGACCCCAGGATTCTGTGCTTTCTGCTAGATCTGGGTGGTGAGTATTTCTAATAGCTGACTCCATAGATGTCTGCACTTAGGCCCCAGGGCGGTGCCAAGGGCAACTGTTTTTTTTTGTTTTATTTTTTTTTTTGTGCGGTACGCAGACGTCTCACTGTTGTGGCCTCTCCCATTGTGGAGCACAGGCTCCGGACGCGCAAGCCCAGCGACCATGGCTCACGGGCCCAGCCGCTCCGCGGCATGTGGGATCTTCCCGGACCGGGGCACGAACCCATGTCCCCTGCATCGGCAGGTGGACTCTCAACCACTGCGCCACCAGGGAAGCCCCAGGGCAACTGTTGGTGAGACGGAAAGAGGGGCATTGGATGGAGCTCAGATGTGCAGGCTCTGGGGGTGGCAGGAAACAGGTGCAGGCCCCAGACCAGAGTCCACTCTCCCTGGAGACCATGTTCCAGCACAGAGCCCCACAGGGTCTGTATTAGTCAGGGTTCTCCAGAGAAACAGAACCAAGGGTATACAGATAGATATATAAAGAGAGATTTATTTTAAGGCATTGACTCACGCTGCCGTGGGGCTTGGCGGGTCTAAAATCTGTAGGGCAGGTCAGCAAGGCTGTAAACTCGGACAGAGTTTCAAGGCTTCAGTCTTGAGGATTCCTTTCTCTTCTGGGAATAGTTCCTCTCAGTCTTTTCTCTTATGGCCTTCAACTGACTGGATGAGGCCCACCCACATTATGGAGAGCAATCTGCTTTCCTCAGAGTCTACTGATTTAAATGTTAATCACAGCTGCAAAACACCTGCATGGCCGCATCGAGACTAGCGTTTGACTAAACAACTGGGCCACCGTAGCCTACCCAGGTTGACATAGAAATCTAACCAAAATAGAATCCAAGAAATCTATATCCGAATCCAGCTTGTTGTGAAGGTGTATTTGTCAAGAAAGGAGAATAGGAGATAGGAGAATATTTCAATCAGTAGGTGATTTAGAGCTTTTACACACATTTGGACACATGTTATGTGGGCCTCTGTTTGTACAAGTGCTCTGGCCTGGCACAGGTTAAAGGCAGCCCACCTATAACTCCAGGTTGTCTTATAGCAGCCGAAATCAGTCCCACCTGACTCACCTGGCTCCTGTAGGAACTGGGTTTGCAACGCTGGATTTAAAAAGCATCTGTTTATACACCAGAAACTAACACAACCTTGTCAATCAACTATATTTCAATTAAAAATAAATTTAAAAAACCAAACAAAGGAAAGAAAGAGAAACAAACAAACAGAGCATCAGTTTGGAAAGGGGTGAGGAGGGTGGAATTAGCAGCCTGCCTGCTCATACCAGACTGGCTCTACTCTGTGAGGATGTATGCTCTTCCATAAAAGCTCCTCCCACCTCCCTGTTGTGTTGGGTGTTTCAGCCAGGGAAGTGAGGTTGTTACAGTTCCATTTCCTGCTAATAGAATGCAGGAGTGTCCTAGGGACTTAATGAGATGATGTCAGGAGCTGGCCTTATGCATGGCGCGCACTCCCAGACCTAGCCAGTAATACCACTTTGCGGGCTCACTGCTCAATGTATCCACCCAGCCTCCCCTAACCCCTTAAAACCTGTCCTCTCCTGGTTGGAAGAGTTGAGGCAGGGCCTGTTCTGCCTTAAAATTCATTGGGAAGCACCTGTCTGGCTGGTTAGTGTGCTGGGGGGAGGCAAGAGAAAAGAAATTGCTCTGGGGGTGGCAGGGGCCAAGTCCGGCCCACTGCCGGTTTTTGTAAATAAAGTTTTATTGGGACCCAGCATGCCCACTCACTTACATCTTGTCTAGAGCTGTTTAAGCACTACAAGAGCAGTTGAGCAGTTGTAGCAGAAACCTCATGGCCAGGAAAGTTTAAAATGTTTACTATTTGTCCCTTTACAAAAAAGTTTGCCAACACTGCCCTAGAAGGTAAGACTGAGTGTTAGCTCTTCCTAAAGAGTAGATAGGGCCACCTGGCCAGCCAAACAGAAGTATAGTTGCTGTACAATATTATATAAGTTATAGGAATACAGTATGGTGATTCACAACTTTTGAAAGTTATAATCCATTTATAGTTATTATGAAATATTGGTATGTTCCCTGTGGTGTACAATATATCCTTGTAGGTTATTTTAAACTTAATAGTTTGTACCTCTTACTCCCTTACCCTATATTGCCCCTTCTCCATCCCTCTCCCCACTGGTAACTAGTTTGTTCTCTATATTTATGAGTCTGTTTCTTTTTAGTTATATTCACTAATGTGTTATATTTTTAAGATTCTGCATATAAGTGATATCACATAGTATTTGTCTTTCTCTGTCTCATGTATTTCACTTAATGCCCTCCAAGTCCATCCATGTTGCTGCAAATGGCAAAATTTTATTCTTTTTTATGGCTGAGTAATATTCCATTGTATATATGTACCACATCTTCTCTATCCATTCATCCATTGTTGGACACTTAGGTTGTTTCTATATCTTGGCTATTCTAAATAGTGCTGCTATGAATATTGAGGTTCATGTATCTTTTTGATTTAGAGTTTTCTCTGGATATATGCCCAGGAGTGGGATTGCTGGATCATACAGTGACTTTATTTTTAGTTTTTTAAGGAAACTTCATACTGTTTTCCACAGTGGCTTCACCAATTTATGTTCCCACCAACAGTATATGAGGGTTCTCTTTTCTCCACTTCCTTACCAACACTTGTTATTTGTGTTTTTTTTGATGATAGCCATTCTGACAGGTATAAAGTAATATCTCATTATTTTTTTTAATTTTATTTTTGGCTGTGTTGGTTCTTCATTGCTGCACATGAGCTTTCTCTAGTTGCGGCAAGTGGGGGCTACTCTTCGTTGTGGTGCGTGGCTTCTTACTGCATTGGCTTCTCTTGTTGTGGAGCATGGGGTCTAGGTGCATGGGCTTCAGTAGTTGCAGCATGCAGGCTCAGTAGTTGTGGCTTGCGGGCTCTAGAGCACGGGCTCAGTAATTGTGGTGCACAGTATGTGGGATCTTCCTGGACCAGGGATTGAACCCATGTCCCCTGCATTGGCAGGTGGATTCTCAACCACTGCGCCACCAGGGAACCCCTCATTATGGTTTTGATTTAGGGACGGGTCCTTTAAATTGTGGGCTCAGAGCTGGGTCCCCTCTTGCCTGGGCCAGGGGGAGTGGGGCTGGCAAGAACTGATAAGCTCCCGCCTCCTTTAAAGCTGGCAGCCAACCTCAGCTCCCTCTACCTGTGGGCAGGCAGCAGCAGGCGAATCATTCCATTTTGTCAAGAAATTCAGATTTTCTATTGCTGTTGTCATTGGCAACTAAGTAAAACGAACTTTACAGCATTGTGCAGGCTGAAGGGGTTTCTGGATGAGCTGAGAACGTTTAGTTTATGGGACCCGAGTCCTTGATTTATGCTTGTGATAACCTTGAAAATTCATTGAACTCTACGCCTAGGACATGTGCATTTTCTGTCTGTGTGTCATACTTCAGTATAAAGCTTTATCAAAACAGAGCCATGCCCAGGCCCATCAGAAGAGGTCTGAGGGCTGGGTTTGGCCCAGGGCCCACCAGTTTGGACCCCAGCTTTAATGTCTGCTTGGCATTTGTTTCGGAGGTCAGGGTCTCGGCACACAAGGTTTTGATCGGTTTCCTCCACGTTTTAGGGCTACTCCCTGTGGGAACATAATCTGCTGAAACGTACTGTCTCAGAGCTTCTGCTGGTGCTTCCTGTAGGCACATTTCTCACACAGGTCTTACCCACTAAGTGGCAGATGTGGGCCTGGAACCCACCTGCCCAATTGGCCATTTCCACCTGTTCACATCCCTAGAGCCACACTGTCCCCTGCTGGTCCTGTCCTACTGTGGTTCTTTTTTTTTTTTTTTTTTTTTTTTTTTTTTTTTTTTTCTGTCTGTCTTTTCCTAGGCCCCGCAAGTCTTGGTGCCCTCTGGGGGCAAATTTGGGTAATGAATTAAATGCACTGGAGTTTTCTGGGCAAGGCGGGATTTTGAATGGGTTTCTCGGGGGTTGAAAAGTGAGTATTAACATACGTACAGACACACACACATACTCCTTTCCTGTAAGAGAGCCCCACAAGTGGGGAAGGGGGGAGATGTAGTCATGGCTCTTGCCAAATGTCCCCAGGGCCCTCCAGCAGGGCCTGATGCGCCAGTGGAATTAACAAGGGTCACCACATATTCATTCATGTGCCCACAGCTGACCTATCATTAGTCAAGCTGCAGTTTCGTTCTAATATTTGCCAAATAATGCTCCAGCTCTCCTTCTCCCTACTCCAGTCATAATAAAATAACCCTAAGGAGGGGGAAGTCTTGACTGAACATGAAGAAATCTTTGTAAGTGGCTTTGTGTCAAACATCTTCCCAGCGCCCCCCACCCCAAGTTAATGGAAACAAGTCTTTATTAAGTAATATTTAATATCAGAAAATCAAAACTCATTATAATTCTCTTTACAGCAAATATATATTATCAGTGCTTTGTCCATCTTATGTCAAAGGCCCTCTCTCATAAAATATATGGTTTTGGGCTTCCCTGGTGGCACAGTGGTTGAGAGTCCGCCTGCCGATGCAGGGGACACGGGTTCGTGCCCCGGTCCGGGATGATCCCACATGCCGCGGAGTGGCTGGGCCCGTGAGCCATGGCCGCTGAGCCTGCGCGTCCAGAGCCTGTGCTCCGCAACGGGAGAGGCCACAACAGTGAGAGGCCCCCGTACCGAAAAAAATAAATAAATAAAAATAAAATAAAATGTATGGTTTTAAATTTTACTCAAATTTATAATCCCTTGACTTCCCTTCTTATACACAACAAAAGAGTGTAATAAAATTAGCAAATTCTAAAGTACATTGACAATTTATTATTTTTAGTTTGTGGTTTTGGGAAATAGCTCACGCACCTAATATACGTTGACTCCTTGGCTTTTTTTTTTTTTTTTTCTTGCGGTACGCGGGCCTCTCACTGCTGTGGCCTCTCTCGTTGCGGAGCACAGGCTCCGGACGCGCAGGCTCAGCGGCCATGGCTCACGGGCCCAGCTCCACGGCATGCAGGATCCTTCCGGACCGGGGCACTATCCCGTGTTCCCTGCATCAGCAGGCGGACTCCCAACCACTGCGCCACCAGGGAAGCTCGACTCCTTGGCTTTCAGTTGCAGTGTACAGCACAACAAAACACGTGCTTGGTGAACTTTCATTCATGCCTACAAGATGGTAGCTACAGATTAGGTTTCAGGACTGACGTTTGTAGCAAGCATCTTTCTGACTGGAAAGCAGTCACAGCTGTGTTTGGATCTTGTAGGAACTTCTCCATATTGATCACCTTCAGGGCTACTAGGGGTGGCCAGGTGATGGCTTCCATCCTAGGATCGACACTGTTGACTCACAAAGCATGAAAGAGGATGGACACGGTTAAGGTGAGAGAGGGACCAGACTCAGGTCTGTGGCTGCATGGCCACATTGAACGAGGACTCCAGGCTGCAGAGAGCTCCCTAAGGTCCTGACCATGACGCTGGAGGTCAGCCAGTGCCTGCAGGTCCAAAGCAGCACACGCCACGGTGTGAGAGGAGAGAGCATGCTGAAGCCTGGCTCAGGTAGCCTCATGGCTGGTGGCAACCTTGGGTAGCTAACCAATCAGCAGAGGAGGGGGCAGCTTGGGTTGTGAGGTCTAGGAGAGCTGGATTTGAAGCCTACCCTGTCATTCACTGGCTGTGTGACATCGGACAAGTCACCTAACCTCTCTGAGCTTTAGCTTCCCCATCTGTAAAATGGAGATGAAGGTGTCTAGCTCTCAGGGCAGTTAGGATGATTGTTTGAGCTGTGTTCCTCAGAAACAGGCCTGAGACCAGGTTCATGTGCAAGTAAGTGGCTTATTAAGGAAGTGCTTCTGGTGTTATTGGGAGATATCGGGGAACAGAGGAGGCAGGGGCAGGAGCAACGCAGGGGGAGCAGTTTCAGGAAACGTCCTGCAGAGGGCAGCCTCAGCCTGATCCCGCAGGGAGCTCTGGAGTGTACACTGCATCCCTTTGAGGGCAAAGGAGGGGCACCTGTCGGTCACTGGTTAAGGGCCACCCCAGAGGTGGGAAGTGAGGAGCAAACCTAGGCATTTCTGGCTGTTCCTGCCACGTGGGCAAAGCTGCCGCTCCCACAGCCGCAGGGCAGTTCGCGGTGTCATAGCTGGAGGCAAAAGCACGCTGCAGCTGTGGTGGGGCAAGCGGAGATGTGCAAGTCCTCGGAGGGACTGTGGCAGAGCCCTGCAGGGGCTGCGACCAGATCAGGTTAGAAAACATAAGTGAAAGAACTTTGTAAAATATAAAGTGCCATGCATGTGTTGGTTATATTAGGCTCCCCAAAGCAACAAAAATTACACAGGTCTGTATTGGGGCTGGGCCGTACCTGGGGCCGTCAGAGGCCAAAAAAAAAGGCCAGGAGCAGGGGCTACGTAACAAGCCAGAAAAGCTGAACCTGTGGTCAGACTCAGAGGACAAGATGCTGGGGGCAGGGGGCGCTGGAGTGGGAGCAGGAACAGACTAAGGTGGCAGCCAGGTAAAGAGCCCGGGTTGGTTGATGATGCATGAGACAGGGCCCCTGGAGCTCCCACTGGGCCAGTTCTCATAGAGGTTAATGTCAGAGTGCATGGAGGGCGTGTCAATCAAGGTTCTCTGTTACAAGGGGAAGAAACCGAACTCTAACTGGTTCAGATGTAGAGAATTTATTAGCTCAGATAGCTGAGAATCCCATGGGTAGGCCTTCAGGTGTGGCTTGATCCAGGAGTCCAGTCAGCCCCATCAAGAAGCAATCTTTTTCTCCCCACCCCTGGGCTCTGCTTCCTCTGTGGCTCCATTCTTAGGCTGTTCCTCTCTCACAGGGGCAACATGGCATTTGGCCACTGCAGGCTCACATCAAACAGAAAGCGTCTCTTCGAGGTGCTCCTGTACAAGTCAGGGGATCATTTTGTCTGCACCCACTTGGTCATGTAATCAATCATCCCTGGCCCCATCACTGGTGCCAGGGGGATGGGATATCAGAGGTGGCTGGGCTAGGGCCACGTGCCTACCCTGCACATATCACTGTGACCACTGAGCCTGGGATGGACCGAGTACATAACTGAGGGGTGTGGCTCGCCAATAGAAGATGGATGCTGTAGCAAAAGGGGGGACAATGTGTGCTGGGTAGCCCAAGACCAACACACATCAGCCTCAGAGCCAGAAGTGAACCCTGACTGCTAGAGGTGCTGGATCCCAGAGGGCACCTGCAGAGGTGCGCTTTCCACTTAGAAAAAGGGACCAACAAGATAAAGGGCACCCCCTGGGCATGCCCCAAGGACAGAGTCCCCTGCTGGTGTCTCACCCACATGTAGATTCCTGCTGGGAATAAGATGCCCTCAGAGGCTTCACCTCAGGGGAGAGCTGGATCATGTCATGGGATCATCTCTGGGTGGGACTTCAAGCCTAGACAGTGGCCCCCTCAGGAGCAGGAACCAGGCTGTATTCTTGTCTGTCCAGCTCAGAGTGGAAGCTCAGTGAATGCTTGTTGGTTGAATGAATGAATGAATGAATGATGCTATTTCCAAAGGCAGTTTTGGGACAAGACAACACTTTGTAAGAACTGGGTACAAAACTCTCCTCTCCACCCACCTCCTCGGGGTGGCTGGATCATCGCTTTGAGCTGTCATCCTGGGCTTGGCCAGCACTGCCACTTCTACCCTGGAGCAGAAGTTTTGAGAACTGCAAAGGGCTCTCTTCGCATCTGCCAGCTCTGTCCAAACCCCGACTGTAAGACACCTGACCAACCCTAGCAGGCTTCTAGCAGCCTGAGGCTGTGTCCCTGGCATGACACAGCCCTGTTCGAGTGAGTTCCTGTCTGGAAAATCTCCCGGCTGTCAGAAGAATTTACCATTTTTCTAGCTAACCCGACACAGGCCCCTGACCGCCTTTTCTTAAGATTATTGACTAAAAAGTGGTTAACAATTGTGAATCTGTCCCTTTGAGACATCTAGGGATCTCCTACAGCTCAGGAGGGTCTTTCTCAAGGACCTGAAAGCCATTGCTTTGAACTGTGATCCTCGGGAAGGAGGGGGCCTCTGTCTCCCAGTCTCCTGGGTGGTGGGGAAAAGACTATTTATAGAATTGCCAGCTAGCAGACACAGCTGGCCTAAGTGCATTCACACGGACCCATCCTTTGTGATTTTTCACTTCCCTGAGCTCCCCGCACTTCGCCCCTCGCCTCTCTTCCCTCCCTCATCCTCACTTTAGAAGCTGTCATCTCTGCACAAATCAGCTGTCCGTTGTTACTGAATAAGCTCTGTTCTCACTACTTCAACTCCTGCCCGCGTTGTCTTTGTCATTTTCCTGTCAACCCTCTCCGAACAGCGTGACTCTTCATCCTAGCCCATCATGAGCTTTATTTTTGTTCCCGTAACACTTAGCACCATTTGGTATTAAAAGGAAACTGTTCTTCTACTTACAATACTTCTGACTCCAAAGATGAGGGGCCATTTTCTCCACAGGAACCGACCCTTGGACACCTACTGGGTGTCCAGTCTTGTAATTAATTCAATTCTGACACTAATTACCTGGAGTTAGCATCAGACGCCAGGTTTAACGGCTCAGTCCCAAAGACTGCCCCCACTGCAGACGCCAGTCACAAGTACCGGGTCCCCAGGGTCCCTACACTTCTGTCTGACTGGCTATCAACTGGGGGTTCCCACCATCCCTTCCTCGGGTTTGATACTTTGCTAGAAGAGCTCACAGAATTCAGGGAAACACTTGATTTACATTTACCGGTTTATCGTATTATAAAGGATACAGATGAACAGCTGGATGAAGAGGAACATAGAGTAAGGCCTGGAAGGGTCCCAAGTACAGGAGCTTCGGTCCCGGTGGAGTCTGGGGTGTGCTCCCCTCCTGGCACGTGGATGTGTCTATCGCCCAGGAAGTTCTCCTGACATCACAGTTTGGGGATGTTTATGGAGCCTTCATCGCATAGGCAGGATGGATAACGAGCCCAGTCTTCAGCGCGCACACCTCCCCAGAGGATGAGGGAGGCGGCTGAAAGTTCCAAGCTTCTGAGCATGACCTGGTCTTTCTGGTGACCAGCCCCCATCCAGGAGCCCACTAACAGTCACCTCATTAGAACAAAAGATACTCCTGTCACCCAGGCAGTCCCAAGGGATTTAGGAGCTCTCTGTGAGATGCTCTCATCTCTCAGGAAAGGACAAGGGTCTTAGGAATCCTGTGTCAGAGACCAAATATATATTGCCTTTAAAAAAAAAACTTTATTGAGGTATGATTGATATGTAAAAAGCTGTACACCTTTAAGGTACAAAACTCGATGAGTTTGGGGATAAGTGTCACCATCCCCATCATTTAGGGAAACCATGACCACCATCAATGATGCAGACAAATCCATACCTCCCAAAGTTTCCTCCATCCCCCTTTATTCTTGTTGTTGTTACTGTTAGAACAGTTAATGTAAGATCTACCCTGTTAGCAAATTTTAAGTATACAGTGCAGTATTGTTAGCAACAGACACTGTGATATAAATATTTCTTATGATGTCACAGCTCTATTATTTAACTATCTCTTTATTTGCTTCTTATCTCCCATCACCATGAGAGGAACAGAGTAGGTGCTCAATCATTAATTATTGAATGAACAAGTACATGAACTTCAGCTTTCCTTTCTAAAAACTGGAGCCTCGGCCTCTGGCCTGGGCTGCCAGCCTCGTGGGGAGCCCCTCCTCTGGCCGCCCCAGGCTTCCCACTGTCCACACTTACACACTGTTGTCTTCAGCTGATCCTTTGTATATCCGTCCTCCCAAGACAAAGAATAGGGACCCTGGGCTTCCCTGGTGGCGCAATGGTTGAGAGTCCGCCTGCCTGTGCAGGCGACGCGGGTTCGTGCCCGGGTCCGGGAAGATCCCACATGCCGCGGAGCGGCTGGGCCCGTGAGCCATGGCCGCTGAGCCTGCGCGTCCGGAGCCTGTGCTCTGCAACGGGAGAGGCTGCAACAGTGAGAGGCCCGCGTACCGCAAAAAAAAAAAAAAAAAAAAAGAATAGGGGCCTTGCCTTGTTCCAGCCCAGACAGGTGGTGTGGCAGGGGCCAGGTATGCGTTGGTTGGGAGACGCCTGTCCAGAGGCTCGAAGCTGGATTGGAAAGTGTATTGCAAACCCTGAAGGCAGCACCTCCACCAGTGCTGGTTGCCGTGGTAGTTAGTATTATTTGTTTAGTTTGCAGAAACGGCCCCAGCAACCTGGCTGGTATAAATATTAATCATGGGACCATTTCTGCCGCCCTAGTCAGACCAGTGCTCTGTGCAGGACCCTGAACCAACAAGGGCCTGGCTGGGCCAAAGGGAAAGGTGCCCCCGGAGGGTGGGCTCTGGAGCTCTGTAAACAGGCTGGGCTCCCAGAATCACGAGGGGGCCCATCACCTTCCCTCTCCTCCCCTCCTTTTCCCCCATCCTCAAGGCTCGGATGGCTCCAGAGGTGATGCGGGGAGCGGTCAGCCCACCAGGCACCGAAGTGCCGCTGCCCAGCTTCAGTCTTTATCCGCCCACTTGTGTGGAAGCACAACACTGTCCCCACTGGGCATTGTGGGGACACTGGGGGAGCCCAAAGGAGCCTTTGCCCTCCCGGGCTGCACAGCTAATGGGGGAGGCATGCTTGTCCAGGAGACTGGGGCACGACCACCCCCCTCCAAAGCACACGGCTCTTGGACAAAAGTGAAGAGTTGTGGTTGTTTGAATGATTATTTTTTTTACGGGCCCAATGTTGCCTCTGGATATTCTGCCCCAGGAAACCCATTTCAGACCATTAAAATATCAACGATGATCCGTAGCAGGCAAATAGAATGTGAACGTATGTATTTACAAACCAAATTTGTAAAACCAACAATTTAGTATAAGTGCTAGCAGGGAGGGGGGCAGTGGGGGCATTTTTGGGTAAGGGCTTACCTGGCTGCAGCCTCTTAAAATGGAAATATAGCAGCTTGGACTGCAGCTGTCTCCTTCGCTTGAAAAATCTTGCCACCTGCTTTCTTTGTTATTTCAAAATGATGCACATCAGTCTTGAGAACTTAGTCTGTTGGGCTGTGTGACTGCCTCTGCCATCTTCTCATGCTGTATCATGGGGAGGAAGACCCAAGACTATTGGTCCAAGCTGGGGGCGGGGGCAGGGGCATTGCCGGGAAGATGACCAGAGGGGCAGGTTTGAGAGGCAAAGTCAGGAGTCACTTCCTAGCTTCCTTGCTGCCTCCCTGCTCCAGACACTGTGCTCCTCCCTCTGAGGACCAGCCCTGCTTGGGTGCTGCTGATGGCAACCCACTACCTACCATGACCCTCACCCTGTCCTTCGGGACTGCTTCAAGCTGGCTTGATCGGCTTAGCAGCCTTATCCCCATCACTGCCTTGACCTCCGGGCTCCAGCCTGGCTTCCCACCACCCAGCGCCCATGCACCCCTCTGCTGTGCACCTGCTTCTCCAGATTTTATACAGGGCTGAATTTTGCCTCCTCCAGGCAGCCTTCCATGATTTCTTTAGCTTTACTTGGTGCCTCAGGAGCCCTGTGAAGCACTTACATTGTGGAAAACCTTCTTTGCCTTGGCTCACTCACCTCTGGGGCAGTTGGCAGGCTGTGGGCTTGTGACGGACGGGCAGTCAGGCCCTGGGCTCCCCTCCTCGGGCCGGCTAGCCTCGGCTCCACAGGGTTCCAAGGTCATCAACAGAGGAAGCTGCAAGCCCTCCCAACACCCAGGACTGGCCCATCGTCGGTCCTAGTAATCCCTCTATGTGGACGCATGTTACAAAGCCAGTCCATAGAGTCAGATTCTGGGGAGACAGGCTCCCCCTCTGGATGATGGAGCTGCAAAGTCACATTGGGAAAGGAACTTGCATGTAAATATGGGAATATTTTCTGGCCATTTCTACCTCTCCCACAGTCAACGTGGACTTCCCTGAAGAGCAGCCTAGGGGAGCAAATTGCATGGTGTGGTGTGGAGTGAGTTAATCTTCCCCTTTCTTCCCCTGGCTGCACGGCTCAGAGCAGTGGCGGCCAGGGCTAGCTTAGTGAGCAGGTAACCTGGGCAGTCACACGGGGCCCCGTGCTCAGAGGGCTGCACACTTGCTTTAATGCCCTGTGGTCACCATCTTGAAATTCTTTATAATTCTGAACAAGAGCCCTGCATTTTCATTCTACAGTGGGACCTGCAAATTAGGTAGCTGGACCTGAGAGTGGCAGATGTTGGTTATCTGCCCAGCCCAGAATGACCCTGCTCTAGGAGCCCTGAGCAGCTGAATCTTCCTGCCTGACAGGGACTAGAAGAGCTGGAACCAGTCCAAGCCTATAGTTGGGGGAGGGGAAAACCTTCGCAGCCCAAGGCTTCCTGGTCATAAAAGCCTGGCACTCAACCCATGAATCTTCTGACTGGCCTGCCCCCTCCTGCACCTGCCCCATGGGTAGACCCCTCCCACCTTTTAGGATGACCAGGTTCTCAGTTGGAACCCAGAGCTTTGGGTCCAATCTCCCATTAGCTGTTAACTATTCTATAAGCCACTGATCCGATCAATCCCTTGCTTCGCTGCGGTCCTGGCCATCATGGCGGGCCTCCTTTAGGGCCTCATAATGGACCCCTCATAAGGGACCCTAGTGCAGAACCCAACACTCGGTCCCCTAGCATTCCAGTATGTGATACCTGACAGTGACATTATTTGTGCTTCTCTCCCCCTCAAAAATGTGTTCCAGGGCAGCATCCCTGCCCCCTGGCACAGGGCTTCGAACACAATCGATGCTCAGCAAACATTGAGAGGCATTTTATAGCCTTTAGAATATGGACCGTGAGTCAGTTCTGGGTTCCAGTCCTGGTTTTGCACTCACCAGCCACACAGCCTTGGGCAAGAAACTGTTCCACGCTTCAGTGAGTATGGATGAAAAATACTGCCTGCCGTATCAGAAGACAAAGGGTACTGCAGCCATCAAGCTGGCAGCCACTGCAGGTCCTCCCAACTGTGCACCCCAAGGGGAATCATGAGGGAAAAAACCCAAGATACTGACCCTAGATAGTTACGGTGCATATCAAAGGAGTGACTTCAGTGAGACCAGACACTTGCATCTTGCTGTCCATAGAAAAGCTCTAAATTCATTAACTTGAGATGTTTGGTTTTCTCTAATTAACAGTAATCTTTTGATATCCGACTACCTGTTTTTTGTGTGTGTCTTTTTTTTTTGCGGTACGCGGGCCTCTCACTGTTGTGGCCTCTCCCGTTGCGGAGCACAGGCTCCGGACGCACAGGCTCCAGATGCGCAGGCTCAGAGGCCATGGCTCACGGGCCCAGCCGCTCCGCGGCATGTGGGATCTTCCCGGACCAGGGCACGAACCCGTGTCCCCTGCATCGGCAGGCGGACTCTCAACCACTGTGCCACCAGGGAAGCCCCGACTACCTGTTTTTTGTTACAAAAACTCCTGTATATCCTGGCTTCTCCCTTATCTCTTTGGAGCAGTCCCTCAGAGCTATCTGAAAGGCTGTCTTCCAGGCTTGAGTCCTCACAGTTTTGTCTGCCAAATAAAACATAATTCTCAACTTTTAGGTTGTGCATTTTTGCTTAGTCGACAAGGTAACAATAGCACCTACTTTATACAACCGCTGTGGAGATCAAGTGAATTAATATACATGTAAAGAGCTCAGAAGTGCCCTGAACACCTAGTCAGTGCCATGTCTGCTGTTAGCAGTGAGTGACTGAATAAAGCTATAACTGCACACTCACTGTACCATGTAACGTTGAAATTCACTGGGCTGGTCCTTCAGATACCATTCATTCCATTCATTCCCTGAATGTCTGTTTTGTGTTTGCCATGAGCCTGGCACTGTGCTAGGTGCAGGGGATACAACATTGAGTAAGATAAGTTTTGCTCAGAGATGACTCAGAGGGTGGGGAAAACTGATGGGTAAGTGAGTGTAGCTTCTGTGATTTGCTGCAGGCAGCGTGCTGATGGGGAGGTGCGTGAGGGGCACAGCGGGGAGGGGACCTGTTCTGCCGGGGAGAGGTGGGGCAGAAGTGACACTGCAGAAACGCGTCTGGGGGAGGAGGTGCTCCAAGGAGCTCCGGTTCTTTGTCTCAGCACAGAAAGAAGTTAGCTAGAGGCAAAGTGATACGTAAGAAGAGATTAATTAGAACAGGACGCTTGTGAGGTTTACAAGCGGGCAGGCAAGGGAGTGCTGCGTTGAGAACTTTGTGGGCTACAGTTTTATAATCGAAGGAAAAGTGGGGAGAAGGATAAGACCACCTTCGTCCTCATATTTTTCTTTTTTTTTTTTTTTTGCGGTACGCGGGCCTCTCACTGTTGTGGCCTCTCCCGTTGCGGAGCACAGGCTCCGGACATGCAGGCTCAGCAGCCATGGCTCACGGGCCTAGCTGCTCTGCAGCATGTGGGATCTTCCCGGACCGGGGCACGAACCCGTGTCCCCTGCATCAGCAGGCGGACTCCCAACCACTGCGCCACCAGGGAAGCCCTTCTTCCTCGTTCTTGAGCAGACATCACGCTTCCATGATCAGTTCCTCCTCCACGTTGGGCGGGGGAGTTTTCTAGGCCCCTATATGGTCAAACTGGGACTGTCGTGGCACAATGGAAATGAGCAAAAAGGCGGTAATGTATACTAAAATACAGTAAATCATACGGTTTCAGTATAATGTCACCTTTTCCTTATATTTTTATTTTTAGTGTGCACAGAGAAGCGTGTCCTAAGAAGCATTAACTTACTGACCTCCCTGGGCAGGATGTGGGTCTCCTGCCACCATTATTTTATTGTTCTCAGCAAGTCTCATGCTTCTGTTGCATGGTTTTGTTGCTAAGCAAGCCTGCTTGGTTTTGTGGTTAAGCAAACCTGCTGTCTTGAGCGATCATTAACTTACAGGGGTCTCCCATACTTGTTCCTTTACTTATGATCCTTTAGTGGGATTAACTATTTAATCACCTACTTTGTCCCTTTACTCTATCCCTATCAGAAGGAGCACAAGAATGGAGGTAACGCTGGCACCAAGCCTCACCAAGGTGAGTCGACAGCAACCTTTAGACAAAGCACAGCTTGGATTCAGACACAAAGGAGTTAACATTTTCTTTTCTTTTTTTAATTATCATAATAGAAAATGACGACAACAGCAACAGTGCCATGAGTCAAAGGGGCATGATTCCACACGGCCACATTTTTACATCCATTAAGGTTAGAGATTTTGAATCGAAAGAGCACATTGAAACCCTACATTAAGAAATAGCGTCATGCAGCTCAATAACAAAACAACAACCCAATCCAAAAACGGGCAGAAGACCTAGATAGACACTTCTCCAAAGAAGATATACAGATGGCCAACAAACACATGAAAGAATGCTCAACATCATTAATCATTAGAGAAATGCAAATCAAAACTACAATGAGATATCATCTCACACCGGTCAGAAGGGCCATCCTCAAAAAATCTAGAAACAAGAAATGCTGGAGAGGGTGTGGAGAAAAGGGAACCCTCTTGCACTGTCGGTGGGAATGTAAATTGATACAGCCACTGTGGAGAACAGTATGGATGTTCCTTAAAAAACTACAAATAGAACTACCATACGACCCAGCAATCCCACTACTAGGCATATGCCCCGAGCAAACCATAATTCAAAAAGAGTCATGTACCAATATGTTCACTGCAGCTCTATCTACAATAGCCAGGACATGGAAGCAACCTAAGTCTCCATCGACAGATGAATGGATAAAGAAGATGTGGCACATATATACAATGGAATATTACTCAGCCATAAAAAGAAACGAAATTGAGTTATTTGTAGTGAGGTGGATGGACCTAGAGTCTGTCATACAGAGTGAAGTCAGTCAGAAAGAGAAAAACAAATACCATATGCTAACACATATATATGGAATCTAAGAAAAAAAAAAAAAAAGGTCATGAAGAACCTAGGGGTAAGAAGGGAATAAAGACACAGACCTACTAGAGAATGGACTTGAGGATGCAGGGAGGGGGAAGGGTAAGCTGTGACAAAGTGAGAGAGTGGCATGGACATATATACACTACCAAACGTAAAATAGATAGCTAGTGGGAAGCAGCCGCATAGCACAGGGAGATCAGCTCGGTGCTTTGTGACCAGCTAGAAGGGTGGGATAGGGAGGGTGGGAGGGAGGGAGATGCAAGAGGGAAGAGATATGGGAACATATGTATATGTATAACGGATTCACTTTGTTATAAAGCAGAAACTAACACACCATTGTAAAGCAATTATACTCCAATAAAGATGTTAAAAAAAAAAAAGAAATAGCCTTTTCACTGTAGTAAAAGTTAGTGACCTCATCGCGAAAGCTGGGGGCTTCAGTAGCAAAGGACTACAAGAATAGTTAAAATACCTTTTTATTTTTTTTTTTTTTTTTTTTTTTTTTTTTTTTTTTTTTTTTTTTTTTTTGCGGTATGCGGGCCTCTCACTGTTGCGGCCTCTCCCGTTGCGGAGCACAGGCTCCGGACGCGCAGGCCCAGCGGCCACGGCTCACGGGCCCAGCCACTCCGCGGCATGCGGGATCCTCCCAGACCGGGGCACGAACCCGCGTCCCCTGCATCGGCAGGCGGACTCCCAACCACTGCGCCACCAGGGAAGCCCCAATACCTTTTTATTAAGTAAACTACTTACACTTACAAGTTGAATATGCAAACATTAGTAAGACACAGAAACATTTCCGATTCTCTCTGCATGAAGAATTGGCATCTGGACTGTGGCTAGTTACAAGAATAAGGTTTAAAACTTTAAATAGTAGAAAGTTTAAATAGTAGAAAGCGTGTTAGTATGCTTTCAACTGGGAGAAATAGGGTAGGAAAAGGTCAGAACAAGAGAGGATGTAGATTTGCCCAAAGGCTGTGAACCAGCTCCCCTACCTCCACCCTATCTAAGATTTTCCCCAAGAAGCATCTCTCAGATATATTGGTGAGAAGCCAGGTCCCTCAAGGTCCCAGAGACCCATAGTTACTGGGTGGGAGGACGTGGGCCAAGTTCATCCCCACTGTCACATCCACTTTGTACGGTTCTCCATCCAGGGTGACTCCCCATGAAAGCCCAAGGCAATGGAAAGGGAGAGGACTTGGATCTCCAAACAACTTGCTAGATCCCAGATCACTGCCCTTGGCTGGAATTATTTGAACTTGAGGCAGCAACCGTGTTCACTTCTGTCGTTCAGGAGACTTTTGATTTATTCAGTGACTCACAAATGGGGAAAGGTGGAGATTTGGAAGATACCCATAGTTTTGGAGTCAGAGATAGCACGGCCTAAACCTGGGTTTCCCAACCTCGGCACTACTGGCATTTGGGGGATGGGTGATTCTTTGTCCTGGGGGGTCTTCAGCAGCATCCCTGGCTTCTATCTACTAGATGACAGCAGAACACATCCATCCAGTTCATGAAAACCAAAACTGTCTTCAGACATTGCCAAAGGTGCCCTGGGGGACAAAATCGCCCCCAGTTGAGAACCACAGTCCTAGTGGTTCAGAAACTTCATTGATAGATGCCCTGGGCTCAAGACCCCGCCCTTCTGCTCACCCAAACAGGACCTGGCAACTCTCCCGAAACTCTTGGAGCCTCAGTTTCCTTGAGGAAAGTGTAAAAGTCTGGAAGCTCCCTTCCTGCCAGCTTACAGAGCCTAGGTCAGAACCATCTGGGTTGCTGGGACAATGCTTTGAACTATAAATGCAGTGATTCTCTGGTTCATTAAGACACTGGGGGAAAGACAGCTGATGAGACCGATGCTGGGGCCACTGGTGGCTGCTCAACCACGTGGAGAGGGTTCGGTGGGGAGGGAAGGTTCTGGATTCCCCCAGTAGCTGTGGCACACAAATTCCTGCAAAGGTGACTCGTACATCTGTCAGGATTTATTCCCAAGGCAGCACGGGTCTCAAACCTCCTCCTGGGAATGCAGGAAGTCAGCTTGCAAAAGGACCCAGGAGCAGAAGATGGACCTCATCAAACAGCTGGTTGGAGAGGTCTGGGCAGGTGCAAGTGTGCACGATGGTCAAAAGGCAGGTGCCCAGCACATCCCGGGAACTGTGCAGCCCAACCAACCCCTCCAAGGGCTTTCTCTGCTTTTATTCTCTATCTTGACAAAAAAAAAGTATGACTTTTTAACCAAGACTCAGAACAAGCCATGCAGACTTTTCCAAAATTTATATAGTCCTTTTAAGGTACTTTTGACAATTCCGTTGCACTCCTGATAGTTGCTGTTTTCTCACTCTGGGGGGAACTTTCCTACCTTTAATCACCATGGTTTGTACTGTTTTGTCCCCTGTCCACCCCCAGCCTCCCATCGAAAAAAAAAAAGAAGGAAAGAAAATGCTCAAGGTCTGATCTCAGAAGTGACTTGCTGGGGACACCTGGCCACCACTGAATTCTGATTACCTGGGTTTCTTGGAGTGGCTTCTTTTTCCGCTTGGAGATTACAGACTCCACCCCTGTGGGCTCTCAGCGCTCAGCCACCCAGCCTCCCCTCCATCCCTATCGTGACCCTCTCACCACATGACTGAGGTCAGGGCCCTGTTGAGCAGGTGAGGCAGGAGAGGTGGGCCCGGCAAACACGGGACCTTCAGGTTCCAACTGCTCCCTTGGGCCAGAAGCACAGCTCCTTGGGCGTCTCCATCCTGGAAGCCCAGCCCACCCAGGACTTGCTCTGGGGACAAAGGGGTGAAGGGGGCCAGATGACAACTGGCAGAGAACATGGTGCCTGTCCCAAGGCTGGGACTGGCAATCCAGGGCCCCCCTGTGTTCCCCAGTGAATGCACAGCGCCCTGGGCCACGCGTCCATCCGGGGATCTGTCAGCTCTCCACGCATCCATCCGGGGATCTGTCAGCTCTCCACGCATCCATCCGGGGATCTGTCAGCTCTCCACGCATCCATCCGGGGATCTGTCAGCTCTCCACGCATCCATCCGGGGATCTGTCAGCTCTCCACGCATCCATCCGGGGATCTGTCAGCTCTCCACGCATCCATCCGGGGATCTGTCAGCTCTCCACGCATCCAACCGGGGATCTGTCAGCTCTCCACGCATCCATCCGGGGATCTGTCAGCTCTCCACGCATCCAACCGGGGATCTGTCAGCTCTCCACGCATCCATCCGGGGATCTGTCAGCTCTCCACGCATCCAACCGGGGATCTGTCAGCTCTCCACGCATCCAACCGGGGATCTGTCAGCTCTCCACGCATCCATCCGGGGATCTGTCAGCTCTCCACCAATTTATGATGTGGCCCCAGCTGACCTCCCGAAAGTTAAGGTCCTGATCAGATGCTGTCTAAAGCCTCTTGCTGCCGTGAGGTTCTGCAACTGATAAATACCTGGGCAGTGCTGCCCGCCCCTTTCTAGGACGTACACTCAAAATCCCTTCTCCAGGACCAGAACAGCCTAGCCTCAGAGGCCCATCCTGGGTTGGTCCATCCCAGAGGGCTCATCATGGAGGGTGCGGGTGCAGGGAGACAGAGACGCAAGGTAACCACCCAGCCTGCAGAGCCAGCAGACCTGGGTCCGAATCACAGCTCCTCGGCTATGGATTCTCGGGCACACAGCCTGGCCTCCGCTTTCTCAACAGAAGAATGTGACAATAATTACTGTGCACCTCTCTGTACCCTCACTCCTGCCCCCGAGGGGTGATTTGAGAAGTAAATGAGTTACATACAGCACACAGCACAAGGAAGGTGTGTAATGACAGCAATAATCATTGTTAACAATACCACTACTAATAAAGAGGGAAGGTCAAGTTCCTGCAGAAGGAGAGGACCATTTGTCCGGGAGGAATCGAGCGGCCGTGTAGATGGCAGCCAAGTGTCTCCAGTCTCCAGGCAGGGATTCCGACAGATGCCAGTGGGCTGGCGGGCAGCGAGTCTTTCCGTTCAGAACAAGCTGGAAAATGGCCTGCTGTCTCTCGAGGCCAGTGGTACTAGCCTGTCCTCCCTGCTTTTCTCCCTCGGATTCCGGGGGACCCCTGAAAGGAAATATGAGCATCTTTCTCTGGTGGGTAGACGGGGTCAAGGGAGTCTCTTTTGCCTCTCGATCCCATGGAAAGGGCTGCAAAGACAGAGCAGGGGCCGGCAGAGTGGTCGACTCTCCCAAGGCCTCTAAGAGGCGGAATCCCCTTAGGACATGCCCGGCTAAAGTGTCCCCTGGCCTGGCCTCTCCTCCAAAGCTCCAAGGACTGCACCTCATGACCTCATGAAGCAAGCGCTGCTCTGTGCAGTGAAGCGCAAACACACACAGGTGTGCGACACCCACGGCTGGCAGAGGGGAAATGCAGGAGCAGGCAGGCGGGCATTCCAGCAATGGTAGGACCCCTTCTCTGAGGAACAGCTACTGAAGAGGCAGCCTCTCCTTCCTCAGCACGGACCCATCAAGCCAGGGTGGGCTCAGGGGCCAGCCTCACGTGGGAGAAGCCAGAACGGGAGCCCCAGGCTGGTGTCTGAGAGAGAAGCAGCCATCCCCAGCTGCCCGGGAGAACCCTGGGGCTCAGCGGAAGACCCGAGTCTGGGCTGGGGCCCAGCCTGCTGCATAGACCATCCCATGACTCTCTTTATCAATTCTGGCTGCGTGAGCCTCACTCCTCATGTGGGTGCCTCTGTGGGGCTCCGGGTCTGGGCCAGGGCCTTCTTCATGGGTCCCGAGAAAGCTGGTCTCTGGAAACTTCTCTGGCCATGCAGAGAGACTTGAGTTCAACTTAAAGAGGCGGGGGGCAGGCAACAGGGACCACCACCCCCAAAGCCTAGGCAGAGGGGGGAGGATGAGCAGGCCCCATTCCAAGGATGGTCAGAGACTTCAACCTGCAGATGCCAGAGCCGGCTCAGGCCAGGTCATGATGTGGGAGCTCGGGAAACGGCCTCTGGAGACTCAGGGCCTGGTTTAAATGTGCCCTGGAGGTGCCAGCCAGCCACTGAAGGCAGCGTGGTGTTCCAGAAAGAGCCTGGCTTTAAGCCAGATGGTTCAAGTTCAGCCTGATCCTCACTTTCCTGCTGTGTGGCCTCGGGCAAGTCATTCCACTCCTCGGAGCTTCTGGTCCCTTATCTGTGTGTTGGAGCAATGATGCGCTAAGGTAACCGTAGGGGTTAAATCTGTGCCTATGAATCTGGCACAATGCTTGGACACAAGACTCAAGCGATGATGTCAGATCTCTTGGCCTTTACTTAACATCAAAAACAGAACCCCAACTGCAACAGGAGGGAAAGGGCAGTGCACTCTGGCTAGAAATCTTACATGCGCATCGATCCCTGTCTTCATCTGAGTGAAGGTGGAAAATTAACAGGAGATGGAGATGGGGTGACCCTGGGCAAGTCACTGTGATCCGGATGATGCACGGTTTAGACAAGAAGCTCCTTAAAGCTCTTGACCATCTATGGCCCTGACACTGAAAAGAAAGAATTGAAAGTTAAAGTTAACTGACAACATGTCAGTTTTCATGTCAGGGGGAAAAAAAAAAAAAAAACCTTCATAGGGGAGACCTTTGTGCCCAGAAATACCCAGAGAACACAGGGCCCACCAGGGCTGCCCTGGGAGGCTGGCAGTCTCCTTAGAGCTAGAAGCCAACCTTTTCTCTCTTCCCCACTCCTCCCGCTGTTATCAAACATAGAACCTTCTTTCCCACAGCCATCTCCACAGGCCTTCTGAGAACGGAGAGCTGCCACCTGCCTCTTACAGGGCTGCAGGCTCCCTGGGGATGTGGGGTCAGAAGGCAAAGAATCAGGGTATTTGGGTTGGATGGCCCCCATGAAGACACCTTGTCTCCCCACCCTGGCTCTGGAGTTCCCCCCTTGGGTTCCCTCATAAAGCCGCGTGTCTAAGAAAAACCTTGCTCACGGGGCAGATGCCAGGCCTTGACGGAGAGGAGTTTGCTGGAGAAGCAGCTGGAATGATGTGCTCACAATGGCCACCATCCAGCCCCGCCTCCAGGCTGGTCCTGCCTACAGACAGCAGGGCCCGGTCAGCGATTCCAGGAGTCCAGGCAAAAGGTACCACAGCCATTCTCCCGCTCTGCAAAGGTCACGCCGGCTGTCTGTGCTCATGACCTCCACTTGAACTGAAGCACATGTGGATGGACGCCAGGCGGCAGTGACAGATGCGGCCAATACGAGCTGGCGGCCGGCGCTGTCTGCAGCGTGGGCTGGTAATCCTGTTGTCGTGGCAGCTCGGTGCCAACCTCCCACAGATGAGTGGCTGCCTCTGGACGATTCAGATGCTGCTTTGCTTATCAAAAACACTCATTTCTCCTGAGACCACAGTGACAAGTTCAGCCTTTTTGCAATTGTCCCCAAATATGCATGAGGGCTTCTGCACCAGTCTTTTAAGTCTCTCAACCACAGAGGAGGAGTTTATGCCATCTATTTTCTTTTGTACAGTGCAGGGAGGAAGCAAGAAGAAAGCCACTCCTGGCTTGTAGGCAAGCAAGCCCGTGTCTGAGCTCGTCCCACTCTTGGGGGCACAGGGAGAGCTGTTTCAGGAAGGGGGGCACTGCGCCATGAAGAAAAGTGAGCCCTTTCCTATACTGATCCCCCCAGCACGTGGGTGCACCCAAAGGCCAACAGCGCTCTGGTCCTGATGAGGGGCTCCCAGGTTTGCCAGCCCCCCAGCCGCTGCCTTTTAAGCTTGTAAGGAAACTGACTCAGGCAGAGCATATTTACACCTGCAAGAGTGCATGGTAGCCAAACCGTTTACAGTGTGGGTGTCTTAACTCCCTGCCCACCCTGCACACAGCTTCGAGACCCTCTGGATATTCTACCCAGGGCAGCTGAGAAGGCAGGAATCTGCTCAAGACAGTGCTTAGTTGGGGCAGAGACAGCCCAGAACTGATGGTCAGGAAATGTCCCTCCTGCTCTGACCCCTGCCTTTACACGCCCTGGGACCACAGGCAAATCACGTCCCTCTCCCTCCCACCCGCCAATCGATGAGGTACACACACCTCATCCCTAAAATTCCATGATTTCTCAGAGAGGAAAGAGCATCTTCCGTGGGTGATCTAAAGAGTTAACTGCCTGGCAGACCTAATTTTTAAAGGCACCTTCTCCTCTTTTCACAAAGAAGAGAAAGTCCATCCAGCAGATAAAAACCACCATCACTACCACCCCTGAAATCCACATCACCAGGAATCCCCCATCCTTGGGTTTCATAAGGAGCCAGGTGTCTGGTAACAAAGATGCCATTTCCAAGTCAAAGGAGGAACGTTCTATGACCCTTCAAGTGACCACCACCCATATCCCGAGGGGCTGACTGGGAAACCAGATTGGGGTGGGAACCCTCAAGTTCTGAGGGCTGCCGTTGCCCTCAGGTAAGCTGGCAGAAAAACAAGACACAGAAGTGATTATTTAGTGCCAGCAAAGGATCATCCAACCATGTCTGTATTTTCAACTGACTGGCTGTTCCCTCTGGTCTCATGTTCGTGGAATGCAGTTTCAAGAATTCCCCAATCTACTCCTCGAAGGCTCTGCCCCGGCGTGCCTCTGGGGGCTGGAAGCCCAGGCTCCCATATTTTTCTGGATCAGCTGGACCACAGCCTGGAGTATCTGAAATCAGAGCCGCTTGGGGAAATCCCAGACGCATGGTGGCTCCTCTTGGAGAGACCGCGCACCTGGTCAGAACTCCTGGTTCTAGAACGCGGGCGCAGCCAAAGGCCAACAGCGACAGCGCCCCGCGGTGAGCCCAGCACAGGGCTGGGCCGTCCCGGAGCTCCCGCGGCTCAGAAGGTGAAGGCATACACCACCCCCACCACGACAATGTTCCCCAGCGTCGCTATGATGGCGATCCAGAGCAAGACGGCATCGTTGGAGGACCTTGGCGGTTCCTCTGGCTGACCTTGGCCGTTGGAGGCTGCGTGCACATTGGTGGAGGAGTTAAAGAGAGAGTACTCGGTGCTGAAGTCCTCGTTGGGCGAGTCCATGAAGGCGCCTCCCATCATGGGCAGCTGAGAAGAAGGAGAGAGAGAATTAACCAGAGCCCTCGGGAGCTGGGAGGCTGCCCGCAGAGGGGCAACTGCCTGGTCAAGCAGGCCCCTCGAAGATACAGCACCGAACTGGGCTTTGCTTTGGGTCTTTTAAATAAATGACAGTGCATATTTTCATCTAGAAGAATTAGCCTTCACAGCAACCTTTTGAGGCAGACACTCATGCCCACTTTGCAGATGAAGAGGTTAAAGCCCCGAGCAGCTCAGCAGACTATCTCAAGGCTAGCTGGCAACTCACTGGGACTTACAGACCCTCCCTCTCTAAATGCCAGGGCCTCCGTAACAGCACACATCCTCAAATGTCTTTATTCTTCTAATTGTAAAAGTAATATCGGCGCAGCATAGAGCATTAAGAAAATACAAAAGAGGAGGAAAAGAAAGAGAATCATAATCTCACGACTTTGGGATAATCACTGTTCACATCTTCCTTTCTAATCTTTTTCTGTGTGTGTGTGTGTGTGTGTGTGTATGAGAGAGAGAGAGAAGTTTTAAACATGTGGCTTTATATTCCTGTATTTAAAAGCCTATCAAGATACTGTTTTACAGTTGTATAATATTCTATCATAAATACAAGCCATAATTTAACTGTTTCTCTAGAATTGGAGATTTAGGAATTTTGATGCTTTCCTATTATAAATAATGTACTGGTAAACATCCTTGTACATACATTTGGGTATGCATACATGCTTGCACGTGCATTTTTTAAAATATCAGTTGCTTATCTTTATTTTATTTATTTTTTTATTATTTTATTTATTTTATTTATTTTATTTTTGGCTGTGTTGGGTCTTCGTTGCTGCACGCGGGCTTTCTCTGGTTGTGGCGAGCGGGGGCTACTCTTCTTTGCGGTGTGCAGGCTTCTCATTGCGGTGGCTTCTCTTGTTGCGGAGCACGGGCTCTAGGCGCACGGGCTTCAGTAGTTGTGGCACATGGGTTCAACAGTTGTGGCGCACGGGCTTAGTTGCTCCATGGCATGTGGGATCTTCCTGGACCAGGGCTCGAACCCGTGTCTCCTGCATTGGCAGGCGGATTCTTAACCACTGCGCCACCAGGGAAGCCCTTCATGTGCATTTTTATTTATTAGGCACACCCAGATACAGAACTTCCCAGTTAGCGGGTATGATGCTTCAGAGCTTCTAATGCACAAGGACAAACTCCCCAGAAGATTGACTAATTCCCAAGGCCTTGCTTTGCTGCACAAGAAGCGGCTGGTTTGCACTCCAGGGATCAGGGCTTCCTCTTTGCGTTTGTAAAGCCCCTTATTCCTGAGACTCAGGTGCGTGGGTAGGGGCGAGTTGGGCTGCTCAAAGGGAGGGCCTGGACCTGGATACAGTCCAGAAGACCAATGTCCAGGCCGTCCAGGCCCTTCCAGACCTGTCCAGAGGCTGACACGACTTAAGCCCCAGGGTTGGCTCTGGCAGGTATGAGGCCCATAATAAACGTGTTTTTTGAGTGGTACATGAACGAATGAGCGCTAAACAGTTAAGCCTTCCTTCAATACACATTTCTTGAGCTACTACTACTACTACCAGCCTGGAGGCCCAGCTGTGGTCATGGAATGTGCGAGAGATTTTAAAACAGTCTCATTTAATCATTCAACTATCCTGCTGGAGCATACCACGGTACCCCAATTTCAGATGGGTAAGCAAAGGTCAAGGCCACTGTACTCGTCTGTGCTGGGGTCAGGGCTGAGAGTCGGGTGTGTCCGACTGTGGAGCCAGGGTGCTTCCTGTTCTGCCCACAGCCTCTCCGACTCCCAGGTCAGACTCAGTACTGGGCCCCAGAGATGTACCAGTCACTACCCCCAGGGGCCATGCTCCAGCCGGGCACATGTGCACTGCCCCGGGGGTGGCGGCAGCAGAGCGGGGTCCGCCTCACGCAGTCACCCGTCTGACTTGTATTAGGGAGGATTAATTAGGGGCCTCAGTCCTAGACTCTGCAGACAGGTGAGGGTCACGCTCCAGGTGGGGATGAGAGCAAGGAAGGAGAAGGAGAGAGAAAGAGGGGAGGGAGGGAAGGAAGGAGTAAGAAAGAAAGAATATCTGAAGGGAACACGAACCATCAGAGAATGCACACAGAGAGGCTACTTTCAGGCAGCTCCATGTGTGGCCTGCTCTGAATCTCAATAGCCTCTTTTTAAAGGTTGCCCATGACTGTGTCAGTGGGTGCTTCCGAGCACCTGCTCGGGCTGAGAAGAGCAGCCTTTGACAGACTCGTGCTGAGAGGAGCTTGGCATTTCATCAGTAACACAGCTTGGTCCTTTAGTTCGGTGAGGACCCGGCAGTTGTCAATCTGGGGCTGTAGTAACAGGAAGAGGCCAACAGGGGGCGCTGAGGATAGGCCACGTGCAGATCCTCGATGGGGCTGCTGGTTACAGGGGTGAGCTCACTTTGTGAGACTTCATCCAGGGCTGCATTTATATATGCGTCCTTCTTATATGTTTCTTATAGTAAACAGTATATGAACATGTTTAGATTAAAGAGATATGATGACGAACACAAATGAGAATGACAATGAACATATATTCTATTAAAAATACAACTGAAAGTTGAAATAGGAGAACTGTGACCTCCTTTTGTCCCCCAGCTGGTGGTGATGCAGATGAGACGGGTTACAGCTGAATCAGGCACATCTGTCCTAAGGGGGCAGCAGAGGCAGCGCTGCTCTGGCCTGCAGGGAGGGGCCCGAGCTTTGCCATTAAAACGACTCATCCTTCGAATCCCAGCCAATGGTCCTGTCCACTATAGCCTTCCCTCCCAAGTACCCCCAAGACCACATCCTTTCCTTGGGGACACCCACCCCAAGATGCAGTTCCCATCTGCGTCCCCCAGTGGCCTGGAGCTCTGAGGGGAAAGCAGATGAGTTTATTCTCACCGTGGAACTCCTAGAGCCTTGCCCAGGTCGGGAGCACAGTCGTGCCTGATGAACCCCTGTTGAGTGATGGATGCATGACACCCACCCTCAACTTGGACCAACAACACTGTTGGCTGATTCTGCCTCTCCAGCAGCCCCCCGCGGACCCCACCCCTACCTGGCGGGTACCCTTTCCGCCTGCTGCCCTGAGACAGCACCACCCTTCTCTAGGGGAAATCGGCAGAATCTTCATCTGACCCACCCATGGCGAAAGCATCACTCAGGTGAGCTCATGGAGGCTATCTGCCAGAGAGTGGGGACCAGGCCAGACAGGAAGCTGTCCTTCTCCCTCCCTTGCTGGTTCCACAGCCCCCTCCCCTGGCGCCCGTGCTGCACTCCCCCTCCCCGGAATTAATCCCATGCCCGTTGTCCTCTGCCCAGCGGCCCGCCTCAGCCTCTCCTCCCTCCCCCAGGGCACTGGGGTTTTGGACAGATGCCCCCGCCTCGACTCCGCTCTCCATCCTGTTGAGATCTCTGGACGTGAGCCTGCGCAGCCTCCCTCTCCTCTCTTCGGGACATGTGTGGGCTCGAGGAGCATTTTTATCCAATTCAGTGGGGGGAGAAAAAGGGAGCACTGGACCGAGCCTTTGGTGGGGGGAGGAGAGAGCAGCCCCCAGGCTGACACAGCCCTGCTGCCAACCTGCACAGGGGCAGCTGCCCTCCCCCTGCGCCCCCCTCCTGTTCTCTGCTTCCCTGTGGGTAGGTAATGGCCTGTGTTAGTTTCCTATGGCTGCTATAATAAATTGCCACAGACTCAGTGGCTTAAAATGACACACATTTGTTATCTTACCGATCTGGAGGTCAGAAGTCTGACTGCGCTCATTATATTGGGCTCACTTGGATCGTCTCCCATCTCAAGATCCTACACCTTCATCACGTCTGCAAGGTCTCTGGCCACGTAAGGTGACAACCACAGGCTCGGTTAACTGGAGGTAGGTCTCCCACCACACAGGGAACTCTTGAAGGCAAAGCCATGGCCCACTCATCTCGTGCTCCCTCAACCCCATTTGTAACACAGAAAGAGTGACAAGTACAACCGTGTGGAATTAATGAACTTGAAATCAGCAGACAGCCCCCCCTTCGGCTGCACTTCATACACCCGCTCTCAGAGCTCCCCGGCGATGAGACAGCTCATTCTCCACGCTGAGCCCCTCTCTGCCCTGCACCTCACTGACGGACAGCTCAGCACTGCCAGAGGTCACAGCCGGTGGCGTCTGATTCTGCTGCCTCAGAGTGTGAGGGATGGAGTGGGTTCTAGTGTCCGAAAGACTCGGGGGTGAATCCTGCTTCATTACCGATAGTACAGCCAAGCGAATCGTTGAACCACCCTGCTTCCGTTTCTTTCCCTGTAAGTCATGAAGACGATACAGTGGAGCCAGCAGGATTCTCGCAAGGAGGGAATCAGATCGTATATGATAAATAAAACGTGGCACCTGTGGCTCAGTCATTCCTAATGTTCTTTCCTCTTGTTCGTGTAGTAATTCAAAACCGAGAGACATGCATCTCTTATCCAATTGCTTAAGCTAAGGTGAGGGAATCGGGAACCTGGCATTTCCGGTTGTGTACTTTTGTGCCATCAATTAATCGGATACTCACCTGCATACAGGCGGCAGTTCTGTTGAGTTCAGCCAGCACTGTTGCTCAATCCAACTCCTCAGGTTTGTTGGTTTTGATGTTTTTTCCTTTGTAAAACAGATTCTACTTCACAGTGCCGGGTTACACATGAAAATAACTTTACAGAGCAAAATCCCACGAATAGAAAACCAATAAAGGTCAGCCTCAACTCTGCCATTTGGAAGTTGGGAAGGTTTGATCAGAAACTGACTCATGGTAAGAACGAAGCAATGATGGCTGAAGTCACTCCAGAAGCAGGTGATGGCAGAAGCCTCTGGAAGGTCTTTCCCAAAGGCCCTCCCGCCGGCCAGGTCTAATTTTAAGCCATTTTTGGAAATGACCTCTGGGTGTCACGCCCTTACTGAGATGAGCAACTGGGCCTTCTCAACCCCGTGGGCAGGTGTAGTCACTGGACCCCTGAGGATGGGGATGAGTGGCTTGGATGAGGTTAGGGCTCAGAGGAGATGTGAGGGTGACGATTCCTAACTTCAAACACTCGGAGGTCCACCATGCAGAAAAGAGTGTGACCCGAGAGGCGGAACAAGAGAAGAAGTCTCCTCTGGCTCAGTTAGACACGAACAATCAGAAGGTCACAGGGTGGGGGACTCGTCTCCTCACCAGAGATGATCTTGTCAAGATCAGAAAAACTCTGGTTGGCTTGTTGAAGAGGGGATACCAGGACAGAGGGTCAAGGTCCATGGCCAGTGTTCAAGGTCAATGTTACCTATACAGGCCTCCTGACTATAGCTGCCAGGAAGGCAGGGACCTTCCCTCTTTCCCACAGTATCCTCGAGCCTAGAAGAGAGCCAACACTCAAAACATACTTGGTGAATGAATGAATTCTTGGACCATCGGCCAAGAATCCTGAGGGCAAGCTGAGATTTGGGCCAGGAGCCAACATTTCCTTTCTGTGGGACCGAGACCCATTTCTTAATCTGAGGCTCAGGTTTTTCATTTAAAAATGGGGAAAATAATATAGACTGCTTCAGAGAAGAAGGGAGATGCTGGGAGACCCTTATACTACATAAAAAACGCTTTCTGGGGAGAAAGGCGAGTCACAAAATAAACTCAGTTGCCATCCCTGAAATTAAAAACACGCCTAACAGTCATATTATATATTCTGCATGGATCCACATCTATGTAAACGTACAGACATGGATTGTAAATACATCAGCCAGACTTACAACAGCAGCTGCCTCTGAGAAAGGGGGAGGTGGGGGGAAAGAGACTGACTTTGTTTGTAATATTTTATTATAAGAAAAGATGAATAAACATGATAAAATATTAAAAAGTGATCTATTCTGGTTAGTGGGCATATGGACGTCTGTCACTTTTTGGTGTTTTAAACTTTATAACATTAAGAGCAATTCTCTGAACACTGGAGAGCATCACACACGAGACGGTAGGACCAGCCGCTCTCGGAAGCAAAGATGGCACCCAGAGCTCCGGGTCCCCATCCTTCAGTGTTGGGGTCACCGCATGGCATGTGTGGCCAAGCGCGATGTGGAGGGGCTCCAGGAGGGCATGGCTGTCATGGACACTGCGGCACCATCCTCCAGGGTGCCCACCCTGCCCCCCACAGAAGCGCAGCTCCGTGGAGGTGGGCCCTCCAGGTCCCCATCTGGTCCCACTGAGGAGACGGAGGTTACATAAATCTCCTCTAAGCTGGGCCCCTGCGGGGAAAGGAACAGAAGATGCTTTCAAAAGGAAATCTTCAGAGCACGGTCACCAGAGGTGGCCCAGCCAGACACTTTCCTGAATAATGGGCACCTTTCAGAGGAGGGGAAATGAGAGAGAATGGGCACTTGTTGGTGGCGGCTCTGTGAAGGAGCACTTGTTGGCTGTACCCTGGGCTCCACCAGACTCTTTTCCCTAGAAGGCCGTCCTCAGGTCCTTGGCACTGCAGGATCCTGGCCGAGCCACAGCTACATTCACTGCTCCTGGGCTGTGGATTTCAAAGTTGTACCGCAGTAAAAACATTCGTATTGTTCTGTCCCTTTGGGGCCAGGAGAGTTGGGTTCTGGCCCTGCTGGAGCCCTGCCTCCCTCTCTGAGCCTTACTTACCAGGGAGCAGCTCAGATGAGTGACCGCCGAGGTCAACCCCAGTGCTCAGAAGTCTTGCCAGATACTAAGAAGACCAGAGTCAGTTATAAATGGCCCTAAAGTGGGAGCCTGAGTGGTGAGGACTGCCAGATAAGCCCTTAGATAAAATCCTCAGAACTAATAAGGACCTACTGTACAGCACAGGGAACTCTACTATGTACTCTGTAATGGCCTATACAGGAAAAGAATCTAAAAAAGAGTGGATATATGTATATGTATAACTGATTCACTTTGCTGTACACCTGAAACTAACACAATAAAAATTTTTTTAAAAATCCTCAGATAAAATACAGGGCACCCAGTTAAATCTGAATTTCAGATAAACAACAAAATAATTTTTAGTATAATAATAGTAAAGTAATTTTATATAAGTGTATCCCAAATATTGCATTGGACATACTTACAGCAAAAATTTATATTTGTATTAAAAAGTTATCTGACATTCAAATTTAATTGGGCCTCTGTCTTGTGTTTTTATTGGCTAAATCTGGCGCCTCCATGCAATCTGAGAAAGAGCTGCAATTTCAGAATTTTTACAAGGAACCATCCCCTCGGTTCTGTCTCTGCAGAAGCCTGCCATCTGCGGCCCAGCCTCCTGTGTGACCTAGTTCATCGGAAAATTCCAGGGACGCCTCCAGCCAGACTACAAACATCATAAAGATAATGTCTCTCATCTCTAAATTCGAATATCATACTTAATGGTGAGAAACTGAATGCTTTCCCTCTAAGATCTAAGGAATACACAAGGAGGTCGTACTGGAAGTTCTAGGCAGTGCAGGAAAGCAAGGAAAAGAAATCAAAGGGACATAGACGGGAAATGAAGAAATAAAGTTGTCTCTAATTGCAGATGACATGATTGTCTACATCGAAAATCCCAGAGAATTTACAAAACGATCATATAACTCATAAGTGAGTTTAACAAGGTCACAGAATACAAGGTGAATATTAAAAATTAATTATATCTCTATATTCAAGCAATGAACAATTGGAATAGAAAATTTTAGAAGTTTCATTTACAAGAGTACCCCAAAACAGAACACTACCATAAATCTAACAAAATATGTACATGATCTGGCACACAGGAAAGAGGGGAGGGAGGGAGGGATGGAGGAAGGAAGGAAGGAAGGGAGGGAGGGAGGAAGGAAACATAGACTTTGATGCGAGGGCTGGCAAGTTAACATCCAAATCCTGCCACCTTGGTCAGCACGTAACATGGGTCAGAAGAACATTCTGATCAAGGAAAGTGACAATCATGTGAAAAGTCATCAGAATGGGAACTGCTGCCCGTCACCTCCCCCCCAGGGCCCATCTTGGAGTACAGGATCCCAAGGTTGAGTGGTCCCATCCCCTGGGGCTACAGGGCTGGTCAACAGGCTTCCCCCAGACCCCATCAGGAGAGAGCACCCAGTTGTGGTGATAAGTGGGCCAGAGGCTGGGGGTCGCTGCTGGGCGGTGCGGTGAGTCTTAGTGGCTTAACTGGAGTGATGCACCGGCTGTGATGGCAATCAGAACACTGGAGTTTATGCCACCAGGTCCAGGAGAAGGCTGAAGGCGGCAGGGGTTTAGCCAGGGCATTTCACCATATGAGGAAGTTCCCTTGTGATGGAGGCATGGAAGCCACATGGGGGCTGGCAGGAGAGGCAAAAAGACATCACAAAACAGACTATACACCTAACAGAAAGGTGTACACGTGCTCAACACCTGTACCCAAGTGTCCATAGCGACACCATCCAGAACAGCCCCAAGATGGAAATAATCCAAGTGCCCATCAACAGTAGAAGGATACATAAAATGTGGCAATGTTTACACAATGGAATTCTACACAGCAATGATTATGAACCACAATTATACACAGCAGCATGGATGCATCTCACAAACACAATGATGACAAAAACAAAACAAAATACCCAGACACAAATAAGAACACACAATGTGATTGCATTTCTATCAGTGGTTCTCAACTGGGAGTGATTCTGTCCCTTAGGGGACTTTTGGTGATGTCTACAGACATTTTTGATTGTCACAGCTGGCGGAGGGGGGGCGGTGCTACTGGCATCTAGTGGATTGTGGGCAGGGATGCTGCTCCATACCCTACAGTGCACAGGACAGCCCCTGACAACATAGAATCATCCAGCCCTAAACGTCAATGTGTCCAGGCTGGGAAATTGTGGTTTTTATAAAGGTCAAAAACAGGCAAAACTAATATCCTGTGTCAGAGTGAGAATTGCTCCTGGGGTGGGGGGTGAGGGCTGGCTGTGTTCTGATCTGGGTGCTGGTCACGTGGGCGTGCTCACTTGGAGGAGATGCAGCAAGCTGTCCACTTTCCTGCATGTCTATCTTACTTCAAAAGTTGTCCTTTAAGAAGGTGGGAAGAGTGAAGTTTGTACACGAATCTTGAATTTGATTCAAATGACTTTGGAGATGGAGCCTCTATTCAGACAATTCACACTTCATGGGATGTGGTTTCCCTTTCTCAACAGATCAGAGGACGCTCAGAATGAGCTCTCCTGTCCCTGCAAACTGCAGGCAAAGAGCATCGCAGGATGGCAGTCATTCACCCACACCCATTTGGTTGCCTGCTAGGGACCTGCGGGCCGATGGAGAGACCAAGATGACACAGGGGAATCCTGAGGGCAGAGGCTAGAGCCGGGTGTGGGGTGGGTGGCCACTTCCCCGCACGCCTTCAGTCTGGATCTTCAAACTGCTAACGGGCCTGGCGTGGGTCACTTTTATTAAGGCCTTCAACAAAAACAGATGCAGAAACTGCCTCTGGAAAGGATTAAGGAGTTTGCCTGAGGTCGGTCCCTTAGCTAGCAAGACGCAAGAGTCAGAAGTGTGTGTGTGTGTGTGTGTGTGTGTGTGTGTGTGTGTGTGTGTGAGAGAGAGACAGAGAGACAGAGAGACAGACAGAGAGACAGACAGAGACAGAGAGAATGGCTTCCGGGCCTCCAGACCACCAATCCTGAAGGCCTTCTCATGAAGTCACATGATACCTGGGGATGATATCCTGGCAGAGAACTGGCCTCCAAACTTGGCTATTTTGTTGAAAAAGCACAAGGAGAAAAACAGTTTTGCCCTTTTATCAAACTTGACAGCACACAGCCGGCTACCCACCTTGCTGTGTGTTTCTTCCACGGAGGCTGAAGTTAATGGCAATATCTGCTTCCTAATGTCAATACCTGCCACTCTTGTTGGCTAGTGTTTACACGCTGAAGAGTTTTTAATTAAAAACAAAATGGAGGAAATAAAAATAAAAGCTAATATTTACTGAGAGCCTGCTCTACGCCAGGTATGCACTGGGCACCTATGCGCACGATCATATTTTGCCATGAACGATCCCTCGGGTTGGGTACCATCATCACAGTTGTTGGACAGGTGGGGAGAGGAAACGGAGGCACGTGCCGAGAGGGGGAGAGTGTGGTGAGGCATCGCCCCACAACCGTCTCCAGAGCTGCTATATGTGGATGCCTTCGTGTGCCAACGCTGCACTGGACCAAGAGGAGAGATGCTTCATTCCCTCAAAGAGAGAGGTGGAGATCACGCCTGCAGCACCCCCAGATGTGACAAGGCGCAATGCCATCAGGACCAGTGCTGAGTGCACACCGAGAACTGTTCGCACAACTCCTGTGTTTACTTTGGTACCTCCCTCAGCAGCATGGAAGCACTGTGATATCAGTCTCGTGCAACGGTGACTCTCAAAAAGCTTCCTGATCAGGGATGGTGACGGGTCAGATCTCATCACCTGCGTGGGCCACACGGCCCTTCTTACCTCCCCCTGGGCTCTACTCGCCAGGCATTTTCACAAAGCCACCTCCCGGTTCAGGCTGTTCACCTGCCCCTCTACTGCCAGTGGGTCCTCCACCTGTGTTCCTCTCCTGAGGCTCTCCTGAACACCCAGGGGCCCAGCAGGGATGAGCAGGAAGTCCCAAGGAAGAGCTGCTCTGGGCTGGGTGGGTGCTATTTCACCCTCACACCAGCCCAGCACCAGGGGGATGACAGGGGGCTCAGAGAGGGGCAGTCATTTCCCTGAGCTTGCACAGCTACAAGTAACTGATCAGAAACCAACATTCATGTCTGCCAGCTCCTAACCCTTGTTGTCACTCTAGGCTGAACGGCTTTCTCCACTAATTTATTCCTACAACTGATGAAATATTATGTTACATTACATTATATTTCTTATGTTACCTCACATTATATTTATTATATCATACTGCATTATATTGTTACATCATATTATAGGTCACTATGTACTAACATTACATCATGTCACGTTACATTATATTATAGTTTGCTATGTACTAGTGTTACATTAGAGTATATAATGTTATGTTGTTACATTATATTATATTGCATTATGGCTAGCTGTGTACTTGTTTATCTTTTTTAGGGGCTGTGAGCTTTTTAAGGACAAGAGCTGAGTTTAATTTCTCTTTGTATCCCTGATGCCTAGCACATCAACTCACACAAAGTAGAGGCTAAATATAGATGGATATTTTAAATGTTTTCTCAATTACTTGCTGCACCTTGCACTCTTTGATACAATATCTGCATGGTGGATGAGGTGGGCCTACTTGCTGTGGCAGAATATTTCTAGACCCACATAAGGCCCAGAAAGATAAGGATATTTTTGGAAAGCCTGAGAGCATTACAGAATTAAGAGGAAAAATCAAATTCACCATCTTTGAAACCGTTGCCATAGGAACTCAGCAGGAGAAAATGCTGTCTCGTCAGAACACATCATCTTTGATTACCAGGAATAAAGGGAACACTTGCCTTGGAGAGAGAAAGGCCAGACATCAGTGTGGTGGTCCCGGGCTCCCAGGACCCTATCCTTCACAGGGCATCCACATGGACCGCAGTGAGAATTCAGGGGCCATCACTTGTTTTTAGAGGACTGAGGCTGAGAACCTCAAGGAGAAACGGCCAAGACCAGTTTGGGATGATGCCGCCTTCACTGGCTATTTGCAGTTGAGCAAACACAAAACAAAGGGGAGTTTTGAAGTTCTCCCGTAGGGAATAGTTGGCAAAGGCTGTCATAAATTAGTACCTATTCTGCCCCAATGAATTCAGTAGCATCTTTGGAGTGATTCAATAGCATCACTGTAACCAAATGAGTGTCCCCTGTGGGGACCCATGGCCTTAGGGTGATGGTGGGAAATTTGTTCCGCTGTTCACTCATTGGCTAAACAGACATCTACTCCATTGGGGTGGGGAGGGGGACGGAGCAGGGCGGTGTGGAAGCCAGAGGTGCAAAGAGAAAAGCCATGTGATCTTTATTTTGGAGGAAGAGAGAAGGAGAAAGGGAACGAGAGAGAAGGAGGGAGAGAGAGAGAGGAAGGGAGAGGGTGGGGACAGAATTTACCAATGAAATAAAATGAAAACAGTGCGTTTTACATCTGCGAGTGTGTGCATCCCAGAGAGAAGGCAGGATGGAGTGACAGCACGCCCAGCATCTTTACCCCCAAGTGGATCCTTTTGCATCATTTTAAAAATCTCCCTGCCTCTACAGGGCAAAACGACAAAATCATTTTCAGGAGTAATCATGACATGAAACAAATAACAACACTGGAAGGAGACACTGGGATCTCCACGGGACGTTTTTAAGACACCAGTCTTCTCCAGCCTATAAAGGTCCCAGCGAGTCGCCACACCCCTCCTCCCCCGTGTGTGCAGGAAGAACGGGCGGACACAGCACGAGGCAGGGTATGACTAGGAAGCTTCCAGGTTTCCATGAGGATGAGAAATGGACTATTTCTTGCCCTATCAGTAAACAAAGGATGTCACAGTCATCGACGATTGCAGCCCTCCAACGTGAGCCAGTGAGCCCGGGAAACTCAGGGCTGAAAAGGGTGCCTGCCCTCTAGCAGCCATGAGGCTGCAGCCACGCCCTGCGGAGAGCCCTGAGGGAACTCAGGATGTGTCAGGATACTGGCCCCAGAGAGCTGAGGCGTGCAGCAAAGGAATGATTTCAGTGAGCCCAGACGCTTGCATCCTCCCACACACAGAAAAGCGCTAAATTCCTTAACTTGAGATGTCTGGTTTTCTTTAATTAACAATAATCTTGTGACATCCCGACTACCTGCCCTTTGTTGCAAAAACTCCTATAAATCCTCCTCCTCCCCTGGCCTCCTTGGAGCAGGTCCTCAGTGTTATCTGAAACGCTGTCTTCGGGCTGCAGTCCTCATTTTGCCCACAGAAAACTTAACTCGCAACTCTCACGTTGTGGAGATATATTTTTAAGTCGACAAGGAGCTGTCCCTTGAGAAGGGTCTTGATAGATGGACAGGAAGGAGTCTGTCGGGCAGAGAGAGGGGGTTGGCCTGTCCAACTCCTTCTGATAGTGTGAGGTGGGACCTGGTTAGTGGCAATCTCGCCCCATCCTTCATTGGCTGTGCTGGGTACCATCTTGGAAAGCTGGCTCTGGCTCACACAACCCCACTCAGGACACGTACAGCCGCGCTGACAGGTGTTTCTGGTCAGAATCCAAAGAAAGACTGTTTTCGCCCACTGAGAAGCCCTGTCAAAGCCCCCGCCTGGGGCTTCCCTGGTGGCACAGTGGTTGAGAATCCGCCTGCCGATGCAGGGGAGGCGGGTTCGTGCCCCGGTCCGGGAAGATCCCACACGCCGCGGAGCGGCTGGGCCCGTGAGCCATGGCCGCTGAGCCTGCGCGTCCGGAGCCTGTGCTCCGCAGCGGGAGAGGCCACAGCAGTGAGAGGCCCGCGTACCGGAAAAAAAAAAAAAAAAAAAGAGTCAGAGCTTAATTTTAAAAAAAAGCCCCCGCCTGAGCACGCGAGGGAAAGAGAGCCCAGTGTGTTGTGAAGAAAACAGGGCACAGAAGAGACCGAAGGCCAGTGCCATATACGTAATCTCTGCCAGAGAGCAGGGTGGTTCGAGTCAGCCCGAACGGCATCTCAGTGTGCCAGGAAAGCAAATAAAGACCGGGCCGTGACTTCTGTTATTCCCTTTCAGCTGGCATGGCCACTCCTTCTTCTGTCCCCGAGGGTAACCATCCACTGTCGGGAGTCTTGCAGGGACCAGGAGGGCTGAGACCTTGTCTGCAGCTGCCAATCAACAGCTGCTTAAGAACCTCTCTGGCCTCAGCTTACCAAACAAACATCTCCCACCTTCTCATCTCTGCCTCATCTACCTCCCAGGGTTTTTTCACGCATCAGATGAAAAGATTTTTCTTTTTATGTGATGAGTCATGGGTTTACTGTGTACTGACACCCTCTTGTTTTGAGGTTCAGGGCAGGGGCACTTGTGCTATTTTTGATGCTGAGTGTTTTGAAACACATCAGGTACTCAATAAATGTTCACTGGCTTGTTTGGGCAAAATCAAATCTGTATTATGCACCATAGGAAACCTGCCTGTTGGAGAGAAATCATCTTAGAAACAAGGTTGTAGTCTTCCCAAGAGTATTTAAAAACACTCGAGGACAAACGAGGCCCAGGGCACCCCAAGAGAGGGTGTGTTTGACAGCCAAGAGCAAAGAAAGCACTTCAATCCTCTCTGGAAAAACCCTGGTCCAGTTTAAGCTGAAAAGGAATCTGGGCCTGTTCCCTAAGGGGTTTGACAATGATGCCACTCAGAGGATTGGTGTTAAGAGTATCTGATTGTTACCAGCAGCTGGAGGGAACAGGGTGGGGATGGGGGAGGAGGAATTTGCTCTAAGAAGAGGCAGAAAACGCCTCCTTTCCAATCGAAAAAGTCCTGTTTTTTCAAATAATTAATATAAAGACACACGTGGGTGGCTGTAAACTCCATGTCAGCTTTTGCAACATGCAAGCAAGAAAGAAGAGCAGGGTTTCCCTGGTGGCAGAGTGGTTGAGAGTCCGCCTGCTGATGGAGGGGACACAAGTTCGTGCCCTGGTCCGGGAAGATCCCACATGCCGCGGAGCGGCTGGGCCCGTGAGCCATGGCCGCTGAGCCTGCGCGTGCAGAGCCTGTGCTCCGCAACGTGAGAGGCCACAGCGGCGAGAGGCCCGCGTACCGGGAAAAAAAAAAAAAAAAGAAAGAAGAGCAGATAAATGATAAGGGTAAGACAAAGATCCATTGGTCCTTTTGGCTTTCTGTCCTGATGAATTGGGAGCAATCAAAGACCATGAATGATGCTCATCACATAACATAAGTGAAGTGGAAAGAAGGGATGGGGTTCAGGTCAGGGTGCAAATTCAGGCTCTGCCTCCCACGGATGGTGTGGCCACAGGCATGCCACTTCACCCCAAGCTCAGTTGCTTCACCTGATCTGTGGGGCAACACCCCGACTTCCAGACCGTGAGGAAGTTAGAGATGATGTGTACACAGCAGGCACTCAATAAGTGAAGCGACTTGCTGGAGAAAAGCAGCCAGCAGATAAGAAAGCTGCCTGCGAGGGTTTTTGACTTCAAAACATGCCGAAGGTCCTCTATCCCCTTGGATAGAGGATTTGTCATCAGGAATTTTGATTAACTCCTTAAGGAGGAATGTGGTTACCGAGAGAGAGACTCAGTATTAGAGGAATTATCTCACTGAGAACTAGTGAGAAAGCTAGGGAATTAGGCTGAGGCGTTTATTTCTTTAAATATTGCTCACCCGCAGGCATCATCTGTTACATGCTGGTTCTACCGTGGCTAACAAGTTCTACTTAAAAGAAAACACAGTTAATGAAACAGACACCCACAAACATCATATCTGCTACTGTAGCTTGGATGTTCATCACACCCAGGCCAGCAACCACTCTGGGCTCTCCTGGTGGCCCTGTTTGCTACTTGTCAAACACTTTTAACCAAAAAACAGGCAGCTCTTTGAGTGAATTTACGGACTGAAATCTGGGGTGACAAATACACATGCCCAACGGCAACAAGTTATACCAAACCCCAGCTACTCCAACAGACAGAAAGCGCAGGACAAGGAGTTGGGCCATCTGATGTCAACATCTGATTTGGCTACCAAGCAGCTGTGTGACCACGGACGAATCCCTCACCCTCTCTGAGCCTTACTTTTCTCACCTGTAAAATGGGACCAATGAGAGCACTTCCCTCCTTGGGGTGCTGTGAGGACTTCATAAGCCCACAGATATAAAGACCTGAGCTCAGTGCTTGCAACAGGGTGTTAAGCACAGGGCCTGGCACTGCATGGATAATCACTTAATAAGCTACCATATTTCTAGTAACCAGTGCTACTACTATTATCATTAGCCGTAGTAGCTGGTGGTTCTTTCCACTTTATTTTTACTACTTTAAGGTGGTGCATCTCTGAAGAGAACCTTTTCACACTCTGGAATTAGGAGCTCAGCATTTTCCTTCCAACTCAATAATCTGTAGCAAAAAATGAGCTGGGGAAATGGTCTGGAGGGGTGTGTAGGGGGATCAGGGAATCCTCTGCCCACCCCCTTCCCAGATGCCATCTTGGACCCTCTGATGTTTGGTGGGATGGATGGGATGTAGGGCTTATCCCTTTTTGGACAGATATGTTTGTTTTTTTTTTTTTTTTGCGGTACGCGGGCCTCTCACTGTTGTGGCCTCTCCCGTTGCGGAGCACAGGCTCCGGACGCGCAGGCTCAGCGGCCATGGCTCACGGGCCCAGCCGCTCCGCGGCATGTGGGATCTTCCCGGACCGGGGCACGAACCCGTGTCCCCTGCATCGGCAGGCGGATTCTCAACCACTGCACCACCAGGGAAGCCCCAGATATGTGTTTGTTGATTGGCTGGTGGTGAGCAGAGGCAAGAGGCGCCTGGCCAAGGAGGAAAGCAAGTGAGTGGCTGAGGCAAAAGGAGGGTGAGTCCCCAGCTAAGAGCAAGGGAAAGAGAGTGTGGGGAACACAAACCATCCGCTGGGATAAGCTCAACCTACCATTTATCCACGGGCCCAAGAAACATGCACGACGCTGGAAACTTCTACACCCCACAGAGCACATCTCCACTGGCCCTGCTCATTCAGCGCTCGCTGTGTACACAGGGTCGCTATCCATCTATACCGGCCAAGAGACTGTGGCTCTGGAGGGTGAGGACTTGCCTGAGGTCCTGCACCGAGTATGGGGGTCCAGCTCAGACCTGGGCCTGCCACCCAGCCCCACCTGCCTTCATGACAGCCCCATGTTCCACGCTGAGGGAAGCTGGGAAGAATGACCCAGTTTGGGCCACAGGACCTGCACCTGATGTCCGTCTGCACCAATGCCAGCCCAGTGATGGGAGGGGCCAGTGCCGAGATACTGGTACAGAAGAGCACTGCCTGGAATGAGGGGTCTAAGATAAGGCACCTGGCTTCCCAGAGCGGGGGTTCTGAACCTGGCCTTGAAGGGGGGCAGGGGACATTCCGGGGAAAGCACGGAGGATTCGGGCGGCACCTGGCGGAAGCGGGGACCAGGAAGGTGCACGTGGGGCCCCAGGTCTAGAGAGGACGCCTGGGTCTGCTCACGGGGATGGAGGGTCAGCCCAAGAATCGGGATGTTATCCCATGGGCCGGGGGATGTCGGGAGGGTCACTGAGGAACCTTAGCAGGATAAAGCTCCTCCGGCAGGGGTGAGGAAAGGAAAATGGATCAGGAAGGAACCAGACACAGCCCATCAGTTGAGAAGCACCTGCAGTGGTCCCGGGAGGACAGGAGGCTTGGCCAAGAGCTGCGGCAGCCTCATGGGAATTTGGGGATGAACGTTCCCATGTCAGGAAATATCCCACTCTGCTAGCACCCCCTCAACAGAGGCCGCCCCCAGGCAGACAGTATCCTACAAGTCATGCAGCAGTTGACAGGTGAGGGTGGCACAGGGGTTGAGAGCTAAGAAGTCCAACTGCAGACCTTCAAACCCCCTCTGCCACTCATTCGTTGTAGGACTTGGGCAAGCGATGTAACCTTTGAGTCTCAGTTTCCTCACCTGCAGAATGGGAATGATGGTAAAAGCCCTTCCTGCTCCAAGGTGTTGTGAAGATGGACACATATAAAGTGCCTTAGGGTAGCATTGGGCACTTAGTAAGTGCTCAGTAAATGCCAGGCTGCATCCTTACTACCACTGTTATATCTGAAAAGCTGCTTGCATACATTAGCGCATCAATGTTCAGAATAAAGTGGGATGGCAGGTAGTACTCAGCCCGTTTTCAGACATATGAATGGACTCAACTTGCTCAGGTACCCAAGGATCGTGGCTGAGCTGGGACTGTGGACTTGGGGCTCCTTGAGCAATCTGTGGCCACTCCGCATGGAGGATGAGTGCTGCTAGCAGCTCTGCAGCTGCATTCCAGAGGCGCCCAGAATTCTGGGAAGGCTGGTCCTTCCGGCTCCGTTTTATGTCCATTCTGTCTGATCCATCATGTGTCTGGATGAGCCAGGTGGTTGTTGGTCCTCACCCCGCAAAGCTCTCTGCCTGAGAGAATAGACTCACTTGGCATTTCCCAGTGTCGCACGTAAACCTCTGCAATGTGCTTGAGTGTCTGGCTGTGTGGGAAAAACCACAAAGTTAACTTCAATTAAAAACGGTTCTGATAAATCCTGCTCTGCTTTAAAATGTTCTCAGAGCAGGTGAAGGATTAGAGCCTTCTAAGAAGCCTCAAGCAAGAAGGCAAACTTTTAAACCCCCTGACGGCATTTTCATAAGGTGCATCATTTTCAATAAACCAATATTCACAAGGTTTTTAAAAGTCACAAGGGGGAGTTAAGGGCTGGGGGTCAGAGGAGAGGCAGGCAGAAATGATGTCCTTAAGAAACATTCTCCCAGTGGATAACGGGACAGGGCACAGCTATTTCCAGGGGACAAAAGATGTGCCCCAAGAACTACTGGTAGGGATGGGGGGATGCTCAGAGCAGTGGGTGACAAGGATCAAGTCCTGGAGGACACTGGCTGGGGGAGGACATAAGGAAATGTTCCACTTCTTGATCTGGGTGGTAGTTATCGGGGTGTCTACATATGTATGTTCGGGTCCCCAAGGCCACCCCAGGTTCGGAGATTCTCTGGGAGGACTCATGGTTCCCACAGCACAGGACACAAAGCCAAACCAGCAAAGGGAAAAGGCATGTGGGGTGAAGAGGCCACAGGACACCAAGGACAAGCTTCCAAGATCCCTCCCTGTGGAGTCACACAGGATGCACTTAATTCCCCAGCAATAGGTTGTGATGCAACGTCTAAGATGTAGCCAACTCAGGTTACTCAGCACTCAGGGTTTTTACTGGGGGCTGGTCAGTAGGTACCCCCTGCCCAGCACATACCCGAACCCAGGCTCCCAGAAGGAAAGCAGGTGCTCCACATAAACTGGACTGTTTGCATGAACAGTGTAGGCACAGAGAACCATCCTTATCAGTCAGGATAGAGGGGACCCCAGCCAAAGGCCAACCTTGTAAACAGGGCTTTTTCAGGATAGCAGCCAGGCTTGTTATGTAAACTATCTGCACAATATGTAGATTTGTTGGGCTGGGCGCTTAAGATTTGTGCTCTGTATTGTCTGTAAGTTATCCTTTGATTAAAATAATAAACCCAGAAACAAACAATAAAATAAAATCCACAGTATGTCTGTGTGAAATTTGAGACACACTTGGGCTTTTTATCATCGTTTAAACAGATAAAAGGTTATTGAATATTTACATAAGTTACCATAACATTTAAGTTAAAGCTGTACCAGTTCTGCATCTTGTCCTCAAAAGGTCAAGCTTCTTTCTATTTGCCAAGAAAAGCCACCAGCTTTGCTGTTATAATAACAACTACTTTGTTTTAACAATTCTAAGGGCTGCTGACGTATAACCTTGAGTCTATGAATGTGTGTTAGCATTTGTTAGAATATCTGCTGCAGAAAACTCTTTGGCCACCCGAGGTTATGAACTGTTTGCTTCAGAAGGATTTTCTCCACCACCCTGGCTGTAAGCAGCCTGATGATGGCCAATTCTCTAAACTGATGTGAATCAGCTCAATAGTGCTGGCGCTAATTTTCTTAAAAACCAGGATCACAGCTCAAGGCTTTTTGCTTCCTTGCACACAATTGTTTTGCAAGTAAAACAACGTGGCTAACAGATGAGCTTTTAAATGCAATGCGATTCTTACCCTACCACCCAGCACCACCTTCGACCTGCAGAAGGAGCTCAAAAAATGGGAACTGATCATATTTGAGACAAAGTCCTAGGAGAAGGGGCTGGCCTGAGTGAGGAGCCTTCGCCAGCTGGTGCCAGGCTGGTCAGAGGGAGCACAGGGCAGTCAGCACACCCAAGTGTGGGCGACAGGCAACCCCAATGCCATGGGCTTGTGTCCTTGAACCAGTGATGGCACTCAGCCTTTCCCCTCCCTGGGCCTCCCTTCCTTGCATCTAGATAAGGCTCAGTGCCAGGCCTGTGCCAGGCACTGCACGCCTGATCTTCCTCATCTTCGCCCAATCTTCCAGACCAAGGTCATTCTCTCGGTTTTGCAGGCAAGGAAACAGCTGTAGAGCGTCAGGTGGCTGGCTCAAGTCATGCACCAGCCTGGATGACGGAGTGTGAAGGCAGGTATGTCTTCCTCCAAAGGCAGAATCACAGCTGGGGCAGGGGTCACAGGTGAGCAGCTTGTTTCCCCGAACTAGGAGGCTTTCTAGGGGATTGTGAGGATGGGACAGTTGCTAAAGCTGGTGAAAGGAAGGTAGCAAAGAGCAGGTGGCCTAAGAGGGCACCTCTTCTAGAGGCCAGCTCCAACCCAGGGTGCAGACCTTGCCCCGGGTTCATTCCTGTACCCCCACCAATGCTGTCGCACGCAGGACTTGCACTCGCTCTGTGCAGACGCAGACCCCAGCACCTCAGGCCAAGGCCCTCCTAAGGGCGGCAGGATGCAAGTGTGTGACTGGCGGTCTGAGCCCGACTCGCTTTCCCTTGTAGCGTCTCCTGCCTGAATGAAGAACCAACGTTCCCAGGTGGCCAAAGCCCCAGGGCAGACACCCGGAGACCAAGCATCCACACAGGGGTCTCAGGGAGGAGCCAGGCCAAGTCCAGAGTGAACCTGGCATGCATGGGGCCCCCTGAGCTCAAAGCTGGCCTCTGACAGTGGGCCTTGTGTATTACAGGGGGGAAATGAGGAGTGGGGTACAGGCAGGGTTTCTGAGCCTCACTCACTGGGAGAAGATGGGAGAGACAACCCAGACTTCACTTCTGCCCCGGCCTGCCTTCCTTCCTGAGGGGCCCACAGGGCCCCAATGTCAAAATTTGGGTGCCCCAAGCCAGACAGAACCTGGACTGGCTGGAATCCAGAATACAGAACTCAGGGACCTGCCAGCCTGTTCCCTCCAGAGCCCTGGCCACACCAGAGCTGCCACGACCTATGAGGAGGGGTCAAGTGTGCAGAAGCAGAGCAGCAGGAGAGGAAGCCCTGTGATGGCAGGCTTGAGGGGACACCTCCTCCAGGAAGGCCTCCTACAAAGCCTGCCCCTGCACGCTGCTGGAGGCGCCCCCTCTGTGGCCCAGCCCCACCCTTCTCCCCGAGTATCGTCGGCTCTCTTGGCCCCTCTGCGATCCCTCCGGATGGCTGGCGCCTGGGTGGCAGGGACTGTCCTTGTCACCTCTTCTTCCAATACCCAGCACAGAGCCGGGCCCAGGGGACCACTGTTGAATGAATTAAGTGGCTTAAGGAATGAAAACAAGGATTGGCAGGAAGCCCTGAGTGGCACGGTCGGCTCATGCTGTGGTCTGGGGGGCTCATCCCCAGTGAGCCCCGAAGCCAAAGGATCCAGCACGTGTCCTGCATTCTGTCCAGCAGTGCAGCTCTCTCCCACCAGCCCCCGCTGCCCCTTCACCGCAGGGCTCTTCTCTGCAGAAGATGCGGCTCAGGAACCTCCCTGAGCCACTCACCAGCCGTTTCCTCAGCTCCCACGGAGCAGCTCCCTGCACATCCCACTTGCCTCCCTTTCTATCCCTGTCTGCCCCCTTCGGAATGGCCGGGATCCAGCCTGGCATGGAGGTGGCATCCCGCGTGGCTAGACAGTGCCCATCTCTCCCCTCTGCACCTTGGTCTCTGCTTTGAAAACGAAGGTGGTAACCCCTGCTCCCCTCTCAGACTCGCTGGACTCAAAGCTCTGTGTTGCAAATCACGGTGGAAATGTAAGGGTAGCCAATTATTGCCACTCTCCGATTCCCCGCTCAGCCTGAGTTCAGGTCGAAAAACCAAGCAGCCCAACTGCAGAGCCACTGAGTTCAGAGGGGAAGCCATGAGAAAGAGCCCGTGGGTGCCTGGTGGCCGGTTCAAAACCCAACCGTGCTACTTATTTCATCTCTTCGAGCCTCAGTTGCTTCATCTGAAAAATGGGCAGAATTGGAATTTCTACTTCAGAGTGTGGTGGTGAGGCTTGGCTGTGTTGATCCAGGTAAAGCACTCAGAAGAGAGCCTGGCACCCAGCAAATGGTGGGAGTTATCGTGGTCGGCACTGTCACAGTGACCCAAGGGACCGCCAGCTCCTGGAAGGTCCATTCCTCCAATCCACGTGACGTGAACTGAGAGACAGAAGGAGCCTCTTCTCTGCAATGGATCCGGGAAATGGAGCCGCATGCTCCTCCCGCCAGAACACCCATGAGTGCCAATTAATTTTCCTGACCAGAAGTATAAAAATAGACTTCACTCCCTGAGAGCCCAGGAACATCATTTGCCAGAAGGCTGAGCAGATTTTCCTTTTGCAGAAGATGCCGCTCCTCCCCATCTGCCCATGGGATGGTCCACCCTGCTTGCCACTGGGGTGCCACGAGCTGCAGGGACCATCAGCCTAAGCCACTCCAGTGGCGAGGACCTGGGAAGCGGGTGTCGGGAAGTCCAGAGCAGAGAGAGCAGAGCCTGGTTCATCGGGGCTCCGGGACCCGGAGGAGTTAGTTTCTGAGCCTCAGCTTCCTCATCTGTAACACAGAACCCACCTCCTAGGGTTTAAGGAAGAATGAAAGGAGATGCTAAACAGGGACTGTTTGGAACGCATGTGACAGATGCTCAGCAAAGCCATTATGATGCCTTTTATGCCTTTTCATTTCGGTAGCCTGAGACTAAAACATCCCAAAAACATCCCAAGGACTAATCGTTCGGTAGGGTCAGAGCAACGGGCAGCTCCAGCCATTGGCGCCTGCCTGTAGCCCACTTTAACAGCCCTGTGTGCTCCTCCGGCCCCCCTGCCCCGCCGTTGTCCCGCGTGTGTTACCTTCCTGCTCGGTACACCCTGAATACACAGGGTGCTCTCTGAAGCTGGCAGCCTTGCAGATTGACAAGCTCAGAGCTGAGAGGGGCCCTGAGTACTGACCAGGGTCCCAGACCAGGCATGGTGACCCGTGTTTTCACCATACATGGTGAAAGGAGACGTGATGAGCTGGACCCATGGATGATGCGGTGCAGAGACGTAAAGCGACTTGTTCAGGTCACAGACAACCAGGAAGAGGCTAAAGAGAATTTGGACCAGGATTCTTTGACCTTGATTCCAGGAGTCTTCCATTGCTCCAAGCAGTAAGAGATTCTGTGCTCCCACCCTCCCACTCCATTTTGTAGACCAAGAAACAGAAAATAATGCAGCATCACAGTCGGCGCCATCTCCTGGGCAGGCTCTGCACACGCATGGCCTTGTCTGATCCTCCCAACAGCTCTTCGAGGCGGGAAAGGTCATTATCCCACTTGAGAGATGAGGAAACGGAGGCTTAGGAAGCTGTATGACATGCTGGAGTCTTCCAGCTGGTTTCCAACTCAGGATTCAAAGCCAGGTCTGTCTGACTCTGCATCTCACACATTTAACCATCAAGCTACACTGAGTTCCTTAAATGAAGCCCGGAGAGGGTATTTTAGTCACCGCCCCCCCTCCAAGGTCAAATAATAAGTAAACAGCCATTGCCAAGGCCAGAAAGAAGATCTGCAGAGTTCCAAGCTCCTCATCTCTGGACCCCAAAGAAGGAGGCCTGGGCAGTTCGATCTGTGTTCCCTGCAGGAGGCAGAACAGAGGGTCCTGCCATCCGAATGCCCATAAACCGCTACCGAGTGCCGCCAGCATGCTAAGCGATCTGCAAGAAGCTTGCAAAACAAGCTCACACCCCCACAGCCTTCTTTGTTTTGCTTTTCCTAATCAGCTCCCTCCAGGGAGCAGCTAGAATGGCCACTTTCCTCACCAGGCAGCAAGCTCCTGTCTTTAACCCCACACTGCATTCAGGAGTCTCAGGCTACCGAAACGAAAAGGCATAAAAGGCATCATAATGGCTTTGCTGAGCATCTGTCACATGCGTTCCAAACAGTCCCTGTTTAGCATCTCCTTTCATTCTTCCTTAAAACCTAGGAGGTGGGTTCTGTGTTACAGATGAGGAAGCTGAGGCTCAGAAACTAACTCCTCCGGGTCCCGGAGCCCTGATGAACCAGGCTCCGCTCTCTCGGCTCTGGGCTTCCCGACACCCGCTTCCCAGGTCCTCGCCACTGGCTGGTGGGCTCGGGGCCAGGACGGCAAGTCTACTCCATCTGACAGGAGCCACGAGGACCAGGTCAGGGAGGGATGAAGACAGACGGGAGAGAATCAGGTATCGGAAGGATGCGCTCCAGATCACGGTGACTGCGGTTCTGCTGCCTTCTCTGTGGTCTGCTCTATACCAGACACAGTGAGGGGGCTTCAAGGACACTACTACAAAGAACTCCTTATAGCACTTTGGGAAAGTAGGAATTATGCCTTTGGCAGACTGTAGAAACTGAGGATCAGAGAGGCTAGGAGTTTGCCCAAGGTGGCACAGCTCTGGAATGGCCAAGGGAGATGCAAGCCCAGATCTGTGCAGTTTCGAAAGATAAGTATAAACATATTGTTGGGAGACAATCCTTCATGGGTCTTTGTGTTCTGCACGCCTTCTGAGTAAAGGCATAACAGCGCTTGTTCCAGACTATCTTTGTACAACAGTGATGTTTGTACAGCAAACTGTGTCTCCTAAGAAAGAGACAGCATCCCCTCTGGGGCAGACGGCCCATTTATTTCCCAACCAGGATGATTATCTCCCTCTGAGATAATATCTCCCTCTGAGACAAAGGCTGGGCAGGTTTGCTAGCAGCTCCCTTTGAAGGAGCGGAGTTTCCTAACTGCGGGGTTCCTCACCGTTACACAAACCCACTGCACTCACAGAATCCACCTGGGCTGCTCTTCCTGGTCCCCGTGGGACCTGCGGGGTCAGGGGCACTGATGTGAACACGAAGTTCATGCTGCTGACCGTGCTGTGAGCAATAAAGCCCTCTGTCACACCCCACAGCCTTCTTTGTTTTGCTTCTCCTAATCAGCTCCCTCCAGGGAGCAGCTAGAATGGCCACTTTCCTCACCAGGCAGCAAGCTCCTGTCTTTAACCCCACACTGCATTCAGGAGTCTCAGGCTACCGAAACGAAAAGGCATAGGGTCTTTTGGTCAGCATCTAGGGTCTTTGGTCAGCATCTTTTACGTCATGGCAGGCTAGCTTGCAAGCAGGTAAACTTTCACACCGTTCTTGACATATCTGTGCTAAGGTTCACAAGAATCAGCTGCCCCAGTCCTGGAAGGGAGAACTGGTTGAACAGCAGCACTCAGGAAAGAGGGACCTCGCATTAGCATGAGGCAAAGGTACGGCATTACCAGGGCAAGATTCAGCTCCCAGCGGCCATATTAATGGGTATATCAGGGCTAGATCCAAGGAGGTGATAGGTTCTTCTGGAGCATCATGTCTTGTTCTGAGAAAACCGATTTATAAGAAGACTGACAGACCAGAGCCTGGCCTGGTTCCAGAGAGAAGAGTCATTTGGAAAAATAGTTGAAGGAAATGGCCACATTCAATCCAAAAAAAAGGGATGATGCAGGAAGATGCAGAATGATGGTTCAAACGTAATATTGTTACTGGCATTTGTGCAGTCCTGTACAGTGTGTACTTTTACATCCATCGTTTCATTTTATTCTCCTGCCCATGCTGTGAGCTAGGTGTTACTATTCCCATTTTAACAGACAGAGAAACTGAGGCTCTAAAAAGTTAAGTATCTTGCTCCAAGTCATGAGGGGGAGAGCCAGGCCTGGGACTTGGGCATCCGGCTTCCCCATCTCAGGTGCTCTCTGCACCTGAGATTGTAATTGCCCCAGGCAATTACAGAACAGGCTACCACATGCCAGCAGGATTAGACTCGCTTCCGAGGACCAATGGGCAGAGTTAAAGGGAAGATGATTTTTGACTCAAGACAGGAAGCCCAGAATGAGTAATTCCCATTTATTGACCCCTTACAAGGTGCCACGTTACCACATTTAAGCCTCAAAATCCTGACTTATCGTAAGTTACCACAACGACCATCATCCCATTGCACAGGTACGAACGCCGAGGCTTGGAGAGATGGAGTGGTTTCCCCGGATGCACAGCGGCAGGGCCATGTCTGAGCCCAAGGCTACCTGCCTCTAGTGGAAGTCACTGCCTTGCGAGGTGGTGTGAGCTCCCCATCGGTAAAGATATAGAGAGTGACTCAACCTTCACAGGAATGCTGGAGAGGGATTCTGGCATTTTAGGGTAGATCTGCCCAGGTGATGTGGCCAGGGTTCGAGAGCAATGCAAACACATGAGTCAGAATTCACATGCACACAGGTGAGGCAGAAGCCACCCTTAGGTGGTAGAAGAAGGAGGCAGAGGGTGTAGACGAACCTGAGCACCTGCTGAGGGGCAGGCCCTGTGCTGCACGACCCCCCTGTGAGGGCGGTGCTGTTACACACCCATTTTTCAGAGGAGGAAAGTGAGGCTCAGAGAGCCTGAGGGTCTGGCCCAAAGTTACCCAGGCAGGAAGGGCTAAGACAGGCTGTCTTGTGCTGAATGGAAAGCCCTAGTCCTGGGTCCCACATGTGGCAGATACCTTGCAGAGGGCAAGGGAGGGCGCTGGGGCCTGCGAGTTTGAGGGACAGGATGCGGGGTGCGCTGGCAGGACTCGGTGTAACTGGTGCCTTCGGGGAAGCTACGATACAGGCCAAGGAGGAAGGGCCTTCAAGCTGACGTAGCCCATGGTTTTCTATCCAGCTTTTCCCATGCTTTTACTGATTCCCTGCTCTCTTTGATTCCTTTTTTAATTGTTTACCAGCTCTGGCCCTGGACTGGGCAGCAGCAATGCCGGCATAAATGAGACATGAACCTTTGCCTTCCGGGAACCTCAGACACAGGGGTGCTCTGAGAGAGAGCAGGACGGAGCGACAGGGGCTCGGAGGAGGAGGGAGGGCCAATCACTTCCAGAGGGAGCAAGCTTCCGCTCCCCCAGACCCCTCCCCGGTTCTTGCAACCTCCTGTGGGCTCTGCCTTTGCCTCGGGCAACAGCCTGTCTGAGCTTTGGAACAACTTGCTTCAGCCACAATCCACTCTGCCCACACAGGCCCAGGGAGGAAGACGCAGGCTAACAGAGGGCTGGGCTGCGGAGGTTCGTGACACAGAATCACGCCTGCTTGGGGCTCAGGCCCCCCTCCATTCCCACTTCAACGCTCTGCAATCTGTCAGCTGTTACTCAGCATTGGTGTCCGGGCCCTGGGCTCAGACCCAGCCTGTCTTACCCCTTCCTGCCTGGGTGACCTCGGGCCAGACCCTCAGGGTCTCCGAGCCTCGATATCCTCCTCTCTAAAATGGGCGTGCGAGAGCACTGCCCTCCCAGGGGAGGTCGTGCAGCACAGAGCCTGCCCCTCGGCAGGTGCTCGGGTTCGCCTACACCATCCGCCCCCTTCTTCTTCCACCCGAGGATGCCTCCTGCCTCACCTGTGTGCTTGAGGTTGATATTCTGTATGTAATTTGTGCTCACGTGATGTTGGTGAGGGTGACAAAGATGACGAAGGCTGGTGATAGCTTCTTTCTGGTCCCTTGACATCCCCCAACACAGCACAGGGGCCGTCCCATGGCATGCGGACTCCATGGCCCTCCCTGCCTGACTGATTTGGTTACTGGGATACACAGCGGGGCCTGGGTGGGATCTCCAGTGGGAGTGAAGAAAGGCTGGCGGGATGTCAGAGAGCGGGCAGGAGAGGCAGGCAGCACAGCCACGGCTCAGCCGAGAGAGGCGAGGGTGCAGGGGGCCCGGGGAGCGCATTCGTCACCTCCCTCAGGTCCCCTCAAAGCCGCTGGAAGCCAAGTCTTACTACATCTCTAATCAGCCCCCAGAGCTCCGTGCTGAGGCGCTGGATGAGGGGCTGTAATGGGGTCTGGAAAGGACAAACGGGGTCCCAGCTGTTGGCTGCCGCCCTGGGTGGGCCTGAGGCTGGAGCAACCTGCTCCCCACCCCCTCACCTTCATCCTCCTGGGGAATGAGACTCCCCCGAGTCCAGGTGCCTGGGATGGAGGCCCAAGGAAACCAGCCCTGCTCAATAGGCTGCCCAACGTCTGGCTGCCAAACCTGACACCCGGATCACTCCCTGGCTCTCACGATGTCCCATGGAGCATCCTGTCACAAGACTCTCTGAAGGAACTCAAGTGACAATGGCAGCGCAAAAAGGAATTTGGGCAGTCCGTGCACTGTCTGGCTTTCTAAGTCTGGTATCAGAGACTCAGCTGTGAGCTTCCATGCATTACCCACATTTTATGACACTCAGAAGAGGCAGAGAAATGCCAGATCAAGGTTCCAGAGGGGAGGGAGAGGCAGTGGGCCAGGTTCAGACTTAACGTTATAGTCCTCTTCCCACAACGGGAGGAAACGAGTAGAGGTGGAAGCATACTTCTTAAAAACACAGGGTTAAGAAAATTCTGCTTCCAGCCAAGATGGAGTAACAAGGACTGGATCTACCCTCCCAATGGAACCAATAAAAGAATGGACAAAACATAGGGAAATGGTTTTCAAGACATTGGACATCAGGCAGTGAGGGACAGTGACCTTTGAGAGATGGGAAACAAGGAATTGACTCTGTTTACTGCCTGGGAAGAGTTTCCAGGCTATGGAGCAGGAAAGGGGAACCCAGATAGAGCCCAGTGGACTCTGGGGTTGAGGAGATGGGACTGAGAGTCTGGGGAGACCAAGGCAGCTGGAGACCATGAGGGAGAGGATGCAGAGGAGAGAGCTAAACAGAAACCTGCAGAAGGACCGCTCAAATAGTTAGCAGAGGACTGGTGAGCACACGTGGGTGAGGAAAACGCCCAAGGCAGCAAAGAATCACCCTAAAGGATGACAGGGAATAGTACCTGGCATCCATACAGGCCAGAAATAGTACCAGTTTCCACCAGCCATTTTGAAAAATCTCATAATTCACAGGGCCCTGGGTAGAATACTCAGAGCAGCCTTGCCTCGGTAGTGGGAAAATATTACTCTTAGACTAAAGATGGCTCTGGTCCTGGCTAACAGATCTTAAAAACAAGACCCAAAAGGATCAAACTGTTTCCAAGTAACATAACTGCATCTCAGAACAGGGCTTGAGACTATTTATAAGAACACAGAAATATCTCACATCCAACAAGGTAAAATTCACAATGTCTGGCATCCAATCAAAAATTATCAGGCATGCAAAGCAGCAGGAAAATATGATTCACAATGAGGAGAAAAAGCAATGAATCAAAACCAGCCCAGAGCTGACGCACATTTAGAATTAGTATATGAGGACTTCTGAACAGTTGTTATAACTGTATTCCATATATTAAAAAGCTAGAGAAACACTGAACATGTTAAGAAGAGGACTGAAAGTTTAAGAAAGACCCACATTAAACGTCTAGATATGAAAACTACAATGTCTGAGGTTGAAAATACATTGGATGGGATTAGCAGAGATTAGATATTCAAAAAAATATTGCTGAGCTTGAAGATATGTCAATAATAACTATCCAAAATGAAACACAAACAGAAAAAAAAAGCCTCAAAAAAAATGAACAAGCATCAGGAAGCTGTGAGACAACGTCAGGCAGCCTGATATACGTGCTAGAATCTCCAAAGGAGTGGAGAGAGACAGGGGAAGAGAGAATCTGTAAAGAAATAATGGAAAACTCATAGAACTCAACAATAAAAAATAATCTAATTAAAAATGGGCAGAGGACCTGAATAGGCATTTTTCCAAAGAAGATATTCAAATGGCCAACAGGTACATGAAAAGGTGCTCAACATCACAAGTCATCAGGAAAAAATACAAATCAGAACCACAGTGAGATATCACCTCATGCCTGTTAGAATGCCTACTATCAAAAAGACAGAGATAACAAGTGTTGGAGAAGATGTGGAGAAAAAGGATCCCTTATACATTATTGATGGGAATGTAAACTGGTGCAGCCAATATAGAAAACAGTATGGGGGTTCAAAAATTAAATTAAATAATTAAAAACAGAACTACCATATGATCCAGCAATTCCACTTCTGGGTATGTATCTGAAGGAAATGAAATCACTGTCCTGAAGAGACATCCACACACACAGTACAATCACCAGGACACTGAAACAAACCAAGTGTCTATTAACAGATGAATACTTAAGGAAAATGTGGTATATTAATATCTACATACATGTAGATGAGGTTATAAGATTGACATGAAAAAGAAGGAAATCTTGTCATTTGAGACATACTGAATGGACCTTGAGGGCGTAATGCTAGGTGAAATAAGTCAGAGAAAGATACTCTCACTTATACGTGGAATCTAAAAAAAATAAACTCATAGGAACAGACCAGATTGGTGTTTTCCAGAGGCAGGAGGTGGGGAACTGGGTGAAAGTAGTCAATCTTATAACCTCCAGTTATAAGATAAATAAGTTCTGGGGGTATAATGTACAGCATGGTGATCATAGCTAAATACTGTATTGTATATATGAAAGTTGCTATGAGAGTACGTCTTAAAAGTTCTCATCCCAAGAAAAAAAGAATTGTAACTATGTGAGGTGACAGATGTCAACTAAACTTATTGTGGTAATCTTTTTTGCAGTATATATATGTATGAAATCGTTGTGTTGTACACCTTATACTTATACAATGTTATATGTCAACTATATCTCAATAAAACTGGAGGGGGGAGAAAGAATGGCAGAGAATTTTCCAAATGTGATGAAAAGTATAAACCCACAGATACAGGAAGCTCCCAAACCCTAAGGACAAGAAGCAGGAAGAAAACTACACTAAGGTACATTATAATCAAAGTGCTCAAAAATCAATAAGGAAAAAACTGTAAACACAGCCAAAGGAAAAAAAACACACATTATGTTCGAAGGAACAAGATAAGGACAGCAGCAGATTTCTCAGTGGAAACAAGGGAAGCAGGAAGATGGTTGAATAATATCTTTAAAGTATTGAAAAATAGTCAATCTAGAATTCTATGCCAAGTAAAAAATAAACATTCAAAAATGAAAGCCAAAAAAAAAGACTTTTTTTCCTCAGACATACAAAAACTGAAAGAATTCATCACCAGCACTTTTGAACTACTAGAAATGTTAAAGTCCTTTAGACAGAAAGAAAATGATAACACATAGAAATATGGACCTACACAAAGGAATAAAGAGCGCTGGAAATAGTACCCATATGGGAAAATATTTAAGTTTTTCCCTTACTATTTAAATCTCTTTCAAAGGTAATTAACTTTTAACAAAAATGATAACAATACAATGTGAGGTTTAAAACACACATAGAAGTGAAATGTGCAACAATAACAGCAAAAAAGTTTAGAGGGGAGAAATAGAAGTGTATTGTTATAAGGTTCTTACACTGAATGTGAAGTCGCATAATATCACTTGTAGATAGGCTGTGCTAAGCTAAAGATATACACTATAAATCCTGAAGCAACCACTAAAATAACAAAACTGTTATAGCCAATAAGCCAAGAGAGGAGACAACATGAGATAATAAAAAATTCTCAATGAATCCAAAAGAAGGCAGAAAAAGAAGAAAGGGGGAACAAAGAACAGGTGGGACCAATAGGAAACAAACAGCGAGATAGTAGATTTAAACCCAACTATTAAAAAAACACATTAAACGTAAATGGTTTAAACACTCTAGTCAGAAGGCAGAGATTGTAAAATTGGATTTAAAAAATAAGCTGAAGAGGCACAGAGATCTGGGTTTGAATCCCAGCCTGTGTGCCCTGGGGCAAGTGACTTTGCCTCTCTAAGCCTCAGTTTTTTCATCTATAAAATGGATCTTAAAATTGCCTATTCCATGGGGGTGTCATAGGATTTAGAAGTGAGATTTTATGTATTATTCAAACCAGGGCCTGCCTGGTACCTCCTAAACATTTGATAAAAGGCAGCTATGATGGGAAGGTACAAGGACATCTTGAGGGGACAGAACCGGGAGGGAGTAAACAGAGATAGGTTTCCACCATCTCAGAGTAGAGAAGCTGGGGTTTGGATCCCCAAAGTTGGGCTGAGTTCACAGCAGGTGCTCCACAAACACTCAAGTGTTCAATTGGAGATTTGTAATCCACTTCCAGATGACCTGGTTCTCTTAGCTCTGTGAGACATAATTGCTTCAAGTCAGATGGAATGTCTTGACCCTTAAAACACTATCTAGAAATTTGGTCTACGAAATGTACTACAGATTTTTACTTCTTAACTTCTCATTACACCCCTGCAAAAATGCAGCACTATATGCTCTCCCGAGGCAGGTCTAATTAGAATGATAAAATATTTACATCTTTAAAATCGGAATTCAAAGTTCAAGACAAGCCCTTTGGTTGAAAACATATGAGATAATAGACAATTTGTATTTTAATAATTTTGCTTAAAGAAAAAGGAGCAGTTGCTGGCTGGGGAAAACATTCTCTAAGTAGCAGATTGCCAGACTCCCTAGAATTCTATTTCTCTGGGAAATGCTGTGTTCCTCTGGGGAGGGAAATCTGCTGCTGGTTTCTTGCAAATCTTTGGGAATGCTCCCACTGGCCCTTGAGAATAGCTACGACCATTTCAAGAGATAACAGAATCGCCTCTTCAACCTGACCAGAAGTCTTTTGTGGTTTTTCCCCCTCCATGAAAAATGATTAAAATGCAAATTAACTGTGAGACTCCCAAGGCCCAGGGGGAGGGAGGGTGGGGGAAGGGGGACTAGCAGTGGATGTTATCAGCATCTCAGCTATGATTAGACCATGCATCTTATCTTCCAGAAAGACCCACTCAGTGGGACATAATGTTCCAGGTGTGACTGTGTCCTCCCACCAGCAAGGCCAAGGTTCTAAGAGCTGGGCTGAGGGGGGAAAGTCAGGGGAGGGCCCTGATCCTCAAACCACGAAGCCTCCTCAGATCTCCCCCCAGCAGGTAGGGATCCCCCTTCCCACGTCTCCTCACTCCATCCCGTGTCCCACAGCTCTTCTTCCCTCCATAACTCAAGGAATCTACCGTCTTTCTAGTTAGTACCTATTAGGCTGAACTATATGAAATTTTCATTTTGTAGGTCAAAATGGTCAAACATCAGCAACTTCATAGGGTTCAGTCTAGTAAAGTTATGGTGTAGCTCCTTAGTAATGATTTACTTCTCTCCTGGGCTTGGAAATTTTTTATAAGGTTTTGTCAAGCTCTACACACATCTGTCTAGTCTAGAGATGCTTATCACAATGGCAGTCCCAGGATGAATCCAGTCCACATACCTATTCTGTTTGGACACGGTGTAGCCTGTCTCCAAAGATGTTTGCCATTCATCCTTCCCTCCCCCTTGGACATGCATGCTGCTTCCTGCATCAAGAGGTAGAATCTGGTTCCCTTGTCCTTAAATCTGGGCTGGCCTTCGGATTTTCTTGACCAAACGAATGTGGAGTTAGTGACATTCTGGGACTTCCCAGTCTGGTTCATAAGAAGCTTCGCAGCGTCCACCTAGGAATGCTGCTTCGAGAGGGAAGGCAGTGCTACACAAGAAGTTTGATGACCCTGATACCACCATGCTGGGAGGAAGCCCCACTTGCCTAAAGAAACATTTGGAGGATGAAAAACCAAGTGGAGAGAAGGGTCAGGCTGCATAGAGGTGTCAGACACGCGTGTGAAGCTGTGAGACTCCAGCCCCGAGGCCCCAGCTGATGCCATCAGGGCAGAAACAAACTGCCTAGCCCACTTCTTCCTAAATTCTGGTCCCACAAAATAAATTATTGCTACCACAGAGTAACTGAAATGGTAAGCAATAAGCAATTATTAGAACAGCCCACGTCATGGTCGGTCGGTTAGTTAAAAATTTTTAATTAGTTGCCAACACTTGAAAACCCAGACTGCTTATAAGCATCAGAATTTTCAGTTTTCTTAAAAACCCACAAGCACCCGCAGCCCTGGGCCTGTGAGTTTGCACAGCATGGGCAAGCTGCTGGAGCTCAGAGCCGCTGTCTGTGCCCCCTCCAGGCCACAGCCCTCTCTCCGGGTCACCGCAGCCCCCCACCCCACCCTGCTCCACTCCATAAGGCCACCTGCCTGGCCCTGGTCCCTCCAGCTTCACCTCCGCTCCCTCCCACCTGCCCCTGGGCCCAACCAGATGGTCACTTGCAACCTTCATTCCCAATGAGACACTATTCAAGCCCCTTCCATTTCAAGCCATTTCATGTCATTCCCCCGCCTGGAGTGTCCTCCTTTGTCTATATAACAGCTATGCATCCTTCAAACTCAGCTCAATTCAAACCTCCGGAAGCCTTCCCCGGCCTCCAGAGCTGGGCGAGGTGCCTCTTCTGCCGTACCAGGGCACCTATGTTTACCTCCACCCTGTCATATATCACACGGCAGGGCCTGTGATCCTCTGCCCCCCAGCGCTCCACGTAGGGAGGGCCTAGCACACAGGAAATGATTGTTGAATGACTAGATGAACAGCTCCACGAGGTAGGCCATTTGTCCCCATTTCACAGATGATGAAACTGAGGTTTAGAGAAGTGATCTCTCCACTGACTCTCAAAGACCAGTGGCCACCAACACAAAAACCAAGATCCTTATTCTTCAGGGATCTTCAGACCCTATTATAGGTTGAGCTGTGTCTCCCCAAAAGATATACTGAAGTTCTAATTCCCAGTACCTGTGCATGTGACCTTATTTGAAAATAAGGTCTCTGCAGATGTCATCAAAAGAAGATGAGGTCAATAGGGTGGGCCCTAATCCAATATGACTGGTGTCCTGATAGGATAAGAAGAAAAGACAAGCTAGGAACACCAATGATTGCAGACCACACCCATGAGGCTAAGAGAGTCACAGGCTTGTCCTCCCCAGAGCCTTCAGAGAGACCACAGCCCTGTCGACTTTGGACTTGGAGCCTCCAGAACTGGGAGAGATTACATTTCTGCTGTTTTAAGTCACTGTTTTTGGTAATTTGTTACAGCAGCCGTAGGAAATGAATAGAGATTTCTTTAAAAACTTGTTTCAAAATGTACATAAACATGCTACTTTGTGTACCTCGGGGGCTCAACGATTCCCTGAAGCTGATCCATGGAAGGGTCCCGGGTCCTCCCACTGTCCCCCAGCACTTGGACTGCTCTGGGAGGTGGTATGATGATGTGAAGGATGCTCCTGTGTCAGCCCCACTCATGGCTCCCCAGCCTGCCAGCCGAACCACCTGGGCTCTCCATTTCCTCCCTGTCTGTAGCATGACAGTAATATAGGCACCCATTCCAACTCTAGTTTTCCCACCTGTGCCAGGTGTGGTCGGGAGGAAGGGAGAACCTCAATCTTCTTTCTTCTTTTTAAAATTTATTTTATTGATGTATATAGTTGATTTACGATGTTGCATTAGTTTCTGGTGTACAGCAAAGTGATTCAGTTATACACACACACACACACACGTATATTTTTTCACATTCTTTTCCATTATGGCTTATCACAAGATATTGAATATAGTTCCCTGCATTATGTAGTAGGACCTCGTTGTTTATCCATTCCATATTATATATTATATATATTCCAAATTACATATATATATATATATATATATATATATATATATATATATATTATATAGTTTGCATCTGCTAATCCCAAACAAGAACCTCAATTTTGGAGCAAGCTCCCAGGTTACATTATTTTGGGCCTGAATATTTTAATTTGCTGAATTGATATTGGAGTGACTTCCAGGGACGACATGACTTTTTATGACCTAAAAGGGACTAAGAACCTGCTCCATCCAAAGAGGGGGGAGGGGAACAGCCCCACAGTGTGGGTTTAGGGTCCGGGTCTCAACCTTGATCGCACACTGGAATCAATTAGGGGATGAAAAGAAAACACTGATGCTGGCTCCCAGCTCCAGACTCAGATGGCAGTGTCTGGGGCAGGACCTAGGCAGCAAGACCCTTAAAAGGTCCCAGGTGATTCTAGTGGCGGCAACATTTGGGAACTACTGGGTTTAAACTAGTCACTGTAAGGACAACGCAAGACAAAAATAAGCGCGAGCTCTTATGCCATAGGTATGCTTGTTCTACAGGGAGTTACAACCTAGAAACATGGAAACAGGGCTCCTTGTCCCTCTAGTTCATTCCATGCGCTGGCCCAGCACACAGTAGGTCTCTTAAATGTTCATTCCCTTCCCGAGGTCTCAGGGTCTCTGAATTTCACGCAGGATGCTGGGTTTCCCCAGAGCAAGAGCTCCAAAAGTCCCAAGTGGAAGCTGCAGGCTTCTTACAAACCAATCTCAGAATGTCAAGCTAATCTCAGAATGTCACTCACACTGCATTATCTTGGTCAGAAAAATCACTAAGGCCAGCTCACATTAAGGGGAGGGGAATCAGATCTTAAACTCCCTCATGGGGGGCCAACATGTACCTCCAGTAGGTAGGGAAGGAATGGATGGGGCCGTCTTTGGAGACAGGCTACCCCACCGACAACAAAGGGATTTGAGTATCAGTCTTCAAGATCTGTGATTCTCCCCTCCCCTCCAGCTCCTAGGGGGTCTGGGTAGCCTTGCCCTCCTGGCCGGCTCTGGCGATAGGGAAGTGCGTGCCCCTGTTTACTATTCAACCCTCCAGAATCTCCAGGGACTCAGGGACTGTGTAGAGTGGGGCTGGGGTGTTTTCAGGGTGGGGGAAAGAGAGGCTGAGTGCCTCCAGGGCTCAGGGTCGAGCTGAGTCTTTACATCTTCAGCAGCCACAGCCTCTTCCAAGCCCAAACCCACAGCACGGTGTCCCTGCACCAGGGAGGGCACATCTGCATAAGAGGATTTTTTGGATAACTGATGTCTACTCTGTACATCCAAGAAGAGTGTCTTTTTTTTTTTTTTGCGGTACGCGGGCCTCTCACTGTTGCGGCCTCTCACGTTGCGGAGCACAGGCTCCGGACGCGCGGGCTCAGCGGCCGTGGCTCACGGGCCCAGCCGCTCCGCAGCATGTGGGATCTTCCCGGACCGGGGCACGAACCCGCGTCCCCTGCATCGGCAGGCGGACTCTCAACCACTGCGTCACCAGGGAAGCCCAAGAGTGTCTTTTTGATGCTTAGTTTTTGAGAGAGAAATCTATCTAAAATGGCATATATCCTCCAGGTCTTTTTAAGCCATGAAGAGGAATCATATTTCACAGCTTGGTGAAGCGGAAGAGACTTGGGTTTTGGAGCCACAAGAATATGGTTTCTTTTACTCCATCAGTGAATCAAACAGGTGTGCACTTCCGACTCCATCCATCCCTCTGGCTTCTGGCCTCTGCGGGGGGCTGGGGTTTTCCCAGGGCACTGCTTCAATTATAAACTATTCCTGCTCAGTCACCTACAATGGCTCCCACTGTCTACTGATTATATGTGAACTTCTCATACTGGGCAGTTAGTACCTTCTACAACCTGGCCCTGGCCTCTGTCTCCCAGTTCTCCTGTGCTCCCTACCCTCCAGTTTCCTGAAGGATTCTGTGAATATATTCTGGGCTTTCCTACCTCCATGCCTCTCTGATTTTTTAAAATTTTTTTTGGCCGCTCCGCGTGGCTTTCGAGATCTTAGCTCTCCGACCAGGAACTGAACCCGGGGCCATGGCAGTGAAAGCGCCAAGCCCCAACCACTGGACCGCCAGGGAAGTTCCATACCTCTCTGCTTAGAATGCCCTTATTCCCAGGCCCGCTAGGGGAAATCTGCCTCTAGTTCCCATCCATCAGAACCCCCAGCCTCAAGTACAGATGAACAGGTGTTTGGGGTGGGGGCATGTGACACCTCAAACTCACTACCTTTTCCTGTTAATGGCTTTTCCTGCACATACATCTTGTCTTACGCTCATCCAATCATCTAACAGATGCTTGTGGAGGGCCTACTTTATACCAGGCATTGTGGTCGCCCTTTCTAGGAATGGCTTGGTCCATCATTTCTCCACTAGTCTCCAAGCATCCAGAAAGAAAATCTACATCCCGTTCAACTTTGTCCCCCAGCATCCCTGCCCCAGTGCCTGACACAGAGCTTGGCACTAGGCAGGCGCTCAACATTAGCTGAACACGTGGATGGAGGCCTTCACATGTCTCTATCAAACTGCCGTCTGCTGACGGGTGGGGACATCGACTTGGTCACGTGCAGCAGGCACTGTACACCCACAGCATATGCTGCGCACTCACTGAGCCAAGCACTGCTAAGTGCTACAGACAAAGCAGTAAAAGTTCCCGCCCTTGTGGGGATAAGACGGACAGAGCAACCCGAGAATGAAATCCACTAGATCACAACGCACCTCGAGGAGAGCACTTCCTGGGGGGAGGAGGAGAGACGAGTCATCTTTAAATATGTCCTTCCTGTCCCTGATTTTGTGTCTTTCTTAGGGGGAAGCAATAAGGTGGAAACCCAGCAGCTTTGCAGATCCTCAGACCCAGATTTGAAACCCATTTTCCTCCTTGCTAATGGTGTGTCCTGGGCAAATTATTTCATTTCGCTGAAGTTTGGTATCCTGATCTGTAATATGGGGATAACAGTGCCAATGTCACAGACATGTAAGTGTTTACTGTAATCAAGTGTGTAAGGGCCCGCGTCTGGCACACAGCAGATGCTCAGCAAAACGTCAGCCTCTCTCCCCATTTGGTGGCACTTCACGTTTCTGTCCCTGCAGCTAACCCAGGACTGAGTGTGTAATCAATGCCCAAACATTTGTCCACAGTAATAAATTGACCACATTAAACTTGAATTGTAAACAAACAAACAAACAAAAAAACAGAACTCCATCTCTGCACAGGCTCTGCCTATAGGTACTGAAAAGCCCTATATTTATTTTGTCAAGTTACCATAGCAACTCCTGATGCTCCAGCCAGCCCCAGGATTAGCAGTAATCAATTTATCTTGTAACCATGGAAATGCCAGCTGTTGGGTGGGATCCAGAGCTGCGAGGCAGAGGTAGATATCATGTGAGCTCTTCTCCCCTCTAGAAATAAATCCGGTGAAGCCTCCTCTGTCATCACGCAGTTACAGTCAGCACTATCTAAAATGATGTCCATATGACAGTTTTTATAAACATGGGTTTAGGAACAGGAGACAGAAAATTAGGCAAAACAAAAGACCAGCATGGCTCATGGGAGCAATTAGCATTACGGAAAACCTGTTAAGAGACTGCCAAGACCTGGAATCTGGGTTCCCTTGAGCCAACTTGGGGATTCTGCACCCATTCGTGCTTGCGTTGGGAGCTCGCTGTCCCTACAGCCTAGATTTTGCTGTTACTTTTTAGACAGATTTCCACCATGGTGAAGTTTGGGGGAAAAGGAAAGTGTCCCCTGAAACGCCATTCCCTGGAAAAGTAAACAGCAGCCAGTGGAGCCCCTGCCACATGCCCAGGGGACAGAGGGAACCTGGGGGGCCTTCCTACCACTGGGCTCCCAACATAACCAACTCGATAGAAGGTGCAAGGTCTGAATTTGGTACGTGGGGACTTACTCTCCTAGCCCAAATGCGGTGGCCCTTCCCTGGAGCTAGACTGTAACTCCAAAAGGCCACAGACAGCTCCAGCTCCGGAAAGCAGGCGTTTGCCTTTGTTCTGGCTCCAGAGTTAAGGCACCAAACATAAAGATCACTCCACGCTCAGAGCTTCAGGGATTCCCCTGGAGAAAAAATGCAAGCGATGAGAGGTCATCTGTTTTGTCTGCCACTGGGAACCTGTTTTGTGTCGAGAGAAGAGTTATGGTCGCGCCGGGCACTGATGGCTACAGACTCAGCACAAAGCAGAAAAAGGAGAAAACGACTGCTGTGCTCTGGCTCTTGGCTGGTCACAGAGCGGGTCTCGCCGCCTTCCTCGGGCTACAGAGTCTGTGGTCTCCACCAAACGGGAGAAAAGTGAGGTGGGAGGCGTCCGAGGTCAGCAGCAAGTGACAGATTACCCGGCGCCTCGGGAAGATACAGAATGGGGAAGAGCGAGGTTGCCTGCCCACCCGGGTACGCACGGATCCGGGCTGCCCCGCCTTGGAGGGCTGCGGGGCAACGGAGGGAGGACCGCAGGTGGGGGATGGGCAGGGAGGGGACCCCTGCCGAGGCCCCTCGCACAGGTCGATCCGGGGAACACTGGGCGCACAGCCTGCCCCGCCCCCGGGAGCCATGCTCGCCGCCACAGACGCGCGCACCCAGTGGGGATGCCAGCTCCGGACAAAGGACCCGCGCTCGGATCGCCGGCGGCCGCCACCACCCGGCCTGAACCCTCCCGGTGCGCTCAGCCCCGGCGGGGAGGGCGAGACCGTGGCCCCGAACCTGCCCAAACTTGGCGGCCCGGGGCGCGCGTGGAAGGAGCCCCATTACCTGTGCGGCCATAAAGGACAGATCCATGGTGTCGCTGCTGCCGCTGGCGCTCGAGTCCTCCCTGCTGCTGCTGGTCCAGCCGCCCGCACAGCTGGCGAGAGAAGGCCACGCAGCGAGCAGGCCTCCCGGAAACCCCGCAGCGGCAACGCCGACCTCGGCAACCCAGAGGGGGCGGCAGTTCCCGAGCCCGCGCGGCGCCCTCAGCTCCCTCTGCGCTCACGGGATGGAGGGCTTGGAGCCTGGGGGCGGGGCGGGGCGGGGCTCGGGGTGGGGAGGGGGCAAGGCGCCCCTTCACGTGACCACTCCCTGCCCCACCCCCGAGGGCGGGGCTCGGTGGAACCCGGGACGGCTCACAGTCGCTTCCCTTCGCGTGCTGGAGGGAGGAGCTGAGACACGAGATCGCTTATCTGGTGGGTGCAAGAACCATCCCAGAACCCAAGTCCAGTGCTGGTGGCGCCCTGCCCCGTGCTGTTGAGCCCAGTTCCCTAGGGGGCCAGCGGTGCTTTTGTGGGGCTGGCCTGCCAGGGTCAGGGTTAACAGGCTTTTTGCGCCGACACTGCGCCCAGAGTCCGGTGTCCTCGGGGCCCTGGAACTGGGCAGAAGAAGGTTTAAATCCTAGCTCTGCTCTTGCGGCTTGGGCAAGGTAGTGGCTCTCTGAGCCTGGGTTTTGTCATCTGTAAAATGAAGAAAACAGAACCAGAGAATTTAATGAGATCATGAATCTGGTACATAGTGTTTTCAATAAATGTGAGCTCTAACATGGCTAATAACAGAGACTAAACTGTGAATGGTGCCTTCTAGAATTGCGCAGTGCACAACTTGCACAACTGGTGCCTTATGGCCCTGTTTTAATCTTTCCCTACCTCCAACAAGGATCCCAAACTTAAGGCTTCAATAGCTAAAGTGAGGACAATGGCAGAGATGCCGGAAGGAGCCTATTCCCATGTGTGCATGTGTGTGTGTGACACCGGAGACCTGGTGACTGGCCCCCAGGAGAGCAGGTGGGAGCTTTGTCCATCTTGAAGAGCTCACTGGTAGGGACTGGGTTGTGCGTTACCTGTGCGGCCATGAAGGACAGATCCATATATGTCCCTACTGCTGCCTGTGCTCGAAACCTCGCTGCCGCTGCTGGTCCAGCAGCCTGCACAGCTGACGGGGAGAAGGCCATGCAGCGCGCAGGCGTCCCCGAACCCCGCTGTGGCGGGAGCACTGACCTCAGCAAATGGGACCGGTGCCTTACTGACAATGTTTGTGTCCCCTCAAAATTCATATGTTGAAACCAGTCTGATAGTATTTGGAGGTGGGACCTTGGAGAAGTAATTAGGTCACTAGGTCATGAGGGTGGAGCTCTGGTAAGGGGATTAATGCCCTTTTAAGAAGAGACGCCAGAACAGAAGTTCATTTTAATTGAGTCAAAGTTTATTAATATTTAACTATACACTTAGCCATTGTTGAAGAAATCCTTTCTCAACTCGAGACCATAGAGATAGTCTCCTGTAGTTTTTAATTTTTATTTTATTTTTTCATATTTCAACCCTTTTCTTACTGATTATTTTTTTGGTACGGGTTAAGGAAGAAATGTCATCTTTTCCATATTAATAATCCATTATCCCATCCCTTTTATTGACCAGTCCAGCCCTTTTTGTTTGGTGTTGATTAGCAACACCAAATCTGTCAAGTTTCAATCTAGGTGTGGGCCTGTTGATGGGTTGTCTGTTCTAGTCCATTGATTGTTCCTCTGTTTCTACAGTAATGCTATTCTGACTTAGTTACCATGGTGGTTAATTTTATCTGTCAAGTTGACTGGGCCACAGGATGCCCAGATAGCTGGTTAAACATCATTCTGTATCAAACTGGGGAGAAATTCCATCTTTACTATGTTGAGTCTTCCAATCCAGTATGTTCAGAGACATACTGAAGACAATATGTTCCTCCATTTATTTAGATCTTTTTTGATTTTTTTTTTAAATCAGTGTTGTGTAGTTTACAGCATACAAGGCCTGGACATGTTTGTTAAATGCTCACCTAAACATTTCTTTCTTTTCCTTTCCTTTTTTTTTTTTTTTAGTGACTATAAATTTTTAGGTATTACACTTTTAATTTTGATGTCCATGTGTTCATTACTAATATATAAAAATATCATTGATTTTGTATGTTTGTCTTGCATTCTATGACCTAGAACTTATTAGTTCTTGGAATTTTTTGGTAGATTCCTTGGGATTTTCTATGTGGGAAATCATGTCATCTGCAAAGAGGGACCATTTTATTTATTCCTTTCTGATCTGTTTTTTCATTACATCCTTGCTTTGCCTTATCGCAGTGACCAGACGACTAGGTTCAGTAAGAGTGCTGGGGGCAGGCATGCATGTTTTCATGTTCCCACGTGGACCCTGGGAGGCAGGGAGGGCAATGATGAAGGTGGAGAGACCAGCACGAGGTGGTGTCAGCTGAAAAGCAGGGCCCACGGTCCTGTACCCCCACTGCTTCATGATGACGGTGTTCTCGGATCGGGTGGCTCTTCTCTGCAGAAGAGCAGAGAAGAAGATGCTCTGCAGACAAGGTTTGTGCAGTTACCAGCCTGTAGACCTGGCCTTCCTCAGGGGAATCCAGACCTCTCCCAGAACTCGGCTCTGAAGAAAAAGAGAGACGGGACCAATGCAAACTGTCTGATGGCTTGTTTTGTTTTTATGTTTTAAACCCAAACGTCCCCAAGCGACACCTTGTAGTCAAAACCTATGTAACACCGTGTGTCCTTGGATGAGTCTCTTCTGCTCTCTGAGCACCAGTTCCCTCATCTCTAAATAAAGGGGCAGGCATGGACCCCCGCCAATCTTTTTTTTTTTCCCTTTGGCTGTGTTGAGTCTTCCTTGCTGCATGCAGGCTTTCTCTAGTTGTGTTGAGTGGGGGCCACTCTTTGTTGCGGTGTGCGGGCTTCACATTACGGTGGCTTCTCTTGTTGTGGAGAACGGGCTGTAGGCGTGAGGGCTTCAGTAGTTGTAGCACACAAGCTCAGTAGTTGCCGTGCACAGACTCAGTAGTTGTGGCTCACAGGCTCAGTAGTTGTGGGTCATGGGCTTAGTTGCTCCGCGGCATGTGGGATCTTCCCGGACCAGAGATCGCACCCACGTCCCCTGCATTGGCAGGCAGATTCTTAACCACTTCACCACCAGGGAAATCCCGACCCACCAATCTTGAGTCCATTTTTTTTAAATAAGTATATGACTTTATTTATTTTGGCTGTGCTGGGTCTTAGTTGTGGCACACAGGATCTTCGTTGCTGCATTGCTGCGTGCGAGATCTTCATTGCAGCGTGTGGAATCTTTAGTTGCGGCACGTGGGCTCTTAGTTTTGGCATTCAGGATCTAGTTCCCTGACCAGGGATCGAACCCGGGCCCCCTGCATTGGGAGCAGAGTCTTAACTGCTGAACCACCAGGGAAGTCCCCTGAATCCAGTTTTTAACACCCACCATGTCCTGCAGGTGGACAGAACTATTTAGTCATCACGTCCCGAAGAAAGAAAACATTCTTACATTACCACACCCAGAGTGACAAGGAGGACCAGAGGACTGGTTGTCAGCTAAAGCCTGAACTGAGGTATTTTTAAGTCACTCTATTGATGCATAATTTACATAAATGTACCCATTTTACATAAGTTGATGAGTCTTGATACACATGGACACCTGTGTAACCAAAACTATAATCAAAGTATAGAACATTCCACTCACCCATAAAAGTTCTCTTTTATCACTTTGCAGTCAACCCCCAGCCCCCAGCCTCAGGCAAACATTGATCATGTTTCCATGACTACAGATTACATTTGTCTTTTCTAGATTTTTCTATAGATGGAATCATACAGATTGTACTTTTTTCTTTGTCCAGCTTCCTTTAGCATGGCATTTTTGAGAATCATCCATATTGGTGCATGTATCTGTAGTTCCATTTTTATTGCTGAAAAGCATTGATGTCTGGATGTACCCCAGTTTGTTTGTCCATTCTCCAGTGGATGGGCACTTGTCTGTCTCTAAGTTTTGGGCTGTTATGAATAAAGCACCTGTGAACATTTGTGTGCAAGTCTCTGTATAGACATTTTGTTTTCATTTTCTTGGGTAAAAACCTAAGAGTGGAACTGCTTAGTTGTATGTTTATAATAAACTGCCAGACTGTTTTATAAAGTGTTTGTACATTTTACATTCCCAACAACAGTGTTTGAGAATTCCAGTTGCTTCATATTCTCACCAGTCCTTGGTATTTTCATTGGTTTTAATTTAAGCCGTTCAAGCGGCTATAAAGTGGTATTTTATTACGGTTTAAATTTGCACTTCCCTGATGAATGTTGATTCTGAACCTCTCTTTTACTTGCTCATTATTGGCCATTGGTATATTTTCTTTTGTGAAGGGCCTATCCCAATCTTTCTCCATTTAAAAAGAATTGGATCGGGCTTCCCTGGTGGCGCAGTGGTTGAGAGTCCGCCTGCCGATGCAGGGGATATGGGTTCGCGCCCCGGTTCAGGAAGATCCCACATGCCGTGGAGCGGCTGCGCCCGTGAGCCATGGCTGCTGAGCCTGCGCGTCTGGAGCCTGCGCTCCGCAATGGGAGAGGCCACAGCAGTGAGAGGCCCGCGTACCACACACACACACACACACACACACACACAGAATTGGATCAATTGTCTTTTTATTACTGAGTTGTAAGAGTTCCTTATGTGTTCCTTATATGTACTGCACATATTTTCTCTCAGTCTGTGGTTTGTTAAATTTTCTTAATGATGTTTTTCAAAGGAAAGTTCCTAGTTTTGATAAAATCTACTTGATCTTTCTTTTCTTTTATGGTTCGTGATTTTTGTGTCCTATTTAAGAAATCTTTGCCTATCTCAAGGTCATGAAGATTTTCTCTGTTTTTCTTTCCCCCAAAGTTTTATAGTTATAGCGTCTGTGTTTAGGTCTGTGATCTGTTTTTGTTTTTATATATGGTGCGAAATAAAGGTTGAGGCTCTTTTTTTTTCTTTCCCAAATGAATTTTCAATTGTGCCAGCACCACTGACTATCCTTTCTCCATTGAATTACCCTAGACCAGGACTAGATTTAAGAAGACACAAAAGTTAAGATGGCATGTACTCTCAGGTGCCAGCTTTGCACTTGTGTGACCTTGAGAGTGCCTCCTTAAATTTTCATTCCTAGGCACCTTGTTGGCCTCACCCGCTGACTAAGTACTTCACAGGCAGATCTGCATGTTAGAAATATCACTCTATAGCTCTCCCTGGGCGACCGCATCCAGGCATGTAATGATCTAGTGAGGACACCCAGACTTCTGTCCTGAGCTCCAGACAGGCCTGTCCAACTGTCTATTCAGCAACTTCTCCTGGGTGGCTAATGGCATCTCGAATTTAACCTAGCCAGCACTGAGCTATGATTTCCACCCTGCTGCATCACAAGCAGATAGTGGCTCTACCCAGGTCCTCCATGTACAGTTCTGCATGTTGCACACTGCACAGGAGTGCCTGGCAGGGAGTCAGGTGGGGTTAAAATCCAGCCATGCTCCTCTTGTGGAATCCGGTACGTGAGTTAAAAGTCGTGTATGTCCAAAGGAATTGCTAATTCTCCCAAGGGCCTCCCAGTAGACCCAGGAGTCGTCCTTCAGTCCTCTCTCCCTTACACCCCACTCTCAGCTCACCAGCCCGCTCGTTCAGTATGCTCTGGCCACACAGGCTTTTTTTTTTTTTTTTTTTTTTCTGTCTCAGCACCACACCCAGTACATTTCCCTGCAGGGACATAGACTTTGCTATACCTTCAGCTTGGAACTCTTTTACTCCAGATCTTTCTTTTGATGGTTCAGGTTTCACTTCAAAAACCACCTCCTCTAGGAAGCCATTCCGACCTTAAGTAATCCGTCCTTAAAATAAAAACAGCTGGGCCTCCCTGGTGGCGCAGTGGTTGAGAGTCCGCCTGCCGATGCAGGGGATACGGGTTCGTGCCCCGGTCTGGGAGGATCCCATATGCCGCGGAGCGGCTGGGCCCGTGAGCCATGGCCGCTGAGCCTGCGCATCCGGAGCCTGTGCTCCGCAACGGGAGAGGCCACGACAGTGAGAGGCCCGCGTACCGCAAAAAAAAAAAAATAATAAAAAAATAAAAAAAAATAAAAATAAAAACAGCTTATTTTATTTTTCTGTAGCATCTCTCCCTTTTTGAATGCATTTACTTGTTGGGAGAGGCAATCTGCCATGCGCTCTGAGTGTCCTGGGCCTCAAGCCACCTGCATGTTCTCGGTCCTGGCAGCTTGGCATGGGGACAGGGCAAGGGAATGCGTCTTTGCACTGCAAACGTAGAGGATTTGGGTTCCAGGGACAGTCTCCAGACTGCTGTTCTGCTAAGTATCGGATGCATAATTCACATGCGCAGAGAACTTGGGATCCTGTGAAGGGGAAAATTCCATTCCCTAAAAGGCTCTCGGCCTATAGGCTATGTAGACCCTGTAGACCCTGTCATTTCACCTCATCTGGGACCCAGATGGAGAGGGCAGGGGGCCACTGAGACCGTGGAGCAGATGCCCTCTCTTCCTGGGAGTGCTTTAAAAATGGTTTAAGAATTCATGAGTGGGCTTCCCTGGTGGCGCAGTGGTTGAGAGTCTGTCTGCCGATGCAGGGTACATGGGTTCATGTCCCGGTCCGGGAAGATCCCACATGCCACAGAGTGGCTGGGCTCACTCAGAGTGAGCCATGGCCGCTGAGCCTGCGCGTCCAGAGCCTGTGCTCTGCAACGGGAGAGGCCACAACAGTGAGAGGCCCGCGTACTGCTAAAAAAAAAAAAAAAAAGAATTCATGAGCTTCTCACTAAGCCACTTGATATATTATTTACAGCACATCACAGGGGTGGAGATGGCCCAAGACCCACCCCTCCTTTTAGCAGGCAGAGAAAATGGAAAGCAGCAGTGGGGACAGCAAAATGCCCAGGAAACTCCTTTGAAGTCAGGCCCCAATACTCCCTCTCCTGTCAATTCTCACAGCGAGACGTTTCTTTTGACCCGTCAGCAAATAGGTGCTGATCCAGGATTTGAACCCAGATCCTTCTGATTACAGAATCCACATGTCTTCTGCACTATGGTTCCTGCCCGTAAGGAACCTATATATTAGACCAATGCAAAACCAAATCACTATAAAGTGAGGAAGAATTCATCCACTCATTAGTTCTTTAATTCAACAAGTATTCCATCCATCCATTCAGTACGTGTTTCCTGAGCATCTCCTGTGTGCTGGGCACTGCATGTCTGGAAAGGGTGGAGAGAGGTGTGTCGAGCTTCAACAGCAATGACAAGGGGTCCAAAGCTCCCTGTGAGGGGAGGCTGAAGAATCGGCTTTGCATCTTGGCTATTCCACTTGCTAGCTGGGTGACATTAGGCAAGCTACTTAACCTCTCTGAGCCAGAGTTTTTTCTTCTCTAAAAGTGGAGGATTGAGTGAGATGATGGAAAGGGTGCCTAGCACTGAACCTGCACATAGTAGGTGCGATGTCCATGGAAGGAGAGAAGGAAAATTGAAGTCCATGGGGAGGGGGAGGGTGTTAGTTGGATACAGAGATTGCTCGTTTGCTTATGTTTATTCTAGTTAAACACATGTTCTGCTAGAACAGGTCTTCCAGGGGATCACAGAGCGAGAGGAAGGATGGTTTCTTACTTATCCATGAAACACACCAGCACCTAGCAAATGCCTGGCTTAAATAAAGTGCTTTGGGAATGTTTCCCGAATGAACAAACTAATGAGTTAATAAGCATTTTATGCTTCAGTAAATGAAGGGATGAAATCAAGTAGGAGGATGCAGGAAGTAAAACGTCTCCCTCTGGCCCCTTACCTGCTCTCCTTTGCCTGTGCACACACATCAGGTCTGATGTTTAAAATGAGGGATCGCCAGATACTAGAAGCTCAGCTGCCCAGCCCTCCTCTGTTTCCTCGTTGGTGTGGAGCTCCTACAGCATGGGAAGGAAAACCTGGAGCCGGATTCCTGGGCCACTGCCACGCCCAGGGAGAGCTAGAGAGCCACATCTCCTAACATCACTTGTAGATTTTTTTTTTTTTGGCCATGCTTCGCACCTTGCGGGATCTTAGTTCTCAGACAGGAGATTGAACCCGGGGCGTCGAGGCTTGGCCTCGTCGAGTCCTAACCACTGGACCGCCAAGGAATTCCCCTAGAATCCCTTCTTAATACAAAGGCAGAGAGACCCCCTCCTACAATCATTCATTCACTCCAAAACGATTACTAAGTTCCTCGCAAGAGCCAGGCCTGTGCAGGGCTCCCTGGAGGGGTGAATACAGCCTCACTGGGCCATAGTTCCACGGGAGGGAAATGTTCCAAGTTGATAAATGGAGACAAAGCCATCACCCAATGTCAACACAATACAGACCTGCACTATCTAATACAGTAACCAGGGACCACTTGTGGCTATTGAGCATTTGAAATATGGCCAGTCTGAATTGAGATTTAAGAATAAAATACAGGATTTGGGGGGGACTTAGTATAAAAAGACTAATGATTTTTGACATTGATTACATGTTGAAATGACAATATAGTGGCTATATTGGCTATATTATTAAAATCAATTATATCTGTTTCTTTTGGATTTTTTTCATGTGCTACTAGAAAATTTTAAGTTGCTTGCATTGTGGCTTTTTAAATTTTAAGTTGTATGTGGCTTGCATTCTATTTCTATGGAAGAGCACTGGCAGAGACAAGTCAGAGCAAAAAAGCTCATCTGTGATGCAGGGGGTGGGATACAGGAGGGCCGGAGGGGTCTGGACCAGCTTTGTGGCCTTCAGGGATGGGCTGGTTTAGGGCAGGTGAGCAGAAAGGGGGACAGACAAGGTGCTCCAGCCCGGGGACAATTTAAAATAATTCTCCTGTTTCCCAAGTAGAAAAACAGAGAGGCATTTCATGATTGGAGAAGATAACAGCCTGCTCCACCCTGGCATCACAGGCCCAGACCAGGGACTTTGACAGGGAGCTGGGGTGTGGATGACTCAGCCTCAGAAATCCCACGTGCCCCGCCCCCAGAAATCCACACACATCTGCCTGTGTCTCCCATACAGAGAGGAAGGTGTCTCCCTCTCCCCAAACACCCACGTGAATTCTTCCACGCCACTCACACTTGCTTCTCTCTGTAGGAAACTTCCAAAGCTCCAGGCACCGTCCCCAGGAGGTAATTGTCGTTTTTGCTTCCTTTGTTGGGTGCGCCTCCAGAGTCTGATGAACTCATTTTTTTTTTTTTTTTTTTTTGCGGTACGCGGGCCTCTCACTGCTGTGGCCTCTCCCGTTGCGGAGCACAGGCTCCGGATGCGCAGGCTCAGCGGCCGTGGCTCACGGGCCCAGCCGCTCCGTGGCATGTGGGATCTTCCCGGACCAGGGCACGAACCCGCGTCCCCTGCATCGGCAGGCGGACTCTCAACCACTGCGCCACCAGGGAAGCCCTGATGAACTCATTTTAATTAAAGCTCTGATTGCGTTGGGAGGAAAGGGTTGGGGATGTGTGGGTCTGCTGGGGAGGGCAGCAGGGCTGTGGGCAGGAAGAGGCTTCTTCCTGCAGCTCTGCCTGCCCAAGGCAGCCACATTCACGCATCTGCCGGGAACAACAACAACCAGAATAACGATGAAGAGAGTCATCTTGTGGTTGCCAGGCTGCTCCTGTTTTCCTGCATGTGGATTTCCCAGGTCCTTTCGGTCACGGCTGATAGCAGCCCTGCCAGGAGGAAGTGTCTGCATGTCAGAGTCACTGTGCAGAGAGAAGCAACTTCCCTAAAGTCCTGAGCTAATGAGCAGAAGGGCAGGACTTGAGCTCAGCACTCTGGTGATCTGTCCACTGTCACCACCTCATATCCCAAGTCCCAGGAGTAAGAGGATCCTCAGAGCTTGGCCACATTCTGCCTCCGCCTCTAACTAGCCCACTTGATCTCTGGGAGTCTCAATTTCTATGTTGTGTAAAATGGGCTTCATGTGACCGACTTCACAGGACAGTGAGGATTCAGTTAAAATCAGCCCGTCCATTGGAACCCCGTGCTCGTCCTTGCACGGCTCCTGGTGATGTCCAGGACAGGGTGTGGGTTCCTCAGCGTGACCCACCCACCCTCCCAGTCTGCTCCCACCGGCCTCTTCAACTTCCTCTTCCAACTTCCCTCCTTGACCTCTCTGCCCCGGCCATGCTGAACTCTTTGGACAGATCCAAGCAAGCCCCATTCCCTCTCCCATGAGCCTCTGCCCATGATTTCCTTCTGCCTGGAACACACCCCTCCCCTCCCATCCCAGCCCTCCTGCTTGCATTCTCCTCATCCCTCACGGCCCCAGGCAGTCATCCCCAACCCCCCCACCCTCTGGGAACCTGCCCCGGACAGAGTAGTGTCAGTTTCCGTGACCACCCTCATCAGCACCTTCATTGCTTGCTACACAATGTCTCCTTAGAGTGCAAATGCCCCTGGGAGGTACACACTCGGCTTTCCCGCTGCTGTGACCCCAGGAGCTGTGTCCTAGACTTGAGGCTAGAGGCAAGCAGGGATTCTGGAGCCAGGCCTGGCTTGGATGTTGTTGTGGGTTGAATGGTGTCCCTTCCAAAGATACGTTGAGGTCCTAACCCCCAATACCAGTGATGTGACCTTACTTGAAAGTAGAGTCTCACAGATGTAATTAAATTAAAATAAAGTCAATGGGCCCTAGTCCAATAAGATTGGTGTCCTTATAAGAAGAAGCGAAGAGACAAAAGAAAAACACATGGGAAGAGAATGGTCATGTGATAATGGCGGCAAAGATGGAAGGGATGCAGCTTCAAGCCAAGGAAAGCCAAGGATTACCGACCACACCAGAAGCCAGGAAGAAACAAGGAAGGATTCCCTCCAGAGTCTCAAGGGAGCAGGGCCCTCCTGACACCTTGATTTCAGACTTCTAGCAGCTAGAACTAACAATACATTTCTGTTGTGTTAAGCCACCCAGTTTGGGGTTCATCGTGACAGTAGACCTAGGAAACTAATACAGATGCCCAGCTCTACAACTAACTAAATAATTTGCTCTCTGCTTCAGTTTCTTGTAAAATGGGGATATAATTACAGTACTTACCTTGCAGAGCTGTGAGGTTTAAATGAATTGTGAACCCTAGTAAACAATAGATGCTATATAAGAATTAGCTGTTATTATTTATCATAATAGGTGTTCAAAAATTTATGTTGAGGGCTTCCCTGGTGGCGCAGTGGTTGAGAGTCCGCCTGCCGATGCAGGGGACACGGGTTCGTGCCCCGGTCCGGGAGGATCCCACATGCGGCAGAGCAGCTGGGCCCGTGAGCCATGGCTGCTGAGCCTGCACGTCCGGAGCCTGTGCTCCGCAACGGGAGAGGCCACAACAGTGAGAGGCCTGCATACTGCAAAAAAAAAAAAAAAAAAAAATTATGTTGAAAAACTAAGCAGATAAAAGACACACAGTAGGTATTCCAGAATTGTTCATTCCCTTTTTCTTTGTACTCTCCAGGAATAGCTGCCATTTAATTCTGGAAACTTACAGTGCATGTGCGTTCTTTGTGCCTTGCCAGCATTCCTTCTCTTTCTTCCAGTGACAGTGCCCCAATTTTCCTTGGACAAACCCCAGTCTCAGCTCTCTGTCCATGTGGCTCAGCTGGGTCTGTTCCTACCTCCCACTACCAAGGAATTTGATTCGGGAAAGGACATGTAATCCCAGGTTGGTTCAGTGAGAGTTAGCCCTGGAATTTTAACTGGAAAGGGAAGCTGTCAGTCTGTGAAGTTGCTAAACTGGTAGAACGTAAATCTGGAGTTGCTAGTAGCCATCTTCCTACCAAAGTTAACCCACAGGGAAGCAGAGCCTAGAGACAAAGAAAGAAAGTACCCAATACCATCATATGAGCACCTGGATCCAATGGTGCCTGTAGGCACATCTACCTCTGGACTGTTCAGTCACTGGGGGAAATAAATTGGAGTTCTATCTCCTGAAGCCAAAATATCTGACTCAATATTGAAATTAGCAGCAGAAATGGGGTGTTGTGGCAGAACCTAAAATGAAGGGTCAGTCGAATGGTGAATGGCATGGAGCAATGAGGGAAGCTGGCAGCCCTGTGACACAGGAAAACACCAGCTGGCTGAGAGTCACTTGCTTGTCTTGGGGCTGGGTCCATGTTCCCATGGGTACTGGACTCTAGGACACATGGCAGGAAAAAGGATATTAGAGTATGTTGGCTGCTTCTTGTGGGTTTCAGTAAGTTCTTACAAGAAAGAGACAAACTTTGATGGAAACTGTCCCACTGAAATGATAAGTGAGAATAAAATCTGACTTTCCTAAAAGAGGTTTATTCTGCCTGTGGTCAATAATCCAAGTTGACTGAGTCAGATGAGCTTCCCCCTCATAGGATTAGAAAAGCCAGATCTGCCTCCAAAGCAAGTTCATTTGGGGGAAAGAAACAGAGCAAGCCATGTAGGGATCCTAAAAATGGGTGACACTCACCCTCCTCCCCCAATCCCTCCCAAGTACCACCTTCATGTCCTCTGTATGCCACTGACTAGGGTGAGCCTTGCCCTGGGATAAAGAGATATCCCTGGGATGCAGCCTGAGTACAGAGCAGATGAGCACACCTGTCTGCCTAGGCTTTGTTGGCAAGGTTACCTGGCCAAATGGGGTATACAGAGAATGGAGGGAGACTTGTTTCTCATCTGTAGAATTTCCCAAGCCAGAGCCTGGCTGCAAGGACCCCACTTCAAGCAGAGTTCTGGCTTTGGATGCTGGTCCAAAAAGTTGTCCTGAAACAAGCAGGATCTTTTTTTTAAAAAATTGAGATATAATTGATATATAACACTATATCAGTTTCAAGTATACAATATAACAGTTTGATATTTATATATGTTGCCAAATGATCAACACAATACGTCTAGTTAACATCCATGACTATATATAGTTACAGAATTGTTTTTCTTGTGATGAGAACATTTAAGATCTAGTCTCTTAACTTTCAAATACAAAATATAGTATTTTAACCATAGTCACATGCTGTACATTATATTCTCATGACATTTATTTTGTAAATGGAAGTTTGTACGTCTTGAGCCCCTTCACTCATATTGTCCTACCCCACCCCCTGCCTCTGGCAACCACTACTTTGTTCTTTGTATCTATGAGTTTTGGGGTTTTTTTGTAGATTTCACATATAAGTGAGATCATATGGTATTGTCTTTCTCTGACTTATTTCACTTAGCCTCAATGACCTCAAGGTCCATTCGTGTTATTGCAAATGGCAAGATTTCCTTCTCTTCTATGGCTGGAGAGTATTCGTATGCATATACACCACATTTTCCTTATCCATTTATCCACCAGTGGACACTTAGGTTACTTCCATGTCTTGGCTATTATAAATAATGCTGCAATGAACATAGGGGTGCATATATTTTTTTCAAGTCAGTGTTTTCATTTTCTTCAGATAAATACCCAAAGTGGAATTGCAGGATCATATCCTAGGTCTATTTTTAATTTCTTGAAGAACCTCCATAATGTTTTCCATAGGGGCTGCATCAGTTTACACTCCCAACAAAAATGCACAAGGGCTCCCTTTTCTCTATATCCTCGCCAATACTTGTTATTTCATGTCTTTTTGATAACAGCCATCCTAACAAGTATGAAGTGATATCTCATTGTGGTTTTGATTTGCATTTCCCTGATGGTTAGTGAGCACCTTTTTATGTACCTGTTGGCCATCTATGTCTTCTTCGGAAAAATGTATATTCGGATCTCCTGTCCATTTTTTAATCAAATTGTTTGGGGTTTTTTGCTATTGAGTTGACTAGAATCTTAATGAGATTGTAATGTCATTGAATTTCTAGAGAAACACCAATCCGGGAAACTAAAAGCCTGAGTTGCTCAACCCTCAAGGGAATCATGAAGCCTTGTACCTACACCAGCAGAAACTGGATTGCCAAAGACATATAGCTTCCAAAGGAGCATTCTTCACAATCCAGCAGGGAAGATGAGCAGGTGAGGGGGGGTCTTCTCAGAGAGTAGAGGCAGGGCAGCCCAAAGTGGCTGACCAAGGAACTCGTGCATCACCAGGAGGGAGTCCTTGCTATTATCCATAAGCTAAACACCATGGACAGTGACAGTCTTATATTGTTTCTCCTTATCTTCTGTCCCAAAGGGAGTTTTGTTGTTATTTTTCTTTTCCTTTCTCCACTGTTGTATAAGAGAAGTCTTAAGAAAGGGAGTTAAGGGGCTTCCCTGGTGGCACAGTGGTTGAGAGTCCGCCTGCCGATGCAGGGGACGCGGGTTCGTGCCCCGGTCCGCGAGGATCCCACATGCCGAAGAGCGGCTGGGCCCGTGAGCCATGGCCGCTGAGCCTGCGCGTCCGGAGCCTGTGCTCTGCGACGGGAGAGGCCACAACAGTGAGAGGCCCGTGTACCACAAAAAAAATAAATAAATAAAATAAAAAAAGAAAGGGAGTTAATTTATCGTTCAGCCATATGCTGCTGCACCTCTAGAAACTATACTCAGATCTAATTGAGATTAATGAAATTCACCCAGAAACAATGGATTCAGATCTAGATAAAGACATGCCTTTAAGTTGTCTCTATTTTGGGGTGGGACAGAGGACACTGTCTGATTGTACATGATTTTGTTGCATTTTGGTAGGTGGAGGCATTTTTGAAGGGGTGGTATGTAGAAGTGGGTAGTCAAAACACAGGATATAATTGACATCTATTATTTTATTTGCCCGGTATCCACCCTTGCCTTTTTTGCTCTCAACACCCTGTTTTCACCTTGGGGAACAGACTTTCCCAACTGTCACACAGAATGATTAGACCAGGTCTACAACTCCTCCACTTTCCAATTTCTCTGCCTTAAGCATTACTCTATGACCCAAACCTGGACGATCAGTTATCCTAATAGATCCCACAATCTATTAGGGATAGACATGTTATTCCAATAAAAGTCAAGCAAATACATTTTCTGGAAATACCAGGGAAAAAGAGATTCCCTCTCCCCTGAGGCTATGAAGGTGGTAGAAGGCAAGTCTGGATTTGCTGGTAGCATCTCAATCCTATGAAGGGAAATCCTGCCTGGAAACAGAAGTATGAGAATTGAAAGACTGAGTGAGACAGACTTATGACAACACCCTCTGGACTCCTGGCATTCTGGAGCCCTGGAACTTGCTGTTAAGTGAGCCAATAAATCTCTCCTGCTAAGCCAGTTCGAACTGAGTTTCGGCTATTTGCAGTTGAAAGAGTCTGGACAAAGAAGAACTCAACTTGATTCTTGGAGTGGGAGTGGTTGGCATGTAAGAGCACTGGGAATTTTTGTAAGACTTTGGTTTTCAGCATTTGCCTCCAACTACATGTAAATGACTTGGGAAACTCCCCATCGCCAACTGTAGTATTTCCACAGCTGTGTGAACCCAACAGAAATGTGGACCTAGTTAGCTACTGAGGTGTGGAAATCTTTAGTTTGACTGAATTTAGCTTTTTTTCCCTTACATGTTGGAGGTGTATAGGTGAATATAGTTAAGTTTGGACTTTATTGGGTAGCTCTCTATTCTGATATGTATTTTCAAACACCAAAAATTTGCAATAGTACCAAAAACTCCCTATATATGCTTCATCCAGATTCACCAATTACTAATATTTTGTTGCATTTGCTTTATCATTCTCTTTCCGTATATAAATATACAAAATATTTTTTTCCTGAACCATTTGAGACTAAGGTTGCAGATACCATACATCTTTACTCATAAATAGTTATTGTATGTTTTTAAGAACAAGAATATTTTTTTTTTTTTTTTGCTGTACATGGGCCTCTCACTGCTGTTTCCTGTTGCAGAGCACAGGCTCCGGTCGTGCAGGCCCAGCCGCCACGGCTCACGGGCCTAGCCGCTCCGCGGCACATGGGATCTTCCCGGACCGGGGCACGAACCCGTGTCCCCTGCATCGGCAGGCGGACTCTCAACCACTGTGCCACCAGGGAAGCCCAAGAACAAGAATATTCATCTTACAGTACAATGATCAAAATCAGATAATTTAACATTAATATAATACTATTATTTAATCTCTAGGACTTATTCAAATTTCACCAATTGTCCCATAATAATGCCGGTTATGGTCATTTGTATTCTTATCCAGGATTCAGTTTTGGGATTAAGCATGGCATTTAATTTTTGTTGCTTTTTAGTCTCCTTTAGTCTGGAATCGTTCATTAGCTTATTTTTGTTTTTCTTTTCTTTCTTTTTTTTGTCAGGGAGTTAAGTTTTATTTGGGGTAAAATGAGGACTATAGCCCAGGAGATAGCATTTCAGATAGCTCTGAGAAACTGCTCCAAAGAGGTAGGGGGGAAGGTCAGTTATCTTTGTTTTTCTTGACATTGGCTTTTTTTTTTTTATATAGTGTTGAATGTTAGTTGGTGTCTCAGTTCTTTTGAGCTGCTATAACAAAATGCCATGGAATGGGTGACTTATAAATAACAGAAATATTTTTCTCACAGTTCTGGAGGCTGGAAAGTCCAAGAGTAAGGTGCCAACATATTCTGTGGCCAGTGAAGGCCTGCTTTCTGGCTCATAGATAGGCTGCCTTATTACAGTGGAAAAGAGAGCAAGCTCTTTCTGGTGTCTCTTCTTATAAGGCTACTAATCCCATCATGAAGGCCTCACCCTTATGACCTAACTAACCCTAATTACTTTCCAAAGGATCCACCTCCAAATACCATTACATTGGGGTTTAGGACTTCAACATATGGATTTGGGGAGACACAACTTAATCCAAAGCAACTACATTATTTTGATGTTCACCTTGTCTCAGATTTGGTCATTAGGAGCCCCTCCCCTTCAGGTTAGTTCAAGTTGGTTTCTGTGTCCTTTTTACATGTTCTCATTTTTTTCTTTTTAGCACTTACTTACTTTTAAGATACAATTTGATACTATGGACCCATCTCATACTTTTTTGGGCCAGCTTGGGGACCAGACATTTTTCAAAGAAGCCTTGGTTTCCTTCATTGGGACTGATGTTTAAATCAAGACCTAGCAATTGTTGGGCTTTTGAACCTAAAGTGGGACAACACTGGAGACTCTGATGAACTTCTCTGGAGCTCAGAGATCTTGGGGAAACACTTGGTCTCTCGTATGTAAAATGCAGACAATTTCCAGTTGTTTTAACCATTTTATTTCTAGCATGGTACGTTGCTCAAAAAAAAAAAAAAAAACCCAATGGGTAAAACATTTGTAACAGGGTGACTGTTTGGGAAATCTTGGTGTCTGGCTTCTTTGGTTGCTGAGGACACTTTAGGAAGAGTGAAAAGGGATTTGTCTCCTCCCCTGTCCTGATATTCTTCCTTTATTGCTCATGCTTTTGGCGTCATATCTAAGAAACTATAGTCTAATCCAAGACCACAAAGATTTAGACCTGTGTCAATGTCATCTAGGTTATCTAATTTGTTAGCATACAATTGTTCATAGTATTCCCTCATAATTCTTTTTATTTCTCAGAGGTCAGCAGTAATGTTCCCTCTCTTTCCATTTCTGATTTTAATAATTCAAGTCTTCTTTTTTCTTGATAAGTTTAGCTAAAAGTTTGTCAACTTTGTGAATCTCATCAAAAAAAACCCTTTTGATTTCATTAATTTTCTCTATTGTTTTTCTATTCTTTATTTTATTAACTTCCACTCTAATTTTTATTCCTTTTTTTTTTTTTTTTTTTTTTGCTTTGGGTTTAGTTTGCTTTGCATCTAGGCATTTAGAGCTATAAATTTCCCTCTAGCACCATTTAGCTGCATCCTGCAAATCTTGGTATATTATGTTTCCATTTTCATTCATCTCAAAATAATTCTTAATTTCCCTTGTGATTTATTCTTTACTCCACTAATTATTTAGGAGCATGTTGTTTAACTTCCACATATATGAATTTCCCAAATTTCCATCTTTTATTGACTTTTAATTTCATTCCATTTTAGTCAGAGAAAATACTTTGTATGATTTCGATTCTTTTAAATTTGTCAAGATTTATTTTATGGCCTAAACTTATGATTTATTCTGAAAAATGTTACATGGAACATTTGTCTTTCTCAGGGACAGACCCAGTAGAGCTTATAGTATTATTCAAGTCTTCTATTTCCTTGTTGGTCTTCTGTATAGTTGTTCTATCTATTATTGAATGTTAGATATTGAAGTCTTCAGCTATTATTGCTGAATTATTTATTTCTGTCTTCAATTCTGTCATTTCTTGGTTTATGTATTTTGGGATTCTGTTCTTAGGTGCATATATGCTTATAATTTTTATGTCTCTTTAATGGATTGACCCTCTTACGTAATGTCCTTCTTTGTCTCAAGTTACAATTTCTTGTCTTAAAGTCTATTTTGTCTAGTATAGCCACTTCAGCTCTCTTTTGGTTACTCTTTGCATATTATATCATTTTCCGTCCTTTTATTTTTATCCTGTTTGTGTCTTTGAATCTAAAGTGTATTGTTTGTGGGTAGAATGTACTTGGACCATGTTTTTTATTCATTTTCCAATGTCTGCCTTTTGTTTGGAGTGTTTAATCCATTTACAATATAATTACTGATAGGGTAGAATTATGTCTGTCATTTTGGTATTGGTTTTCTATATGTCTTAGGTCTTTTTTATTCCTCCATTATTTTGTATCAAATAGATATTTTCTGTCCTGGAAATTATAACTAAAATCTTAATTTATAATAATCTAGTTCACATTAATATCAATTTAATTTTAATAGTGCACAAAATCTTTGCTCCTATTTGGCTTTGTTCATCCCCCACTTTTGTGCTATTATTATACAAATTACATCTTTACACATTTTATTACCATAAACACAGATTTATAATTTTGGTTCTTCTGCAGTTTCTTTAATCAGATAGAAGGGGAAAAAAGAGTTATTATAAAAAAATAAATTTATACCATCTTTTTAGTTACTATGCAGTTACCTATACCAGAGCTCTTTACTTCTTCATGTGGACTTGAATTACTGTCTAATGTCCTTTCCTTTCAGCTGGTGGGATTCCTTTTAGTATTCTCATAAGGAAGTGCTGCTAGTGACTGATTGTCCAAGTCTTTGTTTATCTGATAATATCTTAACTTTCATATCCATAGTTTTGGATTTTATAGCAAAATTATATCCATAGCTTTGCTGGACACAGAATCCTTGGTTGACAGTTTTTTGCTTTCATCACTTTGAGTATATCATCCCATTGCCTTTAGGGATCCATGATTTCTGATGAGGAATCAGCTGCTAATATTATTGAGAATTACCTGCACGTGATGTGTCACTTCTTTTTGCTGCTTTCAAGATTCTCTCTTTGTCTTTGGATGTTGAAAGTTGGATTGTAATGTGTCTAGGTGTGGAAAGTTTTGAGTTTATCCTATGTGGAGTTTGTTAAGTTTCTTGGATGGGCATATTAATGTTTTTCATCAAATTTTAGCAGCAAGTGTTAGTCCATTATGTCTTCAAATACACTTTCTGTCCTTTTCTTTCTTTTCTCTTCTTCTAATACCCCAGGATGTGCGTATTGGCACACACAGTCGATGACGTTTCAGAAGTCTCTGAAACTCTGTTCATTTACCTTAGTCTTTTTTAAAACTCTTTTTTCTTTCTGTTCCTCAGAATGGATAATGCCTATGAAACTATCTTGAAGTTTACTGCTTCTTCTGCCAGTTACTTGATACTTGACACTTGGTGGCAGGATCAACGACACAATTTGAAGGGTCCGGTGAAAAATAAAAATGTGGAGCACCCTGGTCAAAAACTATCAAAAATTGGGCTTCCCTGGTGGTGCAGTGGTTGAGAGTCCGCCTGCCGATGCAGGGGACACGGGTTCGTGCCCCGGTCTGGGAGGATCCCACATGCCGTGGAGCGGCTGGGCCCGTGGGCTGTGGGCGCTGAGCCTGCGCTTCCAGAGCCTGTGCTCTGCAACGGGAGAGGCCACAGCAGTGAGAGGCCCCCGTACCGCAAAACAGACAAACAAACAAACAAAAAACTATCAAAAATTTTAAGATGGCAACAGCAAAGTGTTAAACAAAGTGCAGGACACTCGGAGCATGGGCTCCCTGTGACTATACAGGTCACATGCCCATAAAGTCATCCCTGCCTCTGGTGGGGATTGGAGGGGCATTCGCTCTTGTTCTGACTAAGCCTCCGTTTTAGGCAAGACTCCGTCCCTTGGTATTGGAGATATGGCCTTCTCAGTCATCCCACCCACCTCCAACTGTAGGTCTGGTCAATGGACAGTCACCATGCACCTTCCCCAAAAGTAGAGGGCATTTTTTGGTCCCCTTCCCTTAGCGATGATGGGTTTTCACCAGTGCCCTGAGGGTGTCAGGGTTTATTGCCCTGTGGCAATAAATGGTCACCGTCTGACCTCAATCCTCTGAGGGCTCAAGAAAAGTTATGAATTTACAGATTGTCTTACGTTTTTTTGTTCTTGTTAAGGTGGAAGCAGCGCTCTTTCCCTTCTCCTACATCCTAAGTGGAGCCTGAGAGTTTATGAGTCTATAAGAAATGTTTAGCATGATAAATTGCAGTACAGTGAACCTCATCACCCAACTACAACAATTATCAACTCAAGACCCCTCTTGTTTCATCTCGTTTCCTTCCACTCCAGTGGATTATTTTGCAGCAAATCCTATAAATCATCAAATTTCAAATATAATATGTCAGTACAAGATACACTTTAAATCAATAAAAATACCACATCAGTGAAATAACAATTCAGTGTGAACTCATTTGTGTTCAGATAAATATCTCTATATTTTCAGATGCATGGACAGGATTCTGGAAAGGGACACAACAAACTGATATAAGCATTTATCCTTGAGAGAGGAGTGGGATTGGGTGGGAGTCAAGGGTGACATATGTTTTATCTTGAACATCTTTGTTAACAGTGAGAATGTCTTTTTGTATTATTTGTGTCATCTAGAAAGTGTAAAAAGGAGAAAGGAAAGAAAGGAAAGGAAAGAAAGGAAGGAAGGAAGGAAAGGAAAGGAAAGGAAAGGAAAGGAAGGAAGGAAAGGAAAGGAATAAAAACAGACTTTGGAATCCAACATGGGTTTGAAGCTCAACTCCCCTGCAGACCATATGTGTGACTTTAGACAAGTCACATCAGCCCTGAGGCTGAAGGGTGTGTAGGGATGTGGAGGGAATTGGGGGTTGAAGGCACAGATAAGAGTCCCTTACAGGATTAGTTGCCCTAGATGATTAACTGTAAGCTTTCTGGCACATAGTAGGCACGCAATAATGTGAGGGACCTAACTTCCTTCCATGTCTTTACCCGATGTAGAAGCATGAACAGCAGCAAACTGATTGAGGATTAAATCCTAATTCTAATGAGCTTCTTCTGCCCCTGTGTGGTGTCTTTAAGTTACTGCTAGGATTTTCCTAACTCGGAGGGAAATCAAAGTGAACATTATTTTCCCCTTAAATTGGAATTCTTCTCTTTTACCTCTTGATCTCCAAGACCCATTCTGAAGATCTTATTTAGGCTTCTATTATTATTAAGTGCTACAATATCTCTTTCCCCCACTAGCTTGTAAACCCCTTGAGGGCAGGAACTTCTTTAATTCTCTCTCTCTTTCTTTCTCTCTTTCTCTCTTCCCTGTCCCCATCCCTGCACTCTCTTTCTGTCTCTCAACTTCTTTATTTCCAAACAAAAAAAAATGGGATAACACAGTATCAAGCCTGCATGTCTGTTTTAATGATTAAATCACTTCAACTCTGTGAAAACGTTTTGTAAATACTAACTGCTTTCCAAATGTCTTCATGTGCCCATTCACAAACTTGTGTTAACAATGTCTGCACAACTTGGAGGGCACAGCTCATTCCTTTGAAGAATCTGTAGGCTTATAGATGGTGGGAAAGAACAGCTGTCAAAAACTGCAGAAAGACTGTGGTCAGCGTCGTACAATGTACCGCAGAAACCTAGAGAAGGAAGAGGAACTTTGTTGGGGACAGAGGGCGAGAGAACAGTTTACACAGAAAGAGGATCTGAGCTGCAGTCTGAGGTCTCAGTAGTTCACTGTGTAGAGAAAGAGGATATGAGAGGGAACCTCATCCACAATATGGAGGGTGGGAGACAGGGAGACACGTCTGGGACCATATCAGGGTCCTATGTGGCTGCACTTTATGGGGCATGGTGGGTGTGGCTGGAGAAAAGTCTAAAATGGTAGGCTCTGCGGGAGCATGGAAGGTCCTTGGTTGCTGTATAGAGGAATGTGGGCATAAAGCACCCAAACTTAGCCAGGTGCCTTCCAGATGGCAGAGACTCAGCAGTCACTTGTGAAATTGAATTAAATTGCTGTGACAACAGGAAGTGTCATTGTTTCTATCTGGAATTGTCTATTGTTCTTTCTCAGAGAGAGGTGATTTTCAAAGTTTTAACTTCACCAAGCCTATTTTAACAAGAGCGCTTCTCAAAACGCTTTTACTATACCAACATGTGAAATTTATATTCGTTATAAAGAAAAGTCTCATATCTTGACAATGTGATGATATTTTTTGCTCAGAAGGTAAGCCTTTAAAAAGAAAACCAAAACTTTTTTTTTTAAGAGGCTAGTACACACATACAATTTTGGGGGCTACAAAAATTTGATAATCAAATCTAGATTTTGGAATATCTGAAAGGAGCTAAGTGCCTTTTTGCTAGAAGGTAAATTTCTCTCAAAAGAACTTGATTATCATTTTAGCAGTTGACAGCCAGGATTCATCAAAGTTGTTGCCTTTGGGCTTTTAACAAAAAGGAAGAGAATAGGATCAAAAAGAAATACAGCTGGTTGGAATGGAGGGTAAGAATAAATGTGGATGTAAATTTTTTCTGTTCTTAAGAATACACTTAAAGCTTTACAACAAATGATGACGGAAGACGACATGCCTTCTTCCACTCATAGTTTGCTCTCACGTTACCTCTGTTGATTGGTTGTTCCACTTTATAGGGAAGCCAAATTTAGTAGAAAAAGAGCAAGGCATTTGACTCGGCATGTCACATCAGATGGGGAACATCAGTAAATATAGGAACAAAAAGGTGATGTAAATTAAAACACTCTTCAATTTCTTACCCATGAAACTGACAATGATTTAAAAATATCCATTGTTAATGTTGCCAAGGGTAGGATGAAATGGGCAAGTCAAATATTGGTGTATTGGATGCTGTAGTGTGCCACCCAGATTCCCAAGGCAGGATAGAGGCACTCATTTCCCCAGCTGCTAGGAGGGCTGCTGATGGATGGCTCACAGCTCTGTCCCACCTGGGAACCGACTCCCTAGGGCATCTCACATCCAATGACTGGTCCATATGGGAGCACAGAAGCCTGAGCCCTTTGCCTTGATTCAGGACAGCTGGAGGCTCTCTCCTAGCTCTAGAATTCCCTGTGTGGTCATCTCTGTTGCAGTTACACTGCAGTTCAACTTTTCTTTCTACCAGTCTTGCTTGTCTCACTCCTTCCCTGACAGGCGAGAGCCCTTCGCAATAAACCAAATCTCGGTCCTATGTCTGTTTCAATCCAAGACAACAGCCATGAGAAAATGAGCATAGTTCTCCTTGTCAAATCTATTAATATTTTCCTTTGTGAGATCTTATTTTGGTTCTGTATTTATAAAGCATTTTCCACCATGTATCAAATAATGTGCATATTTTCTCCTAGTTCTTTAGTAGACCATATTTTTATATGTCACTCTTTTCTTTCTATTTTATTTTTTATTTTTATTTATTTTTTTTACAACTTTATTGGAGTATAATTGCTTCACAGTGGTGTGTTAGTTTCTGCTTTATAACAAAGTGAATCAGTTATACATGGACATCTGTTCCCATATCCCTTCCCTCTTGCGTCTCCCTCCCTCCCACCTATATGTCACTCTTTAATTCATCTGGAATTCATGCCAGTGTAATGTGGAATCTAATTAAATCCTCTCCACCACTCCCCTCCATACTGTTCACCCTCAGCACTCATTATGGAATAAACCAGCTTCTGCTCCATGGATTTTGAATGGCGTGTGGTTTGATTTCACAAGTTAAAAGTCTGAACATCTTAAACTGGGAGCTTTCTAACTTAGAATGTTCAAGGACCAGCAAGATTCATATGTAGCCAGCAGGGAGCTCTAGTGCATAAGAAATGGGCCTCTGCTAACCAGCTAGATTTCCCCAATAAAGAGTTTGCTTTCGGTGAACAAAATGAACTCTGATGAAGAAGGAGCTAGACTCTTCCAGCTTCTGGCTGGGGCCCAGGGAAAGAGGCCTCTTTCTGCTGTCCGGGGTATAAAGACCAGGGCCTAAAGAGTCTGGTGGAGAAGGAGATGGAACTGCACTCCCAAGCATCCCTATACAGAAGAGTCTGTGTTAAATAGTGAGTTTCCTGTTACTGGAAGGGCTCAGACAGAGGTTCCAGAAATGTTTCCATTAGCGTTTCAGAGACCCGAAGTCCCACCATCAGTGTCACTCCAGGGTGCCTTTATATAAGCTACTGTACTTGAGTTTATAAAATGCAAAGCACTTAATGACATTCTTTGATGAAATTTTCTCAGCAGTGACCCAGTAATTCGACGCTTGGCAGAAGGACCTTATTGTAGCACCTGCCTTGACATCACCATGGATTTATTCTACTGGCTCCCAAGGGTGCTTTATTCAGTTAAAATGCTCTGCAGGAAGAACAGCAGGGGTTCCACCAGCTGACCAGTCCTGGGCCTTGAAGGTCAGCTTAGAGCTTAGAGCCAGAGATGACTTTTCTGCCATCACACTTTTGTAGATAAATGGCCGTGGCCATGGCAGTGTGGGCAGGGAAAGAGTGTGGATTCTAACCCCAGTTTTTCCCCTGGCAGACACAAGCTGCAACTGCAGGCAAGTGAAAGCGGGAAGCTGAAATGGGAAGGGGACACTGACCATCTTGGCCTTTATCTCACATTCAACTGAGACCATCTTTGGCAATTTGGATGGTGCAAATTTCAGGAAGTTCGTTCTCTTGCCCTTTGTCGCTCATGCCTTGGTTGTCCCAGATTTTTGATGGCACACAGTGCCTGGTACACAGTAGGCAGTGGGGTAATGGCTGAGTGAGTAGGGAAATTAGAATACTGTGGAGCCTCTTTAACAGGGAGGGGACAAAGCAGCAGGTGCAAAGCGAAACTGGAAATAGAAATGGCATAAGCTTTGGAATCCGACAAACCTGGGTTCAAATCCCAGCTCTGCTATTTGCTATGGATCTCAGGCCAGTCACTTAACCTCTTTGAGCTTCAGATTTCTCCTCCATAATCAGAGTTGGGGACCTCAACCATTGCTGGAATGATTGGAATATGTTTATGAAGTGCCTGGCACAGAGTAGGTGCTCAGTAAACTGTAGCCTTTAGTATGTGAAGAGCCTCCTTTGTCTGTGTGGATGTAAGGGAGATGGCCATAGCTCAGTATACATCCAAGCTCTGTTTTCATACTGGTTTTAGTAAGAGCCTTTTGGGGGAAAGATATTCTCATTGAAACGTGCCGAAGTGCAGGGTGGTGACATCCCACCTCGCAGCCATTGCTCCATCCCTGATAGCTTCCCTCTGATTAAGGTTCCCATATGGATGCCTTCACCCTTGAATATTGGAGCTTGCATAAGACCAAGCCCCTGCTCTTGAATTCCTGAGCTGAGACCACAAGAAATTCCAAAGATTTCATTGAATGTCGAGGGACAATGACAGGGAACAGCTCGAGTATAAATCTAGTTTGCCCACCATATTCAGATGTCTAAGCTTGGCAGAATTAGTGTCTTCCAGGGCCTGTCCTATTCCATGAGGATTTCCAAAGAGAGAGCTCATTCAGGAAATCCTTCCTTTTTAGTTCTTAGGTTTCTTTTCCCAGCCTTCTTTCTAGGCTCCCTTGTGAATGTTGAACCAGGCTTTCATACCCGGGATAAATCCCACTTGGTTGTGGAGTATTATTCTTGTTATATTGTAATAGATTCAACTTGTTAATATTTTGTTGAGGATTTTTGCATCCACATTCATGAGAGACATTAGTCTGTAGTTTTCTTACAATGTCTCTGTCTGGTTTGGGTAATAGGGTAATGCTGGTCTCATAGAATGAGTTAGGAAATATTTCCTCTGTTTCCATCCTCTGAAAGAGATTGTAGAACATGGGTACAATTTCTTCCTTGAATGTTTGGTAGAATTCACCAGTGAACCCATCTGGATCTGATGCTGTCTGTTTTGGAAGATTATTAATTATTGATTGAATTCCTATAATATATATATGGCTATTCAGATAGTCTATTTCTTCTTGTATGAATTCTGTCAGATTGTATATTTGAAGGAATTGGTCCATTTCATCTTGGTTATCAGAGTTCTTGGCATTGAGTTATTCATAGTATTCGTTTATTATCCTTTTAATATGTGTGGGATCTGTAGTGATGTCCCCTCTTCCATTTCAGGTATTAGTAACTTGTGTCTTCTCTCTGTCTCTGTTTTTTAGTTAGGCTGGCTAGAGGCTTATCAATTTTATTGATCTTTTCAAAGAACCAGCTCTCGGTTTCATTGATTTTCTCTGTTGATTTCCTGTTTTCAAATTCATTGATTTCTGCTCTAATTCTTATAATTTCTTTTCTTCCACTTACTTTGGACTTAATTTGCTCTTCTTTTTTTAGTTTCCTAAAGTGGAAACATAAATTATTGATTTTAGATCTTTCTTCTTTTTTTTTTTTTGCGGTATGCAGGCCTCTCACTGTTGTGGCCTCTCCTGTTGTGGAGCACAGGCTCCGGACGCGCAGGCTCAGCGGCCATGGCTCACGGGCCCAGCCGCTCCATGGCATGTGGGATCTTCCCGGACCGGGACATGAACCCACGTCCCCTGCATCGGCAGGCGGACTCTCAACCACTGTGCCACCAGGGAAGCCCTCTTTCTTCTTTTTTAACATTTGTATGCAATCTATAAATTTCTCTCTCAGTGCTGATTTTCCTGCATCCCATAAATTTGATAAGTTTAATTCAAAATATTTAAAAATAATGTTTTAATATTAATTTTAATATTAATATTTAATCCAAAATATTGAAAAATTTCTTTTGAGATTCATTTTTGACCTATGTTAGAAGTGTGCGGTTTAGGCTTCCTTACTTTTAAGGACAAGACTCCCTGAGAGCAAGGAATTGCAGCAGGGTGTGGTTGGTTGCCCAGACCTGAGGACCAGTGTAGCCCCAGCTGCCCACTTTGCATGGTCTCTCAACATACCAGGCATCTTCAAGTAAAAAGGGCTCTTCTTCCTAAATCCAAAGTCACACAAGCCAAGGCTCGTGAATAACTCAAAATGATATATATTCTGGTTCAGGGGATACAGAAACGATGAAACACAGATCTTGGGCTCAGAGAGCTCACAGCTGAGAAGGCAAGGCAGTACTTATGAGAAGCTGATGGACAGAAGTCTCCATTGGCTCAGGGTAGAGGTCGTCTATTCTACCTGGAAGCAAAGAGAAAGCCCCATTTGAAAAAATGGACTCGTGTGCATCAGGTGAGTTTGGGGGATGGAGAGGCAGGGAAGCAAGCACATGTCAAGAAAGGCATTCCAGATAGAGGAAATAGTGCAGCAAAAGTTTAGAAATGAGACAACCTGGTTTCACAGGAAACCTCAAACCTGACTGTAACCCAGTGTGGGAGTAGAGAGTGCAAAGAAAACTAGGTTGGGTTTGTCTTTGAAAATAGTACTATTTATAAATACATTTATAAATGTATTTATATGTAAACAAATATTGTTTATAATAAATAAAAAATATAAAACAAAGTAGACCTAAAAAATAAGGCTTACTTTATCCTAGAGCCCAGTCTGAGCCTCAGTTTCTCCATTAGTAAGTTGAAGGTCATTTAAATGAGATCAGTAATTTAATTGCTGAGCAGCTAAACTATATTTTCACCCCCGCCTCTAGAGAAACTTATGTGGTCCTCCATAATATAAAAGAGATCAAAATGAATCAGTTGTTTGAAATAATTAGAAGATGAGACTCCCAGCATACTTAGTACCTCATTACGGCTTTGAGGTCACTGAAACTCCTTCAGACACTCCCCTGTTTCATGGATAGTTGATCCCTAAGAGCATCTCTACTGCTGAAACACTATGATTCCAAGTTTAATGGATTGAAGTTGTGTACTTAATAATAAAGAAGGTCTAAACTGGCATCATTAAGAAAGTCTTTGGAGGACCTTATATATATTTAACAAAAAGCCTAAAATAGGAGGGTTTTTTTTCCTCTCTAGGTAAAACCTTTTAATCCCTAAGGAGCCCATGATAGGGCTTTAGGGAACCTTTGAACATCCCGAAACTAAAGGCAGGTTTACACGCAGGTTAAGAACTACTGGATAAGTTAGATGATTCTGTACTTTCAAAAGCCAAAGTTTATTCAGGGAGGAATGAGAAAGTCTTGTTTAAACCACATGCCAGTTGATGGCTGGCTTCAGGGGGAAACTGTCTTTCACAGAAATGGATAAGGATTCTCAATCCAGGTATGGCAGGTATCTGCAGAGCCTGGATCCTGACCTGGGCACTTTCTGGAGCTGAGCCTGGATCATTCCCCTGTACTTTCCACACTCCTAAATATCAGAGTTGGGAAGAAGAAATACCTTCAGGCTTTCATGTTTAAGGCTCTAAATCCTGAGATTCTTAATTTTAGGTAAAGAGATCCTTAGAATGGGGAACAGATGCTCCTCAAAGAGCTCTATGTCCCAGAAAGGTTCAGAGTCTCTTGGTCTAAATGCACTGGAACAAAGCTATAACAGTGTGGAGAGAAATGCCCTAAGAAGGCTGGCTCTGGGTGGGGCTGGGGACCCAAGGAGTGGGCTCTTTCCTAGACTGACTGTCTTCAGAAAGGGTAATGATCATTGTCTGGGAACCTGTCACTCTTTTCTGGTGAGACAAACAGTGGGAGAGGGGCCTTCACAGGGGAGTCTGGGCCACACAGTTTGTGGAAGGGCTGGAGTCAGAAAGAGGAGGGAGGGTATCAGTGAGTCCTCCAGCCCCCTCACTCCTCAGAAATAACAACAGAGAAAATGCATCCAACCAAACCTGTGGACTGGTTCAGAAGAGGTTCCAGAAGTCTAGGGACCAGCAGCATCAGATTTTGGAAATTTCTTAACTACTTAAATGCATTACCTTTTTATCTACTGTTACTGCTCAGTGACTTGAGGAAAATAGCACATTGTAGGAATATTAGTCAGGACAGCCTAGGCTCTGCTGCAGAAACAAATAAACCTAGGAATCTCTATGACTTAATACAATAAAGGTTTATTTATTTCTTGTGTGAAGTTCAATGTGCTTAGGGGGCCCTCTTGCACCTTGTAGCTATGTCATTTGGTGCATACTCCCCTGCAAGAAAGACACACATTACTTCTTTCACCAACCATTGGCCAGAACTAGTCACATGGCCCCAGTCTAACTGCAAAGAAAGCTGGGGAGTGTAGGAAAGCACACAGAACACTTGGTGAGCACTGTCTCTACTGAGTATGCTCTCTGGGCTCCAAATACCCCTTTGATCTCTTCCCCTCCTACACACAACCCACTTAACCCCTCCTCCAAAATCTCTTCCAGTTGCTACATCCAGTTTTAAGCCCAGGATTTCCTGAAAATGTTCAGCCATTTTCCCATCAGGTCTACATATTTCCTCCTGGTCCAGGGATCTCTGAACTGAAAAAACTAGTCACTTGCCAATCCCACACCCAGGATATCATGTTGGAACTGGGAAAATAGGACCTCAATAAGCACTTCCATCAGAAGACAAGGAGGATGGGAGGTACCCAGCAGTCTCTGTCCATCATGGCTCTGAAATCCCACTGGGAAGACCCATCAAAGCCCCTATTTTAATGACTCTGCTCTTTGGGAGATGCTCCCTTGTTCATTGTTCTCTATTAGTCCTAGAAGAACCTTCTAGGAGGCTCTTCTTTTCTTATGAGCCTTCTTGGTAACATGTGAAGTGGTCATTGAGAAATAAGCCCTCTCTGGGGACTGCTTGGCTCCTTGGCCCACTTGGTGTTTTGGAAGTTTTGGCATAAGGATTGTTTTAAGACTTGAACAGTGAAAGGCTTCCTCAGCCTGGCTGTGTGAGTTCTTTGGTAATATGATCCTCAAAGACAGTACATTACTGATATATTTGCTTCCAGTTGGGTCCATGAATCAGTAATTGCACCTAGAGCTTGTTTTGAAACTAGTTCCCAATCTGCATTATTCCTTTGCTCCCTTGCCCCATGCTACACCCAACTTAATAGAGGCCCCAGTGAGGTTATCTGGAGCAGCAGGTTGGCAGCCCACACCCTTACTCTGACCTTTGCTGTGGATTGACCTCTCCTGGGACGTTTGGCTGGACTTTGTACCTTAAAGTCTCTTTTGATCCCATCTCTTCCTGTTTTGGATCTAGAAAGAGTTGGCTTTTTCATCCCTGAAAGGCCCCAATTTTCTGGACTCTCTATTGCCCTCTTTTTGGCTGAGCTCATCTCTTCTTATAATATCTTGTCAAATCCAGTCAGTAGCAACCAACATGTATCACTAATGTTATTTTTCCAATCCTTGCCCTGAAGTTGCCATTTCAGTAAGCCCATGGTCTGCCTCCCAGGTAACTGCAAGCAACAGTTTGACCCTATGTTGTGCTGTTTTATAATACAATGAATTGATATATTTCCATCCTAAGCCTTAATTTTCCGCAATGCCCGTCACCCTACCACTAAGGAAGAGTCACACATTTTAGGTTTGTTGCTCCAGCAGAAGTCTACTTCCTGTCCCAGTTTCTGTTGTAGTTAGGATAATTAGTGCCCGTTGCCACAACAAACCAACCCTGAGGTTGCTCCACTTACATGACCATTATAAAGTCTTGGGCAGCAAAGACGAATGTCTTAGGTTGAGTTCCCTGGAAACAGGCTCTGAGAAGGAGTTGTATGTGAGGTTCCATGGGAGGATGTTTTGGGGAGATACTCCTGTAAGGAAGTGAGGAAGGAAGGGTCAGGTGGAGGGAGAAGTTAACTTGTAATGTGGTTACCTGGAGGCCTCAGCCTGTCCTATGGGGAGCTCTGGAGCTGGGATGGCCCTTCATTGTCCCAAACTGGAGCAAGAGAGTAGGGCCTATGTATCTAGGCACTGACCATCCGTTGGAGAGGACAAAAACTTGGGTATGGCTTTACCCAACTTGGAGGGAAGTTCCCAGTGAAGGACACAGCTGTAAGCCATCCGAATCCAGGGGATGTGTTTATCATCCTCGAAGAGGGGACATACGGGGGACACCATATTGTCCATCTGAGATGATATGAAGGTTCTGGCGTTACAGGGAAGGCACCATCCCTGACTCTAGCTGCTTGCAGCACTGGAGCAGGCTGACTCCAGTGGACACCTGAAGTGAAGAGCATTTGGTACTGATGATCCCAACTGTATCAAATAATAATGGATTCTTCTCTTTTCCCTTTCATTCTCAAGAGGGCCTCTGTTTTGCAGAAACTAAATAGGAATCATCTTGGAAGAGGATTTTGGGAGTATTGGTTGTGTGCATTTCCCCTGAGATGCAGTGGAGAAACCAGAAGAAGGTGTTGCCAAGCTGAAATAGACCACCTGATGGTGCAGAGGTGCTCCATAAATGGTCCAAGAAATAAATGACCCAAAAATTGGGAAAACCTCCACGCCCAAAGATATTAATCCTAGAATCATTTACAAAAGGGGAAATCTGAATGAACCCAAGCATCCAATATCAGGGAATATTTGAGTAAGTGTGGGCATGAAATTGTAAAATCAGGCTGCACTCTCCCGGGAAGCTGAGATGGACCTAGCATGGCGCCCACTTCTGACACTCTGAGTGTGGATACACGGTTCAATCAGCCCTCATGCCAGGGTATTTGTTGGTATTAGAAATAACACGCACCAAATAAACACAAGTGCTGATGTTAAATGGACATGATATCAGTGGAAAAGCAGAATTCAAACTCTTAAGCTCATGATAATTCAATAATTAAAGTATATATGCAGGTGAAACCATGCAGAAAGGGAAAAAATTTTTAAAGCCATTATAAAGGTGTGGGGGCTGTATTTGGAAGCTGAGGGGCTGGTGGAAGCAGAGAAAGAATTGGGGGAGGTGACATCTCAGAGGGAAGGAGTCTGAGGGGAAGTCAGGGGAGGCAGGGAGGTGACACCAGACACAAGCTTGTGAGGTGTAGGAACAGGGCAGGCTTCTCAACCCACATCAGCTCAAGGTCAGTCAAGTCGGCTTAGCTCAGGAAAGACGTTCACTGGGTGTAGGTGACTGTTTGCCTTCTTCGTGTAGCTGGTCATAAAGCCTTCTCTGTCTGCTTCTTCTCTGAGCCAAAATTTTCTTCAAAGACTTCCTGGGGAGTCGCAGCCAGTCAGGGGCAGAATTTGACTATCCCTTGGCTCTTTGGGTAAATATTGTCTAAATATCTTGCAAGAATGAGGCTCAGGTAGGTTAAACTACTCGCTATAATGTGATAGAACTGGGATGAGAACTCAGACGTGATCACATCAAGTTTGTATCCTTTCACGGCCCATCTTTGTCTCTGTCCAAACTGTGTATTATTAGAGCAGCATCCATGGGTACGTACACACTTCATCATCCCATCATTATCCCATCAATATCATGTCATCATCATCATCATTATCATCATCATCCTACCGCCACCAACATCATCATCCCATCACCACCATCATGCCATCATCTTCATTTCATCATCCCATCAATATCATCATCATATCTCATCATTATCATCATCATCATCCCAGCACCACCATCATGCCATCATCTTCATTTCATCATTCCATCAATATCATCATCATCATCATCATCATCCCACCAGCACCATCATGCCATCATCTTCATAATACCATTCGATCATTTGAGGGCCTTAAGAGTAAAACCAAAGTTTCCTGGAGAAGAAGAAATTCTGCTTTCAGACTGCAGCATCAACTCCTGCCTGAGTTTCTAGCTTGCGGGCCTGCCCTACAGATTTCAACTTCCACAACCATCTGAGTCAATTTCTTAAAATAAATCTCCTTATATATCAATATTGACACATATATATATAAAAGGTACATATAAAGATATAGATATATGGATATATGTATAGATAAAGATATATATATATACACATATGTAGATAGATATATAAAGATATATGTAAGAATATATATAAGGAGATATATATATATATATATAATTATACCTACCATATTGGGGTTACTGAATAAAAATCAAAATCTGTCTCTAAAATCTTTACCCTTAGAGTAAAAAGAATTTTTCTACAATAAGGTTATTATATTCATAATTCCCATACATTTTTTGAATTGTATTTTATTATTTTTTATACAGAAGGTTCTTATTAGTTATCCATTTTATACATATTAGTGTATACATGTCAATCCCAATCTCCCAATTCATGACACACACACACACGCCCTCCACTTTCCTCCCTTGGTGTCCATGCATTGGTTCTCTGCATCTGTGTCTCAATTTCTGCCCTGCAAATCAGTTCAACTGTACCATTTTTCCAGGTTCCACATATATGCATTAATATACGATATTTGTTTTTCTCTTTCTGACTTACTTCACTCTGTATGACAGTCTCTAGATCCATCCATGTCTCTACAAATGACCCAATTTCGTTCCTTTTTATGGCTGAGTAATATTCCACTGTATATATGTACCACATCTTCTTTATGCATTCATCTGTCGATGGGCATTTAGGTGGTATCCATGTCCTGGTTATTGTAAATAGTGCTGCAATGAACATTGGGGTGCATGTGTCTTTTTGAATTATGGTTTTCTCTTGGTATATGCCCAGGAGTGGGAGTGCTGGGTCATATGGTAATTCTATTTTTAGCTTTTTAAGGAAACTTCATACTGTTCTCCATAGTGGCTGTATCAATTTACGTTCCCACCAACAGTGCAAGAGGGTTCCCTTTTCTCCATACCCTCTCCAGCATTTGTTGTTTGTAGATTTTCTGATGATGCCCATTCTAACTGCTGTGAGGTGATACCTCATTGTAGTTTTGATTTGCATTTCTTTAATAATTAGTGATGTTGAGCAGCTTTTCATGTGCTTCTTGGCCATCTGTATGTCTTCTTTGGAGAGATGTCTACTCAGGTCTTCTGCCCATTATTTGATTGGGTTTTTTTTTTTTAATATTGAGCTGCATGAGCTGTTTATATACTTTGGAGATTAATCCATCGTCCATTGATTCGTTTGCAAATATATTCTCTCATTCTGAGGGTTGTCTTTTCATCTTGTTTGTAGTTTCCTTTGCTGTGCAAAGACTTCTAAATTTCATTAGGTCCCATTTGTTTATTTTTGTTTTTATTTCCATTACTCTAGGAGGTGGATCAAAAAAGATCTTGCTGTGATTTATATCAGAGAGTGTTCTTCCTATGTTTCCTCTAAGAGTTTTATAGTATCTGGTCTTACATTTAGGTCTCTAATCCATTTTTAGTTTATTTTTGTATATGGTGTTAGGGAGTGTTCTGATTTCATTCTTTTACATGTAGCTTTCCAGTTCTTCCAGCACCAGTTATTGAAGACACTGTCTTTTCTCCATTGTATATCCTTGCCTCCTTTGCCATAGATTAGTTGACCATAGGTGTGTGGGTTTACCTCTGGGCTTTCTGTCCTGTTCCATTGATCTATATTTCAGTTTTTGTGCAAGTACCATATTGTCTTGATTACTGTGGCTTTGTAATATAGTCTGAAGTCCGGGAGCCTGATTCCTCCAGCTATGTTTTTTTCCCTCAAGACTGCTTTGGCTATTCGGGGTCTTTTGTGTCTCCATACAAGTTTTAAGATTTTTTGTTCTAGTTCTGTAAAAAATGCCATTGGTAATTTGATAGGGATTACATTGAATCTGTAGATTGCTTTGTGTAGTATAGTCATTTTCACAATATTGATTCTTCCAATCCAAGAACATGGTATATCTCTCCATCTGTTTTTATCAGTTTTAATTTCTTTCATCAGTCTCTTATAATTTTCTGCATACAGGTCTTTTGTCTCCCTAGGTAGGTTTATTCCTATGTATTTTATTCTTTTTGTTGCAGTGGTAAATGGGAGTGTTTCCTTAATTTCTCTTGCAGATTTTCCTTCATTATTGTATAGGAATGCAAGAGATTTCTGTGCATTAATTTTGTATCCTGCAAGTTTACCAAATTCATTGATCAGCACTAGTAGTTTTCTGGTGGCATCGTTAAGATTCTCTATGTGTAGTATCATGTCATCTGCAAACAGTAATAGTTTTACTTTTTGTTTTCCAATTTGTATTCCTTTTATTCCTTTTTCTTCTCTGATTGCCATGGCTAGGACTTCCAAAACTATGTTGAATAATAGTGGTGAGAATGGACATCCTTGTTTTGTTCCTGATCTTAGAGGAAATGCTTTCAATTTTTCACCATTGAGAATGATGTTTGGTATGGGTTTGTCGTATATAGCCTTTATTATGTTGAGGTAGGTTCCCTCTATGCCCACTTTCTGGAGAGTTTTTATCATTAAATGAGTGTTGAATTTTGTCAAAAGCTTTTTCTGCATCTATTGAAATGATCATATGGTTTTTCTTCTTCAATTTGTTAATATGGTGTATCACATTGATTGATTTGCATATTGAAGAATCCTTGCATTGCTGGGATAAATCCCACTTGATCATGGTGTATGATCCTTTTAATGTGTTGTTGGATTCTGTTTGCTAGTATTTTGTTGAGGATTTTTGCATCTATATTCATCAGTGATATTGGTCTGTAATTTTCTTGTTTTGTAGTATCTTTGTCTGGTTTTGGTACCAGCGTGATGGTGGCCTCATAGAATGACTTTGGGATGTTCCTTCCTCTGCAATTTTTTTGGAAGAGTTTGAGAAGGATGGGTGTTAGCTCTTCTCTAAATGTTTGATATAATTCACCTGTGAAGCCATCTGGTCCTGGACTTCTGTTTCTTGGAAGATTTTAAATCACAGTTTCAATTTCATTACTTGTGATTTGTCTGTTCATATTTTCTATTTCTTCCTGGTTCAGTCTTGGAAGGTCATACCTTTCTAAGAATTTGTCCATTTCTTCCAGGTTGTCCATTTTATTGGCATAGAGTTGCTTGTGGTAGTCTCTTAGGATGCTTTGTATTTCTGCGGTGTCTGTTGTAATTTTTCCTTTTTCATTTCTAATTTTAATGATTTGAGTCCTCTCTCTCTTTCTCTTGATGAGTCTGGCTGATGGTTTATCAATTTTGTTTATCTTCTCAAAGAACCAGCTTTCAGGTTTTTTGATCTATTGTTTATTGATTTACTGATCTATTATTGATATATTGTTTTCTTTGTTTCTATTTCATTTATTTCTGCTCTGATCTTTATGATTTCTTTCCTTCTACTAACTTTGGGTTTTGTTTGTTCTTCTTTCTCTAGTTCTTTTAGGTGTAAAGTTATATTTTTTAATTGAGATATTTGTTGTTTCTTAAGGTAGGATTTTATTGCTATAAACTTCCCTCTTAGAACTGCTGTTGCTGCATCCCATAGGTTTTGGATCATCATGTTTTCATTGTCATTTGCCTCTAGGTATCTTTTGATTTCCTCTTTGATTTCTTCAGTGATCTCTTGGTTATTTAGTAATGTATTGTTTAGCCTCCATGTGTTTGTGTATTTTACATTTTTTTCCCCTGTAAGTGATTTCTAATCTCATAGCGTTGTGGTCAGAAAAGATGCTTGATATGATTTCAGTTTTCTTAAATTTACTGTGGTTTGATTTGTGACCCAAGATGTGATCAATCCTGGAGAATGTTCCATGTGCACTTGAGAAGAAAGTGTCATCTGCTGTTTTTGGATGGAATGTCCTATAAATATCAATTAAATCTATCTGGCCTATTATATCATTTAAAGTTTGCATTTCCTTATTAATTGTCTGTTTGGATGATCTGTCTATTGGTGTAAGTGAGGTGTTAAATTCCCCCACTATTATTGTGTTACTGTTCCTCTTTTATAGCTGTTAGCAGTTGCCTTATGTATGTTGGGTGCACATATATTTATAATTGTTATATCTTCTGCTTGGATTGATCCCTTGATCATTATGTAGTGTCCTTACTTGTCTCCTGTAACATTCTTTATTTTAAAGTCTATTTTATCTGATATGAGTATTGCAACTCCAGTTTTCTTTTCATTTCCATTTGTATGGAATATCTTTTTCCATTCCCTCACTTTTAGTTTGTAGGTCTGAAGTGGGTCTCTTGTAGGCAGCGTATATATGGGACTTGTTTTTGAATCCATTCAGCGAGCCTTTGTCCTTTGGTTGGAGCATTTAATGCATTCATGTTTAAGGTAATTATCGATATGTATGTTCCTATTACCATTTTCTTAATTGTTTTGGGTTTGTTTTTGTAGGTCCTTTTCCTCTCTTGTGTTTCTCACTTAGAGAAGTTCCTTTAGCATTTGTTGTAGAGCTGGTTTGGTGGTGCTGAATTCTCTTAGCTTTTGCTTGTCTGTAAAGCTTTTGATTTCTCCATCAAATCTGAATGAGATCTTTGCTGGGTAGAGTTATCTTGGTTGTAGGTTCTTCCCTTTCATCACTTTAAATATGTAATGCCACTCCCTTCTGGCTTGTAGAGTTTCTGCTGAGAAATCAGCTGTTAACCTTATGGGAGTTCCCTTGTATGTTATTTGTCATTTTTCCCTTGCTGCTTTCAATAATTTTTCTTTGCCTTTAATTTTTACCAATTTGATTACTATGTGTCTCAGTGTGTTTCTCCTTGGGTTTATCCTGTATGAGACTCTCCGCGCTTCTTGGACTTGGGTGGCTATTTCCTTTTCCATGTTAGGGAAGTTTTCGACTATAATCTCTTCAAATATTTTCTTGGGTCCTTTCTCTCTCTTTTCTCCTTCTGGGACCCCTATAATGCGAATGTTGTTGCTTTTAATGTTGTCCCAGAGGTCTCTTAGGCTGTCTTCATTTCTTTTCATTCTTTTTTCTTTATTCTGTTCCACAGCAGTGATTTCCACTTTTCTGTCTTCCAGGTCACTTATCCATTCTTCTGCCTCAGTTTTTCTGCTATTGATTCCTTCTAGTGTATTTTTCATTTCAGTTACTGTATTGTTCATCTCTGTTTGTTCTTTAATTCTTCTAGGTCTTTGTTAAACATTTCTTGCATCTTCTCCATCTTTGCCTCCATTCTTTTTCTGAGGTCTTGGATCATCTTCACTATCATTATTCTGAATTCCTTTTCTGGAAGGTTGCCTATCTCCACTTCATGTAGTTGTTTTTCTGGGGTTTTATCTTGTTCCTTCATCCGGTACATAGCCCTCTGCCTTTTCATCTTGTTTATCTTTCTGTGAATGTGGCTTTTGTTCCACAGGCTGCAGGACTGTAGTTTTTCTTGCTTCTGCTCTATATAAGGATATATTTATAAACATGTATACATATATAAAGATTCATGTATCTTATTGGTTCTGTTTCTCTGGAGAACCCTGACTGATACACCTGGTCTAATGCCTTCATTTGACAAGTGAGGAGAGACTAAGGGCCATTGGGGGGAAGTGACATGTCCAAGGTCACACTTTGAGTTGGCAGTTGGATCTCAGCAATCCAGACCCACAGTCCTGGGCACTGTTGTTCCCTAAATGAAACGTTTTCTGTGACCTGTAGTAGTGATAAAGCTGAGCCCCAGAAGGCCTGCACTACCTTCTGTCATTCCTTTCAAGTGCACCCTTTCATCCTGTGCAGAAGCGATGAGGTGCGTGTTAAAGTAGATTGGTTTTCATGTCTTAGAACTTCAGCCCCAGAGGGAAGGAGGGTGGTGCAAGGTGAGGGACATTTTCCCTGAGATTTTGAATAATTTTTGTCATTAACTTTGGGGAGCATTGTCAGACTGTTCAGTCCCCTGGGGGACAGTAATGATGTCTGTGGTGCATGAAATGCTGTTCCAGGTAGAAAACTCCAGGCAAAGAGGGCATGCGGCATTGGGAGCTGACCCAGTTTTTCAAAGAGCCTGAGAGGATTTGATGTGCTTAAAATCCTGCATTTCCATTGTCCCTTGCCAGGGAAATTTCCCCTTGTTTTCGCTTCTGCTGTCCTTGCCCTGGACAGCACATTACCTCCCAGGAAACTCCATGGCTTCTCTCCCACCCCACCTAAGGACAAAGAGCTGGGGACCTGTCCTTTGGTTGATGAGGAAGAAGCACCGGACTGGGAGTCAAGAAGCCTGGTGTTCCACCTCAGCTCTCTCCCAACTTAGCTGTGCAATTTCACTGGAGTTGCTTACCCTCTCTGGGCCTCCCCAACTTTCCCCTTTTCTCTTGGAGCTCTTATAGCCCATGGTTTATACTGTATAGTAGTTGTCACGTGGTTTGATCATTCATCTCTCTAAGAGATGCAGGGCGGCATGGTGGTAGAGAGCTCCCACTCTGGTCAGAGAGATTCAGTTTGAGTCCCACATGACACTTATCAGCCGTGTGATCTCTGACTTGTCACTAAGCCTCAATCTCCTTATCTATAAAGTGAGGATATCACAAGTATTACCCCAGAAGGCATTTGTGAGAATTAAGTAAGCTAATGCTCTGGTAGCTCCTGAGTTTTCCTCATCATAATCAGTATCCGGTGTCTCTCTCTCTCCCCTAGTAAATTGTGGGCCCTATAGCAGGGGCTTGCTAATCATGTTTTACCTTTGATGTCTAGCCTGGCACATAAAGGATCTTCAAAAAGTGCTGAATGATTAAATAAATGAAAATACCCACTCATGGATTATTAAATGAATGAGAATATGCATTAATGAACAAATGAAAGCTGAATAGGAATATTCTTAGGAATAATTTTGACCTCCAATGTTCAAACATGTGTTTAGCAGTGCCACCCTTTATTGAAACAAGATGGACTGCAGGAGTCCAACACATAGAAGAAGAAAGCATGGCTCCACCTCAAGTGGAGGTGGGGTTGCCTAGACTCTCCCAGCTCAGCCCATCTTTCGACCTCTCATTTTCTTGTATGCAGCAAGCATATCATCTATCAATTTCCCTGAGGGTCCCGCAAAGATGAAGTTTATAAAACACAGTTTTAACCCAACCTTTCCCATCACCCACCCAGTGACCATCCATTCATCCTTAAGACATATTCTAAAAACAGTAGACCCCCACTTCGCAAAAGTATTCTCTGTGCTGTTATATATGGTGGCAAAAATTTGCAAACTAAAAAGATACAGCAGTAGGGATATTTATACAACAAAGTAAATTAGGAAATCCCACCCTGTGGGATTAAACTCTGGATGATAACAAAAATAACTCTGAAAGTAATCTGCAAAGCAGGAAAGGACTGAGCAAGAAAGGATTGGAGCTTTGCCAAAATACTCTCCATCTGAGGAAGATATGCAGAGAAACATGGGGGAATTAAGACAAAGTGTTATGCTGGACTAGAGGGTTTCTGACCAAATGTTTCCCCTTCTTTCTCATTTCCTTTATTGCTAGCATAAAGCTGCTTGTGCAATATATACAAATCAGGAATTTTTTAAAAAGGCAATTTTTTAAGCGTTAACTGGGAAGTGCTTATTTTTTTTACTTCCATATTAAATCTGTTTCATAAAAGAGTCTAGCATACTTCACGTTGCAGAAGGTATTAAAATGTGTAGTGTGTGTGTGTTGTGTGTGTATATGTTCATATGTGTGTATGTATGTGTGCATGAGGATATGTGCATATGTGTGTGAATTCATGTGCATTTGTGTATGTATGCATGTATGTGCACGCATGTATGTATATGTGTGTATATGTGAGTGTGTGCCTGACCAGCACCTCTGAGAGGCAAGCCCAGATGATCCCCCGCCCAGCCTCAGCAAAGTGGCCACAGGCCTCTCTCTGCCTTCCTTGCCAGTCTCATCCCATTAGCCAAGGTGATGCTTCACCAGGCTGATGCTCTCGGCTCAGAGTGTTATTAAATACACAGATCATCCTTGGCCTATTCTTAGTTCTGACAGATTTCAGAGGAGGAAAATGAATTCTGTCTCTGCTCAGGAGCAGCAAGTTCATTCCAAGTAGCATCACCACAGGGAGAAACAAATGCTATAAAGCCTTACAAAGTAACCAGCAGTCCTGGACAGAGCATTTTTGGGTTTTTTTGGTTTGTTTGTTTAAGAAAAATTTTAAAAAGAAAGTCTGTGCTCAGCATGGTGTAGCACAAAGATCATGACCCTTGGAATAAGGGAGACCTTGGTTTCAATTTTGTCGCTGCCACTTCTAGCTGCTGAACTTTGAACAAAATATTTAATCTACTTGAATCTTTCATTCATAACTTTTCTCACTATAATGGTGTTATGGAATGAATCTTTGTGTACCCTTCCCCCCACCCCCCCAACTCACATGATGAAACCTTAACCCTAAATATAGTGATATTTGGAGGTAGGGCCTTTGGGAGATAATTTGATTTAGATGAGGTCATGAGAGTGGGGCCCCCATGATGGGATTAGTGCCTTTATAAGAAGAGGAAGAAACACCAGAGCTTCTTCCTGTCATGTGAGGACACAACAAGAAGATGACCATCTGTGAGCCAGGAAAAGAGTTCTCACCAGGAGCTGAATCAGCTGGCTCCTTGATCTCAGACTGTGCAGGCTCCAGAACTGTGAGAAATAAACATCTGGTGTTTAAACCATTCAGTCTGTAGTATTTCATTATAGCAGCTTGAGCTGACTGAGACAATTGGGGATGAATGTATTTAATTCTAAGTTTGATGGGAGCATGAAATGAGATAATGTACAAAAGCATTGATGTCTGCCTGTAGGCACATAGTAGGTGCTCAATAAATATTAGTCCCAAATTCCTTCACATCTTTTTAAAAAATTATTTATTAATTTTTAAATTTTTGGCTGTGTTGGGTCTTCATTGCTGTGCATGGGCTTTCTCTTGTTGAGGCAAGTGGGGGCTACTCTTCATTGCAGTGCAGAGGCTTCTCATTTCAGTGGCTTCTCTTGTTGTGGAGCACGGGCTCTAGGTGCACGGGCTTAGTTGCTCCGTGGCATGTAGGATCTTCCTGGACCAGAGCTCGAACCCCTGTCCCCTGCATTGGCAGGCAGATTCTTAAGCACTTCACCACCAGGGAAGTCCTCCTTCACATCTTGATGAATTGCCGAATGCTCCTCCCTTCTGCTAATATTTTTGTGCCATCCTCCCTCCTAATATTTAATACAAATAATGAAAAAGAGGTAGAATCAGGAAATATGTGACCTGACGGGGCCCTTCTCTCCCTTCTCCATTCTAGTTGCCTCACCTGTGGAGTCCAGAGACAGCTGAATTCCAATGGGGCCCCGGGCTTTGTGGCAATTACAAGTGTTATGCCTTGTAGGATCAAGCAAGGACGTAGAGATCACCTTATGGGAATTCCAGGGTGAGAACTGGACATTTTAAGATGCCCAGTGGGAAGAGCTTGGCCCTTTGAGACATGAGGACTCTGGGAGGATGAAGGAAAGGCCAACATTCACCTACTTGTATGGGCTTGGTCCCCTTGGCAAGCAAGTGCTGAAGAATTAATAGAACAATGGACTAACGCCCCTTGCCCTTGATGCTGGGACAGCATATGAAGGCTTGAGGTCAGGGAGGCTCCTCTATCCAGGAGCCTTACTTAGCAGGGGGCTGCTCATTGGTCTACTGCCAGCTCTACCTTCTCACCTGCAAAACTTCTGCTGCTTAGGACACATTAATAATCAAACTAAACAGAAGTTCTAAAGAGTGACAAAAAATAACCTATCTAGGGGACCCAGAGCCAGAGAGAGGGAGGTAAGTCATGATACATGGAGCAGATGCCTAGTGAAATGGAGGGTTGGCGGAGACAGATGACAACTTGAATCTTAAAACAAAAAGTAACATAATGAGATGTAGGTGATAATGTGACTAAGACTCTCTGGGACTGAAAAATGTGATCTTGAGGTTGAAAAACAAATAGGAGATGTTGATCAAGATTGAGACCCAAGTTAGAGGCTCAGAGGAGCAAGTGTTCAAAATATTTGTATTCTCAGAACAAAATTATAAAGACTTGGAAATCATGAGAGAAACGATAAAAGACTAGGAGGAGAGATGCAGAGAACTTAACACATGAACAGTAAGAACTTCAAAAAGTGACAAAGGGGTAGATGAGGAAAAGATAATCAATGAACAAATAACAGAAGACAACTTCTATGAGTCAAAAAAACTCTCCTGAGTCTGTGGATTGAAAGGGTTTGCCAAGTTCCAGTTCAGATTAATAAGAAAAAACACAGTCTTAAGCATATCCTGCTAAAGTTCTCCAACTCTAAAGATAAAGAGAACACTTACAAGCTTTGTGGCAGAAATACAAATTACCTATAAGGGAAAAAGAATCCAGCTGACATTGGACTTCTCCTCTGCATCAACTAGAAGATTGAATACAGTGGAGTACCATCTACAGACAGTTGAGAGCAAAGGATGGAAACACAAATCCTAGGTTCCACCAAAGACATCCTTCACCAGAAGTGTATACCCACATGATCCATCTGAAAAATGACACCCATTAAATAATAAACGAACTCAAAAAGAGACCTCGGGGTGGAGGAGATGAAGACAAAGGAAGCAATGGTGAGCAGTGATGTGTAATAAAATATATTATATATACAACTGTGTGTAGTTAAATATAAATAAATAAGTTTAAACTATCTGAGGTATGTAATATGTTTGTTGAATAAAGACTCCTGAAATAGAAAGGACAGGCTATGCCTGTATGTGTGTATGTTATGTATGTTACTCAGCTGAGAGTATATAAATGTATGTTACTCAACTGAGAGTATATAAAACCAACTCAGCAAAACCTAAGAGCTGGGAGTGGTGGGGTGAGCGGGAAGAGTGAAAGCACCCTCACAGTCTTATGTGAAGTGGAAAGAAAAATAGAAGAGGAAATTGAAAACATTTCCAGCACCCATTTCACTGTGTGAGGAGGAAGTATGGGTGACATAGAGCATCTTGGTGGGGACATTGTGCATCTTTGGTGGGAAGGAGACTAGTTAACATTTTAGTTCCAAATATTTGTAGCAAATAGATACATGGTGAAGAGAGCAGGCAAAGGATAAGTAGGCACTGATGGAAGGGAAAAGAATAAGAGAGCTTCCAAATTAACAATGGGAGAAATGAATAATAGCTTTTTATTCATGTGACTTAAAATAAGAAAATGGAAAAATGAAACAGGGTGAAACAAATAATAAGCATAAAATAAACTGTAAGGAATAGAATAAAGTCTATCAGCTGTTACACTAAGTTTGAATGGTTGGATTTTCACACTCGAAGACGAAGTCTTTCATATTGGGTTAAAAAAATAAAATCTAACCAGCAATAAATATTTAAAATAAAGTAGATGGCAAAGATGAAATGGTTACAAGATAAAAATACAAGAATCAGTAGGCTTTGTCTCTTCCAATAATCAGCATCTAGAGATGGAAATAAGAAGAAATATTTCATTTGCAAAAGTGATTAAAAAACCTCTAGATTTTTTTTTCTTTGTGGTACACTGGCCTCTCACTGTTGTGGCCTTTCCCATTACAGAGCACAGGCTCCGGACGCCCAGGCTTAGCAGTCATGGCTCGCGGGCCCAGCCACTCCGCGGCATGTGGGATCTTCCCGGACCGGGGCACGAACCCGTGTCCCCTGCATTGGCAGGCAGACTCTCAATCACTGCACCACCAGGGAAGCCCTAGAATATTTTGAAATAAATATAATAAGAAAGGACAGGATCTATATGAAGAACATTAGAAAATCTCATTGAGGGATATATAATAAAATCAAGATCTGATCAAATGAAAGAATATTGTGAGTTAGAAAAGGATGTTTTATCATAAAAATATCAGTTTGTCTAAAATAAATATGTAAATGAAATAAAATTTCAATTAGGATGTCAAAGTCTTTTTCCCTCCCTGGGGTACATTATTGAATAATATAATATATAAATTTTTGTGGAAAAATAAATGCCTAATAGTTGTCCCCACACATACAGAACGTGGATGTAGGCATGAAAAGAAGACCCACCAGATATATCAAAGGTATAGGTGAAGAATGAATGACTCACCCTACCTGAAGTCAGAATATCTACAAAGCCACTGTAACCAAATCAATCTGATATTGGGTTAGGATTACATCAATAGAAGAGCGGAACAGAATCTTGCATGCAAAAAATAGGTCCCACTTAGTATGAGACCTTAATATATAATAAAAACGGTGTCTCAGTATGGTGGAAAGAATGATTTTTCGAACAAATGATGTTGCCACAACTGGTTTTCCATTTAGAAGGAAACAAAATTGAATTGCTATTTTCGATCATACAAAACATTTTAGATCATACAAAACATTTTAACTTATCTTTTGAAACACAGTTACAGACTGTGTTTCAAAAGATAAGTTAAAAATTTGCAAGATAAACTCTAAGTATCACCTAGGGGTGGAAGAAACTTTCCGAACAAAGACCAGAAATCTGGATGCTGTAAAAGAAAAGGTAGATGTATTTAGGTACATAAAATTTTTAAACATATATGGTAAGAAAGCTCTCGTGAACAAAGTAAACATACAAATGGTAGATTTGAAAAAAATGTGTAGCGCAGGTGACAGTCAATATATATACAATATATACACAGTGCTTTAAAATTTTATAAGAACAAACAACACAGTTGAAAAAAAGAGCCACCTATATGTACAACAGCAACTCCAAATGGCCAAAAATTGTATGGAAATTCACCGGCAGTCAAGAACATGCAGATTAAAGTTACAGTGATATAGCACTTTATCCCCCAAAGCCTAGTAGAGTGATAATTGTTGCCAGAGGGCATTCAGGAAGAAAGGCTCTCTCATACATTGTGGGTGGAAGTGTGAGTTGTTACAGCCTTTCAGGAAAGCAATCTGCCAACATCTGTTAAAATTAAAAATTCATATGAACCTTAACCTTGCAACCCCATTCCGGGGAATATATTTCATAACGATGAAGCCACTAGCATGGCAGCTCATGTGGACAAAGATGTCTCTGGCAGCTTGATTCACGAGGAGGGATGGGCAAAACCAACTGGAATTAAGCAGACGCCTTCTCTTTTCTCTGTAATTAATCAGCTTCAAGGTCCTAATGCTCATAAAATCTGGTAACACTCTCCACTTGCATTAGCCTTGGTCCATGCTCCCTTTCTGGGGCATTTGCCCTTTAACAGGGTACCAGAGACCAGTGGAAATGGAACTGTCTTTGGGGCCAAAGGGTGGCCAGTTGTCCTCTCGGGAGAAGCTGCAGGGAGGTGGGTGTTAGCCTGCGGAGTCTCTGAGTCAGCAGGGCCTTGCATGCCAGGCTGAGGGTTGGACTCTGCTGCAGGCAGCAGGATCCTTACGGCCTTGTGATCAGAACTATGTCCACAGAAGGAGGGACTGGGCTCAGTGAGACCATCTACCCCGGCATTCTGTTCTCTGCTTTCTGAGGTCGTCTTAACTAGTCATCATGAATGGACTTCAGAAGGTCACATTCACAGCTTCCAAGTAGACATAGCTTTTGAGGGAGGGGACTACTATTCAACCCACTGCAACCCCCATCCCCTCTTGGGGCCTCAACTTCCACCAACTGTGCCATGGTGGCTGGACCAGGTGCTGATGCTGACAGATGCTGCAGAGTTGGGGTCAGGCCCTGGCTTTGCCTCCTGCAGGAAGAGAGCAGAGTGCATCCTGCAAATAATGTTTCTCACAGTGTTAGGGGTCCCTTGGGTGTGAGCAGCACAGAGCTCCCCAAAGTTTCTTTTTCAACCCATCTCATTTTCCCCTTAGGCTTTTATTTCCACCAGACCTAAGAGAGAAAATAAAATGTGAAAAATGAGCTGCTTCCATCCTTTCCTGAGTACCAAGAAGATTTTTTTTTTTTCGGTATGCGGGCCTCTCACTGCTGTGGCCTCTCCCGCTGCGGAGCACAGGCTCCGGACGCGCAGGCTCAGCGGCCATGGCTCACGGGCCCAGCCGCTCCGCGGCATGTGGGATCTTCCCGGACCGGGGCACGAACCCGTGTCCCCTGCATCAGCAGGCAGACTCTCAACCACTGCGCCACCAGGGAAGCCCCCAAGAAGATTTTTAAGTGTTTGGTAAATATTCCAAACATGGGTAAAAGTCTAGAACGAATGTGATGCAGCATCCACGCATAGCAAAGAGATTTGGAGATGCCTCTTTCAGAGAGGGATGGAGGGACGGCAGGCCTTGCATGGCTCCTTCTCCTCCAGTTCAGAGGGAACGATCTGGCACCCACAGCAGTTCTCTGCACCTGCCCAGGGTGATCCTCAGAAGCCCTAGGCAGTTGAGTTTTCAGGATGATTCCTAGTTTTTAAATTTTTATTTCATCCCATTTCAAGTTTTCTTCCTCCTTTATCCTCTATTCCCAGTCCACATTTTTCACTCTACTTTCTGGTTTAGAAATCGAGCCAACTCCTACGTAAATGTGTACAATACAAGTTCATTTCCATCCTTCAGTGATGGAGCCTGGGCTACTTTCAGCCCTTTGCCACTGTAAGCAACAGTGCAATGAACATCTTTGAATTTGCCTCCTTGAGTTTCTGTGGACAGTTCCTCTGGGATTTGAGCATGAAGGTGGACTTGCTGGGTCACTGAATAGAAACTCACGAGGATGAACATCTCCAGGCTTCTGCTCCACAGAAGGACTATTCCACATCCCACTCACATCAGCGCCTCATGAGGGCATCACTTTGCTCACATCCAGGCCTGCACTTATATCACCCAATGTTCTTGTTTTGCCAGTCTGAGGAGTGGAAGTGGTACTTCATTTAGATTTGCACTTCCTTGAGTACTGGACACTAGTTGTCTGGTCCAGAGCTGGTTACTTAGGCCTCAGTTTCCTCATCTTAGGAGGTGGTGAATATTCACTGAGTTAACTCATGTAAAGTGCTTATACTATGCTTGGCATATAGTAAATGCTCGATAAGCACAGTCAGTGGATGTTTTTCAGCTTGATTATGTCTAGTGACAGGGAGCTCATTACCAAGGCACAATTTACCCAAGGTCAGAGAGCAGTGGGTGGCAGAGCCAGGTTCAAATCCGAGGGTCCAGCCTTGGAAGGAAACTGCCCCGCCTTTAGTACAGGTTGAAGAGACAGAAGTTGGTGGGCTGGTTTATAACACATGACTCCCCTCACTACATGTCCGCCACAGATGAGCACAATCCCCCAGGAACTTCAGCCCCGGGTCAGTTGATGATGGGACTGGATCAGAAGGGCAGTGTGGATTGGGGACCTGGTGGTAATGGAGACGCTCAAGAGACAGAGGGAAAGAGACAGAAAGACAGATTGACAAAGAGGGAGACAGGCAGAAAGAGAAGAGAGGAGACAGAGAGACAGAGAGAGGAACAGATAGATAGAGATAGAGACAGATGGATAGAGAGATACAGGGAGAAGAGAGGAGAGAGAGAGGCAAAGAGAGACACAAAGACAGACACAGAGATAGAGACAGAGGGACAGATAAGGAGAGACAGACAGGTAGAAAAAGAGAGAAAACAAAGAGAGAGAAAAAAAGGGACATAGTGAGAACAGAAAAAAATGTAAAGAAGGTTCCTAGCTGCTCCCTTGAGGCTTGGTTCCCAAGAGTCCTCCTCTATCCCTACGCTAAAATTCCACTCTCTTTACTTCTGCTGACTTGAGTGAGTTTCAGTCCTTGCAAACAAATGCGTGATTGAAACCAATGGGTGGCAGGGACGCAGGATCCCTATTTTACATTCTATCCTCTGGCAGTCACCAAAAAAAAAAAAAGTACTGGCGGATTAACATCTTGAGTAGCTGTTCTATCAGTACTGGATTGTTCCAGTGACAAACCAGGGGCAGTCCATATGCCCAACAGCAGAGGCTGCAAAGTCAAGCTATTACAAGACATCAAAAATGATGATTATCATATTTATATGATAAATCACAGTGATTTCATTCACCTCCCTGTGAATGAAAGAGGTAAGTGAAAAAACTTAGGAAGCAGGAAGAGATATTGATTACAAAGACATAAAGGCATTAAAACAATGTTGACACTTGATAATGATCAACAGAGACTCTGGAGAAATAAGACTGGTTGTTTTGTTAAGATAATGGAGTTTTATTTTATTTTTTTTGTAACTCTGATGCACAAAGAAGAATACAAAATAATATTCTTTGGGCAAGTACTAAAATATACCTTTAAAAAATTTCCTGATAAAGAACCTCGAGTATGGAATACACAGTGTGTCCCAATAATGCCCTCCATGTGCTCCGGGCACCCAGGTGGGACCAAAGGTAGAAATAAGCCAGGCACTTGGAACCCATGGTGAGCACTAGCTCCACTGTTGAATCTGTGTGAGGACGTTGTTATTATCTGCCCTTGATCCATCCCAGCCTGGTGGTTGATGGACTCACTGCACTCAGCTGATTTATCTCCTCTTTCTCATTCATTCCTTTCCTTAAGCAGCAACAGAACTTGACCATGCGATGCTGACACTTCTGTTTTTGAGCAGTTACCATGCTTCCTGCAGGGTGCTGGGCACTGGGATACAAAGGTGACTACACTGGATCACTCAGGGATTTCAACTATGAGTGATGGACAACCCAACCCAGACTGGTTCACATAGTGAGGAAATGCATTGCTGGCAGAATTAGAAACCCATGTGTGGAAGATCAAGAGGTTTCACAGTGTCATGGAGGATGTGTTTTCTCCCATCTCTGCCTTCTGGCATCCATGAAGCTGCATACACGTTGAGGCTGGTTTTCCTCATGGTCAGGGAGCCATTGGGCCAATGCTTTTCCTCATTCATGGCCAATCTGAGTTGAGGAGAGAGGGAGAGGTAGGGATGGAGGCAGAGATGAAGAAGGAGGGGGAGAGGGAGAGGGAAGGGGAGAGAGAGAGATTCCCTGCCAACTCTACAGGTAAAGATCCTGTCTTCCTTCTTCTTGGGCAAGCTCTTGTGCTTGCCTCTGAACCAACAACCTTCTCCAGGGCAATGCCATGCCATGCACGGAGGTTAGCCCTGGGTTTACGACCAATCGTCACTAATGAGGATGAAGTTACCACAACAGCTTGGACTAATATATGCCCATCCCTGGACATGGAATCACTTTCTCAGATTTCATTCTGTTGTAAAACAGTGGGATAGGGGATGGTGGAGCTATTCGGCAATCAGCCAGTACACAGACCCTCTGTCCTCAGGATTCGCAACTTAATGGAGGCAGTGAGTAACTTCATCCAATCTAGGAAGTTATGGTGGGGGGACACATGAGGCTCACCTCTGGGGTGGGGAGTGATGTGTGACTCAGACTGGGGTCCTGAAAGATGCCTGAGAGTCCCCAGCTGACTAGGGAGTTGAAGGGGGCCAGGGAAGAGTAGAAAGGCATTCCTAGAAGGAAGAGCAGGGGCAAAGGTGTAGAGGTGTGAATGGCCATGCTGCGTATGCCTGAGAAGTTCGTTGAGCACAGAGCAAGGATATGGCTTAAGGTGGGTAGAGGGCAAGTCTAAAGTGGCAGGATGACTCAGACCTTGGTGCCTTGCTATTCTGGTTAAGCAGCCTGGGCTTGATTTGGTGAGCCAAGCAGAGCCATGTGGACTCCAACAGTAACCAAATACAGTCAGATCAGTGTTTTTACAAAACCACGCTTCCTTGTGGGAGCCTGAAGACCCTTATTTGACCCTCCAGGTGGGAGTCTCCTAAAGGTGGAAGAAGGCTCATCTCTCCTGATTTTGTCATCCTTCGGCTGGTCAACTCTGGCACGTGTCAACCAAATAGCTTATCTGCAGGAGAGGCCCAGGCACAAGGGCTGGGACTCACATGCGTGCTTCTGCAAACCTGATGTAAATCTTTCTGCTGTGAGGCTTTACTTAGTAGCATGTTCCTCCACTGCAGGCAAGTGACAACCAGTGACTAATGTGTGGACGCAATGGTGTTGCCCAGAGCGTACGCTGGAGAGAAGATTAATAGAATCAATACTTGTCTTGCGTGTGGGTTTGGGGGGAATTGATTTTAAGCCAACAGTGAATCATGATGTTTACTTTCTCCTCTTGATGAGGCTAAATAAAGAACAGTCTTAATTCTGACCTGTGAGCCCTACCTGCTCAAAGGGGTCCTCTTTTGCTTTGTGGGCCATTGAATAATTGTTGTGACTCAGTGATGCACAGTGTTCTGCTTATTTTCTGTTTAGTATCTTTGTCTCTCTAAGTCTCTGTCTTTCCAGCTGTCCCTCTGTCTCTCTCTCTGCAGCATTTCATGTGGATACCCTACAAATATCTGTGTCAAGCATTAATAAAGATTCAGAGGATATGAATTTATAACTTATAGTCTTTTTGCTGAGAATTTACATAGTTGGGAAGAAGCCACAATAACACACAGAAGGTTTGTCATGTGAAATAGTAAAGCCAACTCTAAGCACAGACACCATCTCAACCATGGCTGGGCCATAGCCCCAGGGAGGCATTCCTTGGCCTGGCCTATGGTGATGCTTCTGGGAGGATTTGGATCGACAGAGAAGTTAAAACTGTGTCCATTGAGCACCTCCTCTGTGACTGGCCTGTGCTGGATTCTGGAGATACAGATGAGGGGGCAGCCCCTGCCTTCAGGTAACCCAGAATCCAGGCAGAGGAACAGCCGAATGCTGCTTGCCCTGGGCAATTGGATTTAGCTTGATGCTGGAAAATCCCCTCTGCTTCTTGGGCCACAGAGTCCTCATGTGTAAAGGACTAGACTTCATGACCTTTCAGGTCATTACAGATCCAGTCCTTCGTTTTCCAGAACCAGAGCTGTCGCTCTCCATGGTGCTGACTCATAAAGAAGACAAATCAGAATGGGGGTTTCTGGGAATTTGAGAGTCCCAACATGTGTCTCAGAGGCTCTCTATTACTCCCCATACCAATCAACCGACCTATTCCAAGCTCAGCAGTTGCTCGGAGGGGCGAGCTGTGGAAGCTGAATGGCGAGTGCCACGCTGTGTCTCCCTTTGCCTATTGGAAGAGGACAGCAGCACCAGGACTTTGTTTTCCTCTTCTTGCAAGTAACCTGGGGTCCAGCATCCGAGGGACCTGAGGGATGGGTCAGGACACTTGGCTCAGGAAGATCCATGATGACTCAGTCAGACTCTCTGTGTCCCAGATTCCTTTCCTACACTCAGGGACAATGTGGCAATACCACGTTTAGAACCCAGATTTCCTGATGGAACTGAGTTAACTCTTTGCCTCACCCACTGTCACATGTCTGCCTCTTAACCACACATGGATATCCTACAGTGAAATGGCCCAGCTCAAAAATTCCATGTGGGCTGCTTTTTCTTGTGTTAGTGTACAAATCAGGGTAATATAAGAGATGGGAGCCTTGGGTTGGCAGGTCACATATGTGATGCCTTCTGGAATTTCTCAGCTTGCCTTCAACTCCCACAGAATTTGTACTTTAGGAATTTCAGTTTTGCTTCCATATTATGCAAGTATTACCTGAGGGAGCATGGAGATGTTACATGTAATTATGGTGAATCAGTTAGCAAACAATTAGGGATAGAGAACCTACAAGTCACTGTTTCCAAAACCCCTTCTTTAATCGCTTTGCACACCCCCAGAACCTGGAGCAAATATTAAGATAAATAATCACCTCCAGCCTGTCAGTCATAAGGACAATGTTCTCAGTTAATTACGCAGAGTGGATGTTCAGTCCAGGAGCAAACTGGAGTTTTGTTCAAGGTCACACTCTCAATTCTGGATCCCCTCTTTGTGAAGAGAGATTCAAATCAGTCCTGATGCTTCCTCCAGGATTATGTGTTCTGGGCTTGTCTGTCATCAGCAATGAATTCCACACAATCTAGCTACTTCATCAGAGCATCTTCTGTATGACCTTGCATGAACTTCCATGCTTGGAGGAGGAGGGAGAGACTTTCCAGTAATTTTTCAGAGGTCAGACTGTGGTACTTTGGTTATACAAGGGCCCCTTGGAAAATCAGACAAGTCTGGGAAATCCACTAATATTTGGAGGCAGAGGGAGATGGTGCCAGGTGGTAGAAGTGCCCTATCAGGGTCTGAGGCTGGCCTCAGAAAGCAGATGTCTTCTTGGTGGGGGAGTTTCGGAGAGCCGAGAGCTCAAGGGGAGATCCCCAGGCTGGTGTGATGTGCTGGGTACTCACTAGTACTCATGTGAGGTCTGGCACTTGGTGGAAGCTATTAAACATTAGTTTGGGTGGTTGGATGAATAAATGAATCAAAATTTATGCCTCAGTCCTTGCCACAGAGCAGGTGTAAGAATCAAACTCTTACTCCTGCTTCATACTTCAGTTTGCATTGAAAGCTCTCCTTGAGGAGCTTTCAATGACTCCCTCTGTGGCACTCAGGGCCCTCCGTGAACTTCCATAGCCCCCTTCACCTCCATCCCAGCTCAGACCACACTGCAGAAAGACTGCCTGTTTACCTGTCTGTCTCCCTGGGGCTGTGAGCTCCTATGCGCAGGGGCTCTCTTATTAACCTCTGCATCCCTGCTGTCCACCTAAGACTCAGCACGTAAGAGGTGTCCAGTAAGTTTGTTGAGCAAATAAAGGAAACTGGAAATCAGAAACAAGCAAATACAAAAAGGCCACTGTGTATATAGATCAGTGGTAGATGTATGTGTGTGCAAGCAGGAGACAGTCCCAGTGGAGCCGGAAAGACCCGGAAACATAGGCCAAATGGGATCTGTGAGTGTGTGGGGGGGAGCAGGGTAGAGGAGCTGATGCTGAGGAGGCAGTTAATCTTGGTATGTTCAGTGGTGCTGTGTTGAGGGCAGAGCTGAAGGAAGCTGCGGATGTGCAGGGACCCCTGCATGTTTGGGGTAGGATGGCTCATAGGACTGTCTGTACTGAATGCAGGGAATCAAGTAGTGGATTTCCTCCTTGACCATCCAAGTCATCATGGCCCCAGGCCATGGTTACTGGATTGGCTAGCAGAAGCCAAAAGCCTCAGCTCTAAGAGAATGAGCACACAGTGTCACATGATCTTCAGTGCTTATTTCCTTGAACTCCTGGACTCTGGACCTTGCTGGCTATGAGCCCTAGTCTGGCCATTTTGATCCTAGCTGGCCTGTCCTGGCTCATCCTCCATGGCATCTGCATCCTCCTGACCTTCCTTGTACCACCTATTTGCCCAAGACTCAACCTCCAGCTGTGTAATCTGAGAGGCAGTATGACCTCTGAGAGGAGTGAGCCTTAACTTGGGTTTGAATCCTAGCCTTGCCACTTCCTGCTGTGTGGTCTTGGGCCTCAGTTTCCTCATTTTTAATGTCACCTTTAATAGAAAAATGTATATTAAGTAATACATTTTAAAGCCCAGTAAAGGCTTGAAGTTAAAGAAGACAGATTGAACACATGTGTCTAGCTTTGCTGTCTTCTGAAATCCCATCAAAATGACAGTAAAGGGATTTTTAAGAAGGTTTAGACCATCAAGGCTAAAGGGAGACGAAGAGGAGGCAGCAGCAAATTGGGGATCTGGAATTGGAAGCTGGGAAACAAAGGGACAAAATGTCAGTGATGTAGCAAACCAGAGGCACTAAATCCTAAGTGCCATGGACCTGAGAAACAATGGGTGAACACTGCAGAAGTGCTGTATGGTACTTTTGGAAGTGGGGGGGATTGGGGGCTAGAAACAGGAGGAATGGTTGAAAGTTCAAGAAGCAATTCGACTTCCAGCTTCTTTCTGCCACTTATGTCACTGGACTTTCTGCTTTCCTACTCCAGCAGAAGATGAGAGCCTTATTCTCTGGAGACGGTAAAAAGAGATGCTCTGGACTTGGGATGTCGAGGGCGCCATGCTGGAAAACAGGAGGATTTGCTGGAGAACATTACTTGCTGGAGGTCAGCCAAGTACCAAGGGCAGGAGGTAGAAGAGTCAGTCTTGGGTACAGGCAACAAGGGCGTACCTTCTGGGTACGGAGCTTCACAAAAATTATAAAATTGATTATAAGTAAGTTTGTTGCTTCACATACATTAGGATGCCTAGTATTTAAAAAAAACAGAAAATAACATTGGGGAGGATGTAGAGAAATTGGAACCCTTGTGCATTGTTGGTGGGAATGTAAAATGGTTCAGCTGCTGTGGAAAATGGTATGGTGATCCCTCAAACAATGAAACAGCAATTTCACCTTATGATCCAGCAATTTCACTTCTTGGCGTATATCCAAAAGAAATAAAAGCAGGGACTCAAAGAGATATTTGTACAAGCACATTTACATTACAATAGGCAGAAAATGGAAGCAACCCAAGTGTCCATGGATGGATGAATGGATAAACAAAATGTAGTACATCTATAGAATGGAATATTATTCAGCCTTAAAAAGGAAGGGAATTCTGACAAGTGCACCAACACGGATGAACCTGGAAGACGTGCTAAGTGAAACAAGCCAGTCACAAGAGGACAAATACTGTAAGATTCTGCTTATATGAGATACTGAGAGTAGTCAACTTCATAGAGACAAAGTAGAATGATGATTGTCAGGAGAGGTTGGGTAATTGTTTTAATGGGTGCAGAGTTACTGTCTGGGAAGGTAACATTTTTGGAAATGGGTGGTGGAGATGGCTGCACAACGATGTGATAGATGTAAGCTTCAAAACAGCACATTTTTATTGTTCATCATTTAATACTTTTTTCTACATAGAAGTTAATTAAAAGAACCCTCAGCACAAGTGGATTCAGCAATGTGCATTGTCTGAGAGCAAGTTGATAACATTTCAGGTCTGTCCCAGATTCTTAGGGTGTGAAGTGGGTCTCCTGTCTGAATAGTCCATCATTTATAAAGGAAACTCAAAATCAACAATAAAAGCACAACTATAAACAAAACAAAACAGAACTTAAGTTATTTCATCCTTGTCATTCTATGTGACCACATGGAATTTTACTAATGCTTAAAATTTAAATCAATAAATTGGAGTGTGAATTGAATACTGTACATTTGATTGGTAAGTGCAGATTTCAGTTATTATTTGAAATGTTTAACTGAACTTGCATAATATCTTTGAAATTTATTCTTCTGATTTAACCATTAATAGTTTGCTTTAGGGCTTCCCTGGTGGCGCAGTGGTTGAGAGTCCGCCTGCCGATGCAGGGGACGTGGGTTCGTGCCCCGGTACAGGAGGATCCCACATGCCGCGGAGCGGCTGGGCCCGTGAGCCATGGCCGCTGAGCCTGCGCGTCCGGAGCCTGTGCTCCGCAACGGGAGAGGCCACAGCAGTGAGAGGCCCGCACACCACAAAAAAAAAAAAAAAAAAAAAAAGTTTGCTTTAAAACTAAAGAAGAAATTAAAAATGATTAATACTTATCCTTACATGATCATTACTGAAAATAACTTTTTCATATAAAAAAGGAAGTTGTATATATGACCTTTTCTGAAAGGAGGCTGAGTATGTTTCCACTAAAAGTTGAAAAATTCAATCATCTTCCTCCATTGCAGGATTGCCGGCTTCCTCAATAAAGCTATCTTTCCTTTTACCCAATACTTGTCTCTCAGTATTGGATTCTTGAGTGACGAACAGCAGAACCAGAGTTCTGTAACATGAAGGGATTCATCAAGGCCCAGGACAACAGAAGGAAGTAGACCCACCCACACTAAGGCACATAGCCATGAAATTTCAGAATGCTGTGGGCAAGGTGGAATCCCACATGCTTCCAGAGGGGAAAACAGTTTTCACAGGAAGGACCAAGAATCAGAATGGCTTGCAACTTCTGAACACCAACACTGTATGTGAGACGACAGTGGAGCACAACCTTCCAAATTCTGAAGGAAGATGATTTTCACCTACAAGTCCAGCCAGACTCTCATTAAAGTTCACAGACAGTTTTAGAATTTACATCCCTTGCACTTCTCCTTGGGGAGCTATTGGAGGACGTGCTACATCAAAATGAGGGGGTGAGTCATGGGAGAGAAAGGCATGTAAACCAGGAGATGGGGTACAACAGAAGACAGATGTGAGGGCCATCCCCTGGAAGGTGGTAGAGGAAGATCCCTGGAGGTCAGCTGCATGGCAGATGGAGGGAAGTCAGTCCAGATCGGGGCGAGTCTGAAGGTTCCAGAAGAGGTTTCTTCATGACAAAATTGATAGATCACCTGGTGTGTTTGGACACACTGGAAGGACACTTACATAACAGGAGAGACCAGGTTTGAATTAGAGATAAGCACATTAAAAAACTAAGCAGAGGACTTCCCTGGTGGCGCAGTGGTTGAGAGTCCGCCTGCCAATGCAGGGGACACGGGTTCGTGCCCTGGTCCGGGAAGATCCCACATGCCGCGGAGCGGCTGGGCCCGTGAGCCATGGTCGCTGAGCCTGCGCGTCTGGAGCCTGTGCTCCACAACGGGAGAGGCCACAACAGTGAGAGGCTCGCATACCACAAAAAACAAACAAACAAAAAAACAAAACAAAACTAAGCAGAGAGTGGGGGAGAAAAAATGAATGACAGGTTAGGTTGGATGAGAAGGACACCAAGATGGCATTAGTTGTTCAAAAGATTGATTGGGGGAATATCTGTGAACTGCAGAGGAGGCGGGGGCAGCAGAAGGCGGGACAGCCCTCAGAATGCATGCGGTGTGGCCCTGTGTGAAGAAGAGGAGGAAGGGAGGAAAGTCAGGTAGGAAGAATCTGGACTGTGGTGCAGTTTCCAGAAAGAAGTGGTCAGAATGATGGGGAGTTCTCCCGCCAAAGATGCCCATTGGAGGAGTTCTGCGTCTCGTGGGAATGGGCCTGTGCTCAGTCATTGAGCTGCAGGACTGAGGCCTTGGAGTGACCGTGGAGATGGAGTCATCAGAGAGGGGGAGCCGCTGAGGTCATTAGTCAGTTATGCTCCCTGAAGCAAGAGAGCTGAGTGGTGTGTTTTCATGGCCACCACACCAAGGCAAACGCATACACACTGCATGGCTCAGCTTGGTTTTGCCTTCACATTGTTATAATGATGCAAAACTGGCTGCTGATCTAAATAAAATGGCAAAATAACCCAGTTGGGAGGATGAAGGCAGGAAATGTGTATGTGCTGGATGTGGGAAGTGGTAAAGAGGAATGAATTCCATTGTGGAAAGTGAAGAGATGATGTTCCCAAGTCAAGCAATAGAAATATATTGCCCATAGCTATGGAGGGGAATATGGAAAGAATTAGCAAAATCAAATGCAAGTGCTTGTCCCTGAAGAGCAGGACAATGAGAGAAGGGAGAAGAGGGCAGAGAAGGGAGAAAGCATACAAATAAAAACGAGAATTAGGGAGCTTGGTCAAGTACCCAGCACGTAGGAGGCGCTCAGACAGTGGTGGTCATGGTGACGATGACGCTCGATCTGATGCACCCAGTGCCTGACACATAATAGGTCTTCATTTAGTATTTCCCTCCTTGAAGGGTGAGCAATTATCAATGGGCGCTCATTTTTAAGGATTCTTTATTAGGTGATCAGAGCCTTTTAGTATCTACTTGCCTCTCAAACTAGCCACCTTACGGGGATACAGAGCTGGTGTTTCATTCCAAGTTACTATTTACAGTGTGTGGATGCCCTCCCTCCTTCCCTCCCTTTCCTGAGCAGGTTGAGTCTGTGCTGCAGAGCAAACCTTTGAATGGTGCAGGAGAGGAGGACGGCCTGTGCGTTTTAATAAGCAAAAAAAAAAAAAAAAAAAAAAGCCAGGGGGAATAGCTACTGGCTCAGGTGACATCAGCCAGCGTGCACAGATGGGGCCGGCAGGCAGGAGGGACAGAGCTGTCTCGGCAGCCACAGTCGTTCCAGCTGTGCCCACGGGAAGGAGCCAGACAAGCTGGGGGCAGCAGAAGAGGTTCCACTCACACCTGGGCGTCTCCTGCAGTACACGGGGCTGCAGCAGGGGAAGGCCTGGCTTAGTTGGGCCAAAAGGACGTTCCTGAGGAGGTCTGGGTTCTGACCCTGCCAGCTGAAGCTAGAGCAGGGCAAAATCTCGGGGTCTCTGTCCAGTTCTGCTCATTACCTATGGATCCAAGGTTCCATTGCATTTAAAGACGGAAGGCTTGGGCCAGCGTGTGGCTGGTTGTTGGCAAAGGTTCATGTAAACAAAAGCAAGGACCCACCTGGGTTCTGAACACCAGGTTCTAAAACAGGCTCTGCTGCTGTCTGTAGAACCCGGGCCGTCTCCTCCCATTTCTGGGTCTCAGTTTCCCCATCTGCAAAATGAGGGACCCTCTTCATCTACTCTGACACCTGTAAATTTCTGTTTGCCTCAGTGCCCACACAGGGCAGGCCAGCCATAGACACTGATAGAGTCAATGAATGAATGCTATCACCCCCTTTGGGGACGGCTGTTTGGAAGAAATTGTCCTTTCTACCTCTTAATTGTTAGAGACAGAGAAAGCAGGAAGGATACGAAGGGCTGCCTGGGAAATTTAAGAACGAACAAGGGATTCCTAAACGTGGCTTTCTGGGACCTCCTAGGGCAGGGGAAAGACCAGCTACACACCCAGCATGGAGGGGCGGAGGCACAGCTGAAAGCAGCAGGCAGATACCTGTGGGTTACCATGGCAACAGCAGCTGGTGGGGAAGGCAACCAGAGGATGCTGAAAACGTTTTTTTTTCCCCCTTCTAGTTTTAAAGGACCAGCTTTCTTTCTGCAAGGGAGAGAGAAGCAGGAGTTAGTAGGGAAGAGGGGCCAAACAAAAGGGAGACTCAGGGTGAGGGCAAAACTCACCCTTGAAACTGTAAGAAGATCCATCACTTTTTAAAAACATCTTTATTGGAGTATAATTGCTTTACAATGGTGTGTTAGTTTCTGCTTTATAACAAAGTGAATCAACTATACATATACATATATCCCCATATCTCCGCCCTCTTGTGTCTCCCTCCCACCCTCCCTATCCCACCCCTCTAGGTGGTCACAAAGCACCAAGCTGACCTCCCTGTGCTATGCAGCTGCTTCCCACTAGCTATCTGTTTTACATTTGGTAGTGTATATATGTCCATGCCACTCTGTCACTTTGTCCCAGCTTACCCTTCCCCCTCCCTGTGTCCTTAAGTCCATTCTCTACATCTGCGTTTTTATTCCTGTCCTGCCCCTAGGTTCTTCATAACCATTTTTTTCCTTTAGATTCCATATATATGTGTTAACATACAGTATTTGTTTTTCTCTTTCTGACTTACTTCACTTTGTTTGACAGACTCTAGGTCTATCCACCTCACTACAAATAACTCAATTTCATTTCTTAACCGTCTGAGCATGATTTATGATTTGAGGGCAGCAGTGAATTTCAACAATTGCAGTAGTGACCCGGCAGCCTCTGTGTGGTGGGCTCCTTGCTCAGCCTTTGACACACATGATTAGTTTCATCCTCATTGTGGTTGCCATGAAGATAGAGGATCAGGCCCATTTTATAGATGGGGAGACTGAGCTTCAGATAGGGTAAGTGCCTGCACCCAGGGGTAACAAAGCAATAGAGTAGGATTGGCATCTAGGTCTGTCTGGCTCCAGAGCCTGTGATTTATTCCTTCTGACAAACTGTTGTGGTGTGACCTGGGGTAGGTAAGTGGGAAGCCACAATGATTGTTCTTCATTTTCCTTCTCAAGTGATCATTTCAGTGTGGGAGCCCTAGACTCATACCATGTAAAAATATTTGCTTCCTGTGGCTGGAATGCACTGAATGTTCTCTCCTCTTAGGGTTGATGTGGTCGCCTGTGGTGGAGAGGGGCAGAATCAATGGGGTGGGTAATGCACGGGCTCTGAAGGTCAAATCCTTAGCAGGTGTGTGACCTGGGGCTGTGCCTCAGTTCCTTCTCCTGTCCATGGAGATGGTCACAGACCTCTTCATAGGGCTGTAGCGATGACTAAATGCATAAATGCATGTAGAACTCAGTGGAGCACCTGACCCATGGCACGTGCTCAACAGACATTAGTCATTTATTTTATTTTATTCTATTTTTTTGCGGTACACGGGCCTCTCACTGTTGTGGCCTCTTCCGTTGCGGAGCACAGGCTCCGGACGCACAGGCTCAGCGGCCATGGCTCACAGGCCCAGCCGCTCCGCGGCATGTGGGATCCTCCCGGACCGGGGCACGAACCCATGTCCCCTGCATTGGCAGGCGGACTCTCAACCACTGCGCCACCAGGGAAGCCCCTATCCTTATTATTATTCCTTAGTGGAAAAAAAGATTTTAAACACACGCCTTTTAATTGCTCTTATTAATAGCTAATAGAAGCTTACATTCCTTACTTCCCAAAATGCTATTACATAAAAATGTAATCTACACACCTACACTGAGAGACCAGATTTATTAAATTCATGACATGAAAATGAAATATTCATTCAGAAATATTGAGGGCCTGGTCCAAGATCAATAGTCAATCGGTGGCAGAGTTGGGGCTTGAACACAGATTTTCTGACTTTGAGGCCCATCCCCATTTCTGGATGATATCCTGGTCCTCAAAAATAGCGAGACGGTGGTCCCTGGTGGGGAGCGAGTGATGGACTTTGTGCACACACTTACCCCCAGGCAATGGAATCACCCACCGACTTTTCTGGGGGAAAGTGTGGGAAGAAAGAACTACCGCCCAGTTCGGGTGGCCAAGCCAATATCAAACCAGAATATCGCACTGAAGCTGAGTTCACGTCTCTTTAATACAGAGGCAGAATCTTTAGAGATTTCGAACCCAAAGTTCTACAGCAGAGTCTTCAGAACTGAAAACACTAAAGTGGACTCTTTAGAACAGAAAACAAGGTACCAAGGAAAAAACATGGCCAACGTTGTCAGGTAATGACCTCAGAGGCTGGGACAACAGGGACTCAGCTGGCAAGAAGGTGATACAACCAGGGGAAGGACAAGCGCATTGGGGCATGTTGCCCAATTCCCATTCAGAATTATAAATACGAGTCTCTGGGAACTGAGCAAGGGGTTAGCTGAGCTAACATATATGGACACTTCAGTGGCACCTACAAGTTTATTCTGGAATATACAAGATTGTGAGGAAATGTCTGAAGTCCACCTTTCCTGGGCTGGGGGTCCCAGAGGTTCAGTGACCTATAGGCATCTCAGCAGCTTTGATTTGTGGCCACACCAGTGGATCATCAGTCTGTGCTTTTGGCTTTTCATGATAGAAGCATCTTCCTGATTAAGAGAAAGATGTCAGCTTACAGGTCAGGGAGATTCGAGGAGCAACCAATGGATCTTGGCAGAATTCAGGCTGGCTCACCTCTGCTTGATCTAACTTTGATTCTTTTAGTCCCAATGAGACAGATACTAGTGAAAAACATTGTCCTTTTATTGCTTACTAGCTACAGTGCTTAGAACTATTCAGCTGTTACTCTTTGGCTTCTTGCCCTTGGCTGGGGGTGTGACACTTTGACTCTCTGAACAGGATTTTGGGTTGTGCTATCCTGCAGTGATTAGGGGCAGGTGACAGAGTTGAACGTCTAGGCTTTGGAGCCAAGTCTCTGCATACCTGGCAGGCTGCTATCCCAGATAGGGAGAGGTGTGTTAATCCTTTATTACCTTGCTGTAGAGACATCCGATCATGACTGTTACCTCATTCTGCATTCCCCGTTATTGTCTAATAGAAATAGACAGAGTAAATAAGCACACCTCTTAACAAAGAATCTTGTAGTGAAAAATTATATATTATGTGATCTTATTTCTCCTGGCAGCATGTAGCCGTTCTGTGAAAAGTATACAGAGTTTCGTATAACTTGTTTACAAACAACAGAAAATATTAACAGTCTGTTCATTCCATCTGCTTCCCATGAGAGGAAAGAATCATTATGTAATGATGTCAGAGGGTATTCCAGCCCCCAAGGGGATCTTTCTGGAGGCATCTCATATAGAAGTCCTTCCTTTAGGGGATGGGGACCAGAGGGTCTTCTAGGAGAGTCTCTCAGAAGAAAAAGCAAGGATCTGGCCTCTGGAACTTTCTCTTCCTAATGTGTGTCATTATAATAGCCAGTCTGGGCTCCCAAAGCAGCTATTAGGAACGTGCTTAGATGGCCAATGAGATTGTTTCTATTAAAAACAGCGAAACGTGGAGATGGGTGGGCTTTCTGGTGTTCTTCAGGCCGTTGATGGAAAAAGAGAGCCACAAGTCTAAGCATGGGTGATGGCAACAGCGAGCAAAAGGAAGCAAGCTGGGGTTTAGAGGAGAGAGAGAGGGAGGGTGAGAGGGAAATGTGGGAGAGAAAGAGACAGATAGACAGACAAGAATTGTTCCTATATTAGATATACACAGTGGTTTGTTAGAAGGAATATGAAAGAAAGTTTTGGCCCAGCATTTCTTTAGTAAATGGTACTCATACGCAGTGTGTGATGCATGAAGTGAACTGTTGATAAGATCTATAACTTCAGTGTTTCTACAGGCTACGTTCCCCTGCACTGAGCGCAGAGTTCTAATAGCGAGCAGATGTGCCAGCCTATCCGTCCGTTATTTTGCCACCCAGTAATGTGCACGGCTTTCTGCTGGGAGCTGTATCTGCCTTCCCTCAGTTGACTTTCATAATGACCTGTGATGCATATGTTACGATCAGCTTTTTATAGATAAAGAAACACAGGTGAATAAAGACGAAGTGACCTGTACAAGACCAGCACAGCCACCAGAGTCCCAGGGGCTCAGAATCAGGTCCGAGCCCAGGTGGTCATCCTGGGTTCACATCTCCAAACATGCCTGATCATCTGGGAGACACATTAAAAAGACCGCAGGCCAGGTTCCACTCCAGAGCTATTAACCAGAGATCTGGGGGAGAGGCCTGAGAATATGCATTCTTAAAAAAGCATCCAGGTGATCCCCACCTTCATTTTAGCTTGGGAAACAATGACTTATGGGGACACCACCTCAGACCACTCTAAGGGGTGCTGGGGAAGGTAAGGGCAATGCTTGGGATTTTTTTTTTTTTCAAGTATAGGTGATTTCCAATGGTATGTTACTTTCTGCTCTACAGCAGAGTGAATCAGTTATACATATGCATGTACCCACTCTTTTTTAGACTATTTTCCCGTATAGGTCATTGCAGAGTATTGAGTAGAGTTCCCTGTGCTATACGGTAGGTCCTTATTAGTTATCTATTTTATATACAGTAGCGCATATATGTCAATCCCAATCTCCCGATTTATCCCTCCCATCCTGGTAAGCATAAGTTTGTTTTCTACATCTGTGACTCTATTTGTTTTGTAAATAAGTGCATTTGTACCACTTTTTTAGATTCCACATATAATGCTTTGGATATTTCAAAGAGCAAGGCTGAGTAGATTGTAGAAAACACTGACAACCACCTAAAAAGGCCCAACAGTGAGAGAATGGGGAAATACGTGATGGTACATCTAAACAACAGAATACCAAACGGCCCTTACAAGTGGTTTGTCTAAATAGATTGATGAATATAGGTGCATATTCACAATTGTTAATGAAAAAATATATGGGGGCAATGTTCGCAGCATGGCACCATTTGTGTGAATTGTAATATTTAACCTACTGTTGATAGGGAAATGTCTGGATGGCCATTGAGGATGGCCTTCTAGAATGTTTTTGGATCTAGCAAGTAACAGAAATGAGGGAAGCTGTCCACTGCCACAGGGAATGTGGGGACAGTGACCTAAAGAGTGGCCCTACCTAAAGGCAACAGAATTTCAAAACTTCAAGGAAAATGGTCTCACCAAACAGATATGCAGGCCACCTCGTCTATAATTTCTATGCTAAACACTAGCAGTGGTTGCCTCTAGGTGGTGGTATTTGGGGATTCTTAATTCTACAGAACTTAATTATTTTAATTCTGTAGAATTTTTTTTTTTTTTTTTTGCTGTATGTGGGCCTCTCACTGTTGTGGCCTCTCCCGTTGTGGAGCACAGGCTCCGGACGCGCAGGCTCAGCGGCCATGGCTCACAGGACTAGCCGCTCCGTGGCATGTGGGATTTTCCCGGACCGGGGCACGAACCCGTGTCCCCTGTATCCACAGGCGGACTCTCAACCACTGCGCCACCAGGGAAGCCCCTGTAGAATTTTTTTAACTGCATTTTTTTCAACTCTAACTATGCATGTGTGATTTATGAAAAAAGTAAGAAAGAAAGAGTAGTTCTGAGTTGCCTGTCCGTCAGTCCCCATTCGTTGTTGGCATAAAAGGCCTCTCTCCAGCCCCCTTGCAGGAGAGGGCACCTCAAAGCTGTGCTCTTTGGGGTTAGGTTGTCACATTTCTGAGGATGAGGCGGGGCAGAGCCCTGGATTCTCTGAGAGGCCAGTTGCTTTGCATAGAGATCCCCGAACAAGCAATGGGAAAGGTCTTGTGGTCCAACACCCAATAACCAGCAGCCCTTTTCATGAAAATAAATCTCTGTGCATTTTCCTTTCCCAGGCTACCTTTGAGACCCCTGGACTACAGAGCTATGTGACTTTGGGACTTGATCTTGTCTGGGCCTCAGTTGGTTATTGGTTACTAAAAAGAAAAAAAACACAGAAAAAGGGTCTCTCTGTCCTGTCCTCACCCCAACCTATAGAATCACAGGGGCCTCAAGCCCCTCTTCTGCCTTCCCACAGTCCGGGTCCCTCACACTGAGCTTCAAAGTCTTTGAGGCATCCTGTCCCCAGCCCCCTGAAACTTAGGCCCCCTGGAGATCTTTGTTTCAGGGTTTAAGTGTCATTCTTTGGCTGTCAAGGTTAAGGCAGCAACGTCTGGAGCCGCTGACGTCATGGTCCCCAGGCCTTTGCTAGGTCAACTCACCTTTCCAGGCCACGCTTTTTCCATCAGTTAAATGAGGTTAAAATACCTACCTGATGGGATTGGGGGCTATTAGCACTCCTCGTTGATAGATGAGGAAAACCGAGGCTCACAGAGCTGGTGTGAATTGCTTGCCATCACCTAGATCACATGAGGCAGAGATGGGATTCAAGCCCAGGCTGTTCCTGGCCGTCGGCAAGCACCCTGCAGCCCCAAACCACCAGGGCACACTGCCATGCGTGCCTGGCTCTCCCCTGCCAGAGCCTGGGCTTTCTGAGTCACTTTCTGGGGTAGAAGTTAAAGGCAACGATTCAGCCACACCGACCAGGCCAGCTGCCTTGGGACAAAGGAGAGGAAGGCGTGGTGGGAAGATGTGTGCTGTGACTGGACTAGCCAGACGGCTCCAGCAGGTCTCAGACCCGCAGTCTGGACCACACAAGGTACAGACGGCACACAGATGCGGAGCTAGGTCTAATTCTACTGGTTTCCAGGTGTGTGACCTTGGAAAAGTCAATTCGCTGTTTTGAGCCTTTATCTTGTAATCTGGGGATAGGCGTGCATACCTCACGGTGTTGATGTGAGGGTCCCGTAGGCTGGCTGGGAATTACACAGCCCTCGTGTCACTTAGGTCATTGCTATTGGTGCCAAGGCTGGGCTTGGCGTGCTTAGACACTCAAGATCCAGGGCCACGGGCTGCCTTCCGGTCACATCCCCTCAAGATGCCTTGGGATCCTGGGGGAAGCTGCGTCGCCCAGATGCGTGTTCTCGGGCTTTCCTAAATTAGAACAGAAATGAAGGCCTCTGTCTGCAAGAGAACAGTGCTGCTACTTTGGTTGGCAGTCACTGAACGGGCAGCTTTATTTCCAGGCTGTGGATTAGGACAATCTAGAAGAACCACCGGGGAGCTGTTGAGATGATTGGAAAGGCAGTTCTTCCCCTCAATAAATTTCAAATTAGTACACTTGAAAACTCACTAGGGCTTCTACAGTCCAAACGAAACAGTTTCAGTTGAACAGAGTCACGTTCAGTTTTGTGTGCTTTTTTTTTTTAATAAAACAAAAATATGTATAGGTAAAGGAATGACACGGAGTTTTAAAAATACCAGGACGCTGCAGGGGCAAGAAGGACGTCGGTAGTTTTTGTTTTTGTTTTTTTCCATTGCACCTTTATTGTTTACTCTGTTCACTGTTAAGAATTCTTACACAGTCTTTCTAGAACCACACAGAACCTGTGAGACGGCCCCCTCCCCTGATAGTCCATTATATTTCTAACCAGCCTCTTGGCCCTCGTCCTTACATGTAGGACATTCTGCCAGGGTGCAAGGAGTTCCCAGGGGTGGTTTATTTTTATGAGGGAGGGATGGAGGGGTGCAGAGCTGCCCTCAGCAAAGCCATCGGTTTGCATCTGACCCCCGAGGGCCCTTTCCTGGACCCTCCCCACCTCTCCATTCCCTCTTTTCCCAGCATTTGACCAACCTTCACTGGGCTAGGGAATCAGACAGATCGGGGGTTTGCATCCTGACTCACCACTAGAAGCCAGCTGACCTCAGGGAAGTTTCCCAATCTCTCTGAGACTTTCTTCTTCTACAATGTGGGATAAAGACTCCCTAGCTCACTTACTGGGAAGATTCAGTGACTTAAAGGAATATAGTGTCTGGCACAGTGCCTGGCACATGTATTCCCTGAATGCACATCAACTTTGTTTCTTCTGGTGGGGAAGAGAAGACACCTAATGAGAGCCGGGTGCTCAGGGCATTTGCTTTATAAAAGGGCCCGGTCTCTAGCAGGGTCCAAGAAATGACTCTCTAACGGTAGAATTTCAGATACCACAACAGAGGGATGGAGAGATCTGGCGGTGGAGATCTCCTGGGCATCATTCAAATCCAACCAGGCAGACTGCTGCTTCTTTTGCCCATGGGCAAGGCTGACACTAGCAGAAGGAATTCTAACCCTACTTTTTTAAGGCCGTGCCACTGCGGCCAGTGAAAGGCCCATTTCAGGGAGCAGAACAGGGCAAATTCACATTTATTCAACTGTTCCTGCCAGGGAGGAAGTAGCTTCATGTGGGTGTAAACCAGGAACTTTAAGAAATGCAGCAATCTTTTAGGGTGATCGTTGCATCCCCTTCTAGTGCCCTTGAAAAAGTCACCTGTCTCAGGGGTGTCCTCACAGCCTGAAACACCCAGGTGAGCTCCTACAGGGGGGAGTCCACGTGCCATTTACACCCCATCTACTTTGAAAAGGATCCCAGGCGGCTCATTAAGGAAGGAATTATGCACCTAAAGCTGAGCTTTCCCCCTTGTCCTTCCCATCTTTCATAGTATGTGGCCATTAAGATCAAATGTACTCAACAAATGGTCACAAGAATGAAATAATAATGCTGCCAATAAGAAGCTGGATACGCCATCCTATAGTCGATCTGCAGATGTAGCCGCACTCTTCCTCCACAGTAGTCCTTGTAAAAAAATTTTTAAAGCTGATCTATCACTCAGCCCTTGTTCATGCATAATTCTCAGTAAGGACATGGTGCATCCAAGGTCCACATGCCCACGATCGTTTTATATCTCCGATATAACAATAAAAAGCCGCTCAACAGACAATCTTAAAACATGCACCAACCAAGATCACGGCTGGTATTATGGAAGAACGTCCTCCAGACCGAGAAGAGCTAGAGGGAGAGAGAAGGTAAACAATACAAGATGAGAGAATTAGGACTAGAGTGATTACACAACAGAACATCTGCAGTCTAGGGGTTTAAGCAGGTAAAACCAAAGAAAGCTCTATGGATCCAGGAGCGCCTCTCCAAATATTTGGTTCATGCTAAAAAATAGAGCACATTTATTAAAAATATATATTTATAAACCTTGATATGAACAGATACACACGTCAAGCCAATGAAAAAAGAAAAATAAGTTATCTCCCCGGTATCAAATAGACACTTTTGATGAATGGGATGCTTGTCAAAGGATTGTCCCTGTGGTTTTTTGTACCAAACAGCTCATTGAGTTCGGAGGAATCGCGTGTCCTGGGAGACACACCATGAGCTGCGTCCGCCCTGTTCCTCTTTTTGACAGCCTTCAGCGACTTGGGATAATGAATCTCCGCACCCATCCGCTCCCAGATGGCGTCAAAGGCGCGTCTTCCAAGCGTTCTTTCGGGTCCCCTGCCAACGACGTTGAGTCCCTTGCTGTGTGAATGAGTTTCGTTGGATTCATTGTGCTTTAGTGTCTGATCCTCGCAGCAGGATCGGTTTATTTTGGTGACCCTTTATCAAGTTCGAAGGTACATTTGATTGAACGGTGTGTGTAGGTCAAAGCTGCTTGTTTGCGCGGTGTCCCGTCACTGATCTGCCGGCACACGGGACTCCCGTCTTTTGGCCATCCCAAGGCCTGAGGCCCCGCTGGGCCGTTCACAGAGTGGTGTATATGTATACAAATATGATGACGGCTAGGTTCAGAATGGTCCCGATAATCCCCAGCATCGCCAAGACACTCTCTTCTTTGCTCTCTTTTTCTTGGCCTCCTCTGTCTTCATCATTTCCACTTGTGATTACCATCTTGGTTGCAAATGTCTTTATCTTCCTCCCCAGGCTAACCTGTAATTGGAAAGAGGCAGCACAAAAGATGATAGTTTATAAGCATCCTCTCCATAGCCAGGCAGATTGGGCAGGGCAGTGATCTCCTGTCTGGGGACTGGATCTCAGGTGGGGGTGAAAAATCTCCCATGGAGCCCATCTTGGGACCCATTGCTCTTGGCCGTGGAGAAATGGCAGAACATGACTGATCAATTTCAAGGATGAATGTCCTGACACTGGCATAAAGAGATCAGCCCTGGAGTCCAGCCTGGGCGCCACCCACTCCACTGAGGTTTCGATTTAGCCCTTTTCCTTGAAGCAGACAGCTGCACAGTAGTCCGACTGAAACCTGTGGGCTCTCCCACAGCGACGGCAATTTGACACACGGCAATTTGAAATTGAATACAATTTCACGTATTGGATCCCACCCTAGATAAGTGCTGTCTGGCATATGCACGAAGTGTGTAGGAGGGCATCACAGTCACACCGTGCTCTAAGCACTGGCTGCCCTGTGAGCAGGGGTGACTGCACCTAGGGAAGGTGGTTAACTGAGACCAGACTGGATGGAAAGGAGGTGGGGAGGACATCATAAGGAACCTGCATCACCTCCAGCAGGAGCATAAATTGGTATAATCATTCTGGAAAGTTCCTTGGCATTACCTAGAGAAGCAAAGAGACATATATTCTACAACTGGGCTGAGCACCTGATCTACATGTCCACCCTAGAGAAATTCCTGCACTTGTGCACCTGGAGATGGGGACAGGAACACTTCTGTGGGCTTCATCTGTGACAGAAGAGGACTGGAAGTTACCCAAACAGGCACCAAGAGTTGAAGAGACCAACACATGGCCCATACGATGGACATGTCCACCAAAAAGAATATTATACGCACTGAGGCTACACGTCACGGCGTGGATGAGGCCCCAACACTTCAGGTAGTGTGAAAAAGCATCTTGCACAGAATACGCACAGCATATGTCAATTCATAAAGGCTCAAAACAGGCCAAACCAAACCTATATATTTAGAGACATATACTTTGACGTTTTTAAAAAGCAAGAGAATGATTAACACAAAATTCAGGAGAGTGGCTTCTTATAGGTGAGGACAGAGTAGAAAGCCATTGGCAGGAGCACCAAAGGCCTTCAATATACTGGTCATTTTCCATTTTTTAGGCTGGATGGGAAGGTACACGGGGGTTCATTTTTATCGTTATCAACTGTTTCAGAGATTCTCCGGAATGTATGATATATTTTGCAATAACTAAAATCTTTTCTTTTTATTCTTTAAAATAATAAATGTGGCCATCCAGGGGGCCTAGTGGGCAGCTGAAGCCTTCTTTTCCACTGATTACTAATCCAAACAATATGTAAGAAATGAACAATGTATGTGAGGTATCGACAGCTTGTCTGTTTGATGGAATGTGACATGGACCAGGCCAGGGCCTCTGGCTGCATCTCTTCCAGTAGAGAGCTGTGTCTTTAGAGCTGGAAGGCTATGCATGCTCTAGAGTTGTGACAGTTAATTTTATATGTCAACCTGACTGGGTCACGGGGTGTCAAGACATTTGCCAAACATGATTCTGGGTGTGTCTGTGAGGGTGTTTCTGGATGAGACTAACATTTGAATTGGTAGACTGAGTAAAGCAGATTGCCCTCCCCAGTGTGGGTGGGCCTCAGCTCATCAGTTGAAGGCCTGAAGAGCAGAAAAGGGCTGAGTAAGAGGGAACTCCTCCTGCCTGACTGCTTTTGAGGTGGGACATCAGCTTTTTCCTGCTTTCGAATCCAAACTGAAACCTAGGTTCTTCCCAGGTCTTGAGCCTGCAGGCCTTCAGACTGAAATGAAACCATCAGTTCTCCTGACTCTCCTGGTTGCTGACTCACCCTGCAGATCCTGAGACTTGCTGGCCTCCATAATGACATAAGCCAATTTCTTATAATAAACCCCTATCTATCTATCAATCAATCATCTATTATCTACCTATCAACTATCTATATATCCATCTAACATTCTTCTGTTATCTATGTATCTAGCTATTATCTAGCTATATATCCATCTATCATCCTTCTGTTATCTATCTACCTACCTCCCTATTATCTATCTACATATCTATCATCTTTCTGCTATCTATGTATCTATGTATCTCTTATTGGTTCTGTTTCTCTGGAGAACCCTGACTTATCAATGCAGGAGTCAGAAGATTATCTCAGGACAACTATGTGAGAAGAATCACGAAAAGGAGTCCGGGAAGGTGAGGAGTGTGGCTGCAAGATGAAATGTCTGTATGTCTCTTCCTCTGGGTACGGGAACCCCTGAAAGGGCCAGGTCATGCCTTGTGGATCAAGTCTGGATTCAGAACACAGCGTATGTGGATAGATGTCTGTGTGGAGGAGAGACAGACAATCAGTGAAGACTAGGGGAATTAATGCAACAGGAATGCATGAACAAATGAATGTCTTAATGGGAAGTTTCATTTCCTTCACAACTTTGGTTTACTTGGTAGGCTCAGAGGGGGTTCCTACCCCCCCTGAAGTGATTGGAGCCAGACTTCATCTTTTCAGAGCTGTCCACTCTGTCCTAGACAATGAAATGAAACTTCTTGGAATAACTCCTGTATGTAGGATGTAATTTCTAATTAAAATTGCTTTTAAAATAAAAAAAAAAAAGCTTTGGCTAGGCAAACTTTCTAACTGGAACTGTTTGGCTTTCTTTCTTTTTCTCCCTAGTACAGTTTTTAATGATGTATAATACACATAAAGAAAAGTGCACAGACTTTAAGTGTACAACCTGATAAGTGTTCATGTCTGTTAGCTGTCACCAAGATCAAGAAACAGAACGTTCCAGTACCCCAGGAGGCCCTATGGCCCCCTATTCCACTCACGATGTCTTTCTTCCTTCTTCTCAAAGCCATCATCCTGACTTCTAACATCCTAGGCTAGTTTTGCCTGTTTATGAATTTTATAGAAATAGAACCACACAGCATGTCCTCTTCTGACTCTCCCCCCAACCCCAATGTTATGTTGGTGAGATTCACCCATGTTGTGTGTAGCTGTGGCTCATTCTCAGTGTGAAAGTATCCCATTATATAAACAGACTTACATATTTCTGCATTTATTTTACTGCTGATGGGCATTTGCGTTGCTTTCAGTTTGAAGCCATTATGCTGCTATGAACTTTCTTGTACATTTCTGTTGGCAAACACACGTATGCATTTCCCCCAATGTTTTAAATTAAAATTTTCAACATATGGCAAAGTCTAAAAAAAATTTATAGTGAGCACCCATACATCAGCAACTAAATTTCACCATTAGCATGTTACTATACTTGCTTTATCAGATACCTATCCATGCACCTATCCGTTCATCTTTTGGGGGGTATATTTCAAGGTAGACTTCAAATATAATTACACTTCCCCTTAGATACTGCAACATGCATGTATTAACTAGAGTTCTATTTGTTTGCAATGCTTTCTTTCGATGTAAAATTTATGTGTGTGCAACTTCCTATTGGCTGCATACATCCAAGAGAAGAATTGTTGGGATATAGGGTATGCAGGTGAAAGTGCTTGTATCTGCTTGCTTGTTTGTGAGTGCTAGATTGGTCCCTTCTTTTATTTTGATGATTCCATGGCCTAGCCTTTGCATGAAGTCACAGGAGGCATAGGTACATCCACTCCCTTCTCTGCCCTGGGCAGACATCTACCCAAGCACCAGTTATCTGTTTCATGGGTCTCTTGTTTCTTGCAGTTTCCTTAGTTAGACTTCAGGCCCTGAGAGAGCAAGCTTTTGGATCTCCACCTCTAAGCACAGGGCTTGGCAGGGACCAGGCATTTGGGTAAAGCATGCTGAGTGGGTACTGAAGAGGGACCTGGCATCCCCCCTCCCATCTTTGCAGGTCAGGGAAAAGATCACCAAGGTCGGTCTAAAGAGACCCAATGAGTGCTGTCCTTAAAACCAAAGACCCATCATTGCAGTCACTCAAGCAAAACAAAGTGCCCATCATGGAGGCTGCTTGGTTTCAAGGCTGAATTTAGCCTCTTCCCTGAGTTAACCCGAAATAGCTCTGACTTAGGAGGAAGTGGAAGAGAATAATGAGGTGGACTGTGTTTACTTTCTGAGGTCTCTGCAGCAAACCAAGAGCCCAGAAGAGGTCTTCTCCAACTCACAAAAGAGTTGCATCCCCAGAGTTTGCTTCCAAGGTGCTTGAGTTATCAGCCTGAATTTCCCCAGAGAAACCGTGTTGGGAGTGCAGCTAGATTCCCAAGGGAGCTACAGGGGGCTTCCTAGCAAAGAAGTGGTCGGAACATTGCTTTCTTTGGGAAAAGTTATCTGGCCAGGGAGTGGAGGAGACTGAAAGAGGCTGGAGATTAGCTTGGAAACCAGACCAGTAATAGAGATGGGAGGGGAAAATAAAACCAAAATAAAACAGAAAGCAAAGGCTGGGGCCGGGCAATGTCTGACGTAAGGCCTGCTACACAGGTATAAATTCATCCATTCACTCACTCACTCATTCCTTCCTGCCAGGGGTTGCAGGGAGGGGGTAGTGGGAATTAACTGCTAACGGGAAAGGTGTTTCTTTTGGGGTGATAAAATTGTTCTAAACTTAGATTTTGGTGATGGTTGCCCAACTCTGTGAATATACTAAAACCACTGAATTGTACACTTTGAAAAGGTGAATTTTGTGGTTTGTGGATTATATCTCAATAAAATGTTTATTTTAAAAAGAGAGCAACTGCAATAATAGCTGAAATATAAATTATCTAGAAATAAATCTATCAATGTGTAAATGTGTAAAATCTTTATAAAGAAAATTAAGAGTAGTTTACAAACAGACATAAAGGTACATCTACCTAAAAAGATATATATACATCTTCAAGGAGTGTGAGATTCAATATCCAGAAAACATGAGTTCTTCCCAAGGTGATTCATATAGATTTACTGCAGTCAAAATTTCTACAGGGTCTTTGGTGCTCCTTGGCAGGCTGATTCTAAAATGTATATCAAAGTGCAAAGAGATAATAACAGCCAAATTATTTCCTAAAAAAGAATAAGGTAGGGGAACTTGCCTTATAAGACATCACAAATTACTATACAGCTTTAGTAGTTAACCTTTAGACAAATAAGCCAAAAGAACGGAAATGGAGCTACACATACATGGACACTGCTTATCACTGGGGGGAAATGGGCCTTTGGATAAACGGAGCTGGAATAATTGCGTATCCATATGGAAAAATAAATAAAATCAAACCAGTATTTCACCAATTCTAGTTGGATTATAGACAACCGTGAAAAGGAAAACTTAAGAACTTTTATAAGACAATATAATGAATATCTTTATGACCTTGGTGTAGAGAAGGATACCTTAACAAGACATAAAAGCTCCCCATGCAGAGCTTATTAGAGTTGTCTTATAAAAGTTCTTAAGTTTTCCTTTTCACGGTTGTCTATAATCCAACTGGAATTGGTGAAATACTGGTTTGATATTATTTATTTTTCCATATACTCAATTATTCCATCAGGGTATATGTATATGTATAGCTGATTCACTTTGTTGTAAAGCAGAAACTAACACACCATTGTAAAGCAATTATACTCCAATAGAGATGTTAAAAAAAAAAAAAAAGATCTATGCACATGCATATTTGCCATACTGATTTGTATAATAGATTGAAAAAAAAGAAACAATCATAATGCACAACAAGGATTGGCTAAATAAATGATGGTAATAAAAGAGGGAAAAAAAGACATAAAATCTAAAACTATAAAGGAAAATATTAATGAATTCAGTGACATTAAATTTAATACCTCTGTCTATCAAAAAATGTCATAAAAAATAGAGTTAACATGCAGCTCAATAACAAAAAAAAAACAACCCAATCCAAAAATGGGCAGAAGACCTAAATAGACATTTCTCCACAGAAGATATACAGACTGCCAACAAACACATGAAAGGATGCTCAACATCTTTACTCATTAGAGAAATGCAAATCAAAACTACAATGAGATATCATCTCACACCAGTCAGAATGGCCATCATCAAAAAATCTAGAAACAATAAATGCTGGAGAGGGTGTGGAGAAAAGGGAACCCTCTTGCACTGCTGGTGGGAATGTGAATTGGTACAGCCACTATGGAGAACGGTATGGAGGTTCCTTAAAAAACTACAAATAGAACTACCATATGACCCAGCAATCCCACTACTAGGCATATACCCTGAGAAAACCATAATTCAAAAAGAGACATGTACCAAAATGTTCATAGCAGCCCTATTTACAATAGCCCGGAGATGGAAACAACCTAAGTGTCCATCATCGGATGAATGGGTAAAGAAGATGTGGCACATATATACAATGGAATATTACTCAGCCATAAAAAGAAATGAAATTGAGCTATTTGTAATGAGGTGGATGGACCTAGAGTCTGTCATACAGAGTGAAGTAAGTCAGAAAGAGAAAGACAAATACTGTATGCTGACACATATATATGGAATTTAAGAAAAAAAAATGTCATGAAGAACATAGGGGTGAGACAGAAATAAAGACACAGACCTACTTGAGAATGGACTTGAGGATATGGGGAGGGGGAAGGGTAAGCTGTGACAAAGCGAAAGAGAGGCATGGACATATACACTACCAAACGTAAGGTAGATAGATAGTGGGAAGCAGCCGCAGAGCACAGGGAGATCAGCTGGGTGCTTTGTGACTGCCTGGAGGGGTGGGATGGGGAGGGTGGGAGGGAGGGAGATGCATGAGGGAAGGGATGTGGGAACAGATGTATATGTATGACTGATTCACTTTGTTATAAAGCAGAAACTAATAAAAAAAAAATAGAGTTAAGTGACAATATGGAATATATGTGTGTGTGTGTGTGTGTGTGTGTGTATGTACTATGTGTCTATCATATGTATGCTATATACACTATATATATCATACATATCATGTTAGTGTCAAGTCAGCAAGAAAATGATACACTTCCAGTAGAAAACTGGGCAAAAATCATGTCCAGGCACTTCTCAAAAGAATAAATAACCACAAAGAAGCTAAACTTCAGTAAGCAGAGGAACGCAAACTAAAACACGAGTTACCATCCAACAGCCATCAGATCGACAAGAGCTAAAAAATTCAAGATCACCACTCAATACTCACAAGGCTGTAAAGCAAAAGGGACTCTTATACACCAGCTGCAGGAGTACAACTTGGTCTCTGTCACTTTGGAAAACAGGATGCTTAGTTACAAGGAGCTCCAGAATTGAAGGAAATTATGGAACATTCTGTCCAATGTCCTCAGCCAGGGCTAGAGTCCTGAGGAGAAGGGCTCAGGCCCTGCAGGATTCCCAGACTGGGCTGCCCCTCGGCTCCGCTACCCCTCTGCAGACCCTCCCCGCCCTGCTTCTCAGTAGCAACCAGGACCCAGGGCTACCATCTCTCAGGGGCTGAGTCTCAGGGCCCTGGGTTCTGGTCACTTTATTTTAAAAAAAAAATTATTAATTAATTTTACCTGTTTATTTTTACTTTTATTATTATTATTTTATTGGCCGGATCACATGGCTTGTGGGATCTTAGTTCCCCGACCAAGGATTGAACCCAGGCCCTCAGCAGTGAAAGTGCTAAAAGCTTGGAGTCCTAACCACTGGGCCGCCAGGGAACTCCCCCGGTCACTTCAGATTCCACATTTGCGGGCTGAACCCAGGCCTGGCCAGCACACCCCTGCGCTGCACTTCTTAAGGGCAGGCCTCTGCCTGAGCACAGGCTCCCAGTTCCTGTCTGAGAAGCCCGCTTGGTGACCCCGGGCCTGGGCCACTGACTTTCGTGTCCGTCTCCATCCTCCAGGGAAAGAGTGTTTTGCTCTAGAACCTGCCTGGTGGCTGGAGCTCTGCTCCTGAGGCTGGGGGGTTGGGCTACCACCTTCCTGAGTCCTGCCTGTGCCCTCCTGCCCCTTGGCACTGCCCACCTTATGGCATGAGCCCCACTGCCCAGTGTCCCACAGACCCCCAATGTCAACTGCTTGCCAGGCCTCAGTGAATCTGCCAGATTGACTTTTCCCAGCTCCCCAAAGAGGCAGGTCCAGGCCTAAGCCAACCACCCAGGCCAAGCGGCCTGTCTCCAGGTGTGTCAGGCAGGGCCTCAGATCCATTCTCAGGGAACTCACAGAACCCATGTTACATGAAAATGAGCTGTCAAATGCGTTCACACCCCACATCGTCTGCCAAAGCCCTCTTCGCCAGCTGTGGTGAGTCACAGATGACACAAAGCCTCTGAGACTCTCTCCCCTGGACAGGCAGGCATCCTTGTCCCCTCCCCTGGGGTGACAGCACACAGTGGCAGTGACCCTGTGCCAGTTTCTGGGTCCGGCCTTAAGAGATGGACAGCTTCCACTTCCTGGCCTTTGGAACACTCCACTCTGGGGGAAGCCCGGTGCCCTGGGAGAAGTTCAACTACCCTAGGACTGCCTGCTGGGAAGAAGCGCAAGCCTGGTCCATGCAGAGGAAGGAGGAAAGAGAGGCCTAATGGTCCCAGCTGTGCCAGCCCAGGTACCAAATGTCTGAGCGGAGGAGCCTTCAAAGCCAAGTGATGCCAACACAAGAGTCCCCACGTGGGAACAGCCCAGCCAGGCCCACTCCACCCACAGAGCCTCGAGAGATAATAACAACTTTTGTTTCAAGCCACGAAGTTCAGGCTGGTTATTCAGCAACAGGTAACACTGGCTAAAAGAAGCTCTTGTTTGCAATCCTCCAGGAAAAGGAGGTTTTTCTTCTTCAAGCAACAGCAAGTGATTCCAGCAGAATTTGATAAACAGGCAGACAGAGCCTTCTGGGGGAAGAGCAAAGATCATGAACATCAATTTTCTCATCTGTAAAATGGGAGTCATAATTCCCTGGGGATTCGGATGGGAACCGTGTGAGCAGGATAATGGACCAAGCTGACTGCATCTGTGATTTGTGTCCAATGTGGGTCATTGGGTGTGTGAGGAGGGCGTTCATTCTGGAATCCGTGCACCTCAGTTCATCCAGAGACCCAGCAGGGTCTCTAGGGATCGAGTCTGGTTGCCCCTCACCTGGACAATCCTGCTTGGCTAAGCCATCATCTCTTACTTCCTGGTAGCTGAGGGACCTTGGACACACTAAGGGCAGTCAGCAGAGCCTGAGGTGACGGAGCCCTTCCTAGGGGCCAGGCAGTGTTCTGGGTACTTTACATCCACTGACAATTTTAACCCTCACAACCACCAAAGAGGAGGAGGTGCTATCATCATGTTTTATCAGTGAGCAAATTCGGGCCAGTGAGAGGAAGGGATGTCCCAAGGCAGGTCTCACGGCTGGCAGGTGTAAGAGAGCCGGACTTAACCCACACATCTGGCCCCAAGCCCACGCTCCCAAGTGCCCTGTCCTATCGCTTCCTAGCAAAGGGCCACAAGCCCCTCCCCTCCCTTCTTTCATCTCTGAGCCTCAGTTTCCTGGTGTACAAAATGCAATGGTAACACGTATCTGCTAAGTGTTACATGGATTAAATGAAAACTCATCCTCGGTGCCCAGCACACCTCTCTCCCTCTCCCCACCGCCACACTTTATGGGTGAAGGTTGCAAATAAAGGGTATTTACTGAGAAAATGTATGTTCCTTTTTCTCCCCCAAAGATCCCACCAGGGAAAGGACAATCCTTTTAAGGAAATCCAACTTGAAGATCTTGATCAGATGAGAAACAGAAGAAGCTGAAGTGGTTGCAGAGGAATATGGACCCCTCCCTGCAGACGATATGGAGGCATCAGTCTCTATTCTTTGCCCCAGGGTCCAAGCTCAGAAGTTTAACTAGACTATGAAAGGGATGTGGCCAGAAAGTCCTTTTAAGAAGTGGGCTCCCCACCCCGGCACTTGGGTGTCCTCATTTCTAAATGCCCCTGGGGAGATCCCACGGTTTCTGAAGGGCACAGCATAGAACGGCGCCTGTAATTGAGATTTCTTAGCGCTCAGGTCTTGCTGAGCAAACAGCTCTGCCGGCTAGCTGTGGGTCAACAGCCTATATTTCATCAATATTTTTCTTTGGAGGGCTGTACCTATCAACATTTCACTTTCTCAGGAGCATTTGTATTTTAATGTGATTTTTTCGACATGACCAGACAGCTGGGTGGGTTTTACCATTTACCGAGATACCAAAATCCCATCTCTGCATATGGATCTCTCCAATGGTGTTTGTGTCCTGGCTGGAAATAGCATCTGTCTGAATGATAGGTTTTTTGAAGAAACTGCTACTGACATGCAGAGAGAAGTCAGGGTCACACTTTTGATCCAGTCCTTGTCCAAAACTAATGGGGAAGTTTTTAAAAATAGATTTTGCTAGCAGGTGTCATCATCCCCAAAATATACATAATGCAGCTCCTGCCTACCTGTCCAAATTCCTCCCACTCTCCCTCTCAGTCATTCCTGTACCAACTACACTAGCACCCGCCACCTTTTTTGCAAATACCACCCCAGGGCCTTTGCACTTGCTGTTTCCCTCTATCAGAACACACTCTGCCGAAACTTTTGAGCTGACTTGCTCTCATAGTATTCAGGTTTTGCTCAGATATCGTGCCACCAGAGAAGTCTTCCTGGCCACCCTGTCTGTAAAGGTCCTCACTCTTCACTCTTTATTCACATGCCTACTTCATTTTCCTCAAGGTAATGATCACTACTTGAAAGAAAAGTATTTTTCATTTCTCCTCCTGCTCACTTTGAAGATTAGCCACGTGAGGGCAGTCTTGTCCTCCACTGGAGCCCCAGTGCCAAGAACAATTTCAAGTGTACTGAAGAGACTCAATAAGTTGTTTTAAACAAATGCATAAGTGCCCATTTTCCAGAAGAGGAAGTTGTGGCTCACTGGGGTTAAGTGATTTGTCCATGACTGCAGGAGCCAGAGGCATCAACCCTTACACTGTCGTGAGCCCAAAGCTATTGGATTAATTCCTACATTCTTCATTTGCATAATTTCTATTTCCTGACTCAGTCCAAGCACACCGACTCCCTTGACATCTCTGCTACCATCTACAGGGAGCTTGGTGCCCAGAAGACGCTCAGAAAACGTTTGTGGAAACAGGTCTGAATGCGTGAGCAGAACCCCCTTCCCCTGATTCACATGGGGTGGGGTGGGGGAATGGGAACATTAAGGTTCTTCCCGTCTGACCACTCGCTGAACACTCAGTCCCTCTTCTCTAATCATTTCCCCACATTTGCCCAGATTTGCCCAGATTTCTGTTGGAGCATCTCAGGGCTGCAGGAATCACTGCCTCCCATGAGCAATCGCTCTTGTCAGCGCCAGTCAGAAAGTTCTTCCGCCAGCCAGACAACAGATCACGCTCATTTGTCTGCTAAGCACATGCCTTCTGGAGCTATTCCTTGGATTGCTTCCTACTCATCTCAAACGTTATGTTAGAAAATAAAAGAGAGAATCAATAAATGATCACTGAACATAAAAGGCTGGGGAAGAAACGTTCTTAAAAAAAGAGATAGGGCTTCTCTTGTGGCGCAGTGGTTGGGAGTCCGCCTGCCGATGCAGGGGACACGGGTTCGTGCCCCGGTCCAGGAAGATCCCACATGCCGTGGAGCGGCTGGGCCCATGAGCCATGGCCGCTGAGCCTGCGTGTCCGGAGCCTGTGCTCCGCAACGGGAGAGGCCCCAACAATGAGAGGCCCGCGTACAGCAAAAAAAAAAAGAGAGAAAGAAGGCCAGAAAAAAAAGAAAAATAAGGAATTAAAGGTATTTGTAAATCATGTGCCCTCAGTCCTGTCTCATGGCACGTAAATGGGCCAGACTTCCCTGCACAAGCCTGTCTGTCCATAAAGTGGGGATGGGGGCCAGGTGGGTTTGCCCTTCTAAAGGCATGTGTTTCCCTTCTGCTGCTGCTATTTGTTAACGCTGACAGTACTTAGAAATCCAGCACCACTCGCCCTTCTGAAACTAGCACTGCCTGGGACCTCTAGCCACCTTGTCATGCGTGGTAACAGCTACCATGGATTAAGTGCTGACCGCGTCTGGGCCACCCGCTCACTCCCCAGCACAGCCCCGTGCACGCAGCAGCCACTGTGCCTTCATCCAACAAGCTTACGGCTACCAAAGGGGGAGGGGGAGGGGGAGGGATAAACCAGGAGTTAGGGATGAGCAGATGCAAACTACCATCTATAAAACAGATAAACAACAAGGTCCTACTGTATGATACAGGGAACTAGATTCAATAGCCTGTAATAAACCATAATGGAAAAGAATATGAAAAAGAATATACCTGTATGTGTATAACTGAATCGCTTTGCTGTACATCAGAAATTAACATGAAATTTTAAATCAACTATATTCCAATTAAAAAAAAAAAAAAAAGAAGAAAAGAAACCCAAGTCTCCAAGTGGCAAAGTCTTCCGCTGCCCTGGGCTCTGCCCGCTGGGGCCTGGCTACCCTGGAAGAGGCCTTGACCTTCTGTTCCTCTGGACCCCGGCTCTTGCTCTAACCTCAGCTATGTATGTCCTGCTGTCCTCACCTAATAAAAAAATTCAACTCACACTGGGCACAGAGGCTGAGACTCATGCTGAGGGCAAAGACTGTACCTTCCTCACCCCCTTGTAATTAGCATAGTTTTATGCTTACAGAAGGCTTTATATACATTTGCTGAATAAATGAAAACCACCAAGGAACAGCGAAAATCTCCCAGTAAGTGCTTCCATCTCGGATCCCGCGTGATTTGAGGACCTCCCTGAAGCTGAAGGACTGTTGTGAATTTCCTTTAAGTGATATTACTGTTTCCTTTCTGCAAGTCAGAACATTCAAAGGAGAAACTTCTCAATAGCAGAAGTGAGGGTAAATGAACTAAAATACATGTAGTTAATTTTATTCCACATTTTCCGAATTCTGCACCTTATCTGGAGTCATAAACCTCTTTGAATTCTTCCCTATGCAGGGAGAAAGCCCTGGGGGACCTAGGAGTCCCTCTAGGGGGCGCTGTTCCACAGGCTGGTACATGCGGGTCCCTACGTAGCATCCCCAATGGGAGGGTCTCCTGTCCTGAGAGGGAGGAGCCTGGGTATTTTCTAGAGGTTTGGGGGAGACTGGGAGTAGATTCTGCAGCCCTCACCTTTGGGCAAAGGACACTGGGCCAGGGAGAAGCAACCAGCCCAGGACTGATCTGCATGTTCCCTGACAACCACGGAACTTGGAAACTTGGAAGGAATTCAAGCAGGCCTCCTACTGGGACGACAAAGACAAGTGGATGGGAAATCTGACACCAGTCAAAGGAAATGAGAGAAAAGGAGAAAAAAACGAGGGTTTACACCTGTGTGGGGTGTGAGAAGAGTGTTGACTGTGCACCGGGTCTGTCACTGGCCAGCCGTGTGACTTCAAGCAGGCCACTCCCCCTCTGCAGGTCTCACTGTCCCCATCTTTAAATTAGGTGGGGTGGGCAAGATACCAGACAATCTCCAGGGTTGCTTCCAGCTCCTACATCCCATTATTCAATAGTCTTAAGTCGAGAAATATATGAGAGAGTAGATTGAGATCAGAAAGCCAGGCATCTACTGAAGCTACCAGGATCTGCCAGCAGAAATAACTCTTCCTCCTTTGCAAAGAAGCTGGGCCAATTGCTTTCCCTGGTATTGCACAGAGCACGCTGCATCTCACTGATGCTCCTTGACTACCCTCAGCCTCGTCTGCTACACTTTGCAGAATGAGAATCGTGTCTTACTCCTTTCTGGATTGCCAGCACCTAGCACAGTGCTTGGCACGCTGTGAGCAAGCAATAACGCTTGCCAGACAGATGGCTGGGGCTCTGGCAGATCTCTCCAGGATGGCTCACCACACCCTCTCTGGGGGAGACTGCTAACTGTCTCACCAAATCCATGTTCCACTTTTCCCTGGCACACAGCCAGGCTTCATTTCCCATCTGCCTTGCAGGTAGGTGTGGTCACGTGATGGAGGTCTTGCCAAAGGGATATGAGCAAAGTGATGTATGCCAGGGCTTTGGGAGGCCGAGCAGCCGAGCTGCTCTCTTTGTCATTCCTCCAGCCTGGATGGCGACAAGATCCTAGAGGATGGCGGAGACCCAAGATGGGGAAGCTGGGTCCCTGCATCACTGCATGGAGGAGAGTTGTCCACCCACCAGGCACACCCACCAGGCTATGTATGCACGAGAAACAAACTTCTATCGTGTCTGAACCAGTACATTTTGGGGTCATTTGTTACAGTCCTTCTACTTGCCCTAACTAATATTATCTTTGCCCTTTTAAAAATGGAAAAGAAAACTGTTGAATTGCAAAAGGGGAAGGTGACAGAAAAGCTGAGGTATTTGCATTTTTCTTTGGAACTGGTGTTTCTAGGGCTTTGAGGATCAAAGCTCCTGTCCTCTTACTGACACACCGATGCCACCCTTCTCCCATAACCGACTATTAGTAGAAAATTCCAGTGCTCCAATGGTCAGCAAAGTGAATGAGTCTGGGCCTAAAATCTACCTAAAATCAATCGAGTTTTTTGGAAAACAGGTACTGAAGGCCTAGTCGGTATAAAGCACTGGGATGGATGCCCTAAATTTGCTGTCTATTTTTCCAAACCCTAAATCAGCCTGCGTGATCTGAGAAGCACAAATTCAATCAGCACAGTCAGAGGCAGCAGAAGAGAATAACTGACATTGAGAGAGTCCCAGAACGTCCAAGATGTATGGAAGCCAGAGGGCACGGTATCCAGACATGAGAGATCTAGGCCTTTTTACGGGGTGGGGTGGATAGCCATGTATGAAAAGAAAGTAACACCCAGCTACTGAGAAGCAGCATTTCAGAGAAAAGCAGATCAGAAATCAGAAGGTTGGGATGTACCAGCTGTGCCCTTCCTCCCTGTGTGACCTTGGCCAGTTATTCAATCTTTCTGAGTCTGATCACTTATTAGCCAAGGAAGACACTCACAACAGCTGCTAGACTTTTCTCAACTCCGGATAAATAGGCACATAAGCAAATGAGCAACACGAGAGAAAGATCCAGATAAACAAACACAAAAAACTGACCTTAGAGGAGACAGAAATAACTCACAGATTAAAGCAAATAAACAAACAAAAAGCTCTAATGACTATCCCACCGCTCAGTATATTAATGGCTATAAAACAAAAACCAATTTCCTACTAGGAAAAGGAGCAATCAGAGAATAAGTAAAAAGCTCTTAAGAATTAAAAATATCAGGGCCAAAATGTTTTTTAGAAATAATTTTTTAAAAAGATGGACAGGAAAATGAAGTCAACAAAATCTAGAATAAATTTGTAGGAGAAAGGCAAAGAAATAAGAAAATATGAGAAAAAAAAGGTAAAAGTATCTAGACCCATTCTGGAAGGTTTAAAAGCCAACAAATAAGAGGTTCAGAAATGCGGAATGGAAACCAACTGACTTTTAAAAAATCAAATATATTAGGATCTCCCAGAGCTAAAGGACCAACTCTTCAGATTATAGGCATCTGTTAACTGTCCAGAAGAATGAATGAATGAAGGGTATCCTCATGTAATGCATAAATGCCAAAGATGAAGAAAAAGTCCTAAAATCTGCCAGGAAAGAAAAACAGGAAAATAAAGAAACTACAAGGAACCTAGAATCAGACTTCTCATGGGCAACATGGAAAGCTCTCAAATCTTCAAGATTCTTTAGGAAAATCATTTTGAACCTGGAAGTCTGCCCTCAGTGTGAGTATAAGATACAGACATTTTCAGACAGTTTACTTTCCATGTATCTTTTTTTAGGGGGTTCCAACCCAAAAAAGCAGCAAAGGGGAGCCCAGAAAGATCTCTAGGGAGGTGTGCAGAGGAAGCAGCACCGTTTGGTTCAGGAACAGAGAGGGTCCTGAGAGGACAGAAAGGAAAACAGGGCTTCCCTGGTGGCGCAGTGGTTGAGAGTCCGCCTGCCGATGCAGGGGACGCGGGTTCATGCCCCGGTCTGGGAAGATCCCACATGCCGTGGAGCGGCTGGGCCCGTGAGCCATGGCCACTGAGCCTGCGCGTCCGGAGCCTGTGCTCCGCAAGGGGAGAGGCCGCAACAGTGAGAGGCCCGCGTACCGCAAAAAAAAAAAAAAAAAAGAAAACAAAAAACTGGGAGGGGCTCAACAGAACAGGTGGTATGAAAAAAGGGAGAGTGTGAAAAAAACGAAGATATGACAAAGGCAGATAAAAGCAAGAAGGAAAAAAGAAAGGCAACTAGAAATTCCAGGGGGGAGGAAAAAACAAAAAACAAAACCCTTCATAATAAGGTCACGATCCAAACATGAAGCAGACGAAAATATGGCATGATTTTAAGCAACGGATGGAGTACAAGCAAAGAGAATCCATTTGAATCTGTTATGGGACATTCTGCCTTGAGTGATCCAGGGGCTGTGACGTGATCTCCGGAGGGAGAAATGTTATCCCAGCACATGGTTTAACCCAGCATCAGATACTTCTGATAGAGCAAAAATTCTATCAGTGTTGCCTGCTGTTTCTGATTTTTAAAGTCAATCTACAGACAAAGCATATGGCAGAGAATACAGGACAGGATGTAAATATAAACACCCCAATGTAATATCAACCCTATAAGGTGCGTGATTCTGAACCTGAGAGGGAAGGCAGGAAAAATGCCAAGACACTGATAACCTCATCTTCCAAAATGCAGAGGCAGAGGCACTGTGAAAGGATGATGGGCAAAGACATTTAAAAGATGAAAAAGTAACTGATTAAAGCACTTTAATAAAAATAGGTTAAGAATGGTCAGAGGAGGAGTCAAACCTCCTTTTTCACTTTAGCTGTGACGTCCACAGTTATGGCCTAAAGGTGATGAACCCACTGCCTGGATGTGAATCCTGGCTCACGCAGAAATGGGAACGGTCGAGGTGAGGATTAAATGAGTTTATATAAGTAGCATCCCCAGAACAGCGCTTGCCACAAAATAAGCACGCAAAATATATCAGGTATTTTATTGTACCCCTGCCTACACAATTTGATTTGTTACAATGTACGTGTATTGATTTTTTAAAATTTCAAATGTTAAATTAAAAGATATGCCAAGCAGAGCTATTTGAAGGAACACACGCAAAAGTGAACTCGAATCAGGGCGTGAAGTGTAAAGTACTATTTTAGAGGCTGCTTAATAAGCAGGGCAAGGCAGCTCCTGCTGGGAGCTAATGGGTGGCCCGGAAAATATGGGAGGGGGGCTTTGGTGAGGAAGGCTCCCCAGAGAGAAGCCTGGGAGGAGATTCTGTTCTTTGCGCTCCTAAACTGTTTGCAAACTGTAGAGCTCTCTACTGCCGCATTAGATGGACGTAAAGTAGTAGTATTTTTTTTTCAAATAATACAGACACAAAACAAGTCTGTACACCTTTGGGGGGGGGCTGGGGACTTTCAAGAACTATTTGCAAGTGGGATTCAAACAGCTGCTCTGGTGCTTACATTATTTGCAGAGCTAGGCAAATGCTGCAGAGGTCTTTCTGTTTTCATGCAAAGAGAAACAGCGGAGGCTCGAATGGCCTGCGGAGTTCAGGTGGGCGTAATGCAAGCCCTGGCTTGACTCTAGCCTGCCCCAGCCCCCTCTCAAAAGTCCCGGCTTTATTATGAACCAAACAGGGCAGCGGGTACCTCGTCCCAAAAGATGTGGCTGGAATGAACCTTGTTGCCCAAGCCAGTCTCCAGTGGGCTCAGAGTGAGGTCCGTACACTTCCCTGAATTAGATGGATCAGTCCAATCTGTGTTTCTCAGTTCTGCCTGAGTCCCCCATGAAACCCAAATACTTAGGCCCTGACACTCCGCCTGGCTCATGCCAGTTCCGTCCTTTCATGAGCCTGGACTCTGAGTTAGGGAAGCAGAGGCTGGGTGGTGCAGGGGGACCTGCACACGTGTGGAGCCAAAGAGAAGACCGGCTTTGAATGCCATGACTGGCATGTGAATGCCTCACTGGCAGCATGACCTTGAGAACATTTCTTAATCTCACTGAGCTTTTGCTTTCTCAACGATTCATGACTTTATTTAACAGACAGTTTACTAAGCACCTACCTGGGGCCAGGGACCATGCTAGGTGCACAAGGCACGATGTATGCATGCAAGGATTAGCAAGTAGAGGACACTTGGGGGTGGATGTTGTGATGGGAAAGCCCTGTGCACTAGAGGAGCCAGTGATGTGGGACCACAGGCTGAGGTGGGAGCGGCCAAGGTCAGGGAGGCGGGGCTGCCCGAGGTGGAACCTAGCCAAGATCGAAAGGAGCGGCAAAAGCAAGAAAGGGCTCCAGGGCTTCCCTGGTGGCGCAGTGGCTGAGGGTCCGCCTGCCGATGCAGGGGACATGGGTTCATGCCCCGGTCCGGGAGGATCCCACATGCCGCGGAGCGGCTGGGCCCGTGAGCCATGGCCGCTGAGCCTGCGCGTCCGGAGCCTGTGCTCCGCAACAGGAGAGGCCACAACAGTGAGAGGCCCGCGTACCGCAAAGAAAAAAAAAAAAAGTGCTCCAGAGGACAAAAGAGCAGGCGTAAGAGCTCAAAGGAAGGAAAAATGGACGTGAAAGAAGTTCTGAAGGTTTAGCACACAGAGTGGTAATGGTGAGGGAAGATTCCAGAAAACTCTGCCAGGAAGAGCAGAGGCTGAGTCCCTGAGGGTGCCTTGTAAGGATTCGAGATCACTGCTAACATGCGATGATAATTCCCACTTTGTGGAAATGTTGGGAGGTTTAGCGAACTGTGACCCTGGGGTGAGGGTTGACCCCTGGGACCTCGTGTGAGCCTGTATTGGGAGCCACCCAGTAAAGCACAGTTGACTGGTTGACTTGACCATCCCACTGCCTGGATTTTGCTTGCCTCTTCCTGCAGCAGCTCTCCACTCCCCTGACCCCCCCACACACATGAACACACATGCACCGAATACAGGTCCACTCGCGTGCGCTGCTGGAACCCAGCTCTGTGGACACCGAGCCAGGCTGGGGTCCCAGCACTTCTCCCAGCAGGTCAAACCTGCATGCACATCTGTCTTTCCCGCCCCAGGTCTGGCGTCCCGCCCCTCCCACTGGCCCATGCGGGTCCCCGCATGCTTTGCCTAGAGCTCTCCCCTCCCCGGTTCTTCCTGCCTGGACTGCCCTCCTTCACGTGGCTGATTGCTACTCCCCCTCTAAGACACAGCTCAGAGGTTCCCCTCCCCAGGAAGCCTCTCTGATGAGCCCCTTCTGGCTTCAATGCTGGTCCGCACTCCCCGCTCTTACCTGGCCGACAGCACTTGTCACATCCTCTAGACACACCACTGTCTGACCTGACTCCTAGAGCGGTGAGTCTGCCTGATCCGTCGCCGGCCTCAGCTCCAACCCAGCACCAGCAGAGGGGAGCTACTGGGCAGAGGTTACGCGTGGATGAATGGTCCACCCGATGGGGATGCCACAGAGCGCCCCAGCGACTCCAACAGAGCCCTCGGAATGAGGACACCTCGGGCGCCTGGATCCTCCCATCCTGCCCATAACTACGTCTGGACCTTGGCTGTATACCCTTGCAGTCCCATCAGCGGCTTGCTGGGGGGGCCGGCAGGCAGGAACCTCTTTTTAGACCTCTTGAAGCTCCACAGGCAGAGAGAAGCAGGTCAACTGGTGGAAAAGCTTGTTCTTTCAGGCACAGCACGGCCTTAGGGATTTTTAAAAAAATGTAAAAACCTAACCATCTATCTAGACCCACAGCTCAGCACCCGCAGAAGGTCATGGGCCTGATTCCAAACCTCCTTCCTCTGTCGACTGGGAACAGTTTATACCAAGAAAAAAAAAATGTTTCGATGAGCACAAAAGCCACCAGAGGCCCCGCAAGCCCTGTCCCTCTCCAGCCTCGAGCCCGATCGTCTCGAAGCAGAATGGCCTCTCTCCCTCCTTCTGCTTTCCGGCTGCCCGGAGTTAGACGGGGCCGGGGGTCGGGGGAGCCCAGAGTCCGCTGGGTTACAACAGGCATGACTGTCTCATTTGTCCAATTCATTTAAGGGTCCCCAACCCTTTGCACAGATGCGGCACATAGCATGTGTTCAAGGACAGCTCATTAGCAGGAACTGTATTGTCTTGTCCCCAAGGAGAGGAGCTCTGACAAAATGGCATTTGTTTCACCCCAAAAGGACACCAAGTCCAAGGAGACGCGCTCTTTTCCCTGAAACACTCTCCCATCCCACTGGCCCTTTCTCCAGTGCCCACGGCCCCTGACCCAGCTTGGGACCACCCGGCACTGGCCGCCCCTCTTCCCTCTTCCAGAAACCTGCTGTTTCCCTTGAGCAGAGTTTGCCCAGACTGTGCGTGGCAAAATCGGCTCTCTGCTTGGAATCAGCAGGAGCCAGGATGTCTGTGGACCAGGCACTGTGCTAGTCCCACCACAAGCACCATGTCTGCAAGGCTGGGCCTTGGGCTGAACAATGAGTCAGGCCCAGCAGGGCAGGGCCCGGGCCCAGTCGTGGAGCCACGACCCGTCCAGGTCTCGCATCTCAGCCCTGGAGGCAGGGTCTGTGGAAGCTTTCAAAAGTACCGCTGCCCAGGCCACACCTCAGACTAGCTGAATCCCAATGCAAAGTGAGGGAGCCCAGGCATTTCCAAATGCTCCCTGGGAAAAATATCCTCAAAGGCAGCGGGGGTTGGGGACTCAGCACTTGGCACGTTGCCTCAGGCAACGGGTCTCCTCAACTGCGCCCCTGTGGACTAGGCATCTGGCACTCTGCCGACTGCTGGAGGGGGCTGTGGTCTTTCAGAAGCATCCCCTGCCCTCAGGGAGCATTCAAGCAACTTGAGGGATCAGGAGAACAGATCCAAACCATCAGAGCCATAAGGAGTTGGTAGGGCATCGCCCTTGCCCTGCTGGTCCTGGGCCACTCGGATTCTTCTCTGCAGCAAACTTTTTTCCTTAAACGGCCAGGCAGCCTATATTTTCAGGTGTGCCAACCCCACGCCCACCCAGGTTGCCCCAGACTCCCGTTTCCTAAGACCCTGAATTCCCATCCTACAAACCTAAACGTCCCAGGCTGCCTTCTGTGCTACCAATAGGACAGACTGCTCCTGCCCAGACTCCCGTGCCGCCCTCACCCGTCCGCCCTCTCCTCTTGGGTCTCCTCTAGCTCTCGGCAGAAGGCCTCTTACAGAATTCTCTAAAGGGTCCCTGCTTATGCTCCTCTCTCTGGTCCCCTCTAGTGACATAATGTTCCCACCTCATGGACCACAGCTGCTGCAGACTTGACAGCTCGAGAGCATAACTCATCTGCATGTTTCCACCTGCAAATGCAAGAAGTTTCTACAGGGAACCAAACCCACCGTCCTTCCCTATGATCTGTTCCCACCGGGGCCACGTTACCACCCATCCCTGCAAGGAGCCACCTGTGACTACGCTCTGCTCTTCAGTCAAGTCCTGCCACCTCCTCCTTAAACATCCCCTGGATTATAACCAGAGCTGACATTTTTCGAGTGTGTGGTTTTAATGAACATACGCGAGCTCATCGAATGCCGCAGCAGCCCTGCAGTGCACGTGGAGTGAAGAGATTCGCCCTGGAGTATCTCGGGGGCCCCAAGTGTCTGCCACAGGGTGACTGCATTTGTAAATACATGGCAGCTCCCATGCATCCAAAGCTGTGCTGAAGGGAAAACAGAGATGGCCAGACGTCCCTGCCCTGGAGATGTCTGTTAGCTGGTAGGGGGAAAGAACCAGACTAGCTCGAATGTCTAAGCTCTGTGCCACCTCCACAAACACAGCTGTCCCTTGGCCGTCCTGAAGTCAGAATGATACCCAGACCAAGCAAGGCGCCAGGTGCTGTCTAGAGCCCCAAGGAAGGATGCTACAGCCAGCCGGGGGCGACCATGCTCCCCCAAACACGCAACGTGCCTATGCTGCCACCCAGTCACTGCGTCCAGGGTTTGGCAGCATCCCAAACAGATGCCAAAGCGGCACAACCCATCCCCATGAGCGCTAAGCTGGCAGCAGCTGAGTTTTCGCACAGGGGCCAGAGGGATCCAGGGGCTCCCTGGGGGTATGTGCTGAGTCAACCTGAGAAGGGGACAGGTAAGGCCCCCCCACGGGCCGGAGAGAAGTGACTACTCATAGAACCTTCTGGTTGAGGACATGACATGGTCCACTAGAGACCCCGCCACCCAGGCAGTCTCTCAATGGAATGGGTTGAACCGTGTCCCCCAAAATATAGGTTCAAGTCCTAACCACTGGTACCCGTGACCTTATTTGGGTCCCTGCAGATGTAAGCAAGTTAAGATGAGGCCATACTGGATCAGGGTGGGTCCTAAGGGACATTTGGATACAGAGAAACAGGACACACAGGGAGAATGTCATGTGAAAATGTAGGCAGAGATTGGAATGATGCAGCTATAAGCCATTTGAACACCAAGGATTGCCAGCAACCACGAGAAGCCTGGAAGAGGCAAGGTTTTCCCCTAGAACCTTCAGAAGGAGCGTAGCCATGCTGACACCTTGATTTCGGACTTCTGGCCTCCAGATTACACTTCTGTTGTTTTGAGCCACCCAGCTTGTGTTATTGTTACTGCAGCCCAGGAAACTAAGCACTCAGCAAGGACACATGACAAAGGAAAGCCCTGATCAGAAAAACCCTCCCACTTGCAGGTGGACTGCATAATCACAGGGCTATGAACTTGGTAAGAAGTCATCCATCGGGGTGAGACTTGGCAGTACAGAGACCCTGGTCCACATTCCCTCTCTACCCGTGTGACCCTAGGCACGCTCCCAAGGTAGTCTGAGCCTTTTTCCTCATCTGTCATTTCGGGACATTAAGCCCCGCCCACCCACAGAGCTGCTAAATTCGACTGTGCCTGTGATGGGCTTTATAAACAAAATCATTGTATGAATTACAACAAGACCCTCAGGGAAGAGGGTGGAAGTTGTTCTAAAAGGCAGTGGTTTTCTCCAAGAAGGGAATTAACATTCAAAGTCGAGGTCACTCTCAAGGCTGCCCCCCAGGGAGGCGAAACCTTGGTGTAGCTTTTACACCAGAATGCATTTTCAGTAATCAGTCCATTTGCGTCTCTCTGCATACGCCACACATTTGCTTTATTTAAAAGTGTTTTCCAGCACAGATTTCTAATTTGCAAATGTTGATTCAACCTCCACGTTACCAACAGGCTGTCTTTTTAAATCACAGACTGGCTGGTGTCGCTTCCCTGCACCCCAAGCTCGGCTGGCTCTGACTGCACAGTCTGGCCAGGGCTCTCCACACTCTCCCAGACCTGCATCCACACTCCTGTGTCCATTCCCTGCCTGGGGTGCCTCCTTCCCTCCTCTGGCCAATGCTTCCTTCTTGTTCTTTAAGGCCTAAGCAAACACTTCTTTGGGGAAGTTTCCAGAGTCGCTCTGTTAGTCTCTGAGCAGTTCGTTCATTCTGCTAGTTCACCCATATCACAGGCTTGCCTCTGTTATAGATGGGACCCCATCCATCCCCCTCACCTGAAAGGACCCTTTTTTAAGAGTCAACAACCTGGAATCAAATCCTGCTCCTTTTCTTGCTGTCTGTGCCACTCTGGACAAGGCCCTGAGCTTCATTTTCTCCATCTCACGAGGTGAAGGCAGTGGGAGGCTGGGGATAGTGCACAGCAGGCTCTGAGCCCAGTGCCAGCACATACCAGTGTTTTGTTACCATGGTTAAGTGACCTCTGTGGGCTTCTTAATGCCCTCGGGTCCCCAACGTGGGTCCACAGACCAGATCAGGTCTATGACCAAGATCTTAGTTCTCTTAGGCAAAATGAAAACAAACCAAGAACAATGCATGGTGATTGGTTAACTAATTAGACTTAAATAAATGAATTAATGAAAAATAATTACTCTTTGAAAATTCCAGAAGTAGGGTTTTCCTGTTTTTTCTTAATATTTATCATATGATGGTGCTAACAGAGGGCAGATTGGAATTTGGCAATCTCATGCCAATTCCTCAATTAAACAAATTTCCCCACCTGTGTATACCAGAAGGCTGGCAACTGCAACCCTAAACCATGAAATGGGGTAGTGAAACGCCACCCCTGCACGCCCGTCCTCGGGAACCTTCCCAATTACAGGTGAGGAGAGTCAGCTCTCCCCACGTGACCCCACCCACCCAGCCACAGCTGCTTAGAACAGAAGACCCCACCCAAGCCAGGTCACTTAGCTTTTCTCCTGGGAATCTAGGAGTGAGTTGTGAGGTCACGCAGACATAGGGCTGAGGCTGTCATTTTGGGGTGACCATTACTGAGCCGTGTGCTCAGAGGAGTAGGAAAGGAAAGCCAGAGCAGAGAGACGGGGGGAGGAGGGAGGGACCAGATGGTGAGACCTTGGGCTCCAGACAGCGGGCAAGGGAGACGTCCTGACAGCTGATGATGATTTTTCTGTGACCGTTTCTCCTTTGTGAAGCCAGACTTCACTTCTGGCTTTAGTTTTCATGAAATGCTGATGCCTTATCCACAGTCTCCTAGTGATTATAATAATTCATGTGTTGGTTTTTCTGTCTTTCTGTCCCTCTGGGTCCCACGAGGACAGACACCAGGTAGGACCTGTTGGCACACAGCAGCTACGCAATGAAGAGTCTCTGGATGGATGGAAGGATGATTATAAGCCTGCTGGGGGGGGGGTGTTGATTCTTGCCACCCCATGTGCCAATCAAGATGCAGGACCTCCAGGGCTTCCCTGGTGGCACAGTGGTTAAGAATCTGCCTGCCGGAGGACCTAAATAGACACTTCTCCAAAGAAGATATACAGATGGCCAACAAACACATGAAAGGATGCTCAACATCACTAATCATTAGAGAAATGCAAATCAAAACTACAATGAGGTATCACCTCACACCAGTCAGAATGGCCATCATAAAAAATCTACAAACAATAAATGCTGGAGAGGGTGGGGAGAAAAGGGAACACTCTTGCACTGTTGGTGGGAATGTAAATTGATACAGCCACTATGGAGAACAGCATGGAGGTTCCTTAATAAACTAAAAATAGAACTACCATACAACCCAGCAATCCCACTACTGGGCATATACCCTGAGAAAACCATAATTCAAAAAGAGTCATGTACCACAATGTTCACTGCAGCACTATTTACAATAGCCAGGACATGGAAGCAACCTAAGTGTCCATTGACAGATGAATGGATAAAGAAGATGCAGCACATATATACAATGGAATATGACTCAGCCATAAAAAGGAACAACACTGAGTTATTTGTAGTGAGGTGGATGGACCTAGAGTCTGTCATACAGAGCGAAGTAAGTCAGAAAGAGAAAAACAAATACCGTATGCTAACACATATATATGATATCTAAAAATAATGGTTCTGAAGAACCTAGGTGCAGGACAGGAATAAAGATGCAGATGTAGAGAATGGACTTGAGGACACGGGGAGGGGGAAGGGTAAGCTGGGACAAAGTGAGAGAGTGGCATGGACATATATACACTACCAAATGTAAAATAGATAGCTAGTGAGAAGCAGCCGCATAGCACAGGGAGATCAGCTTGGTGCTTTGCGACCACCTAGAGGGGTAAGATAGGGAGGGTGGGAGGGAGACGGAAGAGGGAGGAGATATGGGGATATATGTATATGTATAGCTGATTCACTTTGTTACACAGCAGAAACTAACACACCATTGTAAAGCAATTATACTCCAATAAAGATGTAAAAAAAAAAAAAAAAAAAAGAATCCACCTGCCAATGCAAGGGACACGAGTCTGAGCCCTGGTCCGGGAAGATCCCACATGCCGCGGAGCAACTAAGCCCGTGCGCCACAACTACTGAAGCCTGCGTTCTAGAGCCCGTGCTCTGAAATTAGAGAAGCCACAACAATGAGAAGCCTGCACACTACAATGAAGAGTAGCCCCCGCTCACCGCAACTAAAGAAAGCCTGTGCGCAGCAATGAAGACCAAACGCAGCCAAAAATAAATTAAAAAATAAATAAATGTATTAAAAAAAAAGATGCAGGACCTCCGGCAACAACCCCGAGAGAAGTCACCTCTCTGTGCTGCTATCTCTTTAAAGCTTTCAAGGAAACAAGAAGTGAGAAAGGAGAAACCAGAACCAGACAGGGGTGACTGCTCGTGGGCTTATGGGGAAGAAGCCCCTGCTTAAGTCCCTTCTCACAAGGAAGGTCCATCCCCAGTGAAGGGCCAGTGGAAAGAAGCGGCCCAGAGTAAGGGGGAACATTCTGTTCCCAGTTCTGGTTCTAGCCCAGGGGATACAGACAAGAACCTAGAGGTTCATAGTCCAGAAGAGGAGAACGGCCTGCAGAGTGGGGACTGGAATCAGGAGTGAAGTAGTCCCAGAGAAAACCATAATTCAAAAGACACATACCCCAATGTTCACTTCAGCACTATTTACAATAACCAGGTCATGGAAGCAACCTAAATGCCCATCAACAGACGAATGAATAAAGAAGATGTGGTGCATATATACAACGGAATATTACTCAGCCATAAAAAGGAACAAAATTGGGTCATTTGTAGACACGTGGATGGACCTAGAGTCTGTCATACAGAGTGAAGTAAGTCAGAAAGAGAAAAACAAAGATTTTATATTAATGCATATATATGGAATCTAGAAAAATGGTACAGAAGAACTGCTTTTCAAGGCAGAAATAGAGACACAGATGTAGAGAACAAATGTATGGTCACCAAGGGTGGAAAGCGGTGGGGGGAGGGTGGGGGGATGAATTGGGAGACTGGAATTGACATGTATACACTGATGTGTATAAAATAGATAACTAATTTGAAAAAAAAAAAAGAGTGTGCGGCTTCCCTGGTGGCGCAGTAGTTAGGAATCGGCCGGCCAATGCAGGGGACATGGGTTCCAGCCCTGGTGCAGGAAGATCCCACATGCTGCGGAGCAACTAAGCCCACGCACCACAACTACTGAAGCCCACGCGCCTAGAGCCCGTGCTCCGCAACACGAGAAGCCACCGCAATGAGAAGCCCGCGCACCGCAACGAAGAGCAGTACCTGCTCGCCACAACTAGAGAAAGCCTGTGCGCAGCGACAAAGACCCAACGCAGCCAAAAATAAATAAATAAAACAAATAACTTTTTAAAAAGAAGGTGCATTAAAAACAAAAGAGAGAGAGAGAAGTAGTGCCGGTGGAGGGAGGAGAGGGAAGGAGAGGAGGGGGAGGGAGTGAGGGCAGGGAGGGTAGGTGCAGGCAGGCCTGACTTTTCCATCAGATGCAGGCGGCCCAGGGCTCAGGACTCACAGAAACGTTTCCACTTCTTTTAAAATCAGAAGGAAAAAAAATGAACTTTTACTTAGAAGAAAATGCTTTAATATAGAACATTAAGATATTCATCTTGATATCCACTCAGTCATGAGATACAACTTTTAATACTGGTTGATGCAGAAATGTTCACGGAAGCAAAAGTGCCGAAGGGTCCAAGAAAGAGAGCAGAGGTCAGGGTGCAGGGGAGGGAGACAAGGGGACGAAAGGGGGGGCGAGGCGGGGCATACACAGGGTCTGCACCAGCACCTCTTTGAACCGAACAGCAGACATCGGGTTCTTAGCAGCTTTGTTTGCTTCTTCGGGGAGCACACCTGAAAGGTGGACAGGACGGTGCCGGGGTTTAGGGAGCTCCGGTTTCCCGCAGAGCAAGGTGGTCAGTGTTTATAAATGTCAGGGGGGTGGCCGGATGTGCTCAGGATCCAATCCCCTGGGTCACACCCTACTCTGCCACCTACCAAAGTCCACCCCCTGTACAAGCCACCTATGCTCTCCATGGTGGCTGAAAACATGCCCCCAATTCTGCAACGCCCTTCCCATCAATGCGGGCTCCAATGTGGGCAGCCGTAGTAATTTGTTTCTAAGGGACAGAATATGCCGGAAGTGATGCTGTGTGATTTCCAAGGCTTGGCCATAAAAGGCGATACAGACGGCCCTCCCACACCTCCCTCCCCCTTGGGACATGCGCACTGGAGCCCTGAGCCACGATGTAGGAAATCCAGCTGGCCTGGCCCACCTTGCTGGAGAGACCACGTGGAGAGGCTGCACAGAGATCCGAGGAGCCGCAGCTGTACAGCACTCCACACCCCCAGGCTGTGTGTGTCCTCCTGGGCCAGGTACCAGGCATGGAAGTGAGGAAGCGTCTGGATGATTCCAGCCACAGCCACAACCTGACTGCGATCTCACAGGCCTTCAGCAAGAACCACCGAGCTGTGCCCAGGCGGCCCCTGGACTTAAAGGATGACTAGTGTTTGAAGCCACTATTTGGAGGTGTTTTATATGCAGCAATAAATACTCTCTAAGCCTTAGTTTCCCCATCTGTAAAATGGGAATAAGAAAAGTAACTGCTTTATTGAGCTGTTGCTCAGATTAAATATAATAGTCCATGTACTTATTTAGCACAAAGTCTCCACCCAGAGTAAGTACCTAGTATATAAAAGCTATGATTATCACTAATTGTCATTATTACGGCCATTGTACAGAGAGAAAACAAGGTCCAAAGAGGCTAAAGCAAATTGCCCAAGAATCGCACAGTGAGTTAGATGCTCCGTGGTTTGACTCTGAAAACAGGTTCAACTAAAACACGCATGCCCCCCGGAAGAGGCTGTGACAGTAATCAAAATCTCATTGAAGAACTGCCATTCCCATCTGGAAGGGGCTAGGTCCTTGACCAGAAAAACAGAGGGACTGAGGTCAGACACTCAGAACGTCTTCAGAACCATCACCCTGCCTACCTGCGTGGCACCCGTACACTTTCTAAACCATTTAGCCTCCCTCCACGTGAGGATAGTAGTGTTTAGCTCTGCTCTAGTCTTCCATTAAAAATAAGTGTAAATAAGGTGGTGAAACCTATGACACCTGCCAGCAGGTAGATTACCTCTGTCCCAAACTGCCATAACATATGGGCCTCCCAAGATTATTTATCTAAAACATACATTGACCAAGTGTGGCGGTAATAACCTGGGAAAGTGTGCAAACAATTCCTTCATGTTCCTGAGGGCACTTCATGAACGGGAACTGTACTTATATATCTGCCTAATAAAGCCTTGAAGGTTTTACTGTTTTGAAGTCAGCCGGCAGGACTGACATCAATCAGCTTCTCACGCATTTGGGAGAACCTCCTTGATAAGGCGAAACACAGCCAGGAGAGCCAGGGTGCTCCAGAAGCTCAAACAGATCCCTTTCCACATAGCACCCCTCACTCAGCCACTAAGAGGCCTGGAGCCACTCCTACCACTAAGCGAGCTCTGCCCCTGGTGCTGGGGATGCAGGAACAGACAGTTGGGAGGAGACAGGGACACCGATGAGGATGCCAGTGGCGGTCTGGGCTAGACTCGGGTACATCCAAGGAGCTTGGAGAGTCTGGGTGGCAGCCTTTCCTGGATAACTGGTGGGGCTTTTCATGATACCCTGAGCTCCAAACGGACCTCAGCCTCAGTTTTTCCCATGCCCAGATGCTGAGAAGCATTCTGATTTGCTCTGATACTGTTCTCTCCTTGCATCAAACATCCACACAAGCTTCACAAATGAACAAGTGAAGAAAGGGCCAGAGATCTAGGGGTATTCCCAGCCTCCTCCAATTCTGGTTGCCCAGGACCCTGGCTCTGGGCCTGGCTTCCAAGAGGAAGGGCAAAGGAACAAGGAGAAAGCCACATCCTCTCCGACTGGTTGGGGACAAAGCGGTGTGAGTACAAACTGTCCATTTCCACGTGGACTTCCGCCAACACTGGGCACTGGCCAGCTTCAAAGATCATGACCAACTCCAGAACAACTTGATGTCCTGCTGGGTTCCAATCCCACTGTGTGACCTTGGGCCAGTTGCTTTGCCTCCCTGGGCCTCAATTTTTTGACCTATAAATGGGGCCATTGGGAGGGTGGAGCTGCATCCCTCTCCCGACCCCACATTCTGGGGTGATGAGCTCTCCAGCAGGCTGCAGCTCTTCAAACTGCCCGGGATGCTTTGCCCTTGGCATGATTTTGCAGTCAGCCTGTCGTAAAGAAGGCTATTTTCCAGGGCCAAACTCCCCAGCAACAGCTAAGAATTTGCCCCCTGGACTATGCAACACGCCTTTTCTCTCCCTCTCCTTCTCTTAGCAATGAGAAGGTAGAGGACCCCTGGGACCCTCTTCCTTGTGTCTGCCCCACTGGCTCTGCAGAAGTCACCCATCCCACCGAGCCGTTTGATTTCAAAGTTAAGGATCAGAATGGCATGGGCTTTGGTTCCTGAAACTGACCCCTTTCCCCCCCATCGAGCCCGTTGCTGGGGAAAGCTCAGGGAAGCTGGCCGGCGAACGCATGCCCTGGATTCTCTCAGCTGTGTTTGTAGGTCTGGGAGCATTGTTTTTAGGCCAGGAGCAGCCTGAATGCGTTTGCAGAGGTGCAGGGAGACCCATGGCTCAGTGAATCAGGCTGGGACACTGCCTGCTCCATTTCCCGTTGGCCAGAGTCCACGACGGCTGGGCAGCAAGTGCTACAGCCAGTGGCCACCTCGCTTCCCCTCCGAGTCCGGCAGGGTCAGTGGAGCTGGGGTCTGGGCAGCGGGGCCTGGAGGATCACTCAACAGATACAGAGCAGTAGACACAGGGCAATCAGAGAAACAGGGCCTGGAGGTCACACCCCAATCACACTCATCCTGCACAGATGATGCCTTCTTTTTATACACCTTTTAATACATTTATACCTTTTACACACCTTCACCATAACACAGACGTCACAAGGGAGCAGGAAGCAGGACCACCAGCCGTCTTGTTAAAGCCCACACCCTCACGCAAGCACTTCCCATGGCTCCCCATCACCTGTGAGACGTGGCACACTCCTTAACCCAGCACTCCAGGCCCACTCCCACTGGGACAGGACTGACGCACCTGTGCTCCAGCAGCCCGACGCTACAGCCCTGCACCACCTGCTCACCTACCCGACGGTCCAGCCTCTGCACATCTGCTCACTCTCCCTCCTGCCTGGAATGCCTTTCGCCCTCATCTCTGCTTGACAAATTCCTACTCATCTCTCAAGGCTCATGCTTCCACCCTCCCCCATCCAAAGCCATGGTTCCCACCTTTGCCTTCTCGGGGCACGTCAACCACTCTAATTAGCTACAGGGTAGTTACACGTTTCCCCGACTGTCTCTGGGTCCATTGAAGACAGAGAGCATCTTTTTTTTCCCCTTATCCCCACACCATCCTGCCTGATGGCTTCTTAGTGACGGCCTGGTCCATGTGTCCACTGCAGGAACCTGTGAGCTGGATGCTAAGAGTGAAAATGGTTCTTTCCACGAGATTCAAGGAGAAGCACCTACCATGCGCAGGACCCAGCAGGGTCTGAGGTTTTCATGCGATACACTGCCGGGAAGGCTGGCTTCAAGGGACCCTGAACTAGTGCCACGTGCTGACTTGTCTAAGACACTCTTTTATGTCTTAAATCTCTGTACCAGGTTATGCGGTCAGGTCTCCTTGGAGGCGAATCTTACGAGATGGTCCATCTCTCCCTCCTACTCAGCATGCACTCAGTATTTCTGAGATCGGTTTGCTTCAGCCGGGCCCCAGGAGAGCCACTCCTGAAACACAGGCCAGAGCTCCTCTTCCCCGGTGGGAGAAGACAGAGGCCAGAGGACTGTGGTCCAGGCCTCCCTGTTCCATCTGTATGAAAGCAAGAACCAGAGTTGGAGACGAAACCAAGCAGACCCCAGAGCCGCTGCGTCTCCCGTGTACGGCCGGCCTGCAATGATGCCTGGACATAGCTGCTGCTCTGGGAATGTTTGTGGAAGGAAGAGGAGGGATGGCAGGGCCCCCGGGGTTAACTATGGCTGAAGAAACATCCAGCCTAAGGGAGGGGATCAGGGTCTTTCTAGAAGATTTCTCTGAAAGAGAACTCCAGGCCCACTTCAATGATCCCGTCCAGTGATGACTCACCCCATAATATGGTGCTCTGAATTAAAGGGCTGCTCCTAAAACAGCATGTATGGTGGAGGGCCTGGAAGCTGAGACTGGCCCCAGTGAGCCTGAGAGCATCCGTCCGTACAGAGTTTCAAAGCAGTGGGGGGGGGACAGAGAACAGCACCTCCTCGGGGCTGTTCCCCACCTGCCGAGCCCCCTTCCTTGTCAGTCCCCAGGTCCCATGGGCTCATGGAGAGTGACAGGGCTCTCGGGCAGCTGTGTGGGTTTCAGGCATGGCACGAAGCCAGTGGGGCTAGAAGGGGAGAAGCAAGGGGAGATGACAGGAGTGGAGGTCGGACCCAGGGCCAGATTGTGCGGGGCCCTGGAGGCCTTCCCAAAGTCGCTGGCCATTGCTCTCAGGGACACTGGCGAGCTCTGAGCAGAAAAGGTCATGGTCCTTTAGAAGGCTCCCTCTGGGGGCCACTGGAAAGCAAACTGTAGAGGGCAGCAGGGAAGCAGAAAGAGCAGGAGAGAAGAGAATGGCTTGGGTGGAGGCGGGGAGAGTGGCCAGCAGGGGAGGGGGCGCCATATTCTGAGTATTTTGGAGCAAGAAGTGGGATGAGTGACTAACTACCTAGAAGCATCGGTGGTTCTCGCATTTTTATTGCTCCCGAGACAAGAATTCCTGGGAGGGTGCTAAAAATACAGATTCTGGGCCCCCACCCTCTGAGGTTCTGACTCAATAGGTCTGCCACAAGGCCCAGGAATCTGTATTTTAGCAAGCTCCCCGGATGCTTCCATGGAAGTGGTACCTGGATCCCTCTTGGAAAAAACCCTGCATGGCTCGGTCCTTGCACTTCACAGCCAAGGGAAGCCAGTGGAGGGCCAGAGTGGGGCAGAGGCTTGTCCCCAGGTGCCCAGGTGAGACAGGGCTGACAAGCAGGCCCCCTCACTCCCAGGCTGGGCTCTCCTCACTGGCCTCCTTGCTCCGCTGCAGATTTGGAATGGGCCCTAAAGGGCAGTGGTGCCGTCCCAGGCCTACAGGAACAGGAGCCATGTGTGGATACACTGCAGCTGTCTGTGGTCCACCACTGCAGCCCCAATGCCCTGCAGTGCCCGGAACAGAGCTGGTGTTCACTGGATCTTTGTTCTGCTGTTGACAATCCACACGTGTCCGATGGAAGAATGACCCCAGTAATCACCACAGTGATCAGGCAGGACCAGAGAGGCACACGCAGTGGAGGAGACGGTACCATGTCCGGAGAGATGGACAGACAGCTCTCCAACTCCCCAGGGATACCTGGAGCAGGCTTATGACAACTTCAGCACCTATACGAAATGTTCGGACCGATGTTGATCTTGTTGGTAAAACTGAGAAAAGTCTCAACATTCCCTTTTAGAGAACAAGTGTATTCTTCTACTCCTGCTTTCTGGGTGGAGAACACGGGCTTCCATTTCTACCTTTAATGCTTAACACTGCAAAGCCGGGTTTACTTTTTCAGAAGTTTTCAATAAAGCCCTCTCAGCAAGTGAAATGGGACTACATGCACTCATACATCATTTTCAGCTTATGCATGATGCTGTCAAGGCACATTCACTTTATTTAAAAACAGAAGACTTGTCAATATTGATCATTAAAACGTGATTGCCATTATCATCCATCTTCTGAATGAAAAGGAATCAAGAATCTTTTGGGGGGCAGGCCAATGTAACTTGAGTGGTTTATCTGTGGCAGAACGAAATGGTCTTGGTCAGGATCCCAGACTATATTAGCAGACATAGACTCAAAACCTGGGATGATGGAAAAACAGGAGGCCCTGGGCATTCCTTATGTGTGCTTCTGCTTGGGGATGCTAAATGAGGCATATAGGGTGGCTCATCACAGTCTGTTGAGAAACTGAAGTGAGAATACACAGAGCCTCCCCAACACCCCACCTGACCTGTGATTCTGGTTTCAATGATGTTGAGTGCAGAAGCATCCAGCCTAGCAAATACTAAGGCAAGCCCTCGAAGTCTGCCAGAAGGGCTTGTGAAGGTGTAGGCTTTTAAACCCATGTAGAGTCTCATTTACACTTGTCACAAGCCACATACGAAGACAGCAAGAAACATAAAAAATTCTTTAGTAAATTGAGTATAATTCTGTGCTTCTCAATGCTGGAAGTGGGTGTTAAATCATTTCTACTTACTAGGCCCCAAATAAGTGTTCACAGGAATCACAGGAATCACAAATCAGAGGCCAGGGACTTCACTGCCTTCTGGCCTAACCACTGATGCCTCTGTACGGCCACTTTTGCATTCTCTGCCATTGACTAGCCAAAGGTACTAAAAATCTGGCCCAGAACTGAAGCTACCAGGAATCTGTTCTCTCAAGGCTTGGGGGCAAAGGGTACAAACTCTATGGGTCTCACTAGGGACATGCAATGTAATTTCTCATTCACCAAATCGAAAAATTGTGCTGGCTGCTAAGATGTTTTGGTATTTTACAGATGACAGGTGAATCACAATTGAGTTTTCCAACTCAGTCTGTCTGCTTTTTCTCATTAATCACCTTTCATGAAACTTGAAGCTCTTGGCACAGAAGCCATTCAGGAATCCAGAAGAGGTGGAGGGAAGGTCCTTTTTGTTAAGGCATCACTCCTATGACATGGGCAAGGCCAGCATCAGAGATGGAAGGAATTTAAACTGCTGGTGAAGACAGCCAGCTTAAGTATCATTACTAGAATGTAAGGAAGGGTGATTTCAATGACTTCCCTTTACCCTCTGTAAATTGTGTGTTGCAGACAGGATTCTGGAATCTCCTGTCCTGGGTATGGATGATACTCATCCAGATTCATAGAGCTATCAGCAAAGACGGCAGCAGCTATACTAACGTGGGTGGACTTCCGCAGGCTCCACGAAATATCTGCTGTGATGGCATCTCTTATCTGGGGGCTTGAAAAGTTCTTGAAACTGACAATTCCTCCTCTAAGTCCTGGAAATTCTTAAGAGCTGTAGGTGAACCTTTAAGTTCCTGTATATGCTCCTCCTACTTCTTTCTCTAGTTTGCTGTCTGCGGGAGGATTAACCCGTGGCATGCTGGAAGAGGAGTCACGCTCTTTCCGAAAGCTTCTGTTACATAACTTTTATTCTGTGTCCCTTTTCACGAGGTGCAGGCTGGCAACGCCTTCCAAAATATCCCACATGCCAGCTTGTGATCACTTCCCGTAGAACTCAGGGTGACATGGCACCTAAGGAGTTATTTTAGCTTCCCCCGAAGAACTACCAACGCTAACCCTTGTAGGGTAACACTTGGCTTATTTTTGAGTATCTTTCAAATCTAATACATTCGACATAGAGTTCAAGGAAATCCAACATTTTGGATTCAGAAGTCTCTCAAAAGCCAAATCACCCCCATATGTTATATACATCAAATTTTCGGCATGCCCTCTCTGTGCCATAGTGTTATTTAAAAATTCGGGAAGAAGGACACCATTTGATTTCCAGACACACTGCAGCATCAGTGGACATGAAGTGTGGCAGGTAAGGGAAGGATGCTTTCAACCCCAGCAGAATGCACTTGAAATCGTGCTTGTTTCTGCCATTCAACAACCGTGCGACTTTGAGACACGCTTCAGGTCTCCAAGCTCAGGCTCCGAATCTAGAACAAGGCTTCGTAAGATCTACTTTGCAGAGTCGGCGGGACAAAATGTTTAAGGACTGGTGGTTCCTTTCTCCCACCCTCTTTATCTGACGATGACTGCAGCTTCGCTAGGAAACCTGACCTCTGACCACAGACTATTTAAAGTGTGACAAGCAAGCCTGCCCAGAGAACCCGGCAAAAACACCACTGCCAAATCTACGAACTTCTCACCATTTTTCAGCTTCAGCTGAATTCAAGGCTCTAATTAAAGTACTTTCCATTTTCAAAACAACTGCAAACAGTAATTACACACTTCCCCTCCTACCTTCCAGGAACAGCCTAAGACTACGGAGAAACCTCCATGTCCCCTGGACCTCAAGCTATAAAGCTAGATGTGACATTTCTCCTACCCCGTTGACCCAAATTACACAGTGGCTCCTGTGGCTCCTGCCGCATGGACCCTAGAGAGGGTCCTGGCTCAGCCCTCTCCGTTGTGTGCCAAGATGCCACCCGCAAGGTGCCATGATGGGAAAGCTGGCATTATTGCCTTTAAGACGAAAAGTTCTTTCATCATACAGGGTAGAGTCCCTGCTTAGGATAATCAAAACTCTTTTTTATAACGACCAGTTCTTTACTGTTTATACAGATGTTTAATTGAAAATGTTATGTAACAAAGTACAGGGCACTCTGGAGCTATTAATAACCAGCTACATCCAGATTCCGAGGACTCTTCGGGCTTAGAGTTGGAGGGGGTCTCCTGGCACTAATGTACACACATGCACATGAACACAGGGACACATACAAACATACACACTCATTGCACAGATGTAAATGAAGATCCCAAGAGTGGAGATGACTTATCCAAGGTCACAAAGCCAATTCACAGCAGAGTCGAGAATAAATCCCAGGTCTCCTGGCCTCTGGAGGATGTTCCTTTTAGAGAAAAGGAACACACCCCATAGGTACCTGTGTATATCCTTAACATTGCACAAATGCTGCAGTATCCAAAGTGGGTTCTCACAATGTGGGGCTTGTCAGCTCTGATCAAGAGTTCCTGGTCTAGACTCCTGAGTTAGAAATGGAATGCCCACCAGGGAAACGTCTCATTGTTGTCATTCATTTGTGATACATACCCCTCCTGCTCTCCCAAGAGAAACACGAGGCTATTATATATGGTGTGGAAGAGGTCAGCTTTAGCGATCTTCCAGAAAAGAAGTGGGTTTAAGACAAAACAGAATCGAAAAGGGAGACTTTTTTTCTCAATTGCACACTTTCATGCCAGGAGGGTAAAAAAGAGCAAAAAATAAGAGAGAACTGATGAATTAAAAACTGAATATGAGTAACAAGAGTAATATTTTTCTGTGTAATCAGGCTCTGGGTAGCAATAGTATGATATGTGACATAAAAACTGTTCTCTCATAATTACATTATCATTTTCAAAAGTAACTTCATGAAGATTGTTTCTCTGCATTCATTTTTATTCAAAACCTCACCCGTTAGCCATGCGGAGCTAAAACACACAATGCTGGTAGATTAATATGTCCACACAAGACATATTGCCATTCACAGACCCCATGAGCTTGTCAAAAATGAAAGCTTTGCTTTGGTTCTGTAAATATCAAACAGTCATAAAACCCGCTGGGAGCATAGTTTCTGGGAAAAGAAGGTGGGACGTGCCCGTTTCATTTGAGATTCAGTAACGCTTTAAAAGGTTCATTGATCCGCATCTTTAAAAGACCTATAACAACCCCATTAAGTGCCCACAGGTCAAGTTGATGAATTCAGCTGTAATTACAGGCAAAGACTAAGTCAGGGTCTAAACATCCTAGTGGCCCCCCTTTCTTGTGACAGTCCCTCTATTCCTGCTGAGACAGGCTCCACCCTTCCCTAATATAATCAGCAAACAATGGAGAGAGGAGAGTCTACAAATCACTTTATTTACTTGCTTTAATTGTTTAGGCTGAGAAGGTTTTACCTATGCAACTATGACAGATTCTTTCTGAAAGGAACAGGCAGGCTCACCAGCTGGTCACTTTCGAGCCAGCTGGACATATAGTTGATGCGTTGTATTTCATCAGTTCTTAGGGGTCAATGTCATCTCTCCAAATGAAATGCCTAACCTGTCCCATGAACCCAAGCTGGCACGTTGGGACATTTTATAGCCACTATGCTTTAGCCCAATAAATAATCCACTAAAGCACTGCCCGGGCTTCACCTCCTTTGGGTGGAACCTGAATTTTGCAGCTCCCTCGGGCACCATATCCTTCTCTTGGAAATCAACAACCTATTCGATCAACAAGCTATCTGTCTAAATGTGTGGGTCTGATCAGCTCACACCCCCTAGCTCCAGCCTGTAACCCCCTCTCTGTCACTCGAAGAATCATTTCACTGGAAGGGACCTGAAGAGTTCAACCAGTGTGACCCGTCATTTCACTGACAGAGAAACCGATGGCCTTTCCCTGCACTGACACCAACACTGTCCGGGTCCTGCAGACCACCAAGCTCAACACTTGGTGACTCAGCCGAGTAAACAAGCCACTCAGACCAGGACCAAATGATTCTGCGTGGCTTTCCCTTTCAGGGTCGACCTAAATGCACTTAAGCAAACAGTTAAGAGCTACAAAACCAGAGAGTTGGGGGCAGGCTAAGGCCTCCTGTCTACATTAACCTCCCCCCTCCTTTTCTTCTGGATTGAGATGTGGGAAGTTCTGCTGACATGGAGGGTTGGCAAATGTGAGGCAAGATAAAATTTCGGGCAGGGCTGGTTCCTACACAGTGGCCATCCGGCATCAGCCTGTTAAGTAACCATCTCTAAGGCTTACACAACCAGGGGCAGGGCCTTTGGTTAGTCCTCACCCCACAGAAAGATCTATGACATGGTTCTGAGGCCGAGCATGTGCTGGGCACACACAGCATAGAGGAGTCACACGGGAGGATCTGAACTCTGCCCTTTCCAACCTTTAAGAGGCCTGGGAGAAACAGAATCCCAGGAAAGAGAGCACCCAGGGGACCATATCATCCTCCTACCTGCATAGAAGTGGCCATGCACGTAAGGGTGAGCAGCTATGTGATGGAGGGATGGACCAAAAAAAAAAAAAAAAAAAAAATACGTGCTACCAGCAATCTATTTCATCCAAGCAGATACTCATCAGCACAAGTATTTTCACACACACGCGGTAACTCCAGACGGAAGCAGTTAGTAGAAGAAATGGGACAGGTGTGTTTGTTACAAAAGGATCAGCTCGAGGGAGAGGTGGAAACAGCACCCTGGCTTCCGATCCTGGTCTCCCTGGCTTGCGCTTCCTGGCCCTGTGACCTTGATTAAGTCATTCAGCCTCCCTGGGCCTCAGTTTCCTCATCTGAGCCAGAGAAGAAGGGGAACGCACTTCCTCTGGTGGTCTGGAGACATACTACCCAGCACAGCCTGGACACCAGTTTCGAGGTCACTATATATGAGTCGTCTCCCTCCACCAGTGAAGAGTCTGAACCCAGGTTGCATATAGCATTATCGAGACCAAACAGGTCTCCTCCTGCCTGCGTGTCAAGCCCGCATCTACCTTCCTGATGGCCCAGGAAAGCACCAGGTCTCGAAGGCGCCCGGGCACTTCGGCCTCTAGGCAGGATCTGGGGAACGGGGGAATCCAGGGATTCAGTAAGAAACCCCGCAGGCTCTGGGTGGGGGCCGAGCAGGGGGCTCAGAGGCAGCCTCCGGGGCCGTGCGAAGGGGCTTTGTTTCCGCGGCGGAGGGCCTGGCTTACCAAGCAGCGCATCCGGAGGCGGGCGGGGGGCGCGCGGGGCACGCAGCAGAGCCACAGCCTGGCCCGGGCCCGGGGTGCCTGAGCCGGAGGAAGGCGAAGAGGAGGAGAAAGAGAAGGCTGCCGCCGGCTCCTGCCTCATTCTCCCGGGCAGCGCCGATCCGCTGGCCGCCGCCAGCTGGGGCTGGCCGCCGGGCGCCGGACCCCGCGCGCGCGGCTCATGTCCTGGTCCGCCGCTCTCGAGGTGTGCGCGCAGCTGGGTAGTCTCCGGGCGGCGCCCCGGGGCTCCTCATGCCCCGCGCCGGGGCTCGGTAGGAGGACCTCGGGGAGGCAGCGCGGAGGAGAAGAGAGGAAAAGAGAGCGTGAGAGCGCGCAGAGCTGCGCCCCGCGGGTCCAGGGGTGGCAGGCACCCAGCAGGACCGCGCCGCCCCACCCACCGCGCCGCTGAGCCCCGCGCCGCGCGCCCGCCCGGTGGGGCGCGGAGCCCCGGAAACTTTAGCACATGGCCGGTCCGGCGGCCGTGGTGGCGGGAGCTGCCCCGGTCTTCCCGCTCCCCCTCCTCCCGCCCCAGCCCCGGCCCCCGAGAGCAGCTTACCGGCGGCGACGGCGACCGCGACAGTGGGGCGCCCACCCTGCCGCGCGCAGAGCTGTGCGCACCGGCCGGGAAGGAGGAAGGGACTGGCTGCGTCGGGGTCCCTGCAAGGGAGCGGCAGCTCGGCGGCGGCGAAACGCTTGGGTTAAGGCGTCCTGGGAGGAGGGGGCGGGCCAGCCTGGGTCCGCAGGCCCGGACGGGGTAGGTTCCGTGCGCCTCCCGCCCCGCAGCGCAGCTGCTGACGACGTGCCCGGGCTTCCCCGGCCCCGGGTCTGCGGAGCCCGCCCTGTTACCTAGCGACTTGCTCTGGGGAGCCCACGCTGACTCGCGACAAGAGAGGCTGCGGCAGCCGAGGGAAGGGGAGGGGAGGGAGGGGAGGGGGAGCTCTGGAGGTGGGGGAGGGCGGGTGGCTGCAGCCGGAGCTCCTCCTTCCGCCTCCCCCTCTGCGTTGGGGAGGGCCCGGGGGAGACGTCCTACACACGGCCCCGGAGTATGGGGGTGGCGGGAAGGCCCGCACCGAGGTAGAGGGCGGGTGGGGGAGGCGCGGAGATGCGCCTTACCCTTCGCTAAGGATGCAGCAGCAGGTGGCGGCGACGTGGCCCGTGGAGGCCCGGCGCCTACAGGCGCGCGTATATGGGCCCGGCCGGGGCAGGAGCGCGAGGAATGTGGCAGTGGGCGCGTGGGTGTGTGTGACAAGCTCCCACCCACGTGGCGTACTTGGGGACCCGAGGACGCGGGTGGCAGAGGAGCCTCCTTCCTCTGGTCTCTCTCACTCCTTCCTGGACATTTTGCTCCTGCGCTGTCTCTTCATCATGGAAGCCCAGGTCGCTCAGCTCCCCTTTCTGAGCTCCTCCTTCCTTCCCCAGAACAGAAGGGTGGCCCAGGATGTCGGGGGCAGTTTCGTTGTGATCAAACCAACCCCAGTGTTGGCACCTCCCCGCCCTACCCCACCCTACCCCACCCCTGTATCCAGTTGCTCACATTGGGGGCGGACCCTGTAATCTGGCTCGGGATGCCTTCCTGTTTTGGGATTTGGGGCCCCTCCAATTTCCCACGATATGTATATAGAATGTGCCCTAACTTACTTCACATCTTCCGTAAAATAGAGTGTTCATCCCCAAAGCCTGTAGCTAAATGCTAGCGCCTAAGGTGCCCCACAAATGTGAACATGTATTAGTTGTAAAGCTACAGCCTGTCGCCTGATCCTCTAGGACCTCCCCCAAATACACCCCAAAGCCCAGGAAAGTGGGGCAAGGGTGTGTGAAAGTCCTCATCGCAGGCAGGGACCACTTTTCTGGATGAGGGAGAGGACTTGCCCAGGTCCACTGGGAGCCTCAAAGCAAGCAGAGCCCAGGCCTCCTGATTTCCAAGCTCCCAAACGCCACCACTGCCCCTCTTCAGCAGCTGGGTGCAGAGAGCCTCACTTCCCCACTCCTGGGAAGACCGCTCATTCCTGCCACCTCACCCCCTGGACCAAGCCCACAGCCCTTCCTCACCCTACTGTCCTCTCTTCCTCTCTGGTGTGGATATGGGGAGAAAGAGGCAGAAGATGACCCCACAGAGGAGAAGGGGGACCTCTTTGCACAAGAAAGTTCCCACATCCTAGCAGTGGGTCTCACCAGGGCAGATCCCGTCCCTGAGGGGCTTTGGGAAATACCAGGACCCGAGTGGGTTTTGTTATCCCCTTGACAGGATTCTTCCTCCAATGATGATGATGATGATGATAATGATGATGGTGATGATTATTACCATAATTATTATTCAGATGTCAGTAACTCTTGTTGAAAAACCCTGCAAACCCATCCAAACAGAAACCTGTATCTTAAGAAACAGAGGCCCAGAGGCAGCGGCACTTTTCTGAGAAAACCACTTTGCATCCCAGCCCATGTGCCAGTTGAGATCCAACATTTTCTAGTGAAATTGGGAGCAACACTTTTGCCCAACCAGTTTTTATGGGTGGCGGCAGCCAGGCAGCTGGTCCACAGAAACTCCAGAAGGACTGTTTCCTGGTGCCATATTGGCAGCCGGCTCTTTCTTCAGCCCAGATTTCCCAATATGCAGGTATAATTGGACATCTGATTTGGTCAGGGAACCCAGTGCTCACAATAAATAAAATATCAGAGCTTGTATTCCATGCAGAACCAGTATCTGGGCCCCACTATTTCAGGAAACAAGGCAGCCTGTGGGGAAATGCGATTTGACAGTACAAACATCTCATTCACTGTGCACGAAGATTTGAAAAATATTGGCTTGCGTCAAAGCCAAAGCCAGCATGTTCATCCTTTACAGTGTGTGTATGGGGGCGGGGCAAGAGGGCAACAGGTGGGACTTCCTCTGCATCATATTGTTATTCCTCATGCTTTTCTTAATAGAGGTGGGGAATGTATGAGCACGTTAAGATTAAGGAAACCCGTGAATCCCCAGGGCCACATCTTTCCAGGATGTCCATCTGCATGGCGGTGGAGGAACATCTCCCCAAATTTGTAAGGAGCGTTCACTGGAAGTTGGGCAGAATACTAGTCACTAGGGGGGCAAAGATGAATTAGATAAATGCTCTGTCCTCTGAATCCTCCTCGAGACATTTATAGAGGGCTTAACTCATGCCAGGTATTCTAGGTACTGAGGGCTTTATCTACAAGTGCTAATTTTAACTTCATTAACCCTTCTCTGCAGGATGCTCAAAAAGGTTATATATAGGTTCCCTAAAGTCGCGTAGCTGGCAAATGAATGGACTTGCAACCTGGTCTCCAATCCCAAAGGCCATGTTCCTAACCATTTCCCTATTTTGTCTGCCAGGCCAAAGAAACATGGAGACAACACTAATATAGAAAATGTCTGCCTGACATTTAGGATTACAAATGAGATGTGTGTATAAAGTCACCAGGATTTGTTCCTGGAGGAGTCAACTCTCAATAAAAGCTACCTATTGTTATCATCGTTAGACCCTCAATTTTATTTTTGAATTCATAAGCTCTGTCTTATTGGGATGACCAAGTACTATTCTTGGAGGCATAGACAGAAGTGATAAAAGTGCAGACATCTGTCTGCAGGACTACAGCTGGCTGCACAGAGGAGGTGGCATTTGAGTTGGGTCTCCAGGCATGAGTAGGTGTTGGGTATGTGGAGAGGACATGAGCAGGAATGGACTGATCAAGAGGAATGTATAGGGGAAATTCACAGAGCTATGAATAAGCAGCTCATGTGGGCAGGAGTTAAGACCCAAGACAGGGAAGCAAGAAGATGGACAGGAGCTGTGGAGACCACAGTTTCTGAGTGCTGGTCCCCTCCCTGAAGGCACAAACAAGGACATCTTTTGAGCTGGGGCTGTGGGGTGGTGAGTGGGGAGGGACAATGCGGCAGAGAGCCCGAGAGAGGACCCAGCCTCCAGGCAGCCACCAGGCAAAGGTTTACTGGCCGTGCTTGACAGGGGCACCTCCCATCACTCATAGGGGAAATGGGGCCACTCATAGGGCCACCGTGAGGGTCAGAGCCCACTGCATGGGTCACTAAGTGCGAGAGCGGGCTTGGCAACGTGTAGTGGGTACATTGTATGCACAGGAGGCCTGACTTGTTCACCCATTCTCAGGATTTTTCTTACTACTCATTCATTCATTTGTGTGTTCATTCATTGAATATTATAATATTACATTTAATATTATGTTTATTGAGCATTTACTCTGTGCCCAGCACTCTGTTGGTTCTAGGCATTCAGCAGTGAACACACCGTGGTCCCTGCCCTCATTTTACTCACAGTCTAGTGGGGAGACAGACCAGTCAGCAGGGTGGGGTGGCAAGACTGGGGCTCAGTGCTGTGGTGCCTGCAGGCCATGTAGTCGCACAGAAGAGGGGCTCTTCCCTGGATTCAGGGGATTGAGGAAGGTTTCCTTGGTGGGATGATCCTTCAGCCTCAAAGCTGATACCTGGCAGACCTCATGACTGGAAACTGGGGCTTCTGCCTGGGTGGTCTGGTCCTGATGATTGCAGCCTCGGGGATAAGCAACGTTGGTGCTAACAGGGCGGCTGAGATAAAGGATAGGGCCTGTGGAGTGGGGCGAGGGTGTCTTAAAGGACAGGTAAAATGAAACACTGTTTTTGCCTAGAAAAAAAGCCTTTAGGTCTGAATCTTTCGTTTCCAACACCCATGTTAACATGGTTATCAAAATAAAATAACTCAGCCAACCACACTTAGGAAGAAGTGAGAGGGGCTTCCCTGGTGGCGCAGTGGTTGAGAGTCCGCCTGCCGATGCAGGGGACACGGGTTCGTGCCCTGGTCCGGGAAGATCCCACATGCTGCGGAGCGGCTGGGCCCGTGAGCCATGGCCGCTGGGCCTGCGCGTCTGGAGCCTGTGCTCCGCAACGGGAGAGGCCACAGCAGTGAGAGGCCAGCGTACCACAAAAAAAAAAAAAAAGAAGAGGTGAGAGACTTGGAATTAGGACAACTGAGGAGAGATGGGATCATGGGAGAAAAGGAAAAAGATAACTTGGCAAGAGGGTATCATCACCTTAAAGAGATGAAGGACTTTCTTATAGGAGAGGGTTGCATTAGCTCCTACGTGTGGCCACCGGGGAGATGGTGTTTTCAGGACAAGGAAGGATAACACCTAGATCAATACCTGGCCCTCGGACTACTTTTGTAAACAAAGTTTTATTGGAACATAGCCTGCCCATTCATTCATGTATCGTCTATGGTGCTTTCACGCTACAAGAGCAGACTCGAGTGTTTGCCAGAGAGATTGTATGGCCCACTAAGCCTAAATAATTTAGTATCTGGCTCTTTGCAGAACAGTTTGCCAACCCCCTGAATCAGAGCAACCCAGATATCAAGTGAGGTGCTTTGGGAGGGAGTGAGTTCCCCATCACCGGGGGTATTCAGCAAAAGCTGAAGTCCTATTAAGCAGTGATGTGGCTAAGAGATTGAGTGAACTTTGAGATCATAAGGATCCAGCAGTTAATGACAATTATTCAAATTTCTGCAGTGCCTGCTGGTCACATAGTCACAACTATTGAAAAATAAATCCATCTTCAGAGCAGCCTCGGTCAGGTCTACAGTGTTTCATCACTGGACCTGAAGTCCATCAAAAGAGCAATGGCTTGCTCTGCCTGTGTAATATAAGGTAGATGATGGACAGATTCAGGCAATCTCAAGGGTGAACATCTGGAGGAAATCTTTTTACACCCAAGCCTCTCTTACAAGGAAGACGCACTCACATGTAAGCTCATGGATGAAAGACAGCGTGGATCATTGCTGGGCCACCAATGTACCCACGAGGCTAAGATGTTCCTCTGTGTTTCAAAAGGATTCGCTATGGAATAAGCTAATTTAGCTTTGTTAGGCTTCTGTTGGGGTCCCTGGGGACGTCATTCAGCAAACTTGGTGCCAGACCTTGAACTGGACAGAGCACCTGCCCTTGAAGAGCTGGTAGCCTGGGCCCCAGCTAGCTCGGCCAGAATGTGATGAGTATCTGATAGATCCCAAAGGCAGGGGGAGACTTACTCGGCCAGGTGCATTTATCCAGCAAAGCAACATTGCTGCACAGCACTATTAACAGAAATTTGTTTTCTTTCCAAGTGGAATTGCAAAGAAAAGCAAAATGTTCTCTTTAGAGGGAAAAAACGTCTGTGGCCATTTCACTTATCTTGTCCTCAGCTAGGTTGGATATAAACAGAGTCAATTTCCCCACCTCAGCTGTCTTGCAAAACCGTGATGGACACAAGAAAACATTTTCTCATGCAGTAATCCACAGCCTGTGTGCAGAAGCAAAGATTTTCCAACCAGAACAGGAGAAATGCGCTTTATTACAATCCCCTTATGAAGCGCATTGGCAAAGGTGAAATTGATTAAATACTGTTCCTAGTGTCCACATGAAGGACTGCTTCCCTGATCCTTACTGGCCCGGTCCAGTTTACACCACGGTGAATTCCAGGTACTGATTTTCCTAAAGCCTTCCTTCCTCTGGGTCTCAAAGTAAAACAACAGCAGCAACAAGCTCATTTCACGTTTTTACATTTCGCATTTTCTTACTGCTGCTTTTGTTTTCGGGTGACAGTTTTAGATAATCAAGATATCTAGCTGTAGGTTGCCTTTGGCAGGATTTTCAGCTGAGAGACAGACACCCCTAAGAGCTTTCTCCTGAGAAGAATTCAGATGTTATTCAAGCTCTGACACATCCATTCTCAGACACTTAATCATACTCAAAACCCATTTGAACCGAAGTTCCCCTAGCTCTCCAGCTAGGGGGAATCTTAGTGTTTACAGAGAATTTTAAAAGACCACAGAGAATGCTGAGGCCTTCCACCTGTCAATAAACAAAAGAAGTGCCATGGGGGCTTCCCTGGTGGCACAGTGGTTGGGGGTCCGCCTGCCGATGCAGGGGACGCGGGTTCGTGCCCCGGTCCGGGAAGATCCCACGTGCCGCAGAGCGGCTGGGCCCGTGAGCCATGGCCGCTGAGCCTGCGCGTCCGGAGCCTGTGCCCTGCAATGGGAAAGGCCACAACAGTGAGAGGCCCGCGTACCGCAAAAAAAAAAAAGAAGTGCCACGGAAAAGGCTCTCAGCGTTCCATGCCTTCACGGGCATCCCTAAGCTGGCTACTCCTTTGTCTTGTCTTCCCCATCCGTTGTCTGTGACATGGATTGTCTAATCTCAATGCTGAGGCCTCATGTCCAACCTCACCTCTGTTCCAGGCCCCAGAGCCCATGATCCTCAACTTTACCCTGTTTTTACCATCTCCCTTAGCCATAGCTTGAATGGCATTGAATTCCTGAGTGAGGGTTGATTGATTGTGTGTGTGTGTGTGTGTGTGTGTGTGTGTTTACGACAACTTGCAATGCAGGGAATGAGGTAATAATAGCCTGGTCCCCAGTTAATTACAAATAAAATGATTCCTAGATATTTTATTGATAGTTACCTGGTGTCAGCATTCTTGGTTGCAGCTCCCAAGGTAAAATTGGAAAGTACTGTTAAATTAATCTCTCCGTGTACATTCAAGCACACATTACCTTATTCCAAGGATTACTATTAATGTAGTAATTTAGTTCTGCTGGGGAGATCTTCCCATAAAAGAGACATTTCCATAAGATTACTAAAAAGGTGAAGGTTGTTTAAGTCATTCTTTCTTCCCTAGTCTCAGCTATCCATAATGTTAATTGCTCTGAAAGCTTACAAGTATCCTCCAATGGACCATGGGAAGCCATGGTCATTAAAAGATAACATGCCACAGAGCTGATCCATGATCAGAGACATTGAACCTGCCCCGCTCCACCACACACACCCGGTTAGCCATGTCATCTGCTAACGTTAAATACACCATCACAACGTCACCTCAGTCACGTGCAAGGAAGGAATCTCTTGCCTACAAAGAAGGCAGAAGGTTTCCCACCTTGTCTTTCCTATCAAGATCCTTGCTCAGACTTTTTATTTGTTCCAACAAATTGGCCAGAGGCTGACTTGGCCTCTTTGAGACTCTGCATAAAACCAAGTCTTGTTCAAGGAAGCTGGTTTCCTTGCAATAGGGTACCTCTAAATGAATAAAGAGGGAGGGGCTTTCGATTGCTTATGAAAAGGTATCTCATAACACACACACATGCCGAATTGCTAGGGTGATTACACGAATAACCTGTTCAGGAAAGTGTCCAAAGATGTTTCATTGATTTAAGAAACCTTTCAAAAGGAATAATCAGGATACATAAATCTCTGCTGAAGTTTCTTCATCATGTTTACAAACACCACTACCACCACCACCACCATCATCATCATTATCATCATTACCAGCATTTACCAAACCTCTATACTATGCCAGGCACCTTCACATACATTATTTCAACCTAAAATTCACAGAAATGCTGCAACTACATCTCATTATCCCCATTTAACAGATGAAGAAACAATGGTCCCAAGATTTTTAATCTTTACAAATGTAAACTTAGCTGATGAATATTTCAAATTTTTAGAAGTTTTTAATTTAATGGTAACAGTATATTTACATCTGACCAGCCAAAGCCTATAGCTAATAAAATGCAATGTGTTCTGTCACAGCAATGAACATAAATGCAGAACTCTCAGGTAACAATTTCTCCCTTTTCTGAGAAACAAAACAAGCAGTGGCTGAAAGACTTACCTCTCTGCCTTCTAAATGGCTAGTATTTTAAACTACCGTTATTTTCAGAGTTTACCCACTCCAAACACTTAATCCCTGTACCTGCTTTTGAACCAAGAAAAGATGTCCTTTCATCTCTTATCTGTTGTTTTCTAAACTGTTAAGGTTTAAGTATCAATAACCTTGTTAAAACATCATTGTAATCCATTACATTTTTAGAAATCATTGAATATACAAGTCCAGAGGGTACCTCTCTGCTCGATTCCAACCCACTCCAGTCTTCTGAGGTCCTTTCAAAGATCACTCACTAACTGTGTTTCATAGCAGCTTTTACATTAAAAGAGCAAGTCCTGCGGTTGGCTTGAGTAGGATGGAAAAGGTAGATGAAAGTGTAATCGGTAAAAATGAAAATGCGTTTATGATTTCTCCAATAATCAAATTGCTGCCATTTTAGAGGTGAATGCCATCCTCTATTTGTGTGTGTGTGTGTGTGTGTGTGAGTGTGTATGTGCCTCATCAAATGGCTGGAGAAGTTATAAAGGAGGAGAGATGCAAATGATGGTACAGAAAGCAGCAGGCAGCGATGGGTCTCTCGTGATGACTTTGAGTTAATACTCCTCTGGGGAAGATGGAACAAAAAAAGAAAAAAGATAAAGAAAGCACAAATACAGCAACATCTGTCCTACAGAGTTAAAATCTGTTGGATCAGCCAAGTTTTTCTGGCAAAGCAGTACAGAATATATGTTTACCCTGTTCATTTTAAATATTACAACTGGATAGTGACTAATATCCAAAGGTTACAGTGTGCATTGGGGTTTAAGTGTGATGGAAGAGTGATAAAGAAAATGCAAATTTTTTTTCCACAGTAACCTGGGAAAACACTGCTTTGAAAAACTAGCACAATATTGCCCTTGTTCCCCCTGACATAAAGTAAACTAATTAATATGTATCACAAATCCAACCACAGGACTGGACCCAGGAATTTCTTTGGTGCAGCATTATCGAGAAGCATGTATAGTCAGGGCCAACCTGAGGAACTGAGAGGCTTAAGGCATCTAGAGGGTTGTTTTTTTTTTTTTTTTTTGCCCTTACCCTGGAGATGAATTTCTGGGAGCAGTTCATGGGGCCACATTGATTCTTTCACTAGGTTGCAAACATGAACAGCTTGTAAACCTTTCTCGAGGGTTACTTTCCTTCTTGTGTGGTTGGTGGTGGTTGAGGTGGCAGCCGTGACCACCACTGATGGAACACCTACCTCTAGACTTGTTGGATGCTGGCACTCCACTCGTTTTATTTAATCCTTCTACCAAATCTGAGAGGTGGTTCATGTATTACCTTCCATCGTAGAGAAGAAAGCCAAAGATCAGAGGTACGAAAAACATGCCTAAAGCCACTGCATTAGTTATCCATTGCTGTGTGAAAAATGACCACAACACTCCATGACTTAAAACACACATTTATTATTTAACAGTTATGGTAGGTCACAAATATGGGCATGGCTGACGTGGGTCCTCTGCTTCATGGTGTCTCACAAAACTGCAACAATGTATCCACCAGGTCTGGGGTCTCATCTGAAGGCTCAACTGGGGAAATATCCACTCCAGGCTTTTTTTCCATATTGTTTGTGGCAGAACTTATTTCTTTATTTATTTATGGTTACTTTCCATTTACAGTTACTACAAAATATTGGCTATATTCCCCATGTTGTACAGTACAACCTTGAGCCTGTCTTCCACTCAATAGCTTGTGCCTCCCACTCCCACCTCCCCCTTCCCACCCCCACTGGTAACCACTAGTTTGTTCTCTATTTCCATGAGTCTGCTTCTTCTTTGTTATATTCACTAGTCTGTTGTATTTTTTAGATTCCACATATAAGTGATATCATACAGTATTTGTCTTTCTCTGTCTTATTTCACTTAGCATAATGTCCCCCAAGTCCATCCATGTTGTTGCAAATCGCAAAATTTTGTTCTTTTTTATGGCTGAGTAGTGTTCCATTGTATACATATACCACATCTTCTTTATCCATTCATCTGTTGATGGACACTCAGGTTGCTTCCGTATCTTGGCAATTGTAAATAACGCTGCTATGAACATTGGGGTCCACGTATCTTTTAGAATTAGTGTTTTTGGCTTTCTCAGATAAATACCCAGGAATGGAATCGCTAGGTCAAAGGGTAATTCTATTCTTAGTTTTTTGAGAAACCTCCATACTGTTTTTCACAGTGGCTGCACCAATTTACATCCCCACCAACAATGTAGGAGGGTTCCCTTTTCTCCACATCCTCACCAACATTTGTTATTTGTGTTCTTTTTGATGATAGTCATTCTGACTGGTATACGTGATACTCCATTGTGGGTTTGATTTGCATTTCCCTGATGATTAGTGATGTTGAGCCTGTTAGCCATCTGCATTTTCTTTTTCAAAAAATGTCTATTCAGTTCTTCTGCCCATTTTTAACCAGGTTGTTTGTTTTTTTGATGTTGAGTTATACGAGCTGTTTATATGTGTTGGATATTAATCCCTTTTACTGGTCATATCATTTGCATATATTTTCTCCCATTCAGTAGGTTTGTTTTGTTGATGGTTTCCTTTGCTGTGAAGAAGCTTTTAAATGTAATTAGGTCCCATTTGTTTATCTTTGCTTTTATTTCCTTTACTTTAGGAGATGGATCCCAACAAATATTGCTGCGATTTATGTCAAAAATGTTCTGTTGTTGGCAGAACTTAGGTTCCTGAGGGAAGCTGGACTGAGGGCCTCACCTCCTAGCCACCCATTGGCCAAAGGCTACCCTCATTCCTTGCCACATGGGCCCCTCCAACATTTCAACTGGCTTCCTCAACACTTGCAGGTGGAGAAGGCAATAGAAAGAGTCTGCTAGAGAGATGGAGACCACGATCTTCTGTAACCTAATCACAGAGGTGCCATCCCACTCCCTTTGCTGTAGTCTGTTGGTTAAAAGCAAGTCACAGGCCCTGCCCTCACTCAAGAAGAGGGATTATTCAACGATGTGAGTACCAGGAGGTGGGGCTGCTGGAGACATCCTGGAGTTTGCTCACCATGCCTACCCATATAGTTCCAGTTGCCTTGATGGCATCTAGTCTCCAGGCTTCTTCTCCTGCTGCTTCTTTCTCCTCACTAGATCTTTCTTACCCTTGGAGGCTCTGCTCCAGTCACACCTCCCTCCAAGAAAACATCTCTGGAAACTCCAGCCTTCCTTTTCCTCTTTTTTCCTGGTGAATTCCTCTAGCATTGATAGCAACAGACGTAGTGACTTTTAACTAGTTCTGTTGCAGACCATTTTTCACGTAAACTGTTTGGTGGACTCCTCAGGCACGCTTTCAAGGGGAACATACCCTTAAACCATGCACCTTGTAACCCCAGGGTTCTGCAGAGCTTCCTCAGGGCTGATGTTTTGGGGATACATGGAAGGCAAAATTCTGAACCAAAAGCCCTATGTATAACTAAAAATCCACTTCCCATATTTTGTATTAGATTGCATTTGAAGAAAGATTCCATGCTAAATAGATATCTGGAAGCCATCTGTCGAAGAAGTAATGTTACAAATGATAAGTTCCCAGATAGACCACCACTTATAATATTGTTTCTTTGGGAAAACACATTTAACCATCCAAATATGATCCTACGTAAAGGAGAGGATCCTCAAGAGTTGCTAAGGTGGAGGAAGAAGGAAGGGCAGGGTAATTTATTATTTTAATCTATGTAAGAGAAAGCATTTTTAAAAATTATTATTAGTTTCTGCTTTATAACAAAGTGAATCAGTCATACATATACATCTGTTCCCACATCCCTTCCCTCTTGCGTCTCCCTCCCTCCCACCCTCCCTATCCCACCCCTCCAGGCGGTCACAAAACACCGAGCTGATCTCCCTGGAGAAAGCACTTTTTAATATACCTTCTAGGATCCACCCAGCAATGTCCTCTCCATTACTGTCATACCAACTTTATTTCAGGCACTCAGACTTCCTCACCTGAATGATTGCAACAGGTTCCCACCTGGCCTTTTTGCTTCCAACTCATCCTCCATGCTGTAGGCAGAGGGAACCTCCTAAACTAGAATAGTAACCATGTCACTCCCTTACTTAAACCCCTTCAATGACATCCCCCAGGACAATGGCAAAACTCTTTGTTTGGTCACAAGGTCCACTGTGAACAGCTATCGTTCATGTGAGTCTAATACCTTTTGGAAAACCTGTCTACACTTTGACAGTTCCCACACACGAGGCCCACATGGATGAATGAAAAACAACATCAACAGCAGCTAGGATGCAAACATGCAACCTGGGTTCTTCCAGTCACATTTGCCCATGAGAACTGGATGTGGAAGTATTACATGCGGCATCAGGCTCCATCATAACCCAGGAGATGGTGTCTATCAGGCACGATGGAGCAGAATCTGATTCCTCTGGGGCAGCTTCTGGTATCCAGCCTGGGAAGACTGGTGCTGAGTGGTGTGTATTTGCAATCATGACGTTGGCTGGTGTGCTCAGTATTAGTCATGGCTACGTGGTTTCTGACTGCATGGTGTCTTAATCCTGTGAGATAATGAAGGGAGTGGAGTCTATGACTTGCTGGTAAGAACCCTGACCAATACAAGGCCTTTATTTTCCAGCCCTGACAGATTTTTTCAGCCTCCCTCTTGGCCCTTTCCGCACAAACTTCGTGCTGTGATCTGACTGCATTTAGAATATTTGGAGTCACCAAACACTTCATTCCTTCTCTGGCTCCTGGGCTTTTTCACATGATAGTCCCTGTGTCTGAGACATTCTTACCTGCCCCTTACTTACATGGATTACTCCTATTCAGTTTTCAGGTTCTATGTTGGTATCATTTTCCCTGGAAATTCTTTCCTGACTCTCAAGTCTGTGTGAAAGGTCCCTCTTTGACCTGTACTTCCTCAACTGCAGCACATAAACGATTGCATTTTCATAGGCTATTAACTCATCTACATTTACCTTTAAGTTATGGGAAAATAACATGTTTATATTATTCACCCTTTGCAGTGGACAGCTACTGTTCTGCCTGTCCACACTTGCTCTTATTCTGGAAAATATTTTATCTAATTCAGTTAGTAAGAATGGGACTATCTTCTTACTGATTCCAACCTCCCTGCTAATTAGTAGGGTGGAAACCTGATGCAAGCTGGGCTATTCATAGTCCTCCATTAGTATTTGTGAACAAGGAAGGTGAAAAACTGGTCTTCAGATCTATTCAGTTTCCAAATTTTGAGATGTGGGTCTGGGGATTTTAGGGGCCATGCCCCTTGTGTTATTTATCTATCGCACAACAAAATACTACAAACCCAAACACATTAAAAGAGCACACATTTATTATTTCAGAGTTCCTGTGGTTCATGAATCTGGGCACAAATTTTCTGGGTCTCATCTGACAGCTATAATCAAGGTGTCTGTCAGTGCCCTAGTCTCATCTCTAGTTCAAATGGGGCAGAATCCCTTTCCAAGTCTGTATGGTTGTTGCAGAACTTGGGTCATTGTAGCCTATAGGATTGGGGTCTTAGTTTGTTGGCTGTTGTTGGCCAGAGGCCACCTTCTCTTCCTCCCTGGTTGTTGGCTGAGGCTGCCCTCAATTCCTTGACACATGAGCCTTTCCAACATGTCCCCTGACTTCATCCAAGCCAGCAAGGGAAAATATGCTAACAAGAAAGATGTTACCATCCTATGTAATATAATCTCAGACGTGACATCCCACCACCTTTGCCATATTCTGATATTTATTTATTTATTTATTTATTTTTTATTTTTATTTTTTTTGTGGTATGCGGGCCTCTCACTGTTGTGGCCTCTCCCGTTGCGGAGCACAGGCTCCGGATGCGCAGGCTCAGCAGCCATGGCTCACGGGCCCAGCCGCTCCGCGGCATATGGGATCCTACCAGACCGGGGCACGAACCCGTATCCCCTGCATCGGCAGGCGGACTCTCAACCACTGCGCCACCAGGGAGGCCCCATATTCTGATATTTAGAAGCAGGTCACAAGTCCTGCCCACATTCAAGGGGAGATTATACAAGGTTATGAGTGTTCAGAGGTTGGTATAATTGAGAAAGAATCATCTTAAATTCTGTCTGCCGCACACATTCTGAGTCGAAGAACTCATTTGGAATAGAGCAGAAAGAAGAAAGAAAGAAGACCTGAGGTTTTACAAGTCCTCATTCCAATTTTACCTTAGTCCCAGCTGTAATCCTACAAGTTACCGCATTATGATTACCATTTTCCCACATAACCAAGTGTGTTGTTGTCTGTTTTAAATGAAAAGGTTCTAACTAAAATATCGTTGTATTTTTAGAGCTTAGCACAGTACATGGAATATGAAACATGACCCTTAATAATGTTATATTGAGTTAAATTGCGAACCCTGCCACCTGTTCATTATTTTGACAATTTTAAGCCACCAAAACATAGGATGTTGGAGCTTAGAGCCCTCTTGTTCAACTTGTTCATTTTACATTCTGAATAAATCAAGGTTGAGAGAGAACAAGTGAGTAATCTGTCCCTTATCACATAATTAGTCATATAGTGATAGAGCCAGAGCAGGTTTCTAAATCCCAACTCTGAGTCTGGCGTTACCAGAGGGAGGAGAAAACCAGACTCTAAGGTGAAATGATGGGTAATTCAGGACCACAGACAGTGGCTCACACATGCTGTTCCCTCTAAGCAGTTTAGCCTTGATTGGCCAATGGTTTCCTGAATCCATGCAGTAAGGACTGAAATAAAAATATCTGATATACCAAGTAAGAATTTAGATACGTGAAATTATTAGTTTTGATGTGATTTACAGTTTCTCTGTGTATGAGAATCATAGAGCACATCTCACTTATGGCTATGAGTACATAATTTTCCTTAAGGCTTGTCAGACAAGGAATTTAGATTAGCTGCTATTTTTTCACATAGTTTCAGTAACTCTTGATAATCAATTTGTTTCAGAAAGAAATCAGCATTCCTGCAGTTCAATGATCTAAAAATATGCTCTAGGAAAAAAATTATTTTATAGCCTAATGCAGAATGCATGTCTTTTTTGCTGAATAATGTTCTTTGCTTCTGCAGAGGCATGTGCATTCCCCACTGGTTTGGTTCACATAGTTAAAATAGTTGAAATGTTTTGCTTGCTCTTTTTAATACTTGAAGGGTGTCAGCATGCATTTTGGCATAGCTGGAAATAGCCCACAAGGGGTTCTCTTTACAATATTTGAGAAAGGTGATCTCTCAAATTTGCTAGTTGTAGAAAATTGAACATAAATACTTTCAACTGAAAAATACTGCCTGACTTAAACATCTCTGATTCTGTGGTTTTAAGGCACACTGAGCAGGAAAGTGTTTTGTAAACCTTAAAGCACTATACAAATGCTAGCTGCCCTTGTTAGAAATAATAGTATTATTGTGGTGGAATTTGTTATTAAGAGATGTAGAGTGATACCTTTTCTATTTCACACACACAGAAAGGGTAGCTGCAAACAGGGTAAAATTTTGGACTTCAGTAGAAGAACTTAGGAGAGGACTGTTACAGAACTCACTGGGGGAGGCTCACATTTGAGTTAGCAACGGTTGGGTCCATCTTCCCCAGCAGATGTTGAACTCCTTGAAGTCAAGAGCTGTGCTATTCATCTTTCTGTCAGCCCTTTCCCCATGCCAAGTACCAGAATCTCAACAAATGTTCCTTGTTTTGCAGTGAATGCCTTTCCAAGCCGAGTCACCCAAACTAATTAGTTCTGTATGTTGTGAAAGGACCGAATTTGCTTTCTTCACCAAATTACATCTTGTAGCTTTCTTTCCTTTTTCTTTTGGTTTTCTGCATGATATCCGAAGTTGTAAAACTCCAAAAGGATGCTAATTAGAAGTGAGTGTAACTCACGGAGAAAGCTCTTTAAAATGGCAGACGTGAAGATGAAACACAATAAAAGCATTTGCAAAATGGGTACTTATTTTACTATGTCATGTGGCATTAAATTAAATGCTTTTAATAGAACCACATCTTTCAAAAGCAGCTAGCCACTGCTAGCTGTTTTCATTGTACCTAAGTAAATTGAAATTATTGGCCTATATTGCTGTTATCTGATATGACAGGTTCAACCGCACTTATTTTGAAGGGGAGAAATGATCTGCCTATATCCTGAGTTTTTATTCTTTCTCTTTCTCATCCAGTTGTCAGCTCTGTAGAAAGGAATCTCAAGAAGACCATGAGATTTGTTGGCTGTATCTTTTACTAGCAGTGTAAACTTGGGCAAGAGATTTATCTAAGTTTCAGTTTGTTCATCTGTAAAATGGGGGTAATAGGCTTGCCTCAGAAGCTTCCTAAGAGAATTAAATAAATCTATGGGGAACACTTTGCAGTATAGCAAGGACCTACCTCTCTTCCTCCTCCCCTCCCTTCCTTCCTTCCTTCTTCCCTCCCTTCCATTCTTCCTGCTCTACCTTAAAATCATTTTCAATGTTTCAGCAAGATATACTCTCCTTGAAGGTGGAAGAAAGAATAAAAGAGGAGAAAAGAGAGAGAGAGAGAGAAAAGCAAGATGGAAGTAAACCCATAACTTTGCAGACCTCCCTAGTTTGCTTTTATTGGCAATAGAGTAGGTTGGGGAAGAGTCAGAGAAGAGGACACAGGTGGACTTCAACGGTGGTGTTGAGGGGAGACCAACTGGATTGCAGCCTTGGCTCAGCCCTGACTGTCCATGAGACTTTGGACAAGTCACTTCCCCTCTTTGAGCCTTGGTTTCCTCACCTGTGAAATGGGGATAATAACTGCTGTCTCACAGAACATGTGAGAATGTGTATGAAAGTCTTATATAAACCATAAGACTCTACAAAAGTACCAGTTACTATTTTATTGTTAGTTAATAATGAATCTAAAAGCATTTGGAAAATCTAAATCCTATGCTCAAAAGGGGATATTCTCAACTTAATCCTTTCATTGTAAAGGTGCAGAGCCATGGAATACCAGTGCATTGGCTAAGAGGTCTATTTTATATTCAGGTAATTGGGAAGGGCTGTCATTGAATTTCATCATTAATGAAACTGATGATTAGGAATGTAAGTTTCACTTTTATTTCTTCAAACTGTATTTATTGTGCATCTACTGTTGGCTGGATTTGGGACTGGGCCCTAGAGATGGAGTCAGGCCTCTGTCCCCTTATCCATCCTCCCCCAAATGGGTGGAAGAATATTTCCTGTAGAGGAAGGGCTAGGGATCAGTCGAAGTAGGGGGCTTCTAGGGGATCTGTAGGTAACAGGGTAGATTATGGTTAGGACATTACTTGTAAGTGAACTCATTCTATGTTGAATCTAGTAGGTTTCTTTTTCATATTATTTTCACTATCTTTGCTGTTGATTGTTGACTATTTGGGGAAAAAAACCTACTACTCACCATTTTACTGGAAAAGTTCCCTTTTCGTTATTAACCTCCGAGTCCTTCATGTCTTTCTAAATGAGCTCTATAGACAGTAACTCATAGAACTTCAGAACTGGGAAACGGCTTTAGAGTAAATATATTATGGTATCCTCATTTTACAGAGAGGTGAGCCAAGACCCAGAGAGACTAGGTGACTCATTCAAGGTCACACAGTAAATTAGTAATGGGGTTGGGAATACAATCCAGGTTCATCTCTAGGACTCTTCCCATGGCTCCCAACTGCTCCCAGATCTAAAATGTGTTCCTATCTTCCATACTGCTGACAGCCTTCCTCTCAAGTCACCATTGCCTGCTTTCTTTCCTTTTTTTTTTCTTTTCTTCTTTTAAGAAATATATATTTTGTCTTTTAAAAAATTCTTTTATTCTTTTATTATCTTTTAAATTTTAGTCTTTATTTTAAAAAATTCTTTCATTACTTTTAAAAATAACTTTCAGGAGTACAACATAGTGATTCAATATTTATATAGGTTATACTGTATTTAAAGTTATTATAAAAGATTAACTGTATTCCCTGTGCTGTACAATATATCCTTATAGCTTATGTATTTTATACGTAGGAGTTCATACCTCTTAATCCGCTACCCCTATCTTAACCCCCCTTCTCTCTCCCCACTGGTAACCACTAGCTTGTTCTCTGCATCTGTGAGTCTGTTTCTGTTTTGTTATATTCCATTCAATTGTTTTATTTTTTAGATTCCACATATAAGTGATAACATACAGTATTTATCTTTGTCTGTCTGACTTATTTCACTAAGCATGATACCCTCCAGGTCCACCCATGTTGTTGCAAATCATTGCCTGTTTTCTGAACTAATGATTCAGGATCCAAGGTTAAACTAATGATGCTCTGAGTACCTTTCTTCCAGAAAAGAAATCAGGTGAGAGATTGAGTTTGGCATCACAGGTAAACACATTCTGGTTTGGTTATTTGGGGAGGACTCCTTGCTTGGTCTACTTTGTGGCACTCCAGAGCCCTGGAAAAAAATCTAAAACTAGCAAAAATTCCAGCTTCTTTTCCCCAGTGGGACATGTTAGAAAGAACAGACAGCTGGAAGCCTGAACACCAGGACCTGGCTCCAGCTATTTTCCCTAATTCTCCATATGACCATGGGCATAGGCCACTATGCTTTTTCATTCTTTGATTTGGTCAGACAGTTACTCAGTTCATTTAGTCACTAAAGGTTAGGACCTCATGCTACGTACTGGGGATACACTCACATATAAAACGTGGGCTCTGTCCTTGGGTAGGACAGTCTCGTGCGGGAGTAGCAGACACACAGAATATACACACTGTGCTGCAGTACATGGGCTCACAGGAGGCTTGATGAAATTGCACCAAACTTAGACTGGGGGGTGAGATCCAGGAGAGACGTCTCAAAAGAGGAGAGGTTGAAGGTAAGGAAGCCCTGAAGGATTATTAGGTAACAGGTGGATTCCAGAGGTAGAAAACAGCATCCATCCATCCGTCCATCCATCCATTCACCTCTTCATTCATTTTATTAACAGGTGTTAAGCATCTCCTACAGATCAAGGAATAAGGAGATGATAAGACATGTTCTCTGTCCCCAAGGAGCTCCCATGACCTTGAGCAAAGACTCCGGGACCACAGAAGAGCATCTGGCTTCAGGGAACAACAAGTAACTTGCTCTGGCTGGAGCAGAAGCCCCTGTAAAGAAGCAGCAGGGGGCTTCCCTGGTGGCACAGTGGTTGAGAGTCCGCCTGCCGATGCAGGGGACGCGGGTTCGTGCCCCGGTGCGGGAAGATCCCACATGCCGTGGAGCGGCTGGGCCCGTGAGCCATGGCCGCTGAGCCTGCGCGTCCGGAGCCTGTGCTCCACAACGGGAGAGACCACAACAGTGAGAGGCCCGTGTACCGCAAAAAAAAAAAAAGAAGTAGCAGGAAGAGAAACTGGAGAAGTGGGCAGGGCCTTGTACACCATGAAAGGCCTTAGGAACCATCAGAGGAGGTTTGTGATGTACCTGAAGGACCAGGAGGGCGGCTCACGGGAAGGTCAGTGCGGGAGGAGGGGAAGGGCGGAGAGTACATCACCCAACCTGAGATTTTGGAAGATCTCTCTGGCTGAAGAATTAAGAATGAACGGCACTGGGGAAGGAGAGGGCGGAGCAAAGGGGACAAATTAGGAGACTGTTGCTGATATCAGGGGGACTGTCATAGTGACATGGACAAGGGCAAGGACAGACGAGATAGAGAGGATATCGCTGAGCAGGAATCAGAAGATCTCATTTTACACGCCCGCATCACAAAAGAGAAAGTTAAAAGGTAACAAGTCTCACCCATGGTCATGACCCTGAATTACCAGAATTATCCTAACAACCCAGGAAACTCAATCTCAGGAGATCCGGATGTGCAGCAGCTCCGCTACCGGCCAGAGTCACGTGCTCCCTCCTGCTGGGTGCATTTCTTTTTTTTTTTTTTTTTTTTTTTTGCGATACGTGGGCCTCTCACTGTTGTGGCCTTTCCCGTTGCGGAGCACAGGCTCCGGACGCGCAGGCTCAGCGGCCATGGCTCACGGGCCCAGCCGCTCCGCGGCATGTGGGATCCCCCCGGATCGGGGCACGAACCCACGTCCCCTGCATCGGCAGGCGGACTCTCAACCACTGCGCCACCAGGGAAGCCCATGGGTGCATTTCTTCATCCGTCACGCCTGAGACTTGAGCTGGACAGAATTAGGTGTACATTCTCCTGTGCTTTCCAGGCCTTTATTCACACCTGTGCTTGGCGTTCATCACAGTCTCATCATGGAACCTTGTGTGTAGTTACAGGTCTGTCTCCCCCACTAGGCTATGAGCACCCTGATACTAGGAAGTGGCTTCAGCTCTGTGACTGTCTATGCTCTGCGTGCTGACAGCTGGCTCCCGCAGCATCTGCTTTTTCCAAGGATGTTTAGGGTCTTATGATGGGAGCAATTTTAATAGTCTGGCCCTCTAGGGAGACAGAGGGCCATTGGAGAAAACTGACAAGTGCTGGAGTAATCAGAGAAGCCCTCTGAGGATGGGTGGGGTCCAGCAATGAGGAAGGGATCTCACTAGGAAAAAGAGAAGCCACTGCGTGGGGTCAGAGCAAGACGGCAGGGTGGCCCTGGCAGGACGGCCCTGGCAGGACGGCCCTGGCTGCCTATGGCCAACTGCTACCCTGATTGGTCACAGCATCCCAGGCGGGCTGGCGAGCTGGTGAATAGCACCGCCCAGTGTAAGCCATTAAGGTGGCAACCTACCTTGCTACGATGTATTCTGTGAGAGGAGAGAAAGGACAGAGGAGAAGTTAGAGAGAGAAGGAAGAGGTCACACTGCAGGCATGGATGGAACTTGATCATGGGGGCCTTGAAAGCCAAAGTTCAGGCAGGAGCTCAAGGCTCTCCATCCCACCACCTCCCTGATCCCCAAACCATCGTGCAGACGATCCAGTTCAGAGCTTGAGGGTGCCAGCTCCCTCTCCAATCCCAGGTGTAGCGCAAACCTTAGATAAGTTACTCAACTTCTCTGTGCCTTGGTTTACTCATCTGTAATATGGGTCAGGAATAATAGTTCCATCATGTCCTGCTCTGTTGAGATGATGAAAGGAAATAAAGCGTTTAAGACCCTAACCTAGTGCCTGGTGTGCCGTAAGTGCTCAGAGCAGGTTGGCTGTTAATACTGTTTCAGGCCTGCCGTGTCCTTGGTTTTCTGACCTGCCCGGTCTGTTTCTTTTTGAATATCTTTGCATGATTTCTTCACCCTCATCCACTATTGGTCTCGTCAGAAGCCTGAGCTACTCCACAACCAGCAATGTGATTCTTGTCTCCTAAAAGACTCCTGTCAGTTTCATACACTTTGCATGATCCTCTCCCTGGGAAAGTGGCTTTTCAACAATAAATGCTATTTAGAATAGCATACTTTCCCCCTGCCACGTTTCTGTGAGCCCTGTACGGCTGGGAGAAGGATTTGCTAGGGGTTTGCAGTGAGTATGCTTGGCTGTGGAAATCCTTGGACTATAAATAGTGTGTGTGTTTTTTTTAATATGATGGACTCTTTCTCTGATCATAAAATCCATGGCTTCTATCTATAGCCACAGTGTTGCTCTGCTAGTACTGTGGGATTTTAAAAATAAGCTTCAGGAAATAAGATGTGCTCAGCCAATTCTCTCAGTATGGAGGCAGCAGAAGGGGCCTGGAGATTTAGGGCCCTGGCATTAACCCTATGCTGTCTCGAAGTCATCCTCCATTCCAGGTTGCCTCGGGCCTTGTGCCTTCAACTTGCATTACATTTGCTCCAGTGAAGAGGTTCATTCATTCATTCATTCATGGGGAATCTGCTCTGGGCTAGCCATGATTTCAGGAAATAAATTGTCCCTAATAACAAGGTGCTCATAGCCTAGTGGGGGAGACAGACTTGTAAATACAGACAGGATTCCATGATGAGACTGTGATAAATGCCAAGCGCAGGTGTGAATAAAGGCCTGGGAAGCACAGAAAAGGGTACACTTAATTCTGCCCAGGGCAGCAGAAGAGACCCCTCTGGTAGGTTGGATAATGGCCCCCAAAGATATCCAGGTCCTGATCCCCAGTACGTGTGAATGTTACCTCTATGGCAAAAGAGATTTTGCACATGTGATTAAGCTAAGGATCTTGAGATGGGGAGATGATCCTGGTTTGAGGGTGGGCCCAATGTCATTACAAGGGTCCTCATAAGAGGGAGGTGAGAGGGTCAGATAAAAGAAAGAGAGAGAGGAGAAGGAGGGATCGCCGCAGGAGCTGGGAGAGATCTGAAGACGCTGTGCTGCTGGCTTTGAAGATGCAGGAAGAGGCCATGAGCCAAGGAATGCAGCTCTAGAAGCTGGAAAATGCAAGGAAAAGGATTCTCCCTGGGAGTCTGCAGGGAAGTGGAGCCCAGCCAGTACCCTGGTTTCTGTCCAGTGAAACTGACTTCAGACCTGTGGCCTCCAGGACAGTAAGAGAATTAATTTGTATTGTTTCAAGCCATCAAGGTTGTGGTGATTTGATTTAGTGGCCATCGTAAACTAGTATGCCACCCAAGGGAACACTTCAGCTGAATGGTTGCAACAAACAATTGATGTTTAGGGGCACTCAGTATCCATTGCCTTCTGTTGGTACCTGCGCCCAGTTTTTGCTTAATGACCCCTTCCTTAGCACAGCCCCGTGCTGCAGTGAGGCAGGCTCAGGTCCAGCCCCAGGGCCGCCCAAGGCTTAAGTCAAACTTATTAGCATAATACATCCCCCAGGCCATATAATTGCCTCCGGACTGAGCATATGACGTGTGTTGATTCAATTAGATGTTAAAAGAGTTGCCTTCCTGCCACACTCCAGCTCTGGGTGAACAAGGAAGCATGTAGCCCGAGAAAGAGCCTCTTGGAGCCATGTAGAAAGAATCATCCTGAGAAGGGTGCAAACTCCAAGCAAGTGGAATCTGAAGATGCTGAGCGATATAGAGTCCTGGTTGTCTCCCCTGAGCTGCTAGACTTTTAAGATGCACAAGCCAATTACATTTCTGCAATGGTTAATTTATGTGTCAAGCTGACTGGGCATCAGGGTGCCCAGATATTTGGTTAAACATGATTTCTGGGTATGTCTGTAAAGGTGCTTCCTGAAGAGATGAGCATTTGAATTGGTGAACTGAGCAAAGCAGATGGCCCTCCCTGCTACGTGTCAGCATCATCCAATCCACTGGAGGCCTAAATAGAAGAAAAAGCCTGAGTAAGGGATAATTTGGTCCCTCCGTCTGGTTGTCTTCGAGCTGGGACATGGATATTCAAGCTGGGTCATCAGTCTCCTCCTGCCTTTGGACTTGGACTCAGACTGGAACTTACACCACTGGCTTTCCTGGGACTCCAGCTTGCCAACCGGAGATCTTAGACTTCTCAGCCTCCTAAGCATGTGAGCCAATTCCTTACAGTAAATTTCTTGATATTTATCTCCTATTGGTTCGATTTCTCTAGAGAACCCAGACTAGTACAATTTTATTATTAAAAATGGTTTGCATGGGAGTTTTTGCTACCCGCCCCTCAAGTATCAGATAAAGCATGGAGAGGTTCTGCTGTGAGCAGAGAAAAGGGAGAAGACTGAACATGAAGTCAGAAACAGGTATTATGACTGCAACGTGTGGATGGGGGAGAGGGAAATGGAAACCCAGAGACTTGAAGGCCAAGATCCCAATGCCCAGTGAGCGCCAGCTAAGGATTAGATCACGGCGCTGAGTGTCAGAGCTGAAAGGAGCTTGGCCAGTGTTGATTCCCTTTGTTTTACAGATAAGAGATAAGGATACTGATACAGATAAGGATACAGATAAGAAGACTGAGGCACAAAGAGAGGAGAGGCTTGCTCCAGGCCACCTTGTAAGTTATGGCCGACACAGAAGGAGAAGTCTCTTCTCTCTAGTTTCCCTGCCTGTTCCCCCAGGCTCTGCTCTGTCCCAGCTCTGCTGTTGTGTGAGTGAGTGCTCAGCCTAGGGCCAGGTCAGCCACATATATACAGGTGTCCAGAACCCCCAGCTAGGCAGGCTACACTCGGGGGTTCCAGGTGGTCCAGGCTCCAAGGAGAAATCCTTGGTATGCTTTCTCTCTGTATGTGGCTCAATGAGGAAACAGAGAGGGCTACCCGGGACCGTACACGATTTTCTGTAACTGCAGGCAGTCTGGTGCAGAGGATAGAGCAGGAGAGTTGGAGCCCCACAGTTGGGTCCAGCCAAACTCTGCCTCTTAAAACTCTGTGCCCAAAGAACGTGGTTTAACCAACAGCCCTGCTGTTAGCCATGTGATCTTTCTACCTTTCAAGGGTAACAAATAAGTAGAGATATTGGAGGCAAGGTGCTTTTGGAATCGTAAAATACTGGGCATCCGCTTAGACAGTCATCACTCAGATTCTGCCTTCTCTGAGGGATGCTCTGTAGAGGTTGATGGCCTTTACAACAGGTCCATATGGCACTCCAGGGATTGGGGCTAGGTCCCAGGGCCAGGCTGTAGTTCAATGCTTTGATCTAGAAATAAGCCGTCTAAGAATCTGCCTCAACCTGAGCACGGAGGAGTGTGCCAGGGACCGTGGAAATACTCATTCGAGTCTCATTGTGCTTCTCAGTGCAAAAAGAACGTGAGCTGGGATGGAGAGTGGGGCAGATGTCTTTAAAAAGAAGAGAAATTTCCCTCCCGGTAGCTCAATATAGGAATGTGCATCTTTCATGCAACAAAAGTGGAAGGTCAGCAAGTGGCATCAAAATATAAACCATAGGGCTTCCCTGGTGGTGCAGTTGTTGAGAATCTGCCTGTCAATGCAGGGGACACAGGTTCAAGCCCCGGTCTGGGAAGATCCCACATGCCGCAGAGCAACTAGGCCCGTGATCCACAACTACTGAGCCTGCGCACCCTGAGCCTGTGCTCCGCAATGGGAGAGGCCGCGACAGTGAGAGGCCCGCGCACCGTGATGAAGAGTGGCTCCCGGCTCACCGCAACTGGAGAAAGCCCTCGCACAGAAACGAAGACCCAACACAGCCAAAAATAAATAAATAAAATTTAAAAATATATATATATAAACCATAAAATGTAAAATGTTGTAGCAATGGAAGGGACTTTATAAATGACCTAACCACACTCATTTTACAAATTAAGAAACTGAGGCTCCCAAGAGGAAAACATCTTGCCCAAGACTGTGCAGCAAATTCACAGCATTGCCAGGGATGGAACCCAGCTTTTCTGACTCCTAGCTGTGTGCTTTTCACATAATACCACATTGATGCCCACAATCAGGTCTTAGAGCTAGAATATGCCAGCCTTTCTTAGTTGGGTATTTGTATTGACCACAAAACACATGCTATTAGTGTGTTAAATAGGATGATATTTATTTGTTATGCTTTGGAGACATATGAAAATCTTTGCATGAGATTTTAGAGCATTCAAGAGATTTCCTTCTAGACAACGGTGTGAATTTGTTGCTAAGGGATGCATTTCAACAACTGCAGACTTCTAATTTTCAAGCCACCATTATTTCCAGCTTTAGGTCCACGTTGAACATCTCCATTTCTTCTGTAACAACCACAACACTCTACAGGTCAACATCTAGCCCACTAAAATGCAGGCTGCGCTATCCTGGGTTCAGTCAAACATGGCTTTGGAGTCAAATCTGGATTCAAATGCTAGATATCACTTTGTAACCTTGGCCAAGGGACGACTTCTTTTTACTCTGGGGATCAGCTTCCTCTCTAACCTTCACTGCTTCTCCAGTTTGATGGAGAATTAGATGCAAAGTATGCAAGATACCTAGTTTATGGCTCTGTCCATGGTGATTGTTATTCCATTGGCATTGCCATACTAACCGCCGTGATGGGCAGAAATGACAGACACTGGGAGATGGAGAGAAGAGAGGCTTTTGACAGCCCTCAGCATAGATAAGGACCTACTTCACAAGAGGAGTTCATTTTATTCAACTGATATTACTGAGGAATCACAAGTTGCCTGTGGAAGGGATGCTGGGATGAAAGAACCAAAATCTTGGCTCTCAAGCAGCCCACAGTCCAGTGGGGATGCAGACATGTGTGAATTATCACACAGGGCACAGAGAAATCCTGACACATAGGCAAAAGAGCCCATATGAGGAAACGATGAATCCCAACAGTGGGATCATACCAGTGTAAACCTGATGAAAATGTTAATGATTAAATGGTACAATTTCAATGTTTGACGGAGTAGCCAATTCAATCCTAGGTGTAGCCAAATTGGGAGGGCTGCAGGATAGATTCCTCAAGTGTCACAACCAGGAAGGATATTTGATAATGCAACCTAGGAAGGATTTTTCAATCATTGATTTCTGTGCAGTAAGGATGACTCTTTTTTTAGCTAATAAGGAGCACTTTTAAAGTTGTGCTTTTCCTGCCATACCCAGGGGTACATGAACTTTGCTTCCATGACATCAGAGTGTACTGTGCAGAAAAGGCTCCATGTTGGGGAAACAAACTAACTTGTGCTTTTCTCATTGAATGAATCTGCTCAGTCTCAGACTAGGAACGGGGCCAGACAGAGCTGTGGACCACACATAGGGAAGACGCTATCCTAAATTGTGACCTTCATTGAGCAATTACAGATAAAAAGAAGAAAACATTCTCTGTTCTGTCATAGGAACGTCCTATGACACTATGGTTGCCTACTGATATCCTCTTTCCCTGACTTCTTTGTTTAAAAAATATATGATTTATGGAATATAACAAGGAACCCAGCTTTAAAATATGCCTGCAATTCCCAGCCTTTTGTACTCTTCCAGCCTATGAGAAGTAAATAAAAGTTTTGCGGTTGTGTTCCCAGGAATGCTCCTCAAAGGGAGAAAATTCTTCTCCCATATGTCTTTTTTCTTCTTCCATGCTCCTGCCTGGAGCACAGATCTGGTGGCTGGAACTGTTGCACCCACACTGCAACCATGTAAAAAAAGGCTAAGAATAACATAGTGTCACTGGCCCTGAACGAATACAAGCCACCCCCTACTTTTGAACTTAAATTTTTGTGAGAACAATAAACCTATATTGTTTATGTCACTGTTATTTGAGTTTTCCACGACATCATCCAAATGCAAATCCCTAAGTGGTAAACACTGATAATAGAAAGTGGTATGAACTGTGTATCAGCATGGGATTCTGATGAGTATAGATGTAAAATGAAGAACCAAAGTAATCAAGAAGAGGATCTGGATAGGGCCAGAAATTCTCAGCTATCCTAGGCCAAGAACTGCACCAGTTCCCAACTAGGAGAGGTTGGTATTTTCAAGTGTAATCAAACAGACTTGTATTCCCCTTAATTTGATTTTTATTTGTTTGTTTTATCAGCTTTATTGATGTATAAATGACATATAAAATTGTGTACTTTTAACATATAAAACTTGATGAATTTGGACATATGCACACACTCTGATACCATCACCACAATCAAGGTAATAAACATCCATCATCTCCAAAAGTTCCTCATGTGCCCTTTTTAAAATTTCTTGTGGCAAGACCTTATTAACAAATTTTTAAGTGCACAATACATATTTTTAACTGCGGTATGATGTTGTACAGCAGATCCCTAGAACTTACTCATCTTGTATAAGCTCAGCTTTATACCCATTGAACAATGTGGTTGTTTCCCCTCCTCCCATCCCCTGGCAACCACCATTCTAGTTTCTGCTTCTATGAGTTTCAAAAATTATTAAATATCCACAAATGCAGTTAACAGCTTTGTTTTAGAAGAAAAAAAAAGTAGCTTTACGTTAAATGTGAATGAAAGAAAACCTAGAAGACCATCTACTCATTTATACCACTTTCTTCTTCAGTTTCACAGTTTAAGTTTAAGCTGAGAGCTCTTACCATAGTCAGAGTCTGAAGTTTCACTCACCTTGGTCCATTGGCATTGATTGTAGAGTACCATGGAGGCATGCCGTTTTCTATAACTTCTCTGGCTTTTTAGTGTCCTAAGAATGACAGCATAGTTCAAGGCTTATTGAAGAACACTGATGCTGTCTGAATTTCCTATTTGGTTTAGCTCAACATTTTGGCTTTTTTCTTTAATTGAATTCCTGTTGGTGGAAGGTAGAAAGCTTCTTGTGGAAGTCAGCTCATGACTCCTAAGTCACCCTCCTGTGTTAGTGCGGATCAGTCACACTAATCCAGCTTTCATGTTTGCTAATCTGTTCTAAGGGATTGGTCAGTTAACACAGTTAACTCTGTTGCCTGACTTATGCCATCATTTTACGTGTCTCACAACAAGACAAAAACTTCTTATCTACAGACATTTCTGAAAAGGACACATATGAATGGCCAAAAGGTATATGAGAATCTGCTCAACATCACTAATCATCAGGGAAATGTAAATCAAAACCACAATGAGACAGTAAGTGACACCTGTTAGAATGGCTGTTATCAAAAAAAAAAAAAGATAAGCACTAGTGGTGACGTGGAGAAATTGGAAGCCTTGTACACTGTTGCTAGAAATGTAAAATGGTGGGGAAGTGGTGGACAACAGTATAGAGGTTCCTCAAAAAATTAAAAATGAACTACCACGTGATTCAGCAATCCCACTCCTGGGTATATATCCAAAAGAATGGAAATCAAGATCTTGAAAAGCTATCTGTGCTCTCATGTTCATTTTGGAATTATTCACAATAGCCATGATATAGAAACAACCCAAATGTCCATCAACAGATAAACGGATAAAGAAAATGTGGCACATCCTTACCATGGAGTATTATTCAGCCTTTAAGAAGAAGGAAATTCTTTTGCCACAGCATGCGTGAAATTGGAAGACGTTATGTTAAGTGAAATTAGCCAGTCACAGAAGGACAAATAGTGTGCATGGGGTACCAAAATAGTCAGACTCATAGAAGCAGAGACTAGAATGGTACTTGCCTGGGGATGGGAAGAGGGGAAAGTGGGGAGTTGTTCAGTGGGTATAAAGTTGCAGATATATGTAACATGAGGAAGTTCTAGAGACCTGCTGTGCAACAGAGTGCCCACAGCTAACAATATGTATTGTGCACCTAAAAATGTGTTAAGAGGGTAGATCTCAGTTTACCGCACACATACAAAAGGAAAGGGACACAAAGAAACTTTTAGAGGTGATAGATATGTTTATAACCTTGATTGTGGTGATGGTATCAGGGTGTATGCATATGTCCAAACTCATCAAATTGTAGACATTAAATATGAGCTGTGATTTTGTATATCATTTATGCCTCAACAAAACTTTTTTTTTTTGGCCACACCATGCAGTTTCTGGGATTTTAGTTTTCCCACCGGGAAAACTAACCCAATTGAACCTGAGCCCTCAGCAGTGAGAGCATGGAGTCCTAACCACCGGACCGTCAGGGAATTCCCAACAAAGCTGGAAAAAAGAAAATAAATACAAAATTATGTACACACACACTGTAGCCAGTTAGGTTGTAGATTTGCATTCTCCCTCCCAGATCCTGTAAACACTTGATTGTTGCTTTCAAGACAATGAGGCAGTGTGGGACCTCCAGCCACAAATATTTACTTCACTCTCAGTAAATTTACCACTTGGAGCTCTACGCTCAGGCTTTTCTGCCCATAATAACTTTTGTTTTAACATTGCACCAGAAGGTAATCTTTTGGAAGACATTGCAAGTGACAATTAGGGATTCAATTTAAGATAAAATCCAACTCTACATGGTACTGCCAAGTCAAATAACTCACATTAGGTAACAGCACCAGACAGGCAGAGACAACATTTTCACAAAAGGCAAGTTCTTTTCAAAGTCACTTGTAAGCTGCAGCCTGATTTCAGGTCCATCAACATTTGAAAAGACCCGATCTTGAAGCTGAGAAAATACGATGTAATAACTGTAATATGGAATTTACTAAAGTTATTTTTTCAGTAAACACAGTGTTAAATACATTTCAAAGTACAGGTGCAGCTCAAATCAATGATTTTCTTACTGCCTCTTTCTAACACTCAGAGGTCAAAGAATGCTTTCAGGTATCATAAGAGCCCATTCAGCCTCGGGAGACTTCCTGCTCCATCAGGCAGAGACGGGGGTGAGCTCTGGGGTCAATGCATTACCAGCACTGAGACTGTCACATAACTGGGCCTCAGTCACAGCAGATGGTTGTCAAACGGCCACCCCGGACTATCATCATCAGGATTCTAATCAGTAAGAGAACAGCTTTTGCCTAAAACAACAGCATTTGAACATGGCCTTCCTTGAAAGATGGGCGAGATGGTGTATTAGTCAGATGTGGCTGCTATAACAAAATTCCATAGACTGGGTGGCTTCTAAACAACAGAAACTCATTTCTCACAGTTCTGGAGGCTGGAAGTCTAGATTGGGGTGCCAATGTGGCCAGGTTCTGGGGAGAGCCTCTTCCAGTTGTCAACTGCCCACTTTTTGTTGTACCTTCACGTGGTGGAAAGAGGGAGAGAGAGCCCTCTTCTGTCTCCTCTTATAAGGGCACTGACCCCATCATGAGGGCTCCACCCTCATGACTTAATGACCGTCCAACAGCCTCACCTCCCAAACCCATTGCATTGAGGTTAGAGCTTCAACACATGGATTTGGAGCGACACAAACATTCAATCCATTGCAGTCAGGGAGTGGAGGTTGATCAGTGGAGGAAGGAACATATGGGGAGAGGATAGAATTCTAGGAAAAAGAGCAAGAACAAAGCACAAAGATGGGGACGCATCTAAGAAGCACGAACAATGAGGGCTGTCTTGCTGTGACAGAAGTAGGAGGTGAGAGGTAAGGAGCCTTGACTCAGGAGGTTGAAGGGGGGCTGGCTAGAGTCCCCTGGACCTTTGCTGTCATGCTATGAAATTACAAATTTTTCCAACTCCATTTGGCAGAAGTTAGAGAGTTATGAGGTATCTGACCTTTATCTTATGCCATTTAAAAATGCTTTTAAATAATCAGGTCAACATTAGCACTTGGGCCAAAATGATGAACCCTTTTTTTATTTCAAACTAGCCAACTAGGATATCACTTCAAACCTTATGTACAAATATGACATTTCCTGCTAAACAAACTCCAAGTCACAGTGTAAGTACTCCGTGGCTGCCCTTGCCAGCATTCACACTTGTTGTGTACCTAGACAGTCCCACTTCCAGATTTTTGAAAGCCTCCCATTCTCCAATTCTGACACTTCCTAAGCATGTTTTGTTATAAGAGGAGACATAACACAAAGATAAAATGGCTGGGCTACTTGGCAGACTACAACTCTTCTGTTGTAATAAAACTTCTTCCAATGCCTTCAATTAAGAATGGTGTGGGTTGAGTTCTAGCCCCCAGAAGACACGTGCAAGTCCTAAACCTTGGTACCTGCAAATGTGACCTTATTTGAGATAGGGTCTTTTTTTTTTTCAGATCAAATAAAATTAATGACAGAGACATTACAAATGATAAAAAGGGTCAATCCAGCAGTAAGACATAGAAAGCTTAAATGTATATGCACCAAGAAACAGAACTGCAAATTGTGTGAAACAAAAACTTACAGAACTAAAAGAAGAGATAGACAAATACAGAACTGTAGTTTGAGATTTTAGCACCCCTCTCTCAACAACTAATAGAATAACTAGACCAAAAATTAACAAAGGCGTAGAAGAATTCAATGACAGGGTCTAATTGACATTTATAGAACATTGCATACAATAACAGCAGAATACACATTCTAAATACATATTCTTTTCAAGATCCCACAGAACATTCTCCAAACCAGACCACATCCTGGGCCACAAATCAAACCTTAACAAATCCTAAAGAATTGAAATCATTTAGAGTATGCTCACTGACCACAATGAAATCAAACTAGAAAATTAACAGGAAATTTTTCAAACACATGGAAACTGAAGAGCACACTTCTAAATAACCCATGAGTCAAAGAAGAAGCTTCAAGGGAAATTTAAAAATACATTAAACTGAATGAAATGGAAACATATATATCCAGATCTGTGGGACATAGCTAAAGCAATTCTGAGAGGAGAATTCACAGCACTAAATGCTTATATTTGCCAAGAGGCAAAGTCTCAAATTAATAATATAAGTCCTACTTCAAGAACCTAGTAAAACAATAGCAAAATAAACGCAAAGGAAGCAGAAGGAAGGAAATAATAAACATAAAAGCAGAAATCAATACAATTTAAAAAAGATAGAGAAAAATCAATGAAACAAAGACCTGGTTCTTAGAAAAGATCAACAAAATCGACAAACCTCCAGCAAGACTGACAAAGAAAACAGAGATAAAACACAACTTACCATTATAAGGAATGAAACAGGGAATATTGCTGTAGATGCTGCAGGCATCAAAGGGATAATAAGAGAATGCTACAAATAACTCTACAGGCTTAGAAGAAACAGATTATTCCTTAAAAAATATAAATTACCGCAACTAGCTAAATATTAAATTGATACTTTAAATAGCCTTATAAACTATTAAATAAATGTAATTCCTAGTTTTAAGCTCTCAAAAAGGAATCTCCAGACCCAAATTGTTTCACTGGAGAATTCTACCAAACACTAAGAATTAATTCCAATTCTACACAATCTCTTGCAGAAAACAGAGGCTAGTATTACAAAGCTATTGTTACCTCAATACCAAAACCAGACAAAGACAGTACAAAAAGGAAAACTAAAAATATTCCTCGTGAATATAGATGAACAATCCTCAACAAAATGTTAAGAATAGAATTCAGCAATATATAATGAGAATTATACCCCATAAACAACTGGGATTTATTACAGGGATGCAAGGCTGGTTCATATTAGAAAATCAATCAGTGTAGTCTACCATATTAATAGGCTAAAGAAGAAAAACCGCAGGACCATATCAATCCACGCAGAAAAAGAATTTGACCAACTTCAACATTCGTTCATGATAATATCTCTCTGAAAAATAGGAATGAAAGGGAACTTCCTCAAAATAAAGAGCATGTAAAGAAAAGAAAAAAAAGAAAACAAAACGTAGAGCTAATTTTATACTGAATGGTGAAAGAATGACTGCTTTCCCCCTAAGATCAAGACAAGGATGTGCATTCTCACTGCTTTTATTAAACATAATGCTAGAAGTTCTAACAAGTGCAATAAAGCCAGAAAGGATATAAATGGCATATGGATTAGACGAAATAAAACTTTTCCTTTTTGAAGATGACACGATGGTCTACATAAAAATTCCCAAGGAGTCTACAAAAAATATCTTAGAACTAATAAGCAAGTTCAGCAAGATCACTGGATACAAGACAAACATACTAAAATAAATTATTAGAGTTTCTATATATTAGCAATGAACCTGAGGTCACCAAAATTAAAAATGCAACACCTTTTACAATTGCTCAAAAATGAAATATTTAGGTGTAAATCTAACAAATATATATAGAACTTGTATACTGAAAGCTACAAAAAGCTGATGAAAGAATTCAAAGAAGATCCAAATAAATGGAGAGGCATGGTTTGTTCATGGACTGAAAGAGTCAACACAGTAAAGATGTCAATTCTCCCCAAATTAATATGCAGGTCTAATTTAATTCCTCTTAAAATTCTAGCAAGATTTCTTGTAGATAGAGACAAGATTATTCTAAATTTTATTTGAAGAAATAATAGAACTAGAACAGCTAAAGCAATGTTGGAAAATAAGAATAAAGTGGGAGGAATCACTTTACCCAATCTCAAGACTTACTATTAGCTACAGTAATAAAGATGGTGATATGGAAAGAGTGATAGAATGATGAAACATAGAATGATGGAACAGAATTGAGAACCCAGAAATAGACCCACAGAGACATGCCCAACTGCTTATTGACAAAGATGCAAAATCAATTCAATGGAAGAAGGATCCTGTTCAACAAACGGTATTGGAGCAAGTAGACATCCATAGAAAAAAGTCATAATAAAGAACCTGGACCTAAGTCTTATGTCTCATACAAAAATTAACTCTAAATGGTTCATGGACTTAAATGTACCCTGCAAAACTACAAAACTATTTAGGAAAACACACAGAAGAAAATCTTCAGGATCTAGGGCTTGGCAAAGAGTTTGTAGACATGACACTAAAAGCACAACTCAGAAAAGAAAATTAATAAATTGGGCCTACTCTGAGAAAGACCCTGTGAAGACGGTGAAAGGACAAGTCACTGCCTGGCAGAAAATGTTTGCAAACCAAATATCGAACAAAGGACTCATATGTAGAACATATATCAAATTCTCTAAACTCAACAGTAAACAAATAAATAAATAATCCAATTGGAAGACTGGCAAAAAAATAACACATGAAGAAACATTTAACTGAAGAGGATATGCTGATAGGATATAAGCACATGAAAAGATGTTCAACATCATTAGTCATGAGGAACATGCAAATCGAAACCGCAGTAAGACATCAACCACAAACCCACAATAATGTCTAAAACAGAAAATAATGACAACACCAAATGTTGGTAAGGATGCAGACAAACTGGACCACCCACACACTGCTGCTGTAAAGTGGCACAGCCACTTGGAAAACAGTCCGGCAATTTCTCAAAAACTAAACATGCAACTACTATGCAACCCAGCAATCATGTCCTTGGGCTTCTACCCCTGAGAAATGAAAACTTATATTCATACAAATTCTGTACAAAAATGTTCATCACAGATCCATTTGCAACAGCCCAAAACGGGAAACAACCCAGATGCCCCTCACTGAGGTGAATGGATAAACAAACTGTAGCACATCCCTGCCATGGAATACTATTCATCAATAAAAAAAGAGAACAAACTAGTGATACATGCAACAACCTGGATGAGCCTCCAGAGAACTACACTGAGTGAAAAAAAGCAAATCCCAAAAGGTTACATACTGTAAGGTGCCATTTACATAGTCCTGAAATGGCAAAATTATATGAATGGAGATTTTTGGTTGCCAGGAGTTACGGAAGGGGGGACAGGAGGGAATTGGGTGAGGCAATAAACGGGCAATATAAGAAACCCTAGTAGTGATAGATATACCTTGCATCTTGCCTGTATCAACATCAATATCCTGCAATACTGTACTATAGTGTTGCAAGATATTACCATTAAGGAAAACTGGATAAAATGTACTTTGGATCACTCTGTAGTATTTCTTTTTTTTAAATTACTTTAACATGCATTTAATCAAACTAAAGGAAACACATATATTAAGAGAGTTTCACTAAGAGTAGTACAGTGGGTAGGCTCACAGTTTCTCTCTAAAGTCAATAGGTCGTTGTCTTCACAGAAATGATGGGCAGGGCGGGGGGTGGTGTCGATGGATCCTAAACCAGGAGGACAGGTTGCCACATTAACAGCCCAAATGAGTTCTCGAGGAGTATGGGGGGCTTCAAAATTTGTCCTCTTCATATGCTCACGTAAACAATCTCAAGTATTATGAGGAACAGTTCAACAAAGCCTCTGACAGAATTGGTTACCAGAGATGGGCAAGCCTGATTGGTCCCACAGAAGGAGCTGGCATCTGGACCCAGCTGGTTGTCCCTGACCCCAGGAAAGAGCTGTTCAGTTCTCTGAGCATTTTTGCAGGGGTCCTCACTCTGGGCAACACCCCTCTCAGTGGAGGTACAGGAAGTTACAGGCCACACGGATGGGGAAAACCACGTATTGGTTTTCCAGGTTCATTACCTCTAGCTCTTGATCCTCTCTCAGGGAAAGCATGTGGTATCCTGTGTCCTTCCTGAAAACGGCTCTCCCATCCCTCTCCAAGGAGGACAGGCGCAGACGGAACGCGACCTTTCTCTGCTCGAGTAGGCTGACCCCGAGGCTGTAGGAGTTGTTTGGCGCGCTGTACCAGAAAATGATGTGCTGGTTGGCGTAGCACACCACCAGGTCCCAGCTGAAGTTGAAGCCTTCCCACCGCCAGCTGCACTGCTTGTGCCTGTGGAGCTGGCCCCTGCACTGCATGCTGTTCCCCTGGGGCTCGGACACGTAGACGTCCACGGGCCAGAGCTCTCTGGTCTGCTCAGCCTGGAGGGGGCCAAGAAAACACTCTTTGTACACTGGACACAACCAAGCGGCAGGGATCAGCGCATCCTGGTGGATGACACGTACTGACGTCGGGTCGCAGATTATGTAGGCAAACCGCAGCTGCTGGAACACTGGCACGAAGGCTCTGCCCTGCTCGGTCTCCACGAAAGGGGTGCCCTCCAAATCCCTCCTGGACCTGGCAAACCATGAGTCGGTGTCAGGCAATAGGGCCCTGCGCGGGCCCCTCCATGTCGGCTGCAGCTGCAAGAACATCCACTTTTTCAGCATGGTGTACACGTCCATCTCCACCCCCAACACCAAGAGCTCTGAAGAGGCAATGACCTCTTTCATGAGATCCAGGCTGACTTCTCGCAATAGCTTCTCACTACACTGGGTCATCATGTTGTCCAGCAGCCACTGAAGACACATGGTCCTGACGGTCTGGAGTCCGTAGCTTTCAGCAGAGTAGTAGTACCTGCACACGGTCTGGGCACGGACAGTCACCTTCATGACCTCCCCGCACTGCCGAATCACCTCGTCCAGCTGCAGCATGCTGGCTGTGGCCAGGGTGGTGACGACTCGACTAGGTGGGATGAAAATGGACTCTCGGTACAGGGCACCGAAAGCCTCGTGCAGTGCCTCGCGATCAGTGTTCTCGTCAGGCATCTGCAACTCGATAGTATCCATGTTTGTCTCCCGCCAAGCGCCCCTGAGCATGCTAGCAAAGTACCTTGACTGGCACAAGTAGACCCTATGCACGTTCCACTCCTCCCCCAGTGCGCGGATCCGCACGTCGCTCTGTTCTCCTCTCAGAAAGATTGGCTCCTAAACGGACCCTGAACGATCTTGAGCACGTTTCCGGCGGGGCTTTTTTGTGAGCGGCCCCCCTGGGCCTCTCTTCCGCTTGCGGCTCCCCTGACGGGCGGCGGGTCTGGCCTCTTCACTCTCCTTCCGTTCCTTTCTCTCTGCCACTACTGCCTCCTCAGCCTCCTCCTCCCCACCAGTGGCACCTGGCTTCTCTGGGGCACGCCCCCACCAGTGCCATGGCATCCGACTGCTTCGTGCTCCCATGGCCTATACCTCAGTGGTGCAGTGGACAAGCTTCCTCTCCAGGCGCCGTTGGCCCGGGCACGAGCTCAGCCCAGAGTGCTGCTGAGTACTAGGACGTTTGCTCTAACGGTCTCGCGAGAGGACGCCACGCTAAGCCACCCGAGATAGGGTCTTTGTGGATATAATCAATTAAGATGAGGTCGAACTGGATTAGGTGAGTGTCCTCCTAAGAAGAGGGAAATTTGCACAGGGAGACCCGGAAACAGGGAAGAAAGCATGTGAAGGCAGAGACTGAAGCGTTGTGCCTACAAGTCCAGAAACACCCAGGATTGCAGGCAACACCAACAAAGTGAAGAAAAAGGCAGAGAATAGGTTCTCCCCGGAGCCGTCACAAGGAACCAACCCTGTAGGCATCTTGATTTTGGGCTTCTGGCCTCCTGAACTGGGACGAAGTATACTTCTCTTGTTTGGAGTCACCCATTTGTTATGGCAGCCACAGGAAACTAGTACATGGGGACACTGAGAGGAGGGGACCTGCCTCAGATCTTGGAGCTGGTTTGTCACAGTGCCCATCTTAGATGCCTTCTCTGATGCCCGGGTCCCTAATCCAGCTTAAAGGTAAGCACTTGTTCACCTCTTAGGCTGCATTTTACTAAGCTTTGTACCAAAGGAATGAGCAGGAGAGAGTGAGTTATTGAGGTTGGTGCCCAGTTTTCTAGAAAGAAACACCATTCTTCCCTATCAAATCACTGTGCTCTTCTTATGTACCTAATGAATTTCTGTCACATACTAAGGATATTCCCCCAAATGTAAACTCTCCTGTGCCTCCTGAGCCCAAACACAGATTGGTGCATCCTACTTGCCTTCATCTGCCCAGTCCCTGTTCAGCTAGAGTTACTAAAGAATAATAAGTTGAAACTAATTGTGCACTTTAGTTCTGTTTTTTAAAGAAATGAATGAATAAATAAGGTGAAATCCTGTCATACATTGATCTCCCTATAGATCTGTTATCTGACGTCTTGGTCCATAATTCAAAATCTCTTTAATGAGGGAATTTTTTCAGCTACAGGATTATATTTAGTATTTCAAGGACTTCTCTGAATAGTAATATTTAGGATAAGCTCCGTTGATCAAATTTCCCCGGGATTTTTCAGAAGATTCACAACACCTCCCCCAGCGGACACCAATATAAAGAGTAAAACCCAAGCCATGTTTCTGAATTCCCAGACTCTGATCCTGGACCCTTTACATCATCCTGTGGGAACGTAAGTGGCAGGGGCATCAGGAAGGAGAGGCAGAGCCCTGGAGGAGAAGAGGGTGAGATTCAGAGTCAGAGATCTGTACACTCGGATCCTGGTTTTGCTGTGTATCACGTGGGACTCTGGTAATTGAATTAAGCTCTCTCATTTTTCCCCTTTACACCTTGCAAAGTGAGTGTTGGTTCAGTGAAACAATACACCGTTTTGGGTAGTTCTGAGCGGGAAAGAAACCTACTGAACCGGAAGAGAGAAATACATTTAGTTCGAATGGGTTCAGTTAGTCAAAAAGGTGGAAAATCACGTGACGCGTAACATGTCTGTTCGGAAACACTTTGTGTGTGATGGCAGCAGGAAGATCAAGTGCTGAGTTGGGGGTGAGGTGATGTCGTGGTCAGTAAGATGTAAGGGAACTTAGGCAAGAAAGGAAGACGAGGAGGCTCAAATCCCTGTGGCCTCCAGGGGATGTCAACCAAGGTACTCAAGGGTCTGCTTAAGACCAGGTGTGTGGGTAACCCCCCTGGTGTGGGGTCCATCCTCATGCGAAGAAGTAAACAGTGACAGAGACAGAGAGGAACACACGGTCTTAGGAGATCCCCCTTGGAAGGGGCATTGGAGCCGAGCTTGAGCGGCATTTGATAGAAGATGAAAAAGGACATTGTTTGGGGAAGGGAGATCCTTGAGAGATAAACAGATTGGTACACACATGCACTCAGAGTGAGAGAGAGTTGGACTGCATGTCTGAGAGCATTGTGAACTTGCCTGTTCATTTTCCTGTGGGATGGTTTCAAACTGGAAAAAAAAAAAAAGAAAAGCTACATGCTCCTACACTTGCATTGTCTCCTGTGCCCTGCTTATCCTGTCCCCGCAGTGGGTCTTGGGCTGGGGCAGGCAGAGTTCATGGTCTCCATGGCTTATGAGCTTGTGTGGTTGCTGTGGTTTGGGGCAGTTGCAGTGTTTTGCTGGCTCAACTACTCTCATCCCCCTTGCAGTAACCAAGAAAGCTTGAGCCCATCCAAAGGAGGCAGAAGAGGGGAAAAGGCCGTCAACACATATAAAGTATCTTTCTTATAATAGGCACTCCATAAATGTCAACTTTATCCACTCCTAGGGTTTCACCAAAAAAAGGTAAAAATTGCTCATCATGAGTACGCACAGAAATTTTAGATCCTCAGCACCAAGTACGTAAAAATTAGAGTTGCATGTTTTGTTTGTTTGTTTGTTTTCTTTTTTCAATACATCTTTATTGGAGTATAATTGCTTCACAGTGCTGTGCTAGTTTCCGTTGTACAACAAAGTGAATCAGCCCTATGCATACATATATCCCCATATGTCTTGCCTCACGCGTCTCCCTCCCTCCCACCCTCCCTATCCCACCCCTCTAGGTGGTCACAAAGCACCGAGCTGATCTCCCTGTGCTATGCGGCTGCTTCCCACTAGCTATCTATTTTACATTTGGTAGTGTATATATGTCCAGAGTTGGATGTTTTCTAAACAGTGGTTAAAACAACTCTGGGATGTACTGCCCTGATACTTTAAGTAACATAAGATGTGGACCTAACTATTCCAGTCAGAAAGTGGAAAGGAACTTGGGCGAAGATGCAGAAGGCCCAGACCCTGGTTCTGACTGCAGGTGCCCTGACTCGGTGTCACCAAAGGATGCCAGGTCCTCCCCCTCCTGCCTACCGATCAGCCATGAGGACGAAATCCCTGTTCGCCCGTTGTCCTGAGTTTGGCGGATCATCGTACAATCTGCTCTGTCCTTTGTGGAGGGACCTGATGGACAGAAAGCAAAAGTCCTTGATAAGTAAAACAGAAGCAAAAATATTATGCTTTCTTAAATTAGAAAAAAACCTCAAACATTTAAAATATTACTATTTTTCTTCCCTAAACTTGCCAAGAATTAAAAACAGATTTATAAAGGCTACTAGACAAAAAAAAAAAATCATTAGAAGAGTATCAAAGGATACAGGGAGTCCAGAAATAAATATATGAATTTAATACGAGAATGTTTCATCTCAGTGGAGGAAAAAAGGAATATTTAATGAATAAGATGGATAATTGGCAAAACATCTTTAAAAAGTTCCCAGTGTTCTTCCTTATATCAAAATAAATTCCAGATGGAAAAAGATGGACATATAAGAGATAGAATCACAAGATGACTACTGTGATAGTATCAATAAAAATAAAACAACACTAGCTCATCCCTGCATTGGGTACAGTGTCTGGTGTATTTGAGGCATCCAATAAACATTTGTAGAATCGATATGCAATGTGCCAGGTTCTCCATAAAGTGTTCTGTATGTCTTATCTCATTTAATCCTTCTGTCAGGACTACGAGATAGGGAATAATAGTTTCCATATTTTGCTGATGAGAAACAGAGCCACAAAGAGTTTAGATAAGTCCCCAAGGGCCATCCAGGTAATCAGTGTGAAAATGATGTTTAAACACCAAAATTCTGACTCCAGAGTCCTTGCTTGCTTTTTTCCCCGTGTGTGTGTGTGTGTGTGTGTATGTGCATGCACATGTGTGTTTTTCTGATAGATAACATTTTTAAACGTTTTATTATGGGAAAAGCTTACATGAATACAGAAGTAGAAAGAATAGTACAGAGTCTCCAAGGATGTACCACCCACTCGAAAGAGTCGTCATAAACAATCCCACTTCATTTGTAGCCCCACCCATTTCTGTTCTCCTTGGGTGACTTTGAAACAGATCCCAGACTGCACATCACTTCAGGTGAAAGTATTTCTGCCTCTGGTTCTAAAAGACAGAAACATTTTTCTTCAAACATAACCACAGTTCCATCATCACCCTAAAAAAATAATTTCTTCAGAGCAAATATTCAATGCGTTTTCAAACTTCCCTGTTTGTCCCACTTTTGGGGAGGGGTCCATTTATTGAGGTTGTTTGACCGTGCTCTCAAGTCTCTTCTAACCCACTAGTTCCCCACCTTCAACTCTTTTTTCTCCATCCTTGCAATTTCTCTGATGAAGAGTCAGGGTCTCTGGTCCTGCAGTTTCCCACAGTCTGGATTCGGCCAGCTACATCCCCTGGTGTCGTTGAACATGTCCCTCCATCCACTGTGTTTCCTGCAAACTGGCAGTTCAGTTCAGTTGAGTCTGTATGGCTTAGTCTATACTGATGAGTGAGTATTTTTTAAATGTGTGGGGTGGAGAGAAAAGCCTTCCAAGAATGCCCCAAAAAAAGAAAGAAAAGAAAGAAAAACATAACCCAAAAGCTGTTTAGAAAATGGTTAGATTTTTCCATCTAAATATTTAGAACTGGGCTTCCCTGATGGCGCAGTGGTTGAGAGTCCGCCTGCCGATGCAGGGGACACGGGTTCGTGCCCCGGTCTGGGAAGATCCCACATGCCGCGGAGCAGCTGGGCCCGTGAGCCATGGCTGCTGAGCGTGCGCGTCCGGAGCCTGTGCTCCGCAACGGAAGAGGCCACAATAGTGAGAAGCCCGTGTACCGCAAAATAATGAATGAATGAATGAATTAATAAATAAATAGTAAATAAATAAATAAGTAAATAAATAGATAGATAGATAGATAGAACTTCCTTCCTTTATGACAGTCTTCCCTTCTCTCTCCCAAGAGATCATAAGACATTCAATAAATGGGGGGAAATATCTGCAATGTTCACAAGGGTTAATATACATAATATACAAATTATTAAGAATAAAATAAACAGCCTGTGGCAGCCATACGACTGTGTACTCGGCTCTCCTGCTGGTGGGAGGAGTGGTGTAACTGATAGACAGCCCTGGCTGTGCTCTGAATTCACCACTTCATCTGTCCCCAGGCCGCACTTCCCAGGGCTTCTTGCCTACCCATGAGTTTAGCTGGCAGAGGTGCTAGTGCAGCCCCTTCCAGTATGAAGGAAACTCCTCTGAGGGCGACTTTGGCTTGACGACCCCACCGGCCTGGCTGAAACTTTCTAAACACTTTCTTGAATCTTAGACTCCGCCTCCCAGCCCTGCTTTCTTCTTCTATCCTTCATGGAGTCAGCCCCGAGTGGGCATCTGACGGCTCCTCCGCATTCCCCCCACAAGAACTCTCTTGAATGTCTAATCCCATCTTGACATCTGCTTCTTGGAGGACCCAAACTGACACACACCCCACGTTTCCACTATCAGATGGGAACGATGAAAATAAGAGAGAATTGGTACTGAGGGTGTGTTGAAGTTGGCACGCCCCTCTATTACCCTGGGGTTGGAGCAGATAAACAGAAGAAACTTTTGCGAAGGACAGTTTAGCCAAATGTCTCAACATTGTAAACGTTTAACCTCTTTTTTTTTTAATATATATATATTTTTTATTAGTCTCTGCTTTACAACGAAGTGAATCAGTCATACATATACATCTGTTCCCACATCCCCTCCCTCCTGCGTCTCCCTCCCTCCCACCCTCCCCATCCCACCCCTCCAGGCGGCCACAAAGCACTGAGCCGATCCCCCCACGCCACGCGGCCACCCCCCACCATCCATCCACCCCACGCCCGGCAGTGTATACACGTCCATGCCTCTCTTCTGCCCCATCACAGCCCCACCCCCATATCCCCAAGCCCACCCCCAGTAGGTCTGTGTCTCTATTCCTGTTTTACCCCTAAGTTCTTCATGACATTTCTTTTTCTTAAATTCCATATATATGTGTTAGCATACGGTATTTGTCTTTCTCTTTCTGACTTACTTCACTCTGTACGACAGACTCTAGGTCTATCCACCTCATTACAAATAGCTCTGTTTCGTTTCTTTTTATGGCTGAGTAATATTCCATTGTATATATTTGTCACATCTTCTTTATCCATTCATCCGATGATGGACACTTGGGTTGTTTCCATCTCCAGGCTATTGTGAATAGAGCTGCAATGAACATTTTGGTACATGTCTCTTTTTGAATTATGGTTTTCTCAGGGTATATGCCTAGTAGTGGGATTGCTGGGTCATATGGTAGTTCTATTTGTAGTTTTTTAAGGAACCTCCATACTGTTCTCCATAGTGGCTGTACCAATTCACATTCCCACCAGCAGTGCAAGAGTGTTTCCTTTTCTCCACACTCTCTCCAGCATTTATTGTTTCTAGATTTCTTGATGATGGCCATTCTGACTGGTGTGAGATGATATCTCATTGTAGTTTTGATTTGCATTTCTCTAATGATTAATGATGTTGAGCATTCTTTCATGTGTTTGTTGGCAGTCTGTATATCTTCTTTGGAGAAATTCCTATTTAAGTCTTCTGCCCATTTTTGGATTGGGTTGTTTGTTTCTTTGCTATTGAGCTGCATGAGCTGCTTATAAATTTTGGAGATTACTCCTTTGTCAGTTGCTTCATTTGCAAATATTTTCTCCCATTCTGAGGGTTGTCTTTTGTCTTGTTTATGTTTTCCTTTGCTGTGCAAAAGCTTTTAAGTTTCATTAGGTCCCATGTGTTTATTTTTGTCTTTATTTCCATTTCTCTAGGAGGTGGGTCCAAAAGGATCTTGCTGTGATTTATGTCAGAGTATTCTGCCTATGTTTTCCTCTAAGAGTTTGATAGTTTCTGGCCTTACATTTAGGTCTTTAATCCATTTTGAGCTTATTTTTGTGTATGGTGTTAGGGAATGATCTAATCTCATACTTTTACATGTCCCTGTCCAGTTTTCCCAGCACCACTTATTGAAGAGGCTGTCCTTTCTCCACTGTACCTTCCTGCCTCCTTTATCAAAGATAAGTTGGCCATATGTGTGTGGGTTTATCTCTGGGTTTTCTATCCTATTCCATTGATCTATCTTTCTCTTTTTGTGCCAGTACCACACTGTCTTGATTACTGTAGCTTTGTAGTATAGTCTGAAGTCAGGGAGCCTGATTCCTCCTGCTCGATTTTTCATTCTCAAGATTGCTTTGGCTATTCGGGGTCTTTTGTTTTTCCAAACAAATTTTGAAATTTTTTGTTCTAGTTCTGTGAAAAATGCCAGTGGTAGTTTGATACGGATTGCATTGAATCTGTAGATTGCTTTGGGTAGTAGAGTCATTTTCACAATATTGATTCTTCCAATCCAGGAGCATGGTATATCTCTCCATCTATTTGTATCATCTTTAATTTCTTTCATCAGTGTCTTATAATTTTCTGCATACAGGTCTTTTGTCTCCTTAGGTAGGTTTATTCCTAGATATTTTATTCTTTTTGTTGCAATGGTAAATGGGAGTGTTTTCTTGATTTCACTTTCAGATTTTTCATCATTAGTGTATAGGAATGCCAGAGATTTCTGTGCATTAATTTTGTATCCTGCTACTTTACCAAATTCATTGATTAGCTCTAGTAGTTTTCTGGTAGCATCTTTAGGATTCTCTATGTATAGCGTTTAACTTCTTTAACCCAATGATTCTGTGTCTAAAATTTAGTTTAAAAAGTTAAAGGAGAAAATATATATCCAACTCAATAAGATGAGAAAAAGCATTCTATAAAGTTTTATTGCTATTTATGATTTTTAAAAACTCTTAGCAAAACAGAAATAGAAAAGGATTTCCTTAGGACTTCCCTGGCAGGCCTGTGGTTAAGACTCCAAGTTTCCAATGCAAGGGGCTCGGGTTTAGTCCCTAGCTGGGGAACTAAGATCCCACATGCCATGCAGCCAAAAACTAAAAAAAAAAAATTATTAAAAAAACAATGAGGGGCTTCCCTGGTGGCACAGTTGTTGGGAGTCCACCTGCCGATGCAGGGGACACGGGTTCATGACCCGGTCCTTGAGGATCCCGCGTGCCGCGGAGCGGCTGGGCCCGTGAGCCATGGCCGCTGGGTTTGTGCGTCTGGAGCCTATGCTCCGCAACGGGAGAGGCTGCAACAGTGAGAGGCCCGCGTACCGCAAAAAAAAAAAAAAAGAAAAGAAAAGGATTTTCTTAGCATGAAGAAGAGGTTTCTTTTTAAAAAAGTGCCTGGGGACAAGGACTGTATCTGTCATCTGCATGAACCTGGTCCTAGACCATATGCTACCTGGCACATGGTCAGTATTTGAAAAATATATATTGAGTGAATGAATGAATGGAAGAATGAAAGAATGAATAAATGAATAAATAAATAAATAAACAAATACTGAATGGACGAAGTACCCCCAACTCTGTTTTCAACCCCATCTTCCTATTCTCGGTGCCACACCACCTACTTCAGCCAAACAGAATGACTTTTGGTCGCTGCTGCTGACATATGGTTGCACTTGATGGAACATCTGCCAGCTGAGCTGGGAGTTTGACTCACATCCTTTGTGATTATTACCACAACCCAGAAGGGAGAGGAGAATTCCCCATTTTACAGATGAGAAAAATGAGGCTCACAGAGGCCAATAACTTGCCTGTGGATGTGCAGTCAGTGAGAATCAGCATTTCGATTTAAACCCACATGTCTGTCTTGAAGGCCTGTATTCCTTCGTCCTTCTCACACACAGCCTTTCTGTGGCAGCACTAGGATGTCTGAAGACCCTGTACTTAAACCTAAAGTCCCTGACACCTGGCCACTTGTTCTGAAAAATGACAGTGTCCAGCCCGCTTCTCCCTGGACCTAAACGTGCATTATACTTCCATGTGCTTAGTGTCTGCTGGGAATTCCATTGGCCACATCACGTCTGCCCTGTGCGAGATGCTCCAGCCACCCTTGCAATTCTAACCAGTGTGAGCACCACCCATTGGAGCTGGGGGACAAGGATGTGGGGACATCATGTGACAGTGAGCATGTGTGACTTCAGCAGACTCATCCAAGGACATGGCCTCGGGGCCTCTTTTCCCCACAGCCACCTGGAAATGCTTTAATTGGGGCCCAAGCCACAGACGACATCTTCTTTACAGGCCCACAAATAAGATGCCAGGTCCTCGGAGAACAGGCTGCCCAGAGCACGGTTTGTCCTCTGCTGAGGTTGAATTCAGCCATTAAACTTCAGTCACTTTAATAGTCCTGATACTATCTTTGGGAGAAAAAAAAATCTAATTTGCAGAATTGTAGAAGTTAGAGAGCACTTCTGGATTTGTTAGTCATATCCTAACCCAATCCCCCTCTTTTTTTTTTTTTTTTTTTTTTTCGGTACGCGGGCCTCTCACTGTTGTGGCCTCTCCCGTTGCGGAGCACAGGCTCCGGACGTGCAGGCTCAGCAGCCATGGCTCACGGGGCCAGCCGCTCCACGGCATGTGGGATCTTCCTGGACCGGGGCACGAACCCGTGTCCCCTGCATGGGCAGGTGGACTGTCAACCACTGTGCCACCAGGGAAGCCCTTGGACCATTTTGGTGACTACTCTTACCAGCCAAGGGCCTGGGCCAGGCAAGTGGCTCCCTTGCACTAGGTGCAAAAGATGAAGGGGTGCTAGAAAAAAGTCTTAATCAAGATAAATATCATTTTAATACAATATTTTAAAAAATCCAAAATAATGCAAAACCCCAAGATGAACAAAATATTAAAAACTTTAAATGAAGACAGTATCTCACACGACCAGCCCCACTCACCTCACCCTAATTCCACTCCTGCATTGGCCTTATCAGCACCTTGTCCTCCTCCCTGCCCCAGATCCCCCATATGCGATCAGTTACAATTCCCATCCGTTTTGCCTTTGTCATCCCTCTGACATGTGTTGTGTGTCCGTCCTGTGTCCTTGGATCCCAGGAAGACTGCAGCAGGCTCCCAGCTGGCCCCTTAATTGCACTCCCGCCCCTACCTGAATTCTCTTTTAATGTGACTGCCACCCCTCACTGTAAAAGCTTTCACCAGCCACCACCATGTGCCTGGCCAGGGGTAGATTTCGTACATAAGCACTTGATTATAATGTGACTTCCACTGGGCAGGGACTTGGCTATCTTAGTCACCATAGGTCTTTCATTTTTAGAACATCTCTGGAACAAAGCAGGTGCTCAACTGATGTTTGTAAAATGAATGAATAAAAAAATAAAGTCCTTAGCACAGTGCTCTAATGGATAAAGTTGTGTCCCACAGGGGTACAGCTTAGAATTTCTGCAACTCCCACGCAGGTACACTGGAATTGAACAATTAAAGAAACCAATGGCAGATGGTAAGAGGCAGATTTCTGACTGTTGGAGACAGAAGTTAGAGGTAAACAAGGGGAGAAATCTTAGAATGACCCATGTGGAATGGATTAGAGTTGGAACCATCAGAATGAACTCATATTTATAGATATGTGTATATACACAGGTTAGTATACACACGTCTATTTCCTTTATCTGTCAGCTAAGAGGATCTTGAAGCAGCAGATAATCCAACAGCACACAGTAGCCAGATCTTGGTTTCTCATACCGTTCTCCAGTAAAAGTAACCAGGGCTCCTTGGAGAAATGGCTGATGCTAGGACTAGGGCTGGACATATGTAAGATGAGCCTGGAGCATCTTATAGTGACAGAAAGTAAGGATGTGCTCACAAAGCTCATGACGATGGGGGTATGCCAAAGGGACACAGGAGCCAAGCGAAAGAGGCAAAGCTGGAACAATCTGAACAACAAAATAAATACTGAGTGTTGGATTATAACCCAAAGTATAAAATCAATATCCATGGGTCCATACTGATATAAATACATGACTGAATAAATCAATGGGAGAGGATAGTGAAGTCTTCCATGCAGAAAAATGCAAATAATTTATGTAGATCCTCCACCTCTTAAAGGCAGGCTGTGCATAGTAACTTCCTTCCAAAGATGACAGTATGGAAGTGCTGGGGGGAAGGAGAGTAACTTTACAGTGGAGGAACCTGATAAGCATGACCTCAGCCTGGCGATCAAGGTCAACATCAACAGTGATATCATATCGAGAGCATGAAACACTTATAAATGTGATGAGAATGGCAGTTTATCACTGTGGTAGTCTTTCCCCAAACTAATAATCCCAGTTAACTATGAGAAAAACATGAGAAAAACACAAAATGAGAGATATTCTATGGAATACCTAGCCAGTACTCCTCAAACGAACAAGGTCATCAAAAACAAGGAAAGTGGACTTCCCTGGAGGCACAGTGGTTAAGAATCCACCCGTCAATGCAGGGGACATGTGTTCGAGCCCTGGTCCGGGGAGATCCCACATGCCACAGAGCAACTAAGCCCGCGCACCACAACTACTGAGCCTGAGCTCTAGAGCCCACAAGCCACAACTACTGAAGCCCGTGTCCCTAGACACCGTGCTCCACAGCAAGAAAAGCCATCACAGTGAGAAGCCCGCGCACTGTAACAAAGAGTAGCTCTCACTCACCGCAACTAGAGAAAGCCGGCACACAGCAAAAAACACCAAATGCAGCCAAAAATAAAAATTAATTAATTAATTACTTTTAAAAAGAACAAGGAAAGTCTGGGGACCTGTCACAGACGAGAGGAACTTAAGGAGACATGATGACAAAATGTAATGCAGTGTCCTGGATGGGCTCAGGACATTAGGAAAAAACTAAGCAGATGAAGGACAGTCAGTACCTGGCTTACGATAGCGCCACCTATGATTGTTTGACTTTACACTGGTGTGAAAGCAATATGCCTTCAGTAGAAGCCATACTTCAAATTTTGAACTTTGATTTTTTTTCCAGGCTTGTGATACGCAGTGCAATCCTCTTTCATGATGCTGGGTAGCGGCAGTGAACACAGTTCCCAGTCAGCCACGTGATCACGAGGGTAAGCGACTGATACACTGACAACCATTCTGTACCCAAACATTCTGTTTTTCACTTCCAGTGCAGTATTTGATAAATTACATGAGATAGTCAACACTTTATTATAAACTAGGCTTTGTGTTAGATGATTCTGCCCAACTGTAGGCTAATGTGAGTGTTCTGGGCATGTTAAGGTAGGCTGGGCTAAACTATGGTGTTCAGTAGATTAGTGTATGAAATGCATCTTTGACCTATGATATTTCCAACTTATGATATTTTCAATTTACATCATTTTATCAGGACTAACGCTATTGTAAGTTGAGGAAGATCTGTATAGGCTTGAGTTTATATTAAAGTATCAAGACTGGTTATTTGTGAACAACATATCATAGTTATGTAAGATGCTAATAAAAAGGGAAGCTGGGCAAGGGGTATATAGAAACTCTCTGTATTATTGTAACTTTATCGTAAATCTAAAACTATTCTAAAATAAAAATGCTATTCTGAAAAGGTAGGAACTTATTAAAAACAATAGTACAGCTTTGCACATGCTAAATTGTCAAGAAGTACATAAATACTACAATAAGTATGTCATTTTACTTTGAATAACATTTCTCTGCATTATGGTTGCTTATAGGTAATGTTGGTGACAGTTGAGACGGACATATAAACAGCTCATTTAAGACAATTTAGTAATTGACTGTGACAAGGGAAGGGCCTTCATCCCTCAACTATTGCTGTTAAAGAAAACATGATTCTGACACTTGTGAAATGATAGGGGAGATTTTATTCACAATATTGCCATGGGGGAGAGAGATCAGGCTCAACTCCAGACACAGCAAGACAAGGGGGGATTTTACAGCCAATGAGCGGAGTGAGGGGGGTCAGTGGATGGGAAAATACCAAAAGGAAACATCAAGGGTAGGGGGATTCTTACTAAACTACTAAACCAACTTAGTGAGATTCTTGCTGAAAACAGGCCAGAGTGATTAATTATCAAGGATGGGAGATTCTCTCTATACTGACCTAGCAGGATTCCTGCTAAATCTAGACTTGGCAAGGACAGACCCAAGAGACCCAGGTCGAGGCTATGTCCAGAAGAGGAGTCAGAGCAGCCCAGCTAATGTTTGCTCAAGGAGAGGGTCTCTGTCATTGCCTAGCTTGGCCTCATGCAGGGTAGGCTGTCCCAGGTAGAGTTTGCTTGGTTACAATAAGAAGCAGTCAACCAGCCCCAATGACGGGCCACTGAATGTACTCAGCGCCTTCCATATTTATCGGACAGAGCTGCAGGCAGCACAGCGGGTCCTCTGGCTTCCTCCAGCTCCTTCTCCCTGGGGCCTCATGGTCCCCCAGCTTGGCTTCTCTCTCAGCCCGTCTCTCCTCTCCTCTCTTCTCCACAGACCATCTTCTGTCACTCATGATCTCTGCCCAGCTGGGTGAAAGGCCAACTCCAACTGGGCAAGATGTCAACACACTAGACCCCCCCATACCTTCTTGGTGAATGGCCACCACATCGGATTTCTGTGACATAGTTCCTCTTAGCAGGGTCTAATTGGCTCAGCCCAGCCAACCAATGAGCCATCCTTTTTGGGTTTTCTTAAACTTATTTTTATTGGAGTATAGTTGATGAGCCATCCTTGAGTCATTTCCATGATTGGTCCAATCAGCTGTTGTGGGGTCAGGGTCACGTGACTTCTTTTTTGCAAACAAAATGAGCAAAGCCAGTTAGGTCAGAAGGGAAAGTTGGAAATGGGATGTAAAGTGATTGGCCTTCTGATAGACAGCCCCTTGACCTATGTTCCCTTCAGGAACATTCCTGTGAATGCTGGGAAGAAAGACTGGAGTGTTCTTGGGGTTGACTTTTGCTTCTCTGAGTCAGGAGTCTATGGCTGCATTTCTTCTGTCTATTACTTTCTTGTGCTGAAATGCCAAGACGTCAGGGTAGGTGTGAGGATTATGATTCTGATCCTTGGGCAGCCTCTGGTGTAATGCTACATGCTAGGAGCTTGAAGACCTCCTGCTGTCCCTGCTCTGACATCCCAGCTGTGTGGACCCTGGCCCGGTCACTTACTCACCTGACTGAACTGTATTCCAATAGGCTGAATTGAGTTAGGACAGCTTTTGGAGACACCAGTTGATCCAGTCCACAGTCAATCAACGGTCAATGAACATTTACCCCCTGCCTGCTGTGTGATAAGGAAGGCTCTCTCCCCCCAGCACTTGGCTATCAGGTACAGAGAGTAAAAGGAGGGGCTGGCACTACCTGATCTCTTAGGCTCCTCCCATGACTCACATGAACTGTTTTACAGCTATCAAGGCCCAAGATTAGGGCTACTGTGAAAAAGAGAGCTAGAGAACAAGAGAGTGTGTTCAAGAGAACGTACATGACAAGGCTGCCTTCAAGGAGGAAAATGGAAAAGCCAAGATTGTGGTTGTCACTAGACAGGGACAGGAGCCAGTCTGTGAGGGGTGGGGGCATAAATCTCTCCCACTTAGAAGCTCCTTCCAGAGTTCTCTCTAGTGGGAAAAGACTGAAGGGCTGGAGAGAGAGGTTTTGGGAAAAGAGTTGACAGAGCCCCATCTCCAAATGGACCTGTGCTCTCTTGGCTGGAGCCAGACACACCAAGTTCAAGGCTGGCTCTATAACCCAAGGCAGGTTGCTTAGACTGTTCTAAGTCTTAGCTTCCTTAGCTGCAAAATGGGAGATAAAATACCTTTCTCCCAGGGCCACTGTGAAAAGCATATGATAGTAGACAGTCCCTGATACAGGATGTGCATTCTCACTGCTTTTATTAAACATAATGCTAGAAGTTGTAACAAGTGCAGTAAAGCCAGAAAGGATATAAATGGCATATGGATTAGACGAAATAAAACTTTTCCTTTTTGAAGATGACATGATGGTCTACATAAAAATTCGCAAGGAGTCTACAAAAACTATCCTAGAACTAACTAATAAGCAAGTTCAGCAAGATCACTGGATACAAGACAAACATACTAAAATAAATTATTAGAGTTTCTATATATTAGCAATGAACCTGAGGTCACCAAAATTAAAAATACAACACCTTTTACAATTGCTCAAAAATGAAATATTTAGGTGTAAATCTAACAAATATATATAGAACTTGTATACTGAAAGCTACAAAAAGCTGATGAAAGAATTCAAAGAAGATCCAAATAAATGGAGAGGTATGGTTTGTTCATGGACTGAAAGAGTCAACACAGTAAAGATGTCAATTCTCCCCAAATTAATATGCAGGTCTAATTTAATTCCTCTTAAAATTCTAGCAAGATTTCTTGTAGATAGAGACAAGATTATTCTAAATTTTATTTGAAAAAATAATAGAACTAGAACAGCTAAAGCAATTTTGGAAAATAAGAATAAAGTGGGAGGAATCACTTTACCCAATCGCAAGACTTCCTATTAGCTACAGTAATCAAGATGGTGATATGGAAAGAGTGATAGAATGATGAAACATAGAATGATGGAACAGAATTGAGAACCCAGAAATAGACCCACAGAGACATGCCCAACTGCTTATTGACAAAGATGCAAAATCAATTCAATGGAAGAAGGATCCTGTTCAACAAATGGTATTGGAGCAAGTAGACATCCATAGAAAAAAGTCATAATAAAGAACCTGGACCTAAGTCTTATGTCTCATACAAAAATTAACTCTAAATTGTTCATGGACTTAAATGTACCCTGCAAAACTACAAAACTATTTAGGAAAACACACAGAAGAAAATCTTCAGGATCTAGGGCTTGGCAAAGAGTTTGTAGACATGACACTAAAAGCACAACTCAGAAAAGGAAAATTAATAACTTGGGCCTACTCTGAGAAAGACCCTGTGAAGACGATGAAAGGACAAGGCACTGCCTGGGAGAAAATGTTTGCAAACCAAATATCGAACAAAGGACTCATATGTAGAACATATATCAAATTCTCTAAACTCAACAATAAACAAATAAATAAATAATCCAATTGGAAGACTGGCAAAAAAATAACACATGAAGAAACATTTAACTGAAGAGGATATGCTGATAGGATATAAGCACATGAAAAGATGTTCAACATCATTAGTTATGAGGAACATGCAAATCGAAACCGCAGTAAGACATCAACCACAAACCCACAATAATGGCTAAAACAGAAAATAATGACAACACCAAATGTTGGTAAGGATGCAGACAAACTGGACCACCCACACACTGCTGCTGTAAAGTGGCACAGCCACTTGGAAAACAGTCCGGCAATTTCTCAAAAACTAAACATGCAACTACTATGCAATCCAGCAATCATGTCCTTGAGCTTCTACTCCTGAGAATTGAACATTTATATTCATACAAATTCTGTACACAAATGTTCACCGCAGATCCATTTGCAACAGCCCAAAACTGGAAACAACCCAGATGCCCCTCACTGAGGTGAATGGATAAACAAACTGTAGCACATACCTGCCATGGAATACTATTCATCAATTTAAAAAAAAAGAACAAACTAGTGATACATGCAACAACCTGGATGAGCCTCCAGAGAACTACACTGAGTGAAAAAAAGCAAATCCCAAAAGGTTACATACTGTAAGGTGCCATTTGCATAGTCTTGAAATGGAAAAATTATATGAATGGAGATTTTTGGTTGCCAGGAGTTACGGAAGGGGGGACAGGAGGGAACTGGGTGAGGCAATAAATGGGCAATATAAGAAACCCTAGTAGTGATAGATATACCTTGCATCTTGCCTGTATCAACATCAATATCCTGCAATACTGTACTATAGTGTTGCAAGATATTACCGTTAAGGAAAACTGGATAAAATGTACTTTGGATCACTCTGTAGTATTTATTTTTTTTAAATTACTTTAACATGCATTTAATCAAACTAAAGGAAACACATATATTAAGAGAGTTTCACTAAGAGTAGTATAGTAGGTAGGCTCACAGTTTCTCTCTAAAGTCAATAGCTCGTTGTCTTCACAGAAATGATGGGCAGGGCGGGGGGTGGTGTCGATGGATCCTAAACCAGGAGGACAGGTTGCCACATTAACAGCCCAAATGAGTTCTCGAGGAGTTTGGGGGGGCTTCAAAATTTGTCCTCTTCATATGCTCACGTAAACAATCTCAAGTATTATGAGGTACAGCTCAACAAAGCCTCTGACAGAATTGGTTACCAGAGATGGGCAAGCCAGGTTGGTCCCACAGAAGGAGCTGGCATCTGGACCAAGCTGGTTGTCCCTGAGCCCAGGAAAGAGCTGCTCAGTACTCTGAGCTTTTTTGCAGGGGTCCTCACTCTGGGCAACACCCCTCTCAGTGGAGGTACAGGAAGTTACAGGCCACATGTATGGGGAAAACCACGTATTGGTTTTCCAGGTTCATTACCTCTAGCTCTTGATCCTCTCTCAGGGAAAGCATGTGGTATCCTGTGTCCTTCCTGAAAACGGCTCTCCCATCCCTGTCCAAGGAGGACAAGCGCAGGTGGAACGCGACCTTTCTCTGCTCGAGTAGGCTGACCCCGAGGCTGTAGGACTTGTTTGGCGCGCTGTACCAGAAAATGATGTGCTGGTTGGCGTAGCACACCACCAGGTCCCAGCTGAAGTTGAAGCCTTCCCACCGCCAGCTGCACTGCTTGTGCCTGTGGAGCTGGCCCCGCACCGCATGTTGTTCCCCTGGGGGTCGGACCCGTAGACGTCCACGGGCCAGAGCTCTCTGGTCTGCTTAGCCCGGAGGGGGCCAAGAAAACACTCTTTGTACACTGGACACAGCCAAGCGGCAGGGATCAGCGCATCCTGGTGGATGACGCGTGCGGACGTCGAGTCGTGTCACAGTTTATGTAGGCAAACCGCAGCTGCTGGAACACTGGGACGAAGGCTCTGCCCTGCTCGGTCCCCAGGAAAGGGGTGCCCTCCGAATCCCTCCTGGACCTGGCAAACCATGAGTTAGTGTCAGGCAATAGGGCCCTGCGCGGGCCCCTCTATGTCGGCTGCAGCTGAAAGAAAATCCACTTTTTCAGCATGGTGTACACGTCCATCTCCACCCCCATCACCAAGAGCTCTGAAGAGTCAATGACCCCTTTCATGAGATCCTGGCTGACTTCTCGCAATAGCTTCTCACTACACTGGGTCATCATGTTTTCCAGCAGCCACTGAAGACACATGGTCCTGATGGTCTGGAGTCCGTAGCTTTCAGCAGAGTAGTCGTAGCTGCACAGGGTCTGGGCACGGATAGTCACCTTCATGACCTCCCCGCACTGCCAAATCACCTCGTCCAGCTGCAGCATGCTGGTTGTGGCCAGGATGGTGACGACTCGACCGGATGGGATGAAAATGGAGCCTCGGTACAGGGCACCGAAAGCCTCGTGCAGTGCCTCGCGATCAATGTTCTCGTCAGGGATCTGCAACTCGATAGTATCCATGTTTGTCTCCCGCCAAGCGCCCCTGAACATGCTAGCAAAGTACGTTGACTGGCACAAGCAGACCCTATGCACGTTCCACTCCTCCCCCAGTGCGCGGATCCGCACGTCGCTCTGTTCTCGTCTCAGGAAGAGTGGCTCCTAAACGGACCCTGAACGATCTTGAGCACGTTTCCGGCGGGGCTTTTTTGTGAGCGCCCCCGCTCGGCCTCTCTTCCGCTTGCGGCTCCCCTGACGGGCGGCGGGTCTGGCCTCTTCAGTCTCCTTCCGTTCCTTTCTCTCTGCCACTACTGCCTCCTCAGCCTCCTCCTCCCCACCAGTGGCACCTGGCTCCTCTGGGACACGCCCCCACCAGTGCCATGGCATCCGACTGCTTCGTGCTCCCATGGCCTATACCTCAGTGGTGCAGTGGACAAGCTTCCTCTCCAGGCGCCGTTGGCCCGGGCACGAGCTCAGCCCAGAGTGCTGCTGAGTACTAGGACGTTTGCTCTAACGGTCTCGCGAGAGGACGCCACGCTAAGCCACCCGAGATAGGGTCTTTGTGGATATAATCAATTAAGATGAGGTCGAACTGGATTAGGTGAGTGTCCTCCTAAGAAGAGGGAAATTTGCACAGGGAGACCCGGAAACAGGGAAGAAAGCATGTGAAGGTAGAGACTGAAGCGTTGTGCCTACAAGTCCAGAAATACCCAGGATTGCAGGCAACACCAACGAAGTGAAGAAAAAGGCAGAGAATAGGTTCTCCCCGGAGCCGTCACAAGGAACCAACCCTGTCGGCATCTTGATTTTGGGCTTCTGGCCTCCTGAACTGGGACGAAGTATACTTCTCTTGCTTGGAGTCACCCGTTTGTTATGGCAGCCACAGGAAACTAGTACATGGGGACACTGAGAGGAGGGGACCTGCCTCAGATCTTGGAGCTGGTTTGTCACAGTGCCCATCTTAGATGCCTTCTCTGATGCCCGGGTCCCTAATCCAGCTTAAAGGTAAGCACTTGTTCACCTCTTAGGCTGCATTTTACTAAGCTTTGTACCAAAGGAATGAGCAGGAGAGAGTGAGTTATTGAGGTTGGTGCCCAGTTTTCTAGAAAGAAACACCATTCTTCCCTATCAAATCACTGTGCTCTTCTTATGTACCTAATGAATTTCTGTCACATACTAAGGATATTCCCCCAAATGTAAACTCTCCTGTGCCTCCTGAGCCCAAACACAGGTTGGTGCCTTCTACTTGCCTTCATCTGCCCAGTCCCTGTTCAGCCAGAGTTACTAAAAGAATAATAAGGAGAAACTAATTGTGCACTTTAGTTCTGTTTCTTAAAGAAATGAATGAATAAATAAGGTGAAATCCTGTCATACATTGATCTCCCTATAGATCTGTTATCTGACGTCTTGGTCCATAATTCAAAATCTCTTTAATGAGGGAATTTTTTCAGCTACAGGATTATATTTAGTATTTCAAGGACTTCTCTGAATAGTAATATTTAGGATAAGCTCCGTTGGTCAAATTTCCCTGGGATTTTTCAGAAGATTCACAACACCTCCCCCAGCGGACACCAATATAAAGAGTAAAACCCAAGCCATGTTTCTGAATTCCCAAACCCTGATCCTGGGCCCTTTACATCATCCTGTGGGAACGTAAGTGGCAGGGGCATCAGGAAGGAGAGGCAGAGCCCTGGAGGAGAAGAGGGTGAGATTCAGAGTCAGAGATCTGTACACTCGGATCCTGGTTTTGCTGTGTATCACGTGGGACTCTGGTAATTGAATTAAGCTCTCTCATTTTTCCCCTTTACACCTTGCAAAGTGAGTGTTGGTTCAGTGAAACAATACACCGTTTTGGGTAGTTCTGAGCGGGAAAGAAACCTACTGAACCGGAAGAGAGAAATACATTTAGTTCGAATGGGTTCAGTTAGTCAAAAAGGTGGAAAATCACGTGACGCGTAACATGTCTGTTTGGAAACACTTTGTGTGTGATGGCAGCAGGAAGGTCAAGTGCTGAGCTGGGGGTGAGGTGATGTCGTGGTCAGTAAGATGTAAGGGAACTTAGGCAAGAAAGGAAGACGAGGAGGCTCAAATCCCTGTGGCCTCCAGGGGATGTCAACCAAGGTACTCAAGGGTCTGCTTAAGACCAGGTGTGTGGGTAACCCCCCTGGTGTGGGGTCCATCCTCATGCGAAGAAGTAAACAGTGACAGAGACAGAGAGGAACACACGGTCTTAGGAGATCCCCCTTGGAAGGGGCATTGGAGCCGAGCTTGAGTGGCATTTGATAGAAGATGAAAAAGGACATTGTTTGGGGAAGGGAGATCCTTGAGAGACAAACAGATTGGTACACACATGCACTCAGAGTGAGAGAGAGTTGGACTGCGTGTCTGAGAACATCGTGAACTTGCCTGTTCATTCTCCTGTGGGATGGTTTCAAACTGGAAAAATAAAAGAAAAGCTACATGCTCCTACACTTGCATTGCCTCCTGTGCCCTGCTTATCCTGTCCCTGCAGTGGGTCTTGGGCTGGGGCAGGCAGAGTTCATGGTCTCCGTGGCTTATGACCTTGTGTGGTTGCTGTGGTTTGGGGCAGTTGCAGTGTTTTGCTGGCTCAACTACTCTCATGCCCCTTGCAGTAACCAAGAAAGCTTGAGCCCATCCAAAGGAGGCAGAAGAGGGGAAAAGGCAGTCAACACATATAAAGTATCTTTCTTATAATAGGCACTCAATAAATGTCAACTTTATCCACTCCTAGGGTTTCGCCAAAAAAAGGTAAAAATTGCTCATCATGAGTACGCACAGAAATTTTAGATCCTCAGCACCAAGTACGTAAAAATTAGAGTTGCATGTTTTGTTTGTTTGTTTTGTTTTTTCAATACATCTTTATTGGAGTATAATTGCTTCACAGTGCTGTGCTAGTTTCCGTTGTACAACAAAGTGAATCAGCCCTATGCATACATATATACCCATATCTCTTCCCTCTTGCGTCTCCCTCCCTCCCACCCTCCCTATCCCACCCCTCTAGGCAGCCACAAAGCACCGATCTGATCTCCCTGCGCTATGCGGCTGCTTCCCACTAGCTATCTATTTTACATTTGGTAGTGTATATATATCCATGCTAGTCTCACTTTAACCCAGCTTCCCCTTCCCCCGCCCTGTGTCCTCAAGTCCATTCTTCATGTCTGCATCTTTTTTGGGGAGGGGATTAGTTTCCGGTTTATAAAAAAGTGAATCAATTATACATATACATATGTTCCCATATCTCTTCCCTCTTGCGTCTCCCTCCCTCCCACCCTCCCTGTCCCCCCTTCTAGGTGGTCACAAAGCACCGAGCTGATCTCCCTGTGCTATGCGGCTGCTTCCCACTAGCTATCTACTTTACGTTTGGTAGTGTATATATGTCCAGAGTTGCATGTTTTCTAAACAGTGGCTAAAACAACTCTGGGATGTACTGCCCTGATACTTTAAATAACATAAGATGTGGACCTAACAATTCCAGTCAAAAAGTGGAAAGGAACTTGGGCGAAGATGCAGAAAGCCCAGACCCTGGTTCTGACTGCAGGTGCCCTGACTTGGTGTCACCAAAGGATGCCAGGTCCTCCCCCTCCTGCCTACCGATCAGCCATGAGGACGAGATCCCTGTTCGCCCGTTGTCCTGAGTTTGGCGGATCATCGTACAATCTGCTCTGTCCTTTGTGGAGGGACCTGACGGACAGAAAGCAAAAGTCCTTGATAAGTAAAACAGAAACAAAAATATTATGCTTTCTTAAATTAGAAAAAAAACCCAAAAATTTAAAATATTACTATTTTTCTTCCCTAAACTTGCCAAGAATCAAAAACAGATTTATAAAGGCTACTAGACAAAAAAAAAAAAAATCATTAGAAGAGTATCAAAGGATACAGGGAGTCCAGAAATAAATATATGAATTTAATACGAGAATGTTTCATCTCAGTGGAGGAAAAAAGGAATATTTAATGAATAAGATGGATAATTGGCAAAACATCTTTAAAAAGTTCCCAGTGTTCTTCCTTATATCAAAATAAATTCCAGATGGAAAAAGATGGACATATAAGAGATAGAATCACAAGATGACTACTGTGATAGTATCAATAAAAATAAAACAACACTAGCTCATCCCTGCATTGGGTACAGTGTCTGGTGTATTTGAGGCATCCAATAAACATTTGTAGAATCGATAAGAATCGATATGCAATGTGCCAGGTTCTCCATAAAGTGTTCTGTATGTCTTATCTCATTTAATCCTTCGGTCAGGACTACGAGATAGGGAATAATAGTTTCCATATTTTGCTGATGAGAAACAGAGCCACAAAGAGGTTAGATAAGTCCCCAAGGGCCATCCAGGTAATCAGTGTGAAAATGATGTTTAAACACCAAAATTCTGACTCCAGAGTCCTTGCTTGCTTTTTTCCCCGTGTGTGTGTGTGTGTGTGTGTGTGTGTGCACATGTGTGTTTTTCTGATAGATAACATTTTTAAACGTTTTATTATGGGAAAAGCTTACATGAATACAGAAGTAGAAAGAATAGTACAGAGAGTCTCCAAGGATGTACCACCCACTCGAAAGAGTCGTCATAAACAATCCCACTTCCTTTGTAGCCCCACCCATTTCTGTTCTCCTTGGGTGACTTTGAAACAGATCCCAGACTGCACATCACTTCAGGTGAAAGTATTTCTGCCTCTGGTTCCAAAAGACAGAAACATTTTTCTTCAAACGTAACCACAGTTCCATCATCACTCTAAAAAAATAATTTCTTCATAGCAAATGTTCAATCCGTTTTCAAACTTCCCTGTTTGTCCCACTTTTGGGGAGGGGTCCATTTATTGAGGTTGTTTGACCGTGCTCTCAAGTCTCTTCTAACCCACTAGTTCCCCACCTTCAACTCTTTTTTCTCCATCCTTGCAATTTCTCTGATGAAGAGTCAGGGTCTCTGGTCCTGCAGTTTCCCACAGTCTGGATTCGGCCAGCTACATCCCCTGGTGTCATTGAACATGTCCCTCCATCCACTGTGTTTCCTGCAAACTGGCAGTTCAGTTCAGTTGAGTCTGTATGGCTTAGTCTGAACTGATGAGTGAATATTTTTTCAATGTGTGGGGTGGAGAGAAAAGCCTTCCAAGAATGCCCCAAAAAAAGAAAGAAAAGAAAGAAAAACATAACCCAAAAGCTGTTTAGAAAATGGTTAGATTTTTCCGTCTAAATATTTAGAACTTCCTTCCTTTATGACAGTCTTCCCTTCTCTGTCCCAAGAGATCATAAGACATTCAATAAATGGGGGGAAATATCTGCAATGTTCACAAGGGTTAATATACATAATATACCTAATATACAAATTATTAAGAATAAAATAAACAGCCTGTGGCAGCCATACGACTGTGTACTCGGCTCTCCTGCTGGTGGGAGGAGTGGTGTAACTGATAGACAGCCCTGGCTGTGCTCTGAATTCACCACTTCATCTGTCCCCAGGCCGCACTTCCCAGGGCTTCTTGCCTACCCATGAGTTTAGCTGGCAGAGGTGCTAGTGCAGCCCCTTCCAGTATGAAGGAAACTCCTCTGAGGGCGACTTTGGCTTGACGACCCCACCGGCCTGGCTGAAACTTTCTAAACACTTTCTTGAATCTTAGACTCCGCCTCCCAGCCCTGCTTTCTTCTTCTATCCTTCATGGAGTCAGCCCCGAGTGGGCATCTGACGGCTCCTCCGCATTCCCCCCACAAGAACTCTCTTGAATGTCTAATCCCATCTTGACATCTGCTTCTTGGAGGACCCAAACTGACACACACCCCACGTTTCCACTATCAGATGGGAACGATGAAAATAAGAGAGAATTGGTACTGAGGGTGTGTTGAAGTTGGCACGCCCCTCTATTACCCTGGGGTTGGAGCAGATAAACAGAAGAAACTTTTGCGAAGGACAGTTTAGCCAAATGTCTCAACATTGTAAACGTTTAACCTCTTTTTTTTTTAATATATATATATTTTTTATTAGTCTCTGCTTTACAACGAAGTGAATCAGTCATACATATACATCTGTTCCCACATCCCCTCCCTCCTGCGTCTCCCTCCCTCCCACCCTCCCCATCCCACCCCTCCAGGCGGCCACAAAGCACTGAGCCGATCCCCCCACGCCACGCGGCCACCCCCCACCATCCATCCACCCCACGCCCGGCAGTGTATACACGTCCATGCCTCTCTTCTGCCCCATCACAGCCCCACCCCCATATCCCCAAGCCCACCCCCAGTAGGTCTGTGTCTCTATTCCTGTTTTACCCCTAAGTTCTTCATGACATTTCTTTTTCTTAAATTCCATATATATGTGTTAGCATACGGTATTTGTCTTTCTCTTTCTGACTTCTCTCTGTATGACAGACTCTAGGTCTATCCACCTCATTACAAATAGCTCTGTTTCGTTTCTTTTTATGGCTGAGTAATATTCCATTGTATATATGTGCCACATCTTCTTTATCCATTCATCCGATGATGGACACTTGGGTTGTTTCCATCTCCAGGCTATTGTGAATAGAGCTGCAATGAACATTTTGGTACATGTCTCTTTTTGAATTATGGTTTTCTCAGGGTATATGCCTAGTAGTGGGATTGCTGGGTCATATGGTAGTTCTATTTGTAGTTTTTTAAGGAACCTCCATACTGTTCTCCATAGTGGCTGTACCAATTCACATTCCCACCAGCAGTGCAAGAGTGTTTCCTTTTCTCCACACTCTCTCCAGCATTTATTGTTTCTAGATTTCTTGATGATGGCCATTCTGACTGGTGTGAGATGATATCTCATTGTAGTTTTGATTTGCATTTCTCTAATGATTAATGATGTTGAGCATTCTTTCATGTGTTTGTTGGCAGTCTGTAT